>NC_137329.1:20904006-21504006 GCF_965287045.1 Carcharhinus amblyrhynchos
ATGTTAGTTGGCCATACTAAATTCTCCCCCAGTGTAGGCAACCAGACACTGGAGACAGCGACTAGGGGATTTTCACAGTAACTTCATTGCAGTGTTAATGTAAGCCTACTTGTGACACTAATAAACAAACTTTAAACATTATTCTGCCACTCACAATGGAGAGAAGCATCAAGGGGAGAATGTCTTGGAAAAGGAAGGATGTACAGTTTTTATCCAGTACCATTCGTGATCAAGCAGTCATAGCCCCTGTTATCATAATTCAGGACAGTCAAAACCTGGATAAGGTCCTAGAATCCTACAGTGCAGAAGGAGGCCATTCGGCCTATCGAGTCTGCACCAACCACAATCCCACCCAGGCCCTATCCTCATGACCCCATTCATTTACTCTAGCTAGTCCCCCTAACACTAAGGGGAAATTTAGCATGGCCAGTTCACCTAACCAGCACATCTTTGGACTGTGGGAGGAAACTGGAATACCCGGAGAAAACCCACGCAGACACAGGGAAAATGTGCAAACTCCACACAGATAGCGACCCAAGGCCGGGAATTAAACCAGGGTCCCTGGCACTGTGAGGCAGCAGTGCTAACCACTGTGTCACCATGTCACCACCAAGATGCATGCCTTATGAAAATTTTGTTGCTCATGAATTTGCAACAAAGAGACTTGACTGTTTTAAGGATGGTTACTTGTTTACAAAGATCACTAACTCAAGTGCAACTGGAGTTCAGACAGAATGGGATATGTTGGTTACCTGCTGGAATGTGTGACATGTACGACTTAATAACTGGTTACCCGACAATTTCAAAAGAAATGCATTGTGCAAGGAAATGAATAGCTGGAAATGTTTCTCTTGCACTCAGAAGGTACAGCTAAAGGTTACATGAAATAGAGACTTATCCAACAGGCAACTTGACAAACCGGTTGGTACAAACTTCAAGCTGTATGTGCCATCTTGAAGGAGGTTTTAATTGCGATCACTCTGGACAAATTTTACTGATCAAAAAACAGGAAGGATTTCTCAGCTCATCCAAATCACCCACTTGAGAATAAGATGTTAAGTTGCTTGAGTTCATAGCACTCTTATGTTTGAATCCGAATATTCTGAGTTCAAACACTTCATCCTCTGGCCCTCCAGAGAATCGAGCATATCATCGAGGCTGGTGTGTCAGTGCAACATTTGGGAATGTTACATCGTTGATTGGGTGAAATGCAAATCAAAGCTCCCGCCTGAGTGTTCAAGGGCCCCGCACCATTTTTTTGAAGATCTCTCCTGTTGCAGTGATCAATATTACTCCTTCAAAAGCATCAGAGCAAAAGACGGTCAATTATCTTGAATTCTGTAGAGAATGTGATGCTCCTTTGCTGGGCATAAATTGGTTGCCCACAAAACAAACATGACTGCACAACAAAATAAAGTTAATTAGCTGTGACATCCTGAAAGGTGCTATATAAGCGCAAGTTTGTTTTTTTTATATGTGAGCGAGCTGCTTACTTGCTTAACAGCATCATTGTAAAAAGTATCATACAGGGGAGGCGATGGCCTAGTGGTATTACTGTTAGACTATTATTCCAGAGACTCAGCTAATGTTTTGATGACTTGGGTTTGAATCCCACATGGGCAGATGGTGGAATTTGAATTCAGTAAAAGATATCTGGAATTAAGAATTTACTGATGTCATGAAACCATTGTTAGTTATTGGAAAAAACATCTCATTCATTAATGTCTTTTTAGGGAGGGAAGTCTGCTGTCCTTACCTGGCCCAGACTATATCTGACTCCAGAGCCACAGTTTGACTGCCAATTACCCTCTGAGCAAGAGCAATAAATGTTGGCCAGCCAGCAATGCCCATGTCCCACAAATGAATAATTTAAAAAATCATTTTTGGCAGTTATCAAACATGAAAGTTGCAAAAGGTGTCCAGTAGTCAGAAGGATTAATCTACTCTGCTTCATTCCAGTGACTTAATTAGAGTCATAGAGTCATAGAGGTTTACAGCATGGAAACAGCCCCATTGGCCCAACTTGTCCATGCCGCCCTTTTTTTTAAAACCCCTAAGCTAATCCCAGTTGCCTGCATTTGCCCATATCCCTCTATACCTATCGTACCTATGTGACAATCTAAATGCTTTTTAAAAGACAAAATTGTTTCCGCCTCTACTACTATCTCTGGCAGCTTGTTCCAGGCACTCACCACCCTCTGTGTGAAAGAATTACCCCTCTGGACACTTGTGTATCTCTCTCCTCTCACCTTAAACCTATGTCCTCAAGTTTTAGACCCCCCTACCTTTGGGAAAAGATATTGACTATCTAGCTGATCTGTGCCCCTCATTGTTTTGTAGACCTCTATAAGATCACCCCTCAGCCTCCTACGCTCCAGAGAAAAAAGTTCCAATCTATCCAGCCTCTCCTTATAACTCAATCCATAGCTGAAAATATTTTTATTCACTTTCATGCATTCTAAATATATTTAGGTATCTTAATTTTATACATGGAGCTTTTCATTTCAGCAAATTGTATAAGAATTTATTCATTTCACTATGGCCGTGTCTAATGTTCTTTTCTTGGTATGGAATTGCAATACTCCAGTAGTGTTGTTGATGCTAAAGGGCTAACATTTAAGGTTAAAACACATAACATACTTCCTTTGCTTATTTAAACTGAAATGTTAACCTTTCATTTAAATGTATTGGAGTATGTGCTAAATTAGCGAACAGAGCAATTTCACCATTTTATTTTTTAGTTTCTTCATTAGTGTCACAAGTAGGCTTACATTAACAGTGCAATGAAGTTATTGTGAAAATGCCACACACCAGTGCCTGTTCAGGTGCACTAAGGGGGAATTTAGCAATGGCCAATATACCTAATCAGCACGTCTTTTGGAATGTGGGAGGAAACTGGAGAACCCGGAGTAAATCCGTATACAGACACGACATGAACGTACAGGCAGGATTTCACAACCTCGTTCGGGCTCATAAAATCTTGCCCAAGGCCAACTGAGAATTTTGTTCTTGAGCTTTGCCCCCCCGCCCCCTCTTCCAAATCAGGACAGGCAAGATGGTAAAATTCCGGCCATAGACTCCGCACAGACAGGGACCCAAGCTGGGAATCTCACTGCTGTGAAGCAGCAGTGCTAACCACTGTGCCACCGTGTTTGCTAATATCCCCAGTAACAACTGCTCAGCTAATCTTTCTGCTCAAGCACTTCATACCTCCAAAAGTGATGGTTCTCTCAAACCACACTGATGTTCGCTTTATCAGTTTGTTGAAAATGTCACATGCAGGCCATCAAGCTGATTGATTTTCTGCTCATCATAGGATTTGATATTTGTCTGAAAAATGATTTAGTGTCCCAGTTGAATTTCTAATTCAAATATTCATTCAGGGAGGTTTTTTTTGTATATACACCTCTGCAAGTATGTTCAGATCACAGATTTTAAATGATGAGGGAGTGCAGCTGCTGAGGAGAAAATGAATTCAGATTACATATTGTTTATTAATTATAAATACATTTCATCTGTACTTTGTCCTCTGCAACTGCCATTAACGCTGCAATGCCTTGTCATTTGTAATATCCTTTAAGATGGAAGATGTTTAAGGGATATATTCGCACTAGTGAGAATGAACTTCTCAAACATTCAATTCATGCTGGGATGATCTGACGTGACATGTTCTGATTGACAGAAAATGTGTTAGTTGTGTATAATAGAATGCGTGATTGCTGTAGGTGTATGTGTCAGAGAGATGATGGATTCAAATCAGCTTAATTGCTGTCTAATTTGGTAATAGTAGACACCAGATACGATTTCAGGTAACAAGTTAACACATCTACCTTTAGGCATCCAGGAACCTGTATGTCCTGTCAATTTCAGTATTTCAGAACGTGCAGAAATCCATCAGTTTAATGAACCTGAACTTCTCAGTAATATCACAAATGTTCTCCAGAATGTTTGCTAATTTCCATACAGCATGACTGCCAAAACAGGAGATTTAACTTTACAGTGAAATTCTGCTCAGCGTAACGGGTTAGGCTGGGCAGAAACAAAATTGGGTCAATTTGAACTTGTATGCAATGATCATGTTGTGACTGACTTTAAGGACAAGTGTGGGCAATAGTCATTGCAAATATGAGGTCCCTCTAAGATGTGCATCGGGTCTATGTATATTTTGAAACTGTGGTACTAACTTAATAGCTAGCTTAGTATTTATTGTATTTTACATGTCCAGATGTTGGATAAGGCCCCAATATTAAGGGCTGCACAGTGGCACAGTGGTTAGCACTGTTGCCTCACAGTGACAGGGACCTGGGTTCCATTCCCTACTTGGGTCACTGTCTGTGTGGAGTTTGCATGTTTTCCCCATGTCTGTGTGGCTTTCCTTTGGTGCTCCGGCTTCCTCCCACAGTCTGAAGGATATGCTGGTTAGGTGCATTGACCATGCTAAATTCTCCATGTGCCTGAACAGATGCCGGAGCGTGGCAACTAGGGGATTTCACAGTAACTTCATTGCAGTGTTAATGTAAGCCTATTTGTGACAGTAATAATAAATAAACTTTCACTCCACATTAATATAAAGTTAATGTGGTGGCAGAGGCAGCAGTTCAGTGGGCAGGAAAGCCAGAAGAATGGGTATTCCACATGTTCTACTGAATTGCCATTTTTGGAATGCATTTGTCAGCTGAACCGGGGGGGTACTTATGGGAGGGAGGTTGAGATTCAGGCTCGGGTGGGATTCATTATTTCCAGGATCTGGAGAAAGGGAGGGGGGGGTTCTTTTCCAGAGGTCAGTTGGTGAGGCATGATACTGGAGCCAATCTTCATGTAGTCTTGCATTTATTCACATATGGAAACATTACAACCAGATACCTCAACTCACAATACCATGGTTTCAGTACATCTCTCTTTGTGCTCTTCTGAATAGAACTAAGAATCAATCAATTAAACACAAATGCTACAGGGTGACAACCCCTGGTGGAACACTAACAAAAATCGAACTGTCAAAGAAAAGTTAACCAGTCAAACTAAAATATCATTCCCAGTGACAATGATGCATCCCAGCCCCTGCGGCGCCCGAAGCTTGCAAAGGCCTGCAGCACATTGATGACACCTTTCTTTACACTCTTTATCACAAAACAATCAAAAACTTTTTAAAAAATGACAGCGGTGATAACCACTGGTGGGGTAATGTAACTAAAACTGAACTAACTAAATCAAAATGTCATTCCCCGGGGTGATGATATACCCCAGCCCCCACAGTACCCACTGGGCATGGAGGGCCTTCAGTATACTGGCGATGTCTCTCTTTATATGCGCTCAGGTAAATTAATGCCCACCAGCTGTATACAATTAAACACAATTGCTATACAATTAATAGGGATATCGATGGGAGAGATTGAGTGTCTAGGGTGGGGGGTGTGTGAGAAGATTGCAGAGGGCCCATGAAAGAAATTGTGGAGGGAGGGGGCTGGTTTCAAGCGATTGCAGTCTGAGGGAGGATATTATAGGCAGTGAAGGACATCAGAAGGACGTTGGATTGCAGAAAGGATCTCTGATTGCTGGGCAGATGAACAAGGCAACTTGTTGAAATGGAGGGGGGTGCGGTGCAGGAGTGAAGTGAAGCACACCTATTTATTTCCTGGTCCACAAGCAGTGCTGGAAAGGAGTTCTGTCAAGCAATTTTCAACTTCCTTCACCCTCTGGGTTTTCTGACCTTGGGAAAATCCAGCTCACCAGCAATAAACTAGAAAAGAGACATGCAGTCTTATTAAATATTTAGGTAAGGGATTTGTCTTTTAAGAGTCAGTTGGTTGCCCAGCCCTATCTCAGGCATGTTTGAGGCAGGTTGGGTTAAAGTTTGAAACTTTTTTAAACTTGAACTTCTCATTTGACCCAAACAAATCCCTTCCTGGGGGTTAAAGTTACCTCAAAAGTGTCAGTTTGACTCAGCAGGTCATAAGAACATAAGAGCATAAGAAATAGGAGCAGGAGTAGGCCATCTAGCCCTTCGAGCCTGCCCCGCCACTCAGTAAGATCATGGCTGATCTGTCGTGGCTCAGTTCCACATTCCCGCCCTCTCCCCATAACCCTTAATCCCCTCTCTTATCAAAAACCCATCAACCCGCGTCTTAAAAATATTTAGCGAGGCAGCCTCCACCACTTCAACGGGCAGAGAATTCCAGAGATTCACCACCCTTTGAGTGAAGAAGTTCCTCCTCAACTCCGTTCTAAACCGCCCCCCCTTTATCCTGAGGCTGTGCCCCCTAGTCCTACTGTCCTTTCTGAGCGGGAAGTGTCTCTCCACCTCTATCCTATCCATCCCATTCATCATCTTATACGTCTCAATGAGATCTCCCCTCATTCTTCTAAACTCTGAGTACAAGCCTAGTTTATTCAGCCTCTCCTCATAGCTCAACCCCCTCAACTCCGGTATCAGCCTAGTAAACCTCCTCTGCACTCCCTCCAAGGCCAAAATATCTTTGCGCAGGTGCGGCGCCCAAAACTGCACACAGTACTCCAGCTGCGGCCTCACCAGTGCCCTGTACAGCTGCAGCAAGACCTCCCTACTTTTATATTCAATCCCCCTCGCTATGAAGGCCAGCATCCCATTCGCCTTCCTGACCACCTGCTGCAGTCTCATTTCTAAGATTGAAGGAGGTAGCCCTAATACAGACTTGAGCATGTAATCTCGATTCAGTATCGTACTAGGGAAGCTCTGCATTGTCATTAAATAAGCTGAAAAACTGTAGTGACTTTGCAGAACAGATCTGGAAAGAGGTGCAGTTTTTTTTTGTCAAGGTTCATTCCTAGTGGTTCTGTTACAGAAGACCCAGTATTCTGCAGGCTGTTCCCAGGAACACACACCTTGATAAAAATCAACTGCTGTCTCAAGGACAGCTTGGGGCAGCTGTGCAAAGACTTAAAGAGCAAAGACCACCATCTAAGGCCCTCCTGTCTTAGTACACAGAAAGAAACTGATTTGCATTGTGCTTTATGTATTATCAAATTTCAACTAATATGGAATGTATTGTTACAAGTTTTAATTTTGAGAAAAGAAGGAAAGGAGAAAGTGGTTAAATTAGGGCCATATTGCTTGTTCAGTTGGATATAAAGCTACCTCTGCATTATTGCAGAGATGATGTGGAGATGCTGGTGTTGGACTGGGGTAAGCACAGTAAGAAGTCTCACAACACCAGATTAAAGTCCAACAGGTTTATTTGACACTGGCTTTCGAAGTCTCAGGCTCCTTCATCAGGTGATCGAGGACTTGTGTTCGCACACAGGGCATATACAGACACAAATTCAATTTACAAGATAATGGTTGCAATGCAAGTCTTTACAGGTAATCAAGTTTTAAAGGTACAGACAATATGAGTGGACACTCCAAAACCTAGCGCCGAATAAACCTGTTGGACTTTAACCTGGTGTGTGAGACTTCCTACTGTGCTATTGCAGAGACCCAGGGGCTTGGTACATTGCAAAGCTGCTTGTACCTAGTGGGGCCTGTAGCAGAATCTTGGAAGATTGTGCCTGCCGACCTTATGGTATTAGGGTGAAAGGATGTTTGGAATCCCTGCCGCAATTATGAAAGGCGTTTGACTAAGGGACATTTGACCTGACCTTAACGCCAGTTAAGGCAAACTGAGATGGAGGAACAGCATGGACCATCTTGCCACTTAGTAATGGCACAACCTTAACAAGCTCCGGAGTGTGCCGACTAGGGGATTTTAACTTCATTGCAGTGTTAATGTAAGCATACTTGTGACCCTAATAAATAAAAATAAATAAATAATGAAACAATGCCACTCTCATTTTAGAATGTGTAATTTAACTCAGGCGAATGTTGCACAGAATCTGAAGATTGAATGTGTAGAATACAAGCGTAATAAATTGCTGTACAAATGAAAAATATAGTTTTTTTGGAAATTTTAAGTGCCTGATATTTTTTAATTTTATTGTGCAACCATGATTCAGATCATTTCTGATCTTCGTGTCAATATCCTATTAGCTTGATATGACTCAGGCTGTGATTCACACCAACAAGTGTCCATCTCATATTCATGTCTTACATATTTGAACTTTATTTTTATTCAGTGTCTAGGGTGTGGCAAAATCCTGTGCCATGCCCAGGTTTAATTTGAACCTGCTAAACCCATACAAAACATCTAGCTTCACTTAGTTTGACATGTATTAATCTATACAGCAGTAAGAAGCTTTACCCTACAAGTATAGATGGAAGTAATGTATCAAGAGCCTAACTGCCCAACAGGCACAGGGCTCAATCAAATGTTGATGATGAGATTGGAAACACTGTGTTGGGATTCTCCAGCTTCCCAGCCATATGTTTCTTGGCTGTGAGAGGCAGTGTGTTGTTTGCTGGTGGTGGGCTTTTCTGGTCCCGCCGCTGTCAATGGCATTTCCCATTGATGTCACCCCATACTTTCCGAAAACCCATGGGAAGGGGTGTGCTGCCAGCGGGACTAGAGAATCCTAGCAGTGTGAACAGCCAGAGAATTCTGACCAGTGTCAACACAGGAGTGAAACTCGCCTTTGGCAATGGCACAAAATGGCCATTGGTATTGACACTCCACTCGATTTGTCACCATTGTGGCACAGAGAAACATTGTGCACAACAAAGCCCACAAAAGATCAGATCAAATATGCCTGTAATTTGTTCTGTAAGCAAGACTCTGAAGTCTGTGTGCCTGCACAGTTCAACAATATGTGCAGAGATGGGAATACATGAAAGAATACCAGATTAGGTGTAGCCAGACTCTTTGTTTGACTATCTGACAAGGATCACAAGATCATCCCAGTCCTGCCTGTCACACAGCCTTACCTGCCTGGGAAAGAATATTCAGCCTTGGTCACATTGCTGAAAGAAGCAGGAAGAAGCAAAGCAACCATGTCCATGATGCTCATGAGTTAGCTGATCATAGTGCTGGATTTGCAATAATCTTGGAAACTGAAAGAGGAAACATGAAAGGTGAAAACTCAGCAAATACCTCTGACCGTTCTGTCCTCAGTGTTAAATTTGCCAGTAGTGCTTGGTACTGATAAATACAATTTGTATTCGATACCTTGTTTGCTCTTTCTCATTTCCAGTTTTATTTCCTTTCCTTGTCCCTGAGAATATTAAACCTTGCTGAGATTTGTTTCTCTGAGCCTTTCACATCTTACTATGCCTCAAGGTGTGTGCCTGAATAATGACTATTGCATGGAGTGGCACGGTGGCTAGTATTGCTGCCTCATAACGCCAGGGACCCGGGTTTAATTCCAGCCTCGAGTAACTGTCTGCATGGAGGTTATACATTCTCCCTGTGCCTGTTTGGGTTTCTTCCAGGTGCTCTGGTTTCCTCCCACAGTCCAAAGATGTGTGGGTTAGGTTGATTGGCCATGCTAAATTGCCTCATAGTTCCAAGATGTGTGGGGTAGGGGGATTAGCAGGGTGGATGCCTGGGATTGTGGGGATGGAGTCTGGGTGGAATTGTTGTCGGTATGGCTTCGATGGGCTGAGTAGCCTCCTTCTGCATTGTGGGGATTCTCTGATGTGGGCAGGCTATTTCACCTGAGCAGTGATCAACAAGGTTTATGCTGTCTTCACCGTAAAGTCATACAACCAATAGGAGGCACTAGGGAGCAAACTGGAGCCTTAGCATGTGTGATTTAACTCTTTGTTAACCCAAAGCAGAACTGAGGTCCAGAGAACCAGCAGGTTCTGGAAGGTAGCGGTGGTTGCAGGGGAGTGCATATGTGGGGGGGTTGGGAGATCATAGAGATTGTACATGGTGCAATTAAAAGCATTGTTTGTCTTCATTCTTTAAACCTTCAACATTAATTGAGTTGATGCATTAAAGGATGACTTTTAAATGGTTAAAAAACCAGCAGTGTTTGGAGGTTTAAAGATAAATTTGGTTTTCTGACTGTACTTTGCAATTTATTATCCTGACACATGCAATGAATCTTTTTACTGGGTAAAGTTGCCAGACTAACATCTTAGCCTTGACTCATCTTTTAGTCCCATGATATTTAGTGACATGAGGAGCAGCAGATAATTATACCAATCGCTCCTCATGTCAAGTCAGTGATATAATCTCAGCACTACAGCACATGAGTGCAAATCAATTTTATTAACTTGTAAAGAGTATTGGGCAAGTTTTATATAGCTCTACTCCCAGTAAGGAGTGTATTTTATTTGACAATGTTGTCCAGTGCGGCTGCTCCCGCTCCCACTGGGGAGTATCGTGTTAATGTGACCTATCTACAACTTTGCCCATGTCCAATGAGGCTCCTCAGTGGGGAGTTTATGTTATGTGATCTATCTACAACTTTGCGTCTGTCCAACCAGGTTCCTCTGCCAGTGGGGAGGTTATTGTTACATGACCTATCTACACCCTGTGCCGTTGTCCAGCGTTGCTCTACCCCTGATGGGGAGCATATTGTTATTTGACCCTGTCTGTGACCTGTTTTCCCATCCAGTGCTACTCTGGTCCTGGTAGGGATTACAATGTTAAGTGACCTGTTTACAATCTGGGTTTCTGTCCAGTGAGGCATCAGGCTTCGCAAAATTAACTCTTGGGGCTTAATTACGTTACATTGATCTGTGCTGAGGAATTAGACCCCAAATTAGGATCTGCTTTTGGTCGCACAATTTCACCGCTGTTTTTTGCAGGATAATGCTTCTCCACATTTTGCGGACTTAGTAAGCGAGGAGTTGATAGTCGGTTGAATGGGTTTTGACACCATGGGGGAGAAATTCATGCCGTGTAGTGCACAAAATTGACCGAAATGTAAGTGATATTGAGCGCTATGTATATCTGGCAACAAACATGATACTGCCCGCTTGATCATCAGTCGAGACGGATTACTTTTACTGGATTAGGTGATCTTTATTTGCAGTGAGCTCATTTTAACTTATATGAATGAACACAGGTTTAGAGATTTCAAATGAGATTAGAGAGCATCATTGAGATTTTATACGCTGAATTAATATATGGAGGCAAAATATCTGTTTTCAGGCAAAATATCGGCGCAGTAAAAGCAATATTGTAGATCCATTACGGAATGATCTACTGATTAGTCAGGGAGGCATGCTAAGGTGAATTTTAATTATGACTAAATTGTGATATTACTCTTCCATACCCTGAACATCTGTTCCCTTCAGGAACAATGATTTATGCCCACTATCAGCATGGCCAGCTTGCTACAGCTTATGTCATGCTTAGTGGGAAGTGATAGAGATTTTAAAGGTATGTGCAACAAAGTGGAGTAAGGCCAATATGTGTTAAAGTGATAAGGCAGACGGGAGGGGGAAGGGGGGTGGAGGGGGGCACTGGATTAGTTGGAGCCAAATGTTAACTTTAGCTTTTCTTTACAGACCACATGTTATTGACCAAGAGGGTGAGTTGGACAATGAAAGGAGTAGTGCTGCCTATTGACAAGAAACGTGGCAAGACAAAGCCCATTCTCTCGAAGCGTCTGAAGAAGCTGACTGAAAACGCCTCTGCCAGAATCCTGGTTTTTAAGAATGGTGCCGGACAGGATGGGTATGAGATCACCACATCACTGGAGGAAAAACAACAGGTAAAGGGATAAGTCATCTGTGCTTTTCTTGCTAACTGTCTGCTTTCCTGCAGCGTGCTCGTTTCCATCCAGAAGTGTGGCTGGCAGTTCTGGAGACTGAGAAAAAAAAGACAACAGTAAATATTTTTTAACAGTGTAATTTATTCATTTGGAAAGAAAACATTTTTTCATGAAAAAAGGAGCAGTTACGATGTGCCACATTGGACATGGCTAATAATTATGTTAACATGTTATTTTTTAAACTGGGAAGACAATTTATAGTATTGGATAGCCTGGATAATTTTGATGCATTTAATTGTTGATAAAATAACTTTTCTATGCATGTCTGGTGCATGACAACAAGAAATAATGCGGATCATTCTTTGACAGTATTCCATGCAAATGACGGCTTTGAAAATATCGCATTGTAGCTGCAATTTGTTTGAGTATACTGGTAGTTTTCACAGACACTATCATTACTTCTCTTGTATCTTTATTCTAACTTTATGAAAATACATGTCTGCATCTTATTAGGCATAAGGTATTTAGTACAAACATTATTGTTATATTTTCTAGTTTCTTTGGCACTAACAGGATGATGAATTAATTTCTGAATAGGCTTCTTTAATATATGATAATGGCACAGGCAAACAGACTAGAAACTAACAGAATATATACAAACTCCCAACTGGACAGGTACCAATACCTCACATTAATTATGTAATTCATTTGGATTTTAAGACAAAATTATATGCAGAATATTACAGTCACCAGAATTATAGAAAAAAGATCAGAGTGGTGAGATAAAGTACACAAGGAATAGGTTAAGTAATTTTTAAAGCTTTTGTGACATGTTGCAGAGAAAGAAAAATCTGCAATAAATTCAGCAGACTGTCTAAATACACAGGCAGATTTGAAGAAAAAGCCACATGGGCCAATTTACTTCACCCAAAACAGGGCAAAGAATAATAGAAGAGGTTCAGAAACACTCACTGACGCAAACAAGATGTCAAGAGATGATGCAGCAATCCAAATGTGAACACTGTGTGAACCATCGCAAAAGTGAACAGAAATATATTTGTGCAAAATGCATTTCCTTTTAAGCAAAAAATGTTATATTCAAAATGTGAACTCAGCACTTCACTGTCTCTCCTTCACAAACTCTGCTGAGTATAAGCAATAGTTTGCTGATGACATTGTCGCAATATTCTGATCAATTTGGCTTACTAATTTCAACAAGGCAGTTAAAGTGAGGTAGTGGCAGGAAAGCTTTGAGAAATCTTTCTCACTGTTTACTCTGCTCCTCTGTAATTTTTCCAGATTTAACATTGCTTGTACCTTAGGGGCAGTATTCAGTGTCAGTTTTGAAGAGTGTGTTTGGTACAAACTTGCCTCTTAATGTGAGGGGGATTAACAGGGTAAATACGTGGGGTTATGGGGACAGGGCCTGGGTGGGATTGTTGTTGCTGCAGGCTTGATGGGCCAAATGGCCCCCTTCTGCACTGTAGGGAGTCTATGATTCAAATACACCAAAATAAGGATAAAGCGTAGAAAACATAATAAGATATGCAGCATTCCGGGTTCAAAGGTGTGGAGGTGTCAAACTCAACTTTGATTGTCTTTGTCATGGATATACTTCAGGACCTAACGATTTCCTGACTGTGCCAATCTTAGACAATTAGTCATTGTTTTGTTCCTGAACCTTTTGCATATGGCTATCTCTTGAAATAGCAACTGACTTTAAAAGGTCATTTATAATGAGACCATTAGAAGGCATTTAATGGATTGGTTTTTACCTCTGTTATTTAGAAGAGCTACCCTGATTTGAATAGTTTTTGAAAACTTTTTTTAAGCATAATACCAAGAAAGATCTTCAATGGACATTGGACACGATGATAATGTTTTGGTGTGCTTGTTCAAGGATGCCTGTTTATGCTTTAAAATTTGTGAATAGTTTGTCTCCACTTATTTTCAAATCTGGACAGATAATAAATCAAGTCACAACTTGATTTATTATTTGTACTTAAAAAGCAAAATCTTTTGCCGATCTGTGAGACAGGAAAGGAGGTTAGGTTGGAGCACAAGTTTCTCAGCGGGACTGGGCTAAGGTGCAGAGGTGTTGCAATGTTATCGCTGTGGGAGGTTGAGATTGCAGGGGAACAAGGTTTATAGAGACAGTCACCATAATAAACGTAAGCATTAGAATTTCACAAGATAATTATAGATGAGAAAAGGCATCCAGCCCATTTAATTCATCCATCGAAAGATTAGGTGGCATGTAGACCAGGTAATACAGAACACAATGGGAACTTGACCTTTTCTGCTCTGGGCAAGCACAGTTCTGGATTGAGCCCTGAAACAGGAATTAGGCATTTTATTCATATATTCAGAGGAGACAATGATTGTTTTATTTGTGTGCCTTCTTAAGGATGCCTATGTATTATCTGACCCAATATTGTGCTGGACGTGTTTCCAACACTGTTACAGTAGAGGAGATTACCCCCCGAACTTGGATGTCTGATAGAGTGAAAATATAATTTTTGTATCTATGCAGTGCCTGAACTATCACATTTTACACAATTAATTATTTTTTGGAGTTCAATGACTTTTGCTGTGAAGCTGTGGCAGTGATTCATGCCACAAAGTGTCCAATAAACTGAATAACCTTTTAATTTGCCTTTAGGGTGTCTAATTGGGGTTAGAATATTGGTGGGAATACTGGGAGAACTACCTGCTCCATGTTTCTGGGACCTCTGATCTCTATGTAAACCATCTGATTGGACAGATGGGATTGTGAACATGCATCTCAGTTGAAGGACTGATATTTTCTCATACATGAAAATTATGAGACAAGAAGGTGAAAATATTCAGATACCTGACACCCACCCCCATTCCACCACTATGTCCTCCCCAACACCCCAGCAGAAAGGCCAGGGACAAGATAGCCCCTGCTCTGACAGGTTGCCTCCGCAGAGATATCACGCTATTAGACTGTTCATTAATTTAAAGCAGGATGTCCACCCCCCACCTGGGCTGCATTTGGCCGGAAGCTGTCTGGTCCTGGCATGGTGCCCCCAGGAAGTACTGTTGGGACTGCCTCCAGCTCCCATGCGAGGAGTGTGTAGACAGCGTTAAGGGTGAGAGTCTTGCACAAGCCAAGTTGACAGGCTGTGTGAGGGGGCCCAGAGGGGTGGGGGGGGGGGGGGGCGATGTTGGGGTTCACAAGGAAGAGTTTGACAGAGAATTCTGTGGCAGAATACTGGAGAGCCCTAGATGCCTGTTAAAGAGACATTACTGCACGTTGCCCACCACCAGCCCCTACAGTGAAAGTTGCTGGGCTAGCTGCTTGGCATGAGCTTCTCCTGCTGTAGTGGTAGGATAAGGTCATTAAATGCCCATTTAATGGCCACACAATTGAGCAATGGGCACTCTTGCAGCAGGGGTAAGGCTGGGCATGTTAGTTGTGGGCACATGACTATGGCAGTTTACAGGACCCCAGTCTGCCAACCGCGGAGATGGGAGCAAGGCAGCAGAAAAATTCCATTTATTTTTGTCCATTTTTCTGGAAGCATTCTGATTCCCTAGAGATTAAATTTGTCTTGGATAGTACTGCAATAGCAAATTGTCTGCCTATTTTCACCATACCCGATTTTCAGGCTGGGTATAAAAGAAGTTGCAGATTCACTATAGCCCGTTTTGTTCTCTCAAAGCTGACAAAGATCAGTTTCACTTGCTGACCCGCTCCAATTATTGAGTCTGCGATTTTAGATTCTCCTCCCACTCTGCCTGACGATCCATAGTTGAGGGAACACTGATTATTTTTCCTGCTCTCTTCCCCCCAAAGAAGATCAAACAATATTACTAAATATCTCTCTAATGCTCAATCATAGAAGCCTAGAGTGTGGAAAGAGACCCTTCAGCCCATCAAGTCTGCACCGAACACAATCCCACCCAGGCCCTAACCCCGTATCTCTACATATTATACCCACTAATCCCTCTAATCTACACATCCCTGGACAGTAAGGGGCAATTTCTTAGCATGGCCAATTAACCTAACCCACACATCTTTGGACTGTTGGAGGAAACTGGAGTACCCAGAGGAAACCCATGCAGACATGAGGAGAAGGTGCAAACTCCATACAGACAATGACCCAAGCCGGGAATTGAACCCATGAAGCAGCAGTGCTAACCACTGTGCTACCATGCCGCCCTGCTTCTTAAGACATCCTTCAAGAAATTATTTTTCCCACTTCTTTCTTTGTATGAACGATAATTAATTCATTTCCTTTGCTTTTCTATTTATTTCCATACACAGTTTCTAGACCAATGCACTCAGAAAATGAAGTTAGCAGCCCCAGCAAAGCGCCTGTATGACTGGCAAGGTGATCGAATTCGGGATCTAAGAACAGGTATGCCCTTGCGTTGAAAAGTAAGTACCAGCCTCATTGTATCCGAAAGTTGCCTAATCTTGATGTATCCTTAAGGATATCCTGGGGACACCCCTGATCCAGAACGCATGGGTTGCATATGGATAGCATTGGGGTAATTGTGGGAGATCCCAAGGTCAATCTGCTACATTATTAGCATTGAATATGTGTTGGAGAATGTGGACTGTAGTGCAATTCATCCTGCCTCTATATTGAATATGATTCCACCCTCGTAGCAGAGCCTAATGGTTTTAGACCTTATTACTTTAGCCTAGAATGACTTTAGAATGATTTTCCTGATGTCTTGGTCGATCTTTGAAGGTACAACTGATATTTAAGAATCACACATTATAAGCATCTTGAACAGGGAACTGTGTTGGGGAAACTGGGACGGAGGAGGTTCGCTCCCAGGTAGGGGAGGACCGCAGGCAGTATGCGAGGGAGGTTAGACAGGTGGTGGAGATGGGAAATGCCCAGACTGAGGGGCTGAAGTGTATATATTTTAATGCAAGGAGCATAGTGAATAAGGTAGATGAGCTTAGGGCGTGGATAGCTGTTTGGGATTGTGATGTGGTGGCCATTACGGAGACTTGGATGTCTCAGGGACAGGACTGGGTACTTCAGGTGCCAGGCTTCAGGTGCTTCAGGAAGGACAGGGAGGGTGGCAGAAGGGGTGGTGGCGTGGCACTGTTGATCAGGGATAGTGTCATGGCTACAGAGAAAGAGGATGTCGTGGAGGGATTGTCTACAGAATCTCTGTGGGTGGAAGTTAGGAACAGCAAAGGGTCAAAAACTTTGCTGGGTGTAATCTATAGGCCGCCCAATAGTGACAGGGAAGTTGAAGTGCAAATAGGGAAACAGATTCTGGAGAGATGTTTTAATAACAGAGTTGTTGTGATGGGAGACTTCAATTTCCCAAACATCGACTGGAATATCCCTAGGGTAAGGGGTATAGATGGGGAGGAGTTTGTTAGGTGTGTTCAGGAGGGTTTCCTGACGCAGTATGTGGACAAGCCTACGAGGGGAGAGGCTGTACTTGACCTGGTACTGGCGAATGAACCAGGGCAGGTGATGGATCTTTCGGTAGGAGAGCATCTTGGATATGGTGACCATAATTCTATCTCCTTCACAATTGCGTTGGAACGAGATAGGATCAGGCAGGCTAGGAAGGTGTTTGTCTGGGGTAAGGGGAGATACGAAGAAGTCAGGAAGTTACTCGGACAAATAAACTGGAAGGAGGCGTTCTTAGGGAAAAGTACCGAAGGAAGGTGGCAGATATTCAAGGAATGTGTGTCTGGAGCTCTGAATGACAACGTTCCGATGAGACGAGGGGGTTTTGGTGGGTCGAGGGAACCGTGGTGCACAAAGGATGTGTTGAACCTAGTCAGGAAGAAAAGGAAGGTGTACAAGAGGTTCAGGGAATTAGGAGATGTTAAAGATCTTGAGGAGTATAAGGACTGTAGGAGGGAACTTAAAAGGGAAATTAGGAGAGCCAGAAGGGGTCATGAGAAGACCTTGGCGAGTAAGATTAAGGAGAATCCCAAGGCCTTCTATAAATATGTGAAAGGTAAAAGGATAAGAAGAGAAGGGATAGGACCGATAAAAGGTGAGGGGGGAAAGGTTTGTGTGGAACCAGAAGAAATGGCGGAGGTGCTTAACGAGTACTTCGCCTCAGTATTCACGGTGGAAGCCGATCTGGGAGATTTTGTTATGGATTTGCAGCAGATGGAAAGGATTGAGTACGTGAATATTAAGGAGGAGGATGTGTTGGAACTTTTGAATTCTATCAAGGTAGATAAGTCGCCGGGACCAGATGGGATGTACCCCAGGATACTGTGGGAGGCGAGGGAAGAGATTGCAGAGCCCCTGGCGATGATCTTTGCGTCGTCAATGGAGACGGGAGAGGTTCCAGAGGATTGGAGGATTGCGGATGTAGTTCCTATTTTTAAGAAAGGGAACAGAGATAGCCCGGGAAATTACCGACCGGTGAGTCTGACCTCAGTGGTTGGTAAGCTGATGGAGAGGCTTCTGAGGGACAAGATTTACGAACATTTGGAGAGGTTTGACATGATCAGGAATAGTCAGCATGGATTTGTCAAGGGCAGGTCGTGCCTTACAAGCCTAGTTGAGTTCTTCGATAATGTGACTGAACACATTGACGAAGGAAGTGCCGTGGACGTAGTGTACATGGACTTCAGCAAGGCGTTTGATAAGGTCCCCCATGCAAGACTTCTTGAGAAGGTGAGAGGGCATGGGATCCAAGGGCCTTTGGCCTTGTGGATCCAGAACTGGCTTGCCTGCAGAAGGCAGAGAGTGGTTGTGGATGGGGCTTTTTCTGAATGGAGGTCAGTCACCAGCGGAGTGCCTCAAGGATCTGTTCTGGGACCCTTGTTGTTTGTCATTTTCATAAATGACCTGGATGAGGAAGTGGAGGGATGGGTAAGTAAGTTCGCTGATGACACGAAGGTCGGTGGTGTTGTGGATGATCTGGAAGGATGGCAAAAGTTGCAGCAGGACATAGATAGGATGCAGGACTGGGCGGAGAAGTGGCAGATGGACTTCAACGCGGATAAATGTGTTGTCGTCCATTTTGGCAGAACCAACGGGATGAACGAGTACACTATTAAGGGCAGAAGTCTGAGTAGTGTTGAGGAGCAGAAGGATCTTGGGGTCCGGGTCCACAGGACTCTTAAATCGGCCTCGCAGGTGGAGGAGGTGGTCAAGAAGGCGTATGGTGTACTGGCCTTCATTAATCGAGGGATTGAGTTTAGGAGTCGGGAGGTAATGCTGGAACTTTATAAGACCCTTGTCAGGCCTCATTTGGAGTATTGTGCGCAGTTCTGGTCGCCTCACTATAGGAAAGATGTAGAAGCTATTGAAAGGGTGCAGAGGAGATTTACAAGGATGTTGCCTGGACTGGGAGGCATGCCTTATGAAGTTAGGTTGAGGGAGCTGGGACTCTTTTCCCTGGAGAGACGAAGGTTGAGAGGCGACCTGATAGAAGTTTACAAAATGTTGAGAGGAATAGATAGGGTGGACTCTCAGAGGCTATTTCCCCGGTTTGAAATGGTCGCTACGAGAGGACACAGATTTAAGGTGCGGGGAGGGAGGTTCAGAAGTGATGTTAGGGGTAAGTTTTTCACTCAGAGGGTGGTGAGTGAATGGAATCGGCTGCCGTCAGTGGTGGTGGAGGCGAACTCGCTGGGGTCTTTTAAAAGACTTCTGGATGAGTATATGGGGTTTAATGAGATTGAGGGTTATAGATAGGTCTGTAGGTTGGTAGGTGATGTGGTCGGCGCAACTTGTGGGCCGAAGGGCCTGTTTGTGCTGTAGTGTTCTATGTTCTATGTTCTATGTTCTATGTTCTATAAATATGAGGGTAAATATATGGGGTTACGGGGATAAGACCTAGGTGGGATTGTTGTCAGTGCAGATTCAGTGGGCCAAATGGCCTCCTTCTGCACTATAGATTCTACAGTTTTATGATTCTTTTGAGAATCAAAATCAATAAAAGAATTTCTGACCAAATTGTCACTTACTAAATAAAAGCAAATTACTGTGGATGCTGGAATCTGAAACCGAAAGAGAAAATTCTGAAAATCTCAACAGGTTCTTTGACAAAGGGTCATCTGGACTCAAAACGTCAGCTCCTTTCTCTCCTTACCAGATTTCCAGCACTTTTTCTTTTGGTGTCACTTACTAAACATGAATTAATCTCAAAGTTGCATTGTTTGCAATAGCTTATGATAGTATAATCCTGAAATAGAGCCTATTTAGATTCCCAACTCTCTCCTAGCAAAAAAAAACACATTTCTTCATCCTCATCATAGACATTAGCTACATTTATCGAAACTCATGCACCTCCGAGTCAGTTGTGTGAGTTTTTCTCTCACGTATGAATGAAGCAATAAAAGTTTATTTGCATTCATTGAAAAATTGATAGAAACATAGAAACATAAAAAATAGCAGCAGAAGGTGACCATTCAGCCCTTCAAGCTTGCTCCACCACTAATTATAATCATGGCTGATCATCCAACTCAATAGCCTGATCCTACCTTCCCTTCCCCCATACCCTTTGATCCCTTTGCCTCAAATGCTATATCTAACTGCTTCTTGAAAACATACAGGCAAGAATATTGCAGCCTTTCATGTCGGTGGGAATTTCCCATCCTGTTGCAGTGAACGGTGGTTTGGCTGGAAGCCAAATTTTCCAACGCCACGGTGGGAATGTGGTATGAACGGCCGGTAAGATCGGACCTTCAATGTTTTGGCTTTTACTACTTTCTGTGGTAGTGAATTCCACAGGCTGACCACTCTCTGGGTTTAAAAATTTATCTTCAGGCAGGATTTTACGACCTCGCTCGGGTGAGGCTCATAAAATCCTGCTCGAGGCCAACAGAGAATTCCATTCAGCGAGCCTCGCCCACCCCAATTCCGGGGTGAGGGAGGTGGTAAAATTCCAGCCTTCATCTCTATCTTGTATTCTCAAATTGTCAAAGTTTAAAGTTTATTTATTAGTAAGACTTACATTCACACTGCAGTGAAGTTACTGTGAAATTCCCCTAGTCGCCACAGTCCAGCGCCTATTCGGGTCAATGGACCTAACATCTTTCAGAATGTGGGAGGAAACCGGAGCACCAGGAGGAAACTGACCCAGACACGGGGGGAGAATGTGCAAACTCCACACAAACAGTGTCCCAGGCCGAGAATCTAACCCAGGGTCCCTGGCACTGTGAGGCAGCAGTGCTAACCACTGTGCCGCAGCAGTGCTAACCACTGTGCCACCGTGCCATCAATGTGATCCCTGTTTCTTTTTGCATCTACCCTGTCTAATTCTGTTGGTATTTTATAGCTTTCTGTGAGATCCCTCCCCCCATTCTTCTGAACTCCAGCGAATACAATCCTAATCAACTCAATCTCTCATTGTATGTCAGCCCTGCCATTCCAGGAATCAGCCTGGGAATCAGATGGGAAACTATCGTGGCTGGAATTTTACTGCCCCATTCGCCACGGGAATTGGAGTGGGCAAGGGTCAGACCATGGAAAGGTCCATTGACCTCGGGTGGGATTTTACAGTTTTGGGATGAGCGAGGCCTTAAAATCTCACCCTGCTTCTTAAGTATGACTACTTGATCAAATTTTCAGTCGGTAAAGTTGTGGCAAATCTCAATCTGCAAGACTGGAACCAAATTATTGCAGGTAATATCTGTGAATAAAAATGACATTCCTTTGTCTTCTAAGAGGCACTAAATTATTGGAATAATTGTGTTGTGCCAGTAGTGTATTAGCAGAGGAATGTCTTTGGAACATGTTCTGTGCTCATTCCCAAATATTGCCAAGACTAATATCTCTGCTCATTATATTACAATAAAATCTGACACTTTAATTGTTGTGGTTTTCCAAAGGTTCATTTACAGGAAACAAAGTTGTCTATGTTAATACATTGTGGGGACTTAAAAAAATGAGGAATGAGAATATAGACCTAATGTAAAGAGGGTATGATTGAAGTGGAAGCCCTGTGGGTTCAAAAACAAAATTCCCCAAGAGTTTAAAGTTAATTTTATTACTGTCATAAGTTGACTTAGAAATATAGAATCCCACAGTGCAGAAGGCGGTCATTTGGCCCAGCAAGTCTGCACCGACAACAACTCCACTTAGGCCCTATCCCTGTAACCCTACATATTTATCCTACTAATCCCTTTAACCCACGCATCCCAGGATACTCAATTGAGCATGGCCAATCCACCGCACCTGCACACCTTTGGACTGTGGGAGAAAACTGGAGTACCCAGAAGGAACCCACGCAGACATGGGGAGAGTGTGCAAACTCCATACCCAAGCTGGGAATCGAGCCCAGATCCCTGGAGCTGTGAGGCAGCAGTGCTAACCACTGTGCCACCTGCACCGTATATTATGACTGCAATGAAATTACTGTGAAAATCCTTTATTATAAGTAGATGAACCATAAAACAGGCTAATAGAATATTAGGTTAAATAAATTGGGTAGGCCACATCATAGTCTTAGAGAGTGCATGATCCAGGCTCACCAAGATGATTAATGGAATGGGAATTTATTGTAAAGAAGAAAGACTTGACATATGCAGGAACTTTTTTCACTTTCGTGGAGAAGGCTAAGAGGATGTTTAATGAAGATTTTAAGAATACAGAAGAACCAGGAAAGAGTAATTCCTCTAGTTGAACTAGTGGTGTGCAATTCTCAGTTTGAAATTGAGACTGGAAATTTCTGGCCGTTCCTGCTCGCGGGATCTCCTGGTCCGGCCAATGGCAAACCCCCGCCACTTATTTCCCGGTGTTGGAAGCTGCCTACAGTGGAAGAACCCATTGAAAGAAGTGGAACCAGGTGATCATAGAATCATAGAATCCTGCAATGCAGGGGGAGGCATTTGGCCCATCGTGTATGCACCGACCACAATCCCACCCTGGCTTTATCCCCACAACCCCATCATTTACCCTGGCTAGTCCCCCTGACTCTAAGGGGCCATTTAGCATGGCCAATCCTCCTAACCCACATATCTTGGCATGTGGGAGGAAACCGGAGCACCTGGAGGAAACCCACACAGACACGTGGAGAATGTGCAAACTCCACGCAGACAGTGACCCAAGCTGGGAATTGAACCCGGGTCTGTGTCTCTGTGAGGCAGCAGTGCTAACCACTCTGCCACCATGCCATTCAGATCCCATCACCGTCCAATGGTGGGTCGCCTCTGTCACTCCAAAACACACCTCAGGGCAGGGGGAAAATCCTGAGTTTGAAGTTACTGTTATGAGTGTGAGGAAAGCGATCAGGAAATATTTCCTGATGGTTATTGGCACATTGGATGTTTTGCAAAGGAAATAGTTATCTGTTACGAGTTTCAGGGAGAAATAAATAGATATTTGGAATAGAGAAAGATACAGGGTTACAAGCAGTGGTGTTAGCTTTGGCTTGTTTCAGCAAAAACTCAGCATAATCATAGTTGGTGGAAGGGCCCCAGCTGTAAACATATTTGGTTCTAATTTTGTTTATCCTAATGCAAACTAAACTTTGGCTGGAATCTTTGGCCGTTCATGCCGGCAGGATTTTCTGGTCCCACTGCAGTGAACGGAGCTTTGACTGAGCGTCAACTTCTCCATCTTCATTTGCACCGACAGCAGGGGGTACAATTTCCGGCCTTTTTGTCGGAGATGCATGGAAATTTTGATTCAATTGGCTTATTTTGTTTATGCTGAATCTCAGAGGCCAAGCTGATGGCACTGAGAAGTAGATGTTGCTAATTGGCGTGCACGTGCTTGTTATCAGGGGAAAATGGGCACAAAGCATATCAATTTAGCGGTAGGATGGTCTGCATCCAATCTGTGCAGGTGTCAGCCCCACTATTAAATTTGTGAGACCTTAAATATGTAAATAAGAGGCGAACACCTATTGAAAGACCTCTTTGATAAATTGGCATCTGATGAAAGAGGCAGGCGTTGGACTCAGGATTCTGCAGTGATCTTTGCAGCTGCCAACCAGACTTAAGGTTTCAGTTAAGAGACAGAAGTTATAATTGCCCACCCACCTCCCACTGCTCCAACTCCAGTCCTCTTCCTGAGGCTTCTGAGGCCACTGGGGGGGTGCGCCTGCAAAGGTGCAAACAGTGCTGGCAGCTTGTCCCAATCATTCAGATGAAGACCACTGATACTTGGGCCTCTTCAGAAATAAGCCCTATTGCCTCCCCCCAACACCCCCCTCCCCACCCCCACACCCCCAACCTCTCGCCATCATCCAGCCCTAAAGAAGGATGCAGACTAATATTTACCCTGAGGACTATTAGTCTCTTATTGCTCACAGTTTAAACATTTGTTAAGTTGTGGCTGAAAGCATTTCGTTCCAGTAACAACAAAGTCAAATGTAACAAAAATGTTGATAACCTCTGAATATATTCCTCCATAAACTTACAGAGGGCCCTGGAGAAAATCTATATCAAATCTGTTCTCATTTCTTAACCAGCATCCTATCTACTTGCCCTGTATAAATTGGAAGTACGTACAATTAACTGTCTTCCCGCATCATTCACGTTCAGAGCAAGCAGTAAACTTTTCTTTTCATTACAATGGGCTGCTAATAATATATCACTAGAGAAATTAATTTTCTCTTTTTTTTTGGAACAAAACAAAAAATCTGTTTTCAAATGTTTCAGGCCGGTAGGCATTGAAGTGGTAAGAAAGCCCCACATTCAGAAAGAAATTGGAGCACACATCGCCAACATATTATTAGCTGCATCGCCGCAGTGGTCAGGTTCAGCAGCAGATTAACCTGCATTTTCTTATTACGTTTTGATACACTTCTCTGTGTACAATGACCTTGTAATTTAGGTCAGTTAATACTCTAAATTGTTATGCTACACCCCAACGGTAGTTAAGAGATGAGGAAGCTGGGTGGTAGAATAAGTAAGGGAGATAAAGAATATTGTAAAAGCCCAAACGCTCCCTATGACTAGGCCCCATTCAGAAGCAGCAAGCGTATGATGAGTGCAGTGGTTTTGAATATCACCCTTAGATCCCATGCTGTTTTGAGGCAGGCCTGGAACATGGCAACTCTCTTTTACAGACACACAGCCTCTTCACTCTCAATTTAACCCTGCATCTGATGAACCCATTACTCCAAACTTGATTTCATGGAACAAGGAGTGGATATAGTTACAAATGATCAATGACAATCCTTGAACTGAAGCAGCAAGCCATGAACGATTTACACATTTTGCTCCACTTGCTCAAGCAGAAGATCTGCTAGCATATTTAATGCATAACCGCTTCAACAATTTAAGAAGGAGGGGGGGCACGGAAAAATGCACAAATCACGCTACGTTCTTTAAAGTAGCGAGGAATTACTTGATTGCGTGCCTACTGCCCATTTATTGGCAGACTGCAAACCTCCATCAGAGGCACAAAGCTAAAGAACCCAGGTGCTGAACAGAGGCTGCAGCGAGAGGCGTTTGAGTTTTCTTTATGGTTGTACAAATATATTACCCTAAGTAATTTTTTTTATTTTCTCGGGGATAAAGCCGTGATCCATTAGGTTGCACTGAGCAACAAAAAGAAAAGAAAAATCAACATCGTCATGTTCCAAAACTGTAATGCTGCTTACCCTGCAGGGCTGGGCCTGTCAGTTTAATTGGATCAGTGAAAAAGCAAAGCAGCTGTGAAAGATTGCTTTAAGTACAGCAATCGTGCACTTGTCATTCCATTCAGTGGTTAATAAAAAAAACCCCCAAATTCAGAGAGGCATCAATATTTAAGAAAAATGACTGCTTAACCATTTCTCGTCAGCACCCGAGGGACAATAAATGTGACGGCGAACGTATAAACAATAACTCGCAGCAGCTGTTGGCTTAATTTTGTCTGAGAAAGAGTGATCGGGATGACATGTACTGGTGTTTAGACAGCTATTTGAAATCTTTGTGTCGGTAAACGCGGGCTGTTGCAGATTAGTCCTGAGACATCCCAAAAAAGGGCTTCGGAAGCATGGAAACGGAAAATGTTGGGAATATTCAGCAGGTCAGGCAGCATCTGTGGAGAGAGAAGGTCGATGATTTTCCAAGATCATCGGCTAAAACTTTTAACTCTGTCTCTATCTTGGCGTGCTGCCACTGTGGTTAGCGCCAGGCACCTGGGTTTCGATTCCTGGCTTGGGTCATCATCTTTGTGGAATCTTCCACTGTCTATTTGGGTTTCCTCCAGTTTCCTCCCACAGTCAGCAAGACATGCTGGTTAGGCGCATTGGCCATGCTGAATTTCCCCTCAGTGTACCTGAACAGGCGCTGGAGTGTGGCGACTGGGGGATTTTCACAGTGTTGATGTAAGCTCATTTGTGACACTAATAAATAAGCTTACACACAGATACTGAATATCCCCAGCATTTTCTGTTTTTATTTCAGATTTCCAGCATTTTGGAGCATTTTGCTTTTGAAAGAGCATAGACTTTTTTAAAAAATCCATATTTCTGATAGATTCACAAATTATTAATTTTTATTGAAGTACAATGAGAATTAAAGTAGATTTATAGGGCAGCATTTTCTGGCCCTGTTGAAAGTTAATGGACTTTTGGCTGCCTCTCCAAATTTTGCCGAAAAATCCCGGCCATAAGATTTTTTTTAATGTACTTTGTAAATTTTCAGGTAGTAATCTCATTTTTTTTTAATTAAATAATTTGACACTAATGTGTGCTGTGAATGCAAATGTTATGATATTGGTAATTTGCAAGTTAACTACCCTCATTTTTTAAATGCAATTTCATCATAAATGCTTAAAGAATCACAAAACCAAGCTGAGGCTAATTTCTGGATGGGAAATGACAGCACAATTTAGTACGATTGCGGTTCGGCTGCACAAAGCCCCACAAAGGTCAATGGGATATGTCTGGCATTTTGCTCGATATCATCTATGACAATTGTAATTATTATACACATCTGCTCCCCTGGGCTGGAAATCACTTTTGGAAAAAAAACAGGGCCAATGTAAGTTTCAGAACAATGCAAGTTATGTTTCAGCAAGGCTTGCTTCAACTCATCTGTAATAAATGAGAAGATAAGACAATCAGTGCACACCATGACACTGTGTGCAGTTAGTTAGGCACACTTCAGAGCTATTCAGGTGTACTTGGGAAGCTTCACAATTCCTACAGTTGGGGGCTCAGTGCATATGTATATATATATATCTTTTACACTTGGTGGTGACCACTAGTCATCTTGGAGTTGCTCTTGTCAGAGCTTCTTCAGGTCACATCTAAATAAGAGACTGAGAGTTGGGCCCGACTCTGAAAGGAGTGTGGTTCAGGCTGGTGTCGGCAGCTGTGGGTCAGAATGGATGTAAGGTCCTTTTTTTTTAATGCTGTTTCTCCGCAGTTCCATTGCTCGACAAGTGCCTGCAGAATTCCACCACACCTCTCCGTGGACCTGTCTGGGTCTCTAAGGGGGAAGGGTTCATCCCATCAGGAGCTAAGACATACATCCAGGGAGTCCTATGGGCCATAAACCAAAAGCTGACGCCTGCAAGGATTTACAGTAAGCAGGTGAGATATAACACTTTTAAAGAGGCTACTCTTCAGATGTATTTGTTATAGTTATAGACAGTGATTGGCACTTATGTCATTAAGTAAATGTGACATGTATTACATGTGTTCCAGTACCCAGTGGAGGCCAGAATACTTTCACTGTGATCTCTGAGCCAACAATAATGATGCTAATTGTATCTGTCTTTCAGTGTAAGATGTCATGTGCCTAATCTTTCTGCGACACACTGTGAAATGTTACAGCAATTCACACACTCGGGAATGCTGTGAATGCAAATATTTCATTCTCGAAAAATGACAGACCACCCTTCCCCTTTCCTCCATGGGCACAGAGTTTTTCTAAGCTACAGCAGGAGTACGTGCCTTTAAAAAGATACACATTTTAAAAGCACAGTTCAGTAATTTGATAGGTAAATTAAGTAACAAAATAGTAAGCATTTTTTGAAAGAAAATAATAAGTAAAGCAGAATAAGTGGCTGCTCGGATTCCATTGAAATAATATGATAGTCTAATAATCAAACCAGACCAGTTAAATGTGTTTTATTGTTAGTTTAGCCTGCACTCTATTTTGAAGTTGGGAATGTGGAAATTGTGGATGCAGATTGAGAATAAAAACCAGTTGCTATGATTTTCACCGTAGGCCAGGCTCAGTTAAATTGTTGACTAGTCAAATGCACTGTCTGTCCGTTTAATATCTTTTAAATCAGCAATTGAGACTTAAACATGCGCAATCCATTCCCCAGCACTGTTGCAACGCTCCCCTTTCCACCTTCCCCCACCCAACCCACCCCACACCCCTACCTCTCCCGTACAGAGACACAGACAGACAGACACACACACTTCTTTATTACTTATAAAATGAAGTTTAGAAAACTTAACACTTTCAGCCACTCTGGGCAGTAGCACCTAATTAGCATTCCCATTACATGGTTGTTTTGGTGGCGGGGATGCTGCAGCTGGAATGCTATTGTGCTCCATTCCTCTGTTTGGGGACAAACACTACTGGGGAAGGAACGTGTGAAAAAGCCACACCATAGCGACTGAAAGAGGGAGGCAGTGTTTTCTTCAGGCTTCAAGCTGGGTAGCTGTCATTCACTGCCTCTGCACAGCTAAACAGTTCAAAAAAGAGAAGACAGAACCACCTTTCAATTTAAAGTCTATTCCTGCGTTTTTTTCTCTCTCTCCTTAATTTAGCATTTTTTTTTGCCTACATTCCCTAAGAATCAATCAAGTAAAATTTCCGCCGAGGTTGGATGTGCGTGTTTGCTCTTTGAAAATACGCAATTCCAATTTATAAAAATACTCTGTGAAATGTACAACCGTTACTGGTTATTAAGTAGACACGGCACTCAATGGTGGCAGTGAGAAAGAACTCCTTGTACACTGTAATATGCCAGTTTCTCTGCAGGAGTATAATTCAACAGGTTCTGTACATTCATCGCCCATTCAATAGCTTGAAGAGCTTCATATGTCATCAAGGATATGCTGGAAAGTTTAGATTGTTTACAAAATGTCAATTAAAAGTGCATGGTTACTAATTTCTAAAATATTTCAGACAAGGTTTCAGAAAGGTTGAATATAATTTACTAAATCTGGCTGATAACACATGTCATCTTTTATTTATAATGTTCACCTCCTTGACAATTATCTGTAATTTTCTTGATCTTGTTCACTCAATACATTGAGTATCTCCAGCGACAAAAGCATGGCAATGATGTTCAGTGATTGTTGATGTTAAATTCGAAGTTTTCCTTTCCTGATTTTGCGATATCAGCCGATTTGCAGTCCAGGCTCCCTTGTTCAGCTTTGACTGCTGGAGCACGGCGATGAAAGCAATGTACGGTTGGCACATTAAGCAAAATGTTTACCCAAAATGGATTTTTATCTTTCTGCATTAAAATACTTATTGAACAGCATCTGTTTCTTGCACTCTCGTGTCCTGTGAATGTTACTGAGCTATGGTGGCACAAAAAGAGTAATAGCAGCAAAACCCTGCTTAGAAGGCAACCCATTATAAATCGGCTCTCACAATACAACTGCCTCTTGCATTGGAAAATGGCACTTATACATTGGAGCAGTAGTGGATAAACTAAGTGCAAGATATTATAAAATGTCCAAGCGAGTCAGAGCTATCTTTGCCAAAATTGAGAAGGCTCTGATTATTTTCTGAAGGCCAGTATGGCTACAAAAGAATTCAGTGAATTGCATTTTCGTGTTTTTTTTCATTTACAGCTGCTAGCAATAAACGTAAAATGTGACAAGAATTGACATGTACTGTAATAAGACATTAATGTGACATGGAGCAGTTTAGATTATCTGCAACAACACTGGGCCCATATCCATGTATAAAATGGAAATAGACTAATGTTTTTAAAATTTGGTAGATGAAGATTGTATATGACTATCAGACTGGAGAGTATTTATGATTCTGATTCTTTCTAGCTATCAGTACGTTGTATCCATACAATAGAACCATTCCAAGTAATTAACTGTCATTTTGTATGACTCAATCTCATTTAATTTATATTGTAATATACTATAATATGTATTTTATAAGTGAAACGTTTATATAGCTTTAAATTTATAAACGTGAATATATTGATTACCTATGTCCGTAGCTTTGTTTATACATATTTATATATGTAAATTGCATATATTGGGTGAAATTCATTCTGGTTGCTAAACATACATTAAACATTGTATTGCATTACTATTGTAACTTTTTCAACCACTTCCAGGTAAAAAATTGAGATCGTGCAATTTCTTCATTAATTGAATCAGCATTTTAGAAGTTTTACCAGGAAGATATTTATATGTCAGTTTTATATCTATTTGCATTATTGTTTCTTTGAACACAGACGTTCAGGCTGTCAAGTTTAACTGTGGAATAAGAGAGTTGGAGATGGATTATGCAGAAAGTTATAAATCCATGCGAGGACTTTTAAAGAAAAAAATCCTTTTCTTTTCCTTATGTTAGACTGTTAGAATAGTTTAACACATTACGGTTTAGCTGGTATTCAGAAATTGAGAAGCCTTGTTAATCTGCATGCACCATGAATCCTTGAAGGGATATTCCCAGTTGGGCTTGTAAAAATGGTACTTTGATTACATGTGAGTGGTTTCTAAGAAACTTATCTGTGTAATAAGTTGAAAGCATGGGACAGCTATCCTACTCCCTGGGATAGTCAAACCCATTTGTCCATGCTTTGCTTACTTGCTGTTCTTCAATGTCAAATTGAATGCTGACTGCGATACTTCCCTCCTAGCAGAAGAGCTGATTACACATTCTAACCTCATGAAAATCTTTCATTAAACCTCACAAAGAACATTACCCTTGAGTATTTCTTAAATAATACAGCCACAGTTTTTTTTTTAACACATGAAACCAAAATAGCTGGGTTGGTAAATGTGTTAGGAAGCCTGGTTGCATGACTGAGCCAGGTCGGACCGAGGTTAGTTCATAGTTTGGATTAGGTTAGTTTTACTCAGTTGGGGCAGAGGTAGAGCAATGGAATCACCCTCAGTGACCCTGTGCGAGGGAGAGGAGAAATTAGCCAGTATTCATTCTTCGATTCACTGTTCAGTCATTTCTGATGGAAGGCAAGTGATTAGATGCTCTCCAAGTTCAAGGAAGCGTAAGTGGACATTGGCTGCTGACTAAAAGTAGCTTGGGAATGACTGCAATGTGATGGAATAACTTGCCAACACTCAAATCACACATGAAAAATGGCTACTGGGGTGATAAACCACAGGATTTTTGGAATTGTTGGCCAGCCTGTGTCTGTGGATTTAGGCAGGAAGAGGGAATTGGGAAAAAGTGTTTAACATTCTAATCATAGACTCCCTACAGTGCAGAAGGAGACCATTCGGCCCTTTGAGTCTGCACCAACCACAATCCCAGCCAGACCCTATTCCTGTAACTCCACATATTTACCTTGCTAATCCCCCTGACACTCAGGTCAATTTAACATGGCCAATCAACCTATCCCGTACATCTTTGGATTGTGGGAGGAAACCAGAGCACCAGGAAGAAACCCAGGCAGACACAGGGAGAATGTGCAAACTCTACATGGACAGTGCCCTGAGGTCGGAATTGAACCCATGTCTCTGGCACTGTGAGGTAACAGTGCTGACCACTGTGCCACTGTGCTGCCCTAGAATATTCCAAGTTTATTGGAGGAATAATACCAATTAGGAAAGGTTAAATTTTTTTTTGTGTCCGCTACTATTCATGACAAGACTGTTGATAGCAATAATGATTGCACTTTATAGAAATTCATTGTACGAAGTGCTCTGGGATCTTTTAAGAGACGTGATTAGATGCTCTCCAAATTCAAGTTTTTGATTTGAGGTTAATGAAAGAAAAGCAGAATCTCAGCTTGTAAACTGTAAAGGTCTTTGAGCATGCAGAGGAATCAATCTTTTCCACAGGTACATCTCAACACGGTAATTATAGACTAGCCAACTGCAGGTAACAATTTTTTAAAAATCAAGCTGAATACTTTGCACATCATTAAACAATCTTTGTATTTTGTCCAGGAAATCTCCTTTGTTTAGAACTGTTGTGATTACAGCATTGAGTTACCGAATCAGCCTCTTGGCTGTTTAGTATAATGGCACATTGAAATGTGTTTTTGAAGATCTGTACAAGAATCGGCTCTGAAGCAATCTAATCAACCAAACACTGTTTGCTCATGAATTTTATTCATGGGAATAATGAATTTCCACAGGGAATGTCCCAATTGTCTCCTGACTTCGATGGAGGATCAGTGGAAACCCCAGAAAAAGATGAATGGACAGACCCTTACAGAAATTCAACCTCTTAGTATTTTGACTTTGCAGTTACCCCTTTGTAGTTTATAAAATAACTCCACAGAAGCTTGACATATATATTCAAGCTCTAGACTGGGGTTTAAATACCACAAGCTTTGGACCCAGGGGTGACAGCACCGCCAAGTGTGGCAAGTTGAGAATTGTTGTGAAACCAAAAGAGAAAATGCTGGAAAGTCTCAACAGGTCTGGCAGTCTCCACAGGGAGAGAAAAGAGCTGACTTTTCAAGTCCAGGTGACCCTTTGTCAAAGCTAAAAGGCGTAGAAAGTGGGAGATAATTATATTGTAGTTTGAGGAAATAAAAGATGAGTCATAGCCACTTGAAGCGTCAGCTCTTTTCTCTCCCTACACATGCTGCCAGACCTGCTGAGATTTTCCAGCATTTTCTCTTTTGGTTTCAGATTCCAGCATCCACAGTAACTTGCTTTTATTAGAATTGTTATGAGCTTGGTTTATCTCACAATATAATTATTCCCCAAATAATTTGTTCTCTAAGTATAAGTGATACCAGCAAAGTTTCATTTATTATCCATTCCTACTTGCCCTGAGAAGATGGTGCTAGTTTTTTTTTCCTTGAACCGCCACTGTTCTTGTGGTGTTTGTTGCTGCAAAAGGTAGGCAAGAAATTCCAGGATTTTGACCCAGTATTGAAGCAACAGAATTCTATGTCTCAGGCAGATATGACTCAAAGGAATATTTGCGGGTAAAGGAGTGCGTTAGTAAAATATCATTGTTCTTGCCCTACTTGGCACTTGAGGTCATGCAATTTGAAGATGATTATTAATAAATGTACTAAAACATTGATCAGATATGCTGCTGGGAATCATTCAGAAAAGCTTCAAGTTTGAGCTCAGCAGAACTTATTATTTTCAGGATGTGTGCATTGCTGTCAGGACCAGTATCTATTGCCCATTCTTAATTGCCCCGCATTGCCTTCTTGAGTGTCTGCATCGTTTGTAACAGTTTGATTCAATTGTGTAGCTTTCTTGGCCACTTCAGAGAGCAGTAAGAGTCAGCAATATTGATGTGGGAATGGAGTCACACATAAACTAGACCAGGAAAGGACAAGGAGTGTCCTTCATAAAGGGCATTGATTGGGTTTTTAGACAATGGTCATTTTTTTATTGATACTATTTTTTTTCAAATGTCCAACTTTTATCTGAAATGAATGTAGATTCTCAAACAGTAATGGCTTGCTTTGAATTCATGGGCCCCCGTATTATTAATAGTAATATAACCACTACACTATCACATAGTTACGTCGTATCGCATAGTTACGTCATTATATTAATGGTAAATATAATCATTGACGGAAGCCATTGATTAAACCTTTACCAGGAAAGTTTGATAAGAAAGAGAATATTCCAAATGTAAGGTGGCAAAGAAAATGCAGAAGAATGTTTCTGCTATTTCCCTACCACTCCCTACCCCACCATCTGCCCCCATTGCGCGGCATGGTGGCACAATAGTTAGCATCATTGTCTCACAACGGCAGAGACCCAGCTTCAATTCCTAGCTTGGGTCACTGTCTGTGTGGAGTCTGCACTTTTCCCCTGTGCCTGCGTGGGTTTCCTCCGGGTGCTGCGGTTTCCAGCCACAGTCTGAAAGATGTGCTGTGGATTGGCCATACGGAATTTTCCCTCAGTGCACCTGAACAGACACCGGAGTGTGGCGAGTAGAGGAATTTTGCAGTAACTTCATTGCAGTGTTAATGTAAGCCTACTTGTGACATTAATAAATGAACTTCAAATCCTAGTTATACCGCTGTTTTGTCCAACTTTCAGTTTTGGACCTTAGGAAAGGCTTATGTACTGAGGAATAAAGGATTCTCCGAGGATGGAACAAAGGCTCAATCCCTTGTGTGGGAGGATGTAGAGGAGGAGCTAAAATGCGAGCTTAAAGTGTCAATTAGTTTTCAGTTGTTTTTAGTTGAGGTTCTGGGAGGCCAACATCTGTCAGCTGCCTCCCAATATCTAGGCCTGCCGCTCAAACAAGGAGCTGGATATAGTGGTGTAAATACTGTTAGCTTGTGAACACAGACTTCCGAATTAAAACAGAGGCAGCAGCATAAAAGCAGCTTTAATCACTTCAATTAGGCTCTTTGCTGCTTCAGTTTAGATGAGAGTTACACCCGGGCAGCACATTCTCACTATTCATAACTAAAACGAACATGCAGCCCACAGGGAACAAAAGAAGGTATTTTGCAAGGAGCGCAAGAACTTGCCTAAAATCGAGGAGAGCTATGCGGATGTACAATTACAGACAGATTCACAAAATGCTCTAAATTCTAGTGGAAATTCAATTGAATTCACTCGTAAAATTGAAAGGAAGTCAAATGACTGCTCTAAGGTGTCATGGTAACAAGTCCACAACAGGGAGACTGTGTCAGCAAAGGATCGTAAGCCAACCCACACTGTCTCATTCTTAAAAGTTTAATAGCCGGCTACCACCTGAAAAGCAGTGAAGGAGCTATTGTCAGTGGCCTGATGGACAGAGCTGAAAAATAGCACTTCAATGAAAAAGAGGGATTGTTGTCTCAAGGACAAGGAGATTCAATTAGGAAGAGAATTAGGCAACTGTACTGATAAGAAGTGAAAGAATGAAACTTGCACACCTAAGTTCTACCAACTAATTATATTGAAGGAGTTTGCAGAATATAGTGATTCTCTGATACACAGTTTTAGCGTACGTGGTCTATGTTTGTCATCCACACTTGCGTACTTTACACTGCGTTTATGCTGCAGAAGAGGTTTGTGGTGTCAGTGAAGCGTGACTGTCTGCCCTCTCCGCCCCTCGCCACCCCCATCCTGTCGTCATCATTTTCCGTTTACCAATCTTTAGTATCTGGATTTGATCAAAATAAATCACAAAAATGTACTCCCTTAACTTCAACTTCCCATGGCAATCGTGCTGTGTGCTGTTAATGTGAGCAGCAATGCAACATCAAAGAAAGTTGTTATAATTGTGCTGTGCCAAATCTGGATGTTGACCCATTTCTCCCTTCAACCCTTTGATCTTCATTCTGTACCTACCACGTTCTGTTTACTTGGCCAAACCTCAGGAAAGGGACACAGGCCTTGAGTGGGTACTGTACAGATTCCTCAGAACGATGCCAGGATTATAGAGGTAAATTATAAAGACAGGTTGCATTGACATCACTTGTGTTTCATTCAGATTAGATGTCTGAGAAGTGATCTAATCGAGGTATTCAAAATAATCGGTGGGGATTCATTCAGGTAGATACAGAAAAACAGTTTCCCTGGGTTGAAAAATACAGAATGAGAAGATACTATTTTAAAAATGGAACTTGGACATTTGGATGTGGGATGAGGAAGAGCTTTCCCGCACAAAGACTAATGGAAATCTAGAACTCACTTCCTTGAACGGCTGCAGATGATGGAAAAATTCAAATTTCAACTCTGAGATTGGTAGATTTTTGCTGGATGAGGTTTTTAGGGAATATCGAGCAAAAATAAATGAATACAGTTGAGCTATATACTGACCATAATCTACTTGAATGCTGGAGTTGGTTCCCAGGGCTGAATGGCCTACTTTTCCTATGTTTTATGGCTACTTGCCTTCGTGCAGTGAGCTATGACTTCTAGCCTGGCTACTCCCTCTTTACATTAACTGACTCCCATTTGGTTGAAATGAACTCTGCAAGCTTGTAACTATGCAAACGCTTTTCCAATGGTTAAACAGTTAATAAACACTATGAAGGAGATAATGTCTCCTCTCCAAACACTTAAGTTAAAGTCAGGTAGCTCATTTTTCTGCTTTGATCACATTCTGCTATTTTGCTTTCAGACAGCCTGACCTTTATTCTGCTATTAAGCACCTTTTCTGAACCAAAGCTTTATGATATGATTTTACCTGTCATTCACTCCACGCTCCTGCTGCAGTGAAGTGGGAGAATTTGGCGGCCAGCAAAATCTCTGTGCATTGCGGCAGGATGGGAAAATCCTGTCAGTGTGAATGGTGGTAAGATTCCGACCTTAGTCCTTCATACTATCATTACCGTTCCCTTTCTCCTGTGTTCTGGGACATCTTTGTCATTTAATCTCTCCTTCCCTTAGCTTATCCCTGACCTAATTTGCTCTGCCTGCCCCCTCTCTCTTTTTCAACATCATAAAGTCCATCATTATTTCTACCAGTTCTGAAGAAGTCATATTGGACTCAAAATGATACCCCTGTTTTTCTCTCCATGGATACTGCCAGAACTGTTGACTTTATCCAGCATTGGTAGATTTCTGACAGCTGCAGCATTTTACTTTTGGATTGACAAGTTGTTAACCAGGGTTGACATGGCATTAAAGTTTACACCTCATACAATGCTATAGCGAAGCAGTCTGAGCCTATCATTTACATTACTTCTCCCCCGAGTCAGGCTGGCCAGCATGGAGAGGTAATACTGTAGCCCTGATTTTACTGGGATGCTTGCCCCGAAATTAGGACAGGTGAGGCTCACAGAATGGCATTTTCCATTGGCCTCGATCTTACGCGTCTTGGGCTGGCATGCTGGCAAAATTCCACACACCGCAAGGAATCTCCTAACTTGCAATCGGAATATACCCTGCTGTATGTCTGACAGAGTTTATCTTAGAACAAAATATTGTTCCCTGCTTTGGTCCTCAAGTTAGCACCTTAGAGCCAGAATTCTTCCCTTCAACTGAACAGGAGATAGGTAGAATCTTTATTGCAGAATTAAATGTTCTTCATTGAACACCGTAGTCTGATGTGGTTGTATGTTTGACATCAGATCAGATGTCCATGAATTCAGATCATCTGCCAATTACTTTGTTCAGAACTGAATTTGAAACAGTTTTATAGGATCATCTTGAGGCACCAAAGAAGGCCATTCAGCCCTTTGTGCCTGTGCCAACTCTCTGAAAGGGCTGTGCAATTAGTTCCACCTCCCCAGTCTTTCCCCATAGATCTGCAAGATTTTCCTTTTCAATTACATATCCAATTCCCTTTAGATAGTCACTGATAGATCTCCTTCAACCCACAGGTGGTAAATCCCAGATTGTTGAGTAAAAAACAAATCTGCTGTCCCTTCTGGTGTTTTTGCCTGGAATTGATGTTCCCTGGCTACTGGCCCACCCAGTGCAGCTAACCGTTTCTGTTTTGGATGCTTTGCAGCCGAATAAGATTGGACAAAGCATTCCTGTTGAAGTTCTGCCTGTTATTACTTGCGATTGCACCATAGTCTATTGTCATCAGAGGATCCTGATTTGCACGGGTCACCCATCTGATGGTGCCTTTTGCAGTGTTACTGCCACATGACCTCACCACACGGGGAAATGAGAATTGCGTCACTTTTTATAACTCTTATTTTTTTTGTCAATGTTGCAATAAAACAGAGTATCTGAATGATGCTGGGGAGATTTCTACAACATACAGATGATTGTTTCTGAGATGAGAATCTACCCCAAATAAAAACATCAACTTGGTTTGATGTTGTACATTTCTTCTTTACTGTTGCTATAGGAACATAGAAAATAGAAGGAGTAGGCCATTCAAGCCTTCTGTGCCATTCACTATAATCATGGTTGATCATTGAATTCAGTTACTTATTCCCGCTTTCCCCGCGTATCCTTTGATCCTTGTAGCCTAAACTCCTTCTCAAAACATACAATGTTATAGACCCCAGCTGTTCTTTGTGGTAGAGAATTCCACAAGCTTACACTGTCTGGGTGAACAACTTTCTCCTCATCTCAATCCTAAATGGCCTGCCCCATATCCTTGGACTTGACCTCTGGTTCTGGACTCCCCTGCTGTCAGGTACATCCTTCCTGCATCTACTCTGTCTCATCCATCTCACACCTCAGAGCTCCTATCACTAGGGTCATCCCAGGCATTAAATATACATCTCTAATTGTTATTGTATAACGCAAGCAGCTCTTTTAACAATCCCATACACCACTGAAGCCAACTCAATTCCTCGGGGAAAGGGTACTTCTGGCTTATTTGGCAAATTAGTCTATGGATTGTTACTGGATGAAGTAGGACAGCTCCAAAGTTTGCTCAATTAACATCATCATTTAAACTTCCCATTTTCTTCTGCAGTTCCAAAAGTATTTCTCTGCATTCTCTAGACAGGCAACCTGCTACAATGTCTCTGCCAATGGCAACTGGTTATCAAATGCTGTGTGCAGGGATTCAAGTTGTTGCCCAATCTCTGCCTTTCTCCTTACTGGTAGCCATCTCTAATGGCAGCAATTGGTAATGACAGAAATGACTGGTGGATTCCTGGACTCTCCTGTACTCTTATAAACTCTCTAAAAATGCTTGATTTCAATCTCCTACAGATTTGGTGATCTTGTGTTAACTTGATCTTTCTCTACACTCTAGCAATGACTGCAGTACTATATTCTGCACCCTCCTTTCCTACTTCTCTATATACTATATGAGCGGCATGTTTTGTCTGTATAACCGCAGGAAACAATATCTTTTACTGTATCAATACATGTGACAATATAAATCAAATCAAAAGGTGTGGTGAGAAACCCCTGGCGGTCTATAAGGTCATCATGCTTCTGTCTTCCTTTTCTCACTGTTGCCATGCAGTAATAAAATAATGTTTTATGCAATTTTAAAACATTTGTTCTTGAGATGTGAACATTGCTGGCAAGGCCAGTATTTATTGCCCATCTCTAATTGCCTTTGAGAAGATGCTGGTGAGCTAACATCTTGAAGCACTGTTGTGCATGTGGTGCAAACACAAAAGCCTTGTTAGGGAGGGAGTTTCAGGATTCTGAGCCAGTGACAGTGAAGGAATGGTGATACAGTTCCAGTCAGAGTGGTCAGTGACTTGGAGGGGACTTGCAGGTGCTGATACACCCATGTGTTTGCTGCACTTGTCCAACTAGATGGGAGCAGTCAACAGGTTTAGAACGTGCTGCCAAAGGAGCCTTAGTGAATTGCTGCACTCTACCTTGCTGATGGCACACACTGTTGTGATGATGGCATTGCTTTATTTTGGATAGGAAGCTCTGGCTGTGGATAGTGAAGGGTAGGAGAGATAAAATGAACTGAGAAATTTCTGAGACCAGCCAAATGGAGACTGTTGTGATCCTGGTAGGGACTGTTAACGTTTAAAGAAGAAATCCGAATAGCCAGTCATTATCAGTCATTAGTATGCCACAAGATTTCATGTATTAATAAAAAGAAATTTTGTTATACACAAAAGGAAATTAAACAAAGCAAGCACTTTTAACCTAACACTATAGTTTAGAATGACATGCTGTAAACTAACTTCTATCTCTTACTTCCCCGATGGTTCCCTTATCTTATGAAATCGTAAAGGTTCATTCACTTCTCTATGAGTAAACCAATGCTATATCATAGATCTCTGAAATCTGTTCTGACTTCTCTTCCTTGTACAAGATTTTATGAGTATCTTTCCATTAGCTATTGGCTAACTGACTCTTCAACTTCTTTTAAAACCCCATGAATCTGGATTCCATAGCTCAAATGCAAGGCCCTCTTATGACTCCCGAGGAGGGATCTAAAACGTCAGGAAACATCGTTGGTTTCCAACAAGTTCAAACTTCAACCAAGCTGATTACTTCCAGAACTCCAACTGTAACAAAGTTAGCTGTCTTTCACTGAGGTTTACTGTAGATTTCTTCCTTTAACTAAGTTCCAGTCATTTCTCCCCTTTCCAATTTATCTTATACTGAATACCAGCCTCCAGTCACAGGTTCCATCATGGATTTACTCTACTTCAGGTGTAGGTCTGACATCTCTCAATCCCAAGAAGCCACAAACTACATTGGACCAAAGTCTCTCAGCTGCTTTTCCAAACACCAACCGATTTTGCCTGCTGGCTGTGCCCAAACAGTTCTCATGGGGATGAACTCAAAAGCAAAGAATGACACTCAGCTCTACACATTTCCATGACACTGTGACAAATGAAATTTTACTAAATGGAAGCACAAATTAACAACCCTTTAATTCCAAACATTTCCTTAATTCTGAGAAACTGTATGAATAACTCATTTTTTATTGGGACAACTGCAGATGTGTCTCCAGTTCTTTACCTAAGTTTTAAAGTGTATTTATTATTGTCACAAATAGGCTTACATTAACACTGCAATGAAGCTACTGCTGTAAGACCACCTTCCACTTTATGACTTTCATCCTTTTAGTCTGAAGTTACCCAATAAATACCAGGGTTTTTCTCTCTCAGTGAAATGCATCTGAAATTCAGTTTCTGAAATGACTAAGCCAGACCTCTAAAACATATTAACATCAAGCATGAAGCAGCACAGAGCTCAATTTATCATCTACAGCAGTGGTTCTGTCCCCCAGCCACCCTGGCTCAGTCATTTTTGGAAACCCTGGCAGGATTAAGCATCAATCAGGCAGTTATCGTCAGTTGCAGACTTGATGGGCTGAATGCCCTCTCTCTGAACTGTAAAGATTCATTGACCCTGTCGGGAATTCCGTGCCTCGAAAGGCCAAGATCCTGCCTCCAATCAGAGTGCCAGTGGTTCGCCCATTCCCAGTAGCGCCACTGGGAGCAGTGGGCACTGCTGGGACTGCAGCCGGCCCTGGAGCAGCAGCCACAGAGAAGGCCCTCAATCACAAGGGAATGAGTTGGGCTCACTGGGGCCAATCAGACAGGTCCTGGTAAAGGAGTGGAGGTGGGGGTGGGGGGGCGGGGTTACTGTGTTGGTTATTGTGAAAGGCAGTAGGAACTCTGGCGGTAGGGGTTGCCCTTGTCGTGTAGGGTTCCCCTTGTGTGGTCACAATGTGCCCACTGCCAACCTTTACTGAGTAGCCTCATCACACACTGTGCAGCATCCACCCCAATCTGCTGCGGCTATTGGAATACCCATTGCAGCAGGATGAGGTCTTTAAGTGGCCATTAGTTCACCACTTAGGAGTCTCAATTGCCCTGTTGGTGGAACTTTTCCTGCCCCTGACTTCATCAACGGAGTTGGGAAGGCCCCAGCCTGGCTTTTCCCTCCTGATTCTATGGCATCTCTGGCACCCTGCCCCCTCATTGTAGAAGAAGATGGGGAATTAAATTCTGCCCACAGTCTGCTGGAGCCACCTAATGGCGCAGGGGAGTAATTCCTCAGAGTTTTTCCTGAAACTGTCCACAATTACTTTTCTCTGGGGTTTTGTACATTCTTAATTTACATTACAGTGATTTTGGAGGGTGATGTTTGAGGTTGCATTGTCAAACAGGTAGGATCCTTTCCTGTTTTTACATGCATTAATACCAAATTTTAAGTTGACGTTATGCTGAAGAACTGAAGAAAGGGAGAAGGCTAGATTGATAAAAGGTATTTCTTGATAACGATTTATGGTGCCATAGATATTATACTTTTAAATCTACTTTAACCAGGTTCCTATACTTTATTAAATATACTAGCAGGATTCTGTAGGGGTTTTGATAGGATATCATGCTGTCACCAGACCTTGCTCTTCTAGAATGTTGGAACAGTTAATGGGAAATGCCACTAAAATGGTCCTTGGAAATGCCATTGAAACTTATGAAAATGCCAAATGTGGTTATCGAGCTTTCTCTGCCCCTGTTTGGCCAAGTGATGAACTTACACTCTAGATGAATTAGACTGCTTTTACAAAATGCAATATACATTAGATACACTGACAGGTAAATATTTGATTAGAGTTGATCTGATTTATTATTGTCACATGTACTGGTATACAGTGAAAAGTATTGTTTCTTGTGTGCTATACAGACAAAATATACCGTTCATAGAGAAGGAAAGGAGAGATTGCAGAATGTAGTGTTACAGTCACAGCTAGAGTATAGAGAAAGATCAACTTATAGCAAGGTAGGTCCATTCAAAAGTCAGGCAGCAGGGAAGAAGCTGTTCTTGAGTCAGTCAGTACAGGGCAGCATGGAGGCACAGTGGTTAGCATTGCTGCCTCATAGCACCAGGGACCAGGTTCGATTCCTGGCTTAGGTCACTGTCTGTGTTAAGTTTGCACATTCTCCATGTGTCTGTGTGGGTTTCCTCCGGGTGCTCCGGTTTCTTCCCACAGTCTAAAAATGTGCAGGTTAGGTGGATTGGCCATGCTAAATTCTCCTTCAGTATACCCCAACAGGTGCTGGAGTGTGGCAACTAGGGGATTTTCACAGTAGTTTCATTGCCATGTTAAGGTAAGCCTATTTCTAACTAATAATTAAACTTTACGTGACCTCAGACTTTCATATCTTTCTCCTGATGGAAGAAATTGGAAGAGAGAATGTCCAGGGTGCGTGGGGTCCTTAAATTTGCTGGCTGCTTTCCAAGGCAGCAGGAAATGTAGATGGCATCAATTGATGGGAGGCTGGTTTCAGTGATGGATTGGGCTATATTCACGACCCTTTGTAGTTTTTTGCGGTCTTGAGCAGAGCAGGAGCCATACCAAGCTGTGATACAACCAGAAAGAATGCTTTCTATGCTGCATTTGTAAAAGTTGGTGAGAATTGTAGCTGACGTGCCAAATTTCCTTAGCCTTCTGAGAAAATAAGGGTGTTGGTGGGCTTTCTTAACTATAGCGTATAGCCTATACCTGGAGTAAGAAAGTCTTCATGATTCCAGTAAAGCCATCGTGTTGATGACTTCTGTGAACCAGCAACAAATTTGCTTCAGTAATTCTTAAATGGTGAGAGATTGGGAAGTGCTGGGGACCCGGCAGTCCTTGTTCACCAGTCGCTAAATTCTAACGTACAGCGGCAACAAGCAAATAGGAAGGCAATTGGTATGTTGACCTTTATTGCAAGAGGATTTGAATACAAGAGTGAAAATATCTTCCTTCAGCTGTACAGGATTTGGTTTAGAACATATCTGGAGCATTTTGGTCCCATTATGGGAGGAAGGATTTAGTTTAATTTATTTATTACTGTCGCAAGTAGACTTACATTAGCACTGCAATGAAGCTACTGCGAAAATGCACGTGTCGCCACATACTCTGGAACTTGTTCAGGTACACTGAAGGAGAATTTAGCATGGCGAATTCACCTAGCCAGCATGTCTTTTGGATTGTGGGAGCACCTGGAGGAAACCCATGCAGACATGGGGAGAACATGCGGATTCCGCACAGGCAGTGACCCAACCCAGGAATCAGACTGGGTCCCTGCTGCTGTGAGGCAGCAGTGCCATTATCAGGAGCAATTTTGAGGGGCTGAATGGCCTACTCTTGCTCCTATGTTGTTCTAATGTTGACTTCTGGTGCAAATGCACAGAAATACAAACTGTACAGGGTTGAGGGAAAAAAAAAGTGACTTTAAAATAAAGAGGAAAATTAAAAACCTTACCCTGGAGTTTGCAATGGGTGCCATGCGTGAATCAAACCTGACATCAGTTAAATGAAGTGAAAATTGTATTCTTGTCTTGATGGAGATGAAAATGGATTTCTGCTCCTGCAATAGATATACTTGTCACTTTTTAAAAAGCTGTTAGCAATTTGCTTCACGAACAAAAGTGCAGATTCCATATGATACTAGACTCAATCTGAACAATCAATAAAAGCTTCAGTAACGTCTGCTTCATTACACTAATAATAAAAGGCTATAGATTCGCACAACATAAGTGTAAGCGCGTGTTGAGATGTGGCAAGGGCAGATTTCTGTAGATTCTGTCATCTGGTACAACATTGCCACCTTGAGGCACAGTGCAGACATTGCTGTTTGTAGCAACATTAATGCAGTCCCAGATGGAAACAGCAGGGAGAATTGCCTTTTCCTGCACTTCTCACTGAGTGTGGGATCACAGAATTAGCTCCGATGTGCTTATTGCGACCAGAAAAGAGTACTAGCAGAAACAGAGACTGCATAATTAAGATTCACTTATCATTGAGAATGCAATAACCTATTTAAGACAAGTTGATGAACAACCCCTGCTAAAATGAATGCTTTAAGAGTGAAGACCATATAAGAACTAGCCATTCTGCCCCCTAAACCTATCAATTAGATCATGCTGATCTGCACTCAACGCTATAACCCTCTCTCTATATAACATCCTGCTTATCCAAAGGTTGCCAATCATGGTTCATACCATTTTATCACAATAGGGCAATATGAGGAGGCAAGCTCCAAGGACCACCTCATCAGTACTGGGATCTACCTGTGCTGCTGGCATTATTTTGCACCTCACCCTGGCCATCTCGCCAACTGAGCTAATTGAACCCCCATTATGGTGGCACAGTGGTGAGCACTGCTGCCTCACAGTGCCAGAGACCCGGATTCGATTCTGACCTGGGATGATTGCCTGTGTGGAGGGTGCACGTGTTCTCCCTGTGTATGTGTCGGTTTCCTCTGGGTGCTCCAATTTCCTCTCTCAAAGATACGCAGGTTAGGTGGATTGGCCGTGCCAAAGTGCCCCTCCGCGGCCAAAGATGTGTAGGTGGATTGGCCATGGTAAATGCATGGGTTAGGAGGACATGGTGGAAGGGAGGACCTGGGTGGGATGCTTTTTTGGAGAATCGGTGCAGACATGATGGGGCTGAATGGCCTCCTTCTACCCTGTAGGGATTCTATGATTCTATGGAATGTTCCTCTATGTATTTAATACTCATTTTTCCCTCAACCCTGGTCAGTCTGGATTTCCAAGTGTTTCAGATACATTTATACTAGAGGTTAACATTGATCTGAAGTTGTTGCTGCTTCAAAGAAGTCCAAGGACGTGCAGGTGAGGTGGACTGGCCATGCTAAATTAACCATTAGCATCAGGGGGGCTAGCAGGGTAAGTGCATGGGATTATGGGGGGCAGGACCTGAGTGGGATTGTGGTTGGTGCAGACTTGATGGGCTGAACAGCCTCCTTCTGCACTGTAGGATTCTATGATTCACACTTGTAAACCAGTCTTCAAACTTCTGGAACAGACAGATTTTCCTCCTGTTCTCTGTGGGGATTTGAATTCCAGATTTCAACTACCATTCGTGTGAAAAACAAAGCTTCCTGAATTCACTCCTACATATCTTCACTGTAATTTTAAGATTATGTACCCGAAGTTCATTTGACAATACTGCTTAAGCTCCTGTTACTTGATTTCCTTGTACGCCAGATTAGAACCACGAGTTCTTCCTTAAAGGTCATGATGCTGATGACATTTGCTAATTTGTTTCAAAGTTGCAATATTATAATTAATTAATTTTTGCTCTGCTCTTATTTCCTTCATTTAGCAGAATAGTGTTCACAGCCATGTGGACCAAAGGAATTAAAAATAAATGAATGTATTTTATTTAATAGTTATCCCTCCTTTTGCAAATAGCTGAGCACAGGCTTGCTGAGTTAGAAGGTTGGATATTCTGACCCACAGATTTAATTGTGACTGTTGTTAATGGACCCTCCATCACTGTTTGATTGGAGGTAGCACAGGGAAGAGTGAGTTGGTCAGCCCCATGTGGAAAATGTAACATCAGATTTAATTCCACAATCTTGCATTCACAGTATGGTGCTGCATTTGCAGGGAGCCAGGGCAGCTGAATGGAGTGACAATCTTGTAGCTCTATCTCCAACCTGCCATGATCCAAGTGTGGCCTACCCGTCGAGGTGGAGAAGTGTCTGTTACACATTTTTGCATGTTGCAGAGATGCTGGCATTGGACTGGGGTAGACACAGTAAGAAGTCTCACAACACCAGGTTAAAGTCCAATGGTTTATTTGGTATCACGAGCTTTCGGAGCGCTGCTCCTTGATCAAGTGAGTTTCTCTATTTTGCGGTGTCGGTGGTAGCCATGATGTGGACTCACTTGATGAAGGAACAGTGCTCCGAAAGCTCATGATACCAAATAAACCTGTTGGACTTTAACCTGGTGTTGTGAGACTTGTGCCCATTTCTGTGTGATATAACTACCCAGTGACTCAAGTGCATGTTGACAGAAGTCACCCAAATCGGACAGTTGAGTTTTAGGACATGAGGCACGTAAGGGTCAAGCTTGGTACCAAGCTATGTCAGCAGTCTAAACCTAATCCCATAGCCTTGCTTTCTCTCAGTAGCATCCACCTTGGCATCTCCATCTCTTTCAATTATTTATCCACTTTGACATGAAAAGATGTAATGGCCTTTGCCTGAATTACTTCCTCCGGCAAAACATTCCATTTCTGAACAATCCTCTGTGTAAAGAAATTTCTGCTAACATCTTTCCTCACTCTCTGAGTGCCATCTTAATTTTACTACCACCTCATCGCTCCCAGGAAGAGGAAAGAGGAAATCATTTTTCCCAAAAATGCCCTATCAAAACCCCTCATAACTAAACTAAAATCTATTAAGTCTCTGCCCCAGTGGAAATAGTCCCGATATTTCAAGTTTCCCCTCTAACTCCCCATTCCTGATGTTATCTTGGTGAATCTATGACATATGGAATGTCTTTCTATAATGGCATGCCCAAAAATGTCTAACAATGACCTGCTGTCTTTAACAATGTCACTTTGCTTTTGTACTGTAATCACAGAACTCATAGTTCCTCTGGCCATTTTTGTGGGTTCTGTACCTCAGCATTAGTCTCAAGCAGCAGGCAGGAGGGATTATGTAGGCGCCTTCCTATTTTTCAATGGTGTTCAAAAGAGTTACAAGTCATTCAGATCATAATGTTGGATAGTTGGAGAGAGGTGGTCTGCTCCTGGGATTGGTGGAGGAGATGGACAGGCAGGGTTGGATGATATCGACATACATGTGGAAACTGACTTTGTGAACGTTGAAGAGGAGAGAACTAAAGATGAGTTCCTTGGGCACACAGATGGTGATTGAATAGACATTAGAGGAATAACTTTTATAACAAGTCCTACACTGAGTGGTTATCACTGCTGCTTCACAGCACCAGGAGCCTGGGTTCAATTCCCGGTTTGGGTCATTGTCTGTGCAGAATCTGCACATTATCCCTGTGTCTGTGTGAGTTTCCTCTGGGTGCTCCAGTTTCCAAAAGGTGCATTGGCCATGCTAAATTCTCCCTGAGAATGTCGGAGTTGGCAACTGGGAGATTTTCACAGTAATGTCATTGTGGTGTGAATGTAAGCCTCCCTGTGACTAATGAATAAACTTTACCTTTGGATTGTATTTAAAGAACTATTAATGAAATGTCAGCTTGACTTTACAACACAGTCTCAGTTTCAGTGGAGCTCAGTTAGATTCTCTCATAGCTCAGCAAATCCTCAATTTGCAATTTGGTGTCAGCAATGTTCCCCTCAGGATTTTGAAATTTACCCATCTGGATTTATATTACTCTGAGTTTTGTTTTTGCAATTTCTTTAGCTTATCGATGCCTCTACATTTCCCAAGATCCTTAGCTCTGTTTGGCCACATCACTCATAAAGTGAAGAGGTTTGCTGGGTTTGAGGCCTGAGTTGGGGTAGATATCCACACTGGATTCATCCAATCCCTTAGCATAACTTTGGATATTTCTCTGGAATCTCCACCACTCTATAGCTACATGGACAAGTAGGAGAAATTCCCGCGACACCCTCTCCCCAAACTATTATATGTAGAGGTAAACCCATCTGGGTGAAGGATCAGTATTAGGTGTCTAACACTCCAATATGTTATAACAAACTTCATCATGACTCCAATAGCAACCAGTGCTTGTAACATGCCCAAAGTTTGCTAAATTGAGGCAACATTTCTGCACTTACTGTGGTAATATCCATTTGTCGTCTTAACTGCTAAATCATTGAACTGAAAAAGAGAGACATAGACCAGGGCAGCATGATGGCATAGTAGTTTGCACTGCTGCCTCACAGCATCAGAGATCAAGGTTGAATTCCCTGCTTGGATCACTGTCTGTGCAGAGTCTCCATGTTCTTCCTTATGTCTGCATGGGTTTCCTCGGAGTGCTCCGGTTTCCTCTCACAGTCCAAAAGACATGCTGGTTAGGTGCATTGGCCATAATAAATTCTCCCTCAGTATACCCGAACAGGCGCTGGAATGTGGCGATGAAGGGATTTTCACAGTAACTTCGTTGCAGTGTTTATGTAAGTCTACTTGTGACACTAATAAATAAACTTTCAACTGATGTCTTAAATTGTTTTTCATACTAGAGTAACAATTAACTGTTCTTGAAACAAATACAGTTGGCTTATTTAGCTCTTTCCTATGTCAGAGGAGGACGAATTAGGGCCATTTTGCCTTGTGATGCAATCCAGTGAATGTACATTAACACTGAAGAGCCATGCAGGAGGGGTGGGGGGGGGGTGGGGTGGAGCGCGTGGTTTACGTATGAGCGTCATGGTGGGGTCAGTTGTAAGCATTACTGTGTCTGAGTCAGAAAGTTGTGGTTTCGATCAGCTCTTGTGCGTGCAATTTTTACTGTAGCACCGAGGATGTACTGCTTTGTCAGAGGACTTTTGGGAGCAAAGTTAAAGCAAAGTCCTGTCGATACAGATGGATGTTAAAAATTTGATGGCATTATTTGAAGAAGAAAACAGAGCTGCTGTGTTGTTTTATCACCTAAAGAAAACCATAAAAAGAAAAAGAATTAGATCAATGTGGTCCCATTGATGTTTCTGGGGACACTGTAGTGTGCAAAATGGCTGCTTATTTTTGCTTTTGTGGCAACAGTAATTTCTGCGGATGTAAAACCTTTGGAACATCCTGAAAGACAGGATGAAGTGTTTTCTCAGTAGAAATTCTTTCTTGGTGATAAAATTGAAGTAAAGAAATTCTCTACAGCATTATTGCATCAAGCAACTTTTTTTTGCGATTAACAGAGCCTCTAATTTGGCACAGCTGCTAATGCGGTACAGAAATAAATTAGCAGCTGTAGTGTAAATGGAGATTTACTGAACCCTATTGACCTCAAGTAAATAAATGTAAGTGCGTATTCTGCCAGTAATGCTGAGGATTTGCAACGTGCTCCCTTATATGATGTTGACATTCAGTGCGAGAGCCAGTGCTGTAAAGTATATTGACTATACATACACATATAAATTAGAGACTGCTATTTTGCAGTAACACATCTAACATGAAAGCCATGAAAAATGTATATCTTGTCAGTTGATGAGTCCAATTTATGGCGTCGATTAGATGAGAGGTGCATTTGAAAGAAACAACAGATTAATTATTTTATTTCCATTTAGTCGAAAATAAAAATGAACCGGAAAATTTTGCAGAATCTTTTTTTTCGGTGGTCCACAGAATTCTAAAGTACGTCATTAACCAATCTGAATTTACACAGGTATCCGTGCTGTCAAATTAGTGCAGAGAGTGTGGGAGAGGAGGAGGGGGCGGGGGGGGGGGGGGGGGATGGGGGTGGGTGGGTGGGGTTGTCACAATAATGGAAGTGTGGGTTTGACAGTTCTGCCTGAGCAGCTTCAACACCCACAGGTATTATTCATGTGACAACAATCACAAAGCGTCCCCTTGTCAAATGGAGGGGCGCGCTGGCCAGAGCGTTCCATCTTCACCTGACACGCTGCCTATTTTGTCGCAGTCTTGCAGTGCTTTGCCATTGCATCTGAAACTCCCACACTTCATTTGGAGGGTGGGGTGATGAGTGGACAGAGAGATATGGTTGATTTTGCAGATTTCCAACCGCTTTTGTCTTCCCCTTAGGATAAGAGAAAGACCTTTTGTAGGACATGTTGTGTTTTTTTTGCTCCTTCAATGGTGTTTTCTTTGACTGTCAGTATGAAATATGGATGATAAAATGAATCCTTTTAATCACTCTTAGTCCCTCTGCACTTTATTGGTCTGTGCACTTTCTCCTCTCATCCTTTCTGTAGAACGTTAAATATACCATTGTTAAATAGCTCCCCCATATCACAGATCTTTAACAGATTACATTCTTTAGATCCCTTGTTTTCTTATCTCTATCAATGTGTACTCGCCCCTTTCTTTATCTTGTGGAGTACGTATTTTTGTAGTGTCTAATCCTGTAGTTTGCAAAATGTCTGTATGATTAGTTGAAATGTCACTGAGCAGAGAAGTCACAAAATATTTAATCCAACATTACTGATAGCAGTGGAACTTGATGTCAAAAGTAATAAAAGTCAACCAAAAACATTCACCCTTTTTGAGAATAACAATATCAACTTCAGATAGAATTAACAGCATATTATCAGTCTTATATCTTGATGTGTTTAACTTTACTAGTATTCCAGGTAGCTTTTAACCCTTTGAATCTGGTGAAGAATATCAATAAGTTTCACTGGATGATTTTTAGTAAAAATGCAGCCCTTGATAGTTTAAACAATAAATAAAATAGTATAACAAATTAAAACAACACTCGTAACTGCCTTCAGTGGTATTAGATTTTGCATTTTTGTTGTATAAATTCTATCCCAAATAGTTAACCAGCAGATCCTCTATTGCCCTTACATATTCCCGACTGAACCACTTGTTTAAATTGTGAGTCCCATTTTGGCAAATAAAGTTACACGCTGCATGTACTTCAAACTGAAGCGCTTTAAAGAAGGAGTGACATAGAATTAGACCCAGACCTTCTGCAAATGCTTCTGCTCCATGTCACTTCATATTATTTTGAACTTGCTCATGAATCCTAGAGGGAATCAAAGCTTGATCCGCTCCCTTCTGAATCTACATAATTCTGTGTGACGGCCCAGTCAAGAGGTGTCTCCCCGTGATATTTAAGTCTTTGCATACCCAAAAATTTGTTAACCCTTAAAAGGCATTCAGTGAACTCGATGCACATTGTGAATGGGCTCGTTTAGCTCACGCGGGGTTACTAACGGGAAGCACATTTGGGAATGCACACAATATTGTAATGTGGTTCAAAACAAACCTTTTCTCAAAAATCAAGTTCTGTTGAAACTTTATGTAAAAATTAGGATTTTGCCAAGCCTTTTGGATTAAATGAACTGACCTGCTCCCCCGTCAACTCACAAATAAAAATCTTGGACCAGCCAACAACATCCATATCTATGAAAGAATATTTTATTAAAAATTCATCTCCAGTTTTTAATCCAATGTACAGACTAATGAGGTGGTGCCGGCAATTACTTTTACCTCTGAGTTTATATATTTGTATGGGAAATGTGTATATGGCTAAGCACACACTCACACAATGTTTTTTGTTATTTATTAGTGTCACAAGTAGGCTAACACTGCAATGAAGTTACTGTAAAAATTCCCCCATCCCCAAAGATCTGCAGGTTAGGTTGATTGGCCATGCTAAAATTGCCCCTTAGTGCCCTGAGATGCGTAGGTTAGAGGGATTAGCAGGCAAAATATGTAGGGATATAGGGGTAACGCCTGGGTGGGATTGTGATCAGTGCAGACTCAAGGGGCCGAATGGCCTCTTTCTGCACTTGTAGGGTTTCTATGATTCTATGATTTTCAGCATCCACAGTATTTTGCTTTTAATATAATTGCCTTGCTAGTTAAAAATGGTTTACTCAACTGTTACAAAATTCTACTTTTTTAATTAATTCACTGATTTTAGAGCCTAACCTGCAGATCTTCGGATACACTGAGGGAGAATTTAGTATGGCCAATGCACCTAACCAGCATGTCTTTTGGACTATGGGAGAAAACCAATATATTATCATTTCTATTTAAAAAGCAACAACAATATGCACTGGCAAAATCTCAACCCTAAAAAATCTACTTTATTGAAAAATTATTAGATTTTGTTAAATGTTATTGAACTCCCCGGAGCCCTGTCAATGAGAAATATTGTGAAGGTTCCAGCAACAAATGACTCATTCTGGGTTTATTTCACCCTCCTATTCTCTGAGGGACAAATGTCTTGTGGCATACCAAAATATATGCTGCAATTTATGACTGCTGTGCATTTTCTGCTGCCCTTTGAAAAGAAATGATTGCAAAATCAATGAAAATATTAAGTGAACTGTATGACACTTTTAGATTCTCAGTATGATACTTTTAGACTCCAGCCAACAAGGAGGTCCTGCGTGATTTTAATACTTAAGTGAAATACTATGTTGTGTGTTATGTATCTATTATCAATATGTTATGACTCAAATTATTAAAAACCCGTAACTAAATTACATGTACTTTTTTAAAGCATATTATGTGATTAATACTAATCCCAAAAATGTGACACTCTATGTGATATAATATGCACAGATATACCTGGATGAAACAAAATTTAGTTTACAGACTTACTACAGGAGTAACATTTGTGTTGATAATACTATCATATAAGCACTTAATCTGCTTGTATCAAATTTCCCTCCCTGCTGTTTTAATAGATGGCTCACCTGTTTATTTCAAAACAGCTAAAGTCTTCTTGAAAAGAGTGAAGGGAATGCACCTCTGTAGAAGCACACTAAGCGTTTATATGCCAGTGTTTCCCAAATGACTTCTAAACGTCATGACTGTTTAGTTTGACTACTGAGGAATGGAAACTACACTTCAAAACACTGCTGTTGATCATTCAGGGCTGAATAGCCTATTTCTGTGCTGTTACTTCAATTTAAATCCCATATTAAATTAATGCTGACCTGGGGTACTGAAAATAGGCTCTAAAATCAGTGAATTAATTAAAAAAGTAGAATTTTGTAACAGTTGAGTAAACCATTTTTAACTAGCAAGGCAATTATATTAAAAGCAAAATACTGTGGATGCTGAAAATCATAGAATCATAGAAACCCTACAAGTGCAGAAAGAGGCCATTCGGCCCCTTGAGTCTGCACTGATCACAATCCCACCCAGGCGTTACCCCTATATCCCTACATATTTTGCCTGCTAATCCCTCTAACCTACGCATCTCAGGGCACTAAGGGGCAATTTTAGCATGGCCAATCAACCTAACCTGCAGATCTTTGGACTGTGGGACGAAACCGGAGCACCCCGAGAAAACCCACGCAGACACAAGGAGAATGTGCAAACTCCACACAGACAGTGATCCGAGTCGGGAATCAAACCCAGGTCCCTGGAGCGGTGAAGCAGCAGTGCTAACCACTGTGCTATCTAAAAATCTAAAATAAAAAGAGGAAATACTGGATGAACCTCGCAGGTCTGGCAGTATCTCTGTAAAGAGAAGCAAAGTTAATGCTTAGAGTCCATATTCAAGTGGACTCAAAAGTATGGGTGGGGTTCTCCAGCTGGTCGCTGTTGGTGGGATTCTCTGTTCCTGCCAGCAGCGCGCTCCTGCCTGCAGGTTTCCCGGTGGTGTGGGGGTGGCTGCAATGGGAAATCCCACTGACAGAATTGGGACCAGAAAATCCCACCATCAATGAATGGCACGTTACCTCCCACCACTGAGAAACATGCGGTTGGGAGGCCAGAGAATCCCACGCATTAACTCTATTTCTCTCTCCACAGATGCTGCCCGACCTGCTGAGTTTATCCAATATTTTCTGTTTTATGAAGGCAATTGCAATGTTTTTTGTTCCTATTCACAGTGCAGACTTTTAGGTAGAATGGCTAAATTGCATTATAACGGATATAGATTCCTGTCAAGGGCTGGGTCATTTTTCAGTAAAGAATATATTTTTGTGCAGATCTGTCCTTAATTACTGCAAGTGGTTGCTGTTGAGATTAGACAAACATTTAACATTTACACAACATTCCATAGTCCAGGGTTTAATGGGGATGTTAACTTGTTTCAATAAATGATAAACTGATTTACAGACAAATGCCATATGAATTGTGTCAAACAATCGTCCACCAATATCAGCAAGCAGCAATTTTCCTGACTATTACATAATAACCATAGCGGGCACATTTAGTCAGATAATCAATTGTTAAAATTGACGTTTATTCTGATGCCATTGACAGCATGCGGAGGCAAATTTTTGTGTTCACTTGCCTGGGTGATAACTTGGTGCAGTGAGTTGCCCATTCTATAAGGAACTTGCCCTAGATCCATTCTAATCATCTCACTGACGTGACAATCGAGCAGATTCTATAAAGAGTAGTCAGTCTGTTTGACCAGATCACCACCCAGGCAGCGAAGGTGAAAATCTAACCCAGAACTGCTGGCAAAATGCTAATCTTGTAGAAAGGCAGTGCAGATCTCAGAATATATGTGATGCCTGTAAAATCCACTCAATACCTGAAAGTAGTCATTTTAATCGATCGGTGTTCAATGAAATGCTGAATGAAATCAGCACATACATCAACTCCTGTTAACTTATTCAGCATGTTTGAAATGTGGTGGTCTGAACTTAATAGTGGGCAGAAAAATGTACTGGAATAGAAATGTAAATTTTACTCCAACATTGTGGGACTGCAACATGAATACTTCACTTGGTTATACGGAAATCTGCTCTGTGGATCCTTAATGGAGGGTTTAACCTGTAAACCTCCTTTACAATAGCAAAAAGGACACTTTGCTCAGGATTTTTCTCTGCAATGTTTTAGCAAGCAGGAAATACCGCAAGAATTCAAGAAGAAATACAAAGTGAATTTCTTTACCTGCCCTGTTTTGAATTCAGGGTAAATTTTAAACTGTGGGGTTTTGATTTTCAGAGCTCCTGAAAATCTGTACTTCCAATATTGATAATTAATCTCTCACAGCACATCTTATATGATTTAAGCTTATTGCATATAAGATGCAGCATGATTAACAAGTCATACTCCAAGGCTGAGCATCCCGTGTTTGATGGATTATGAACTCATTTCTTTGCAAACATCAACATTGCCAAGTTTAAACAATATTATCAGCTTATTAAGTAATGATGAAAACTTCACTGTCATAGTTTAAATTTTCAGCAAGTCCAACATTCTGCTAAAAATTCTGCTTTTCTTTACAGTGCACATAGAAAATAGTACAACATTATCAATGATTTTATTTACCATCTATCACAAAAGATCCTTTTTGAAATTGTGAACTATTCAACAGAATTTTGCAATTGAATTAGTGGATAAATTTGTTATATTTAACATGTAATGAAATGTTACAGAATGCTGCACATTTAATTTAAAATGTCGCATTGAAAATTTATGAGATCAAATCATTTGTTAGTACAACTTCACACTTTAAGGTTTAGCCTCAGAAAAGGTGACAGAAGATAGAATTTACTTCTGTATCCAAAAGTGCATTATGTGCAACAGATGTTACAACAAAACATTACCATTGAGTTATTCTCAGGCTCACATTTTTTTGTTCGAAACATCCAAAGAGAAGGAAGTTGTCAGTTTTTAGTCAACTAAAACCTCCTTTTCTTTCGTGACTTTCTTGTCCTCCTCCACACCCCCTCACCTCCCATGTAACCGTGTGTCGCTACCTACCCATCCAGCAATTAGTGCACATACATAGCATCCAGCCCTCTGAAGAGTGGCATTAGCAATGTTGTCACAGTTCAGTTTAATGAAGGGTGAACAGTGGCTGGGTACAAGGCCGTGGCATGCTTTGAGGAAATGACAGGGCATCCAAGATCCCGAACCATTAGCCTTTGTCAAAAATAAAGGAGAAAGAGACCTCATCCTCATAGTGTTTTTTTTTCCTTTGAAAAGGATCAAGATTTCTTCTGTTGTTTGGTATGCTTTTAGAAAGACAATCTCTCTTTTGATCGATTTTCGGAATCTTCAGCTATTTACTAAATATTTGCTTTAAAATTAATCCCTCAGAGCAATTTTTTTTACCTACCTTTTTAACACATTGGTATAAGTACTTTTTAAAAAAGCATTCCCTGCAGAAATACTGTCCCATAAATCTTCATCATCATGGCCTGTTGTCCTGCATTAATGTATATGTGCATTCAGAGCGCCGCATCATATATTCATAGTCGCCTTCCTTTCCTTCTTCACATTACCTTTCCTGTTTTTTTCCTTTCTTTTTCCCTGCTCTCCTTGCTTTCACATCGATCCCCAGGAACATCTTCTTCATCCCAACTACTGAATGCTCAGAATCTACTTCCTTCTGTTATTATCTCTTCCATCACATTGTTTAAAGCCACTGCCCACCACAATCTGTGTGAAAAATCTCTAACTACTGGCATCCAGTAATTATGTGATAGCATTAAATACAAGGTAGATATTCTGTGATGTGGAAAAAGGCAATATGTTCATGTAGAATTAAGGCATAATTGAGGATTTGCTTTGCCGTTATTTAGTGCCGTATTAAACTGAAGCATTTTTTGAAAATATTCATTTTACAGCCACGTATTTACGTAATTCATATATTATAGATAAAGAGGATTTTTGGACAGCTGAATTCTGGTAAATATATTTAGTTAATTAATAAAAATAATGCTAGGTTTGGGGATTTAAGATTGAAGATAAGGACTGGTACTGAGTAGATAAAGTGTACTACAATTGTAAGCAATAAAGTTAGATTATTGGGAGACACAATTTATCTTTGCTTCAAGATTTTGCATGAATAAGAAATTCCTCACAATAGGACTGAACTCATACATTAGTATTCCATGTCTTATCCTTGTTATTTTTGTAATCTAGAATTAATTTTATCCGTACTTCACTTGACTTTCCAGTCCATGTTGTTATATATATTTTAAGGATTGAACTGAGTAACTGTTTGGGAAGTTATACCTAAAAATATGTATCTTTTGCAGGGGAAAAAATCTTTATAATTGGTTGGAAAAAAAACTCTAATGTGGTCATCAGAATATATGGTGTCTTGCTTCCATTGTTCGATTTGATTCCCAATTAAGATAATTGAAGTTCCGTTGCATTATTTCAAAATGCCACGCTTTTCTAAATCCTGATGAATATTTAACGACTTTTCTAAGGTAGTTTTTTTTAAAACCCCTGGATCAGAGTTTCCATTCATTTTTAAAATAACCAGTTGAACAATTGATTTGGAAATTTGTAACTTATTGTATAACTAAATTAACCAGAGCCAAAATAAGGAAAGCAAATAAGATCAATAAAATTAAGCAAAAGCAAATACATATTTAATACGTGTTATTGTCAGCAAATGGTTGGGTATATGAATTACAGCTCTCAGATATTCCAAAATACTTAATATATGGTGAAGTTACTTTTAAGTGCAGACTGTTTTGTGGAGGCCGATAGATTTAATGATCTAAGCATTATTGTTTCATTATTGGTCCATGGTTCAGTTTTTAAGCAGCTATCCTATCCCAGGTTATGAATTGTAAATAATAATATAAGAGAAGTGGTTGCGATAATATTGTCAGCTGGGGTCTCTCAATCTGTGCAGCTGCAGTACGATATAAGGCATTCAAAATACATGCCATTTTTTGATTGCAAAATTTAGTTAATGTGCGTTACAGGGTTTAAGGGAAAATTAAATAGCAATTGTAATTCGGTCTCAATAGATGGCTCTAAAGCAAATTGGTCTCATTGTTATACATCAGGATTTGCTTTACCCCTTCTTCCAGGCATTTATAGTGGGCAGAAATTCTCATTAGCATCAAAACAAAACGCGTGTGAATTCTGTTACCTATTTATGTGCTTTTACAGTAAGAATTCTATTTTTTTTAAACGGTCTCCTGCTAAGTTTTCACAATCCATTAATTCTTGGATCAACATCAGAAGGAATGTCAGACCAAACTGAAATTCCTGTAAGACACAGATGTCAGGATCAAAAGTCAGAGACATTCTGAAAACAGCAGGGAAGCATGCTTGCTAGACCTTAATCGTAACAATTAGTATCTGCCATGTGACAATCCCCTTTCCACTTATGTTTCTCTAAACCCAAGCATGCTGAAAAGCCACAATATATGTTTCCTTCAGTTGAACTAAAATGGTATTTACTGGTGGACTGATGACTGCCCTTTGAGCTGTAACAGAGATTTTCACTTCTGTGTCAATACTGTATCGGTTCCGTGATAAAGTTATTCCTCCATCCATTATTGGTTGGTCATGGTATTTGTTGTGTGAACGGTATTGAGTTCCTGCTCATCACAATCATGTGGGCAGTCAATTGTGGCAATGTTTGCTATGTTGGAACGACTTGATTACATCTCTCAGGCCACTGCCGTGGTTTTGTCCACCTCTCTGCTTTGAAAGCAAATGCAAACCTTTGTACAACTTGACTCTCAGCTCAAAAATGCAGCAACCCGCGGAAGAAATTATTTTGTTGTTTACATTGCCAGTGTTGACAGTGGCCGTAAAGTTTGTATACATTGAGGCTACCTTCCACATAGCTGGGAGCACAAACGTTGAGAGAATGAACTTCTTTGGGGTTTTTCCTCCATTCGTTGCAATGCAAAAATCTGGTAATGATACCATCGCAGACTGATGCTCATACAAAAAGCTCCACAAATGATCATGTGTTTAAGGAAATAAATTCAATCATTGAATCTACAGTGCAGAAGGAGGCCATTTGGCCTAGCAAGCCTGCACCAATAATAATCCCACCCAGCTCCTATCCCTATAACCCCACATATTTACCTGTCTAATCCCCCTCACACTAAGGGGAAATTTATCAGGCCGATCAATTTAACCCGCTCACCTTTGGACTGTGGGAGGAAACGGAACACCCGGAGGAAACCTGTGCAGACACAGGGAGGACGTGCCAACTCCACGCAGACAGTCATCTGAGGCCAGAATTGAATCCAAGTCCCTGGTGTTGTGAGGCAGCAGAGCTAACCACTGTGCCACCTTGCTGCCTCTAGTGAAGGGACAATGTGAAGCTTGGGCATGAGCAATATATGAAGACTTTTTCTCAAAATGCTGGATATCGACAACACGTTAATAACGTGGGTTCTTTAAAATGGGAGTTTAGACTGGCCAGCATAATGGCTTAATGGGCGAGATTTTACTAGCCTCAGTGGTGGGCTGGGAGGTGAGGAGTGGCTGGGAAAATTGTGGGGAGCCGGTGTGTGGATGGCATGCTTACTTGCAGGCGTGGGGTGTGATGTGGAGTGGCTGCTTGCTGAAGAGTCCCCTGATACGCGGGGAGGCCACTAACTTGATGGAGCCGCCAGCCCTGAGGACCCTCAGAGCAGGAGGCTTTGTCCCTGAAAGAAGCGGGCTGCAGTACAGGAGGGCTGTGCTTGCAGCTTCCATAGACTATAGGGAAGACCCTGCCTTCTTGCCGCCCCACCGTGAATTTTAATTTTTAACTTAACTGCTCAAAGGTCTCTCCAAGTTGAGATGCCCTCGATGTCTGACCTCAGTACCCACCTCTCTCTCGGTGGGGCTTCCAGGGCTCCAGAGCGGGTGGGCTCTCTGATTTGGCTGGCAGCTTCTGGAACCTGTCTTCCTTAACTGGACAGTGAGCTTGGGGGCAGCCACTTTGGAAGGTATCTCTGAGAAAATTGCGGAGCTGCTTCTGCTATCAGCATGTGCAGGCTGAGGACCTTTATTTCATCCAGACATCAGGGTCCTGAAGCCTTTGGGAAAATCCTGCCCAATGAACTCATCTACGGATCAGGCATTCTGATCCAGTTGATATTCAACACCACTGTGTTGTAAGGAAACTTTATGGAACAGACTTGGATAATCCCAATCTGTCTCCTAATGGACACAGGCTCACAAGTGGAAACCATCCATTGTTATGTACTGAACTACTAATTTTTTTGGAGAGAGGCCATGAAGATTGCTGGTTTAGGAACTACAGCAGCGAGCAATGCTTTTCTCAGGGTAGTGTTAAGGATAGTGTGGCAGAGTAGAGATATACCCGTGGTATCTTGATACTGACAAAGCAATGGCCTTCATCAAATTGTTGTACATAATTAGGCCCATTACCCCACAATGAATACTAAAACCAACAAATTAAGTTCTTAGGCTGTGAACGTACCATCAACACCCATTTAATAAATTGCTATGTTGAGCCAGCAGTGAGATCTGACTAATATAACTGAGTCATGATCAGCCGAGTGAGTGCAGGAGATATTTATCCCATCAAACTTCCGGCCATGGTGTCTATTCCATTTAAAAGTATTGTAGTGTCATTTTCAGCTGGAAAAAGGAGATGTATCTGGATAACTGTGATCTGCCAGTGGAGAATTGAATTTTTACTTCCATGGACATATCTGCGCCTTTGTGCTATCAGCTATCGGCAGCGGGAGCTGTAAAGACCATTCACTCTTCTTTTGGGAGCGTGGAGTTTGAACGATCATTCTTGGATTTTATATTTTCCATATTTCTTTCCAGAAGTGACTCTTTTGTCCGAGCAAAACAAAAAAATCATGAACTTGTTGTTCGCCTCTCCAAGAGATGCAGATGTCTGGGAAGTGTAGTACTGAAACTACAAGTATCAGGAGTGTGGGGAAGGGCTTGAAGGACATACTAGTGTTTTCCAGTTCATCAGTTTTGTAAGTTTGTATGTCTTATGACAAGCCATGTAAAGTGGAGATGAAAATTATTTCACACGCTTATGTGCAATATGTATTTAACATCTTTTCTATGTCTTACTGAAAAAGAACTAAAAACTTCCAATTACTTCTGATAGACCATGGTGAATTAGTAATATGAGGACGATAATTATTGCATGCATTGTTATAATTCATATTTTCTCTCTACTATTTTAAAGGAGGTACTAATCTGTTGATAATCCTGATTTAAACAGTAACGTAGTGACTGGTCCAAACTCCCCTCTCCCCTGTTTTAAAGGGGAGTTGACCCAACAGTGAGTTTGGTACAGGCAGGTTAATCATTCATACAATATTGTCACCACAACTCTAAGCCATATTCTGTGGTGATGGGAATGCTTCTCTGGTTTCTGGATTAGTCCATATAATTTTAATTCACATTGTCCTATAAAGATGTGGGCATTATGACTAGTTAGAAGAACGGAGCTTGTGTTTTCATAATGCCTTCACATTTTCATAAGCACTTCACGTCTTAGATTCCCTACAGTGCAAAAGGAGGCCACTTGGCCCAACAGGTCCGCACTCTCCGACAGAGCACCTTACCCAGGCCCTATCCTTGTAACTCCACTTACTTACCCCGCTAACCCTCCCTGAACCCACACATCTTTTGACTGTGGGAGGATGCCGGAGCACCCAGAGGAAAACCATGCAGACGTGGGGAGAATGTGAAAACTGCAGACAATCACCCAAAGCTGGAATTCAATCCAGGTCTCTGGCACTATGAGGCTAACTACGGTGCCACCGTGCCGCCCACAGATAGTGAACTACAAAATATGATCACTTATATGGGTAAATACAGCAGCCACTTTGCATGCTGCAAGATCGATCTCACAACCAGTAATTAGATAAGTGGCCTGTTAAACTATTTTTGATGCTATTAGTTGAATGTTGGCCAAGACACAAAAATAATTGTCTTTTCTCAAACAGTGCATCCAACTAAAAAAACTTACAGGGACTTGGTGTACTGATTCCAAAAGACAGCACCACTGACAATGCAGCACTCGTTCCTCAGTCTAGTTTATGTGTCCTATTTCATGAGGAGGGTAATACATTGCTTCATACAGAAATGTTATAAGAGGTAATATTTTAAAATGTTGCCTGGAATTCTCCGGCCATTCATGCTGGCACGATTCTCCGGTCCCGTCGGCAGTGCACTCCCCTCCCTCCCGTCCACGGGTTTCCCTCCGGCAATGGGAATTCCCGTTGACATGCGACGCGCGGGATCAGAGAGTCCCACCATCAGCGTCACCTCCAGGCACATGGCTGGGAGGCCGGAGAATCCTGCCTGTATTTGTGATCACAAGTCTAGGGCGTTTCAAGAAGGTTCACGTGCTATCATTTACTTTGAAATTGAATCACTTTTGTTGTCTGGTTAAACACAGATGCCAATTGTGCGCAACACAATCCCAAAAATAACATTTGCGATGAATAATTAGTTAATTTGTATTTTGGTATTTGGTGGTGTTGGTTTAGGGAGCAATATTGACCAGGACACTAAAACTATTCTCCTCCTCTTCTTCGACTGATGCTTTGGGGTCTTTTACATCCACCTGCAAATGTAGGAAGGAGATCAATTTAACAACATCGCCTAAAATATAATGCTCTTTCAGAAGCCTTAGACTAGAATCATAGAATCCCTACAGTACAGAAAGAGGCCATTCGGCCCATTGAGTCTGTACCAACCACAATCCCACCCAGGCATTATTCCCATAACTCCCTACATTTACCTCGATAATCCTCCTGACACAAGGGTCAAATTAGCTTGGCCAATCAACCTAACCTGCACATCTTTGGATTGTGGGAGGAAACCGAAGCACCCGAGGAAACCCACGCAGACACAGGGAGGAAGTGCAAAGTCCACACATGATGGTCACCTGAGGCCAGAATCGAACCCTGATCATTGGTGCTTGAGGCAGCAGTGCTAACCACTGTGCTACCATGCTGCCCTTACTGGAATGATTATATGCTGAAATTCTGGAATCAGACTTAACCCACAGCTCTCTGCAAAGATGGAAGTGATGTTGTCCACATAATAGCAAGGTAGGGCACATTCACCCCCTCCCTGCCACCACCTGATCGGGTAGAAGGTAGTGGGCGGGGGTGGTCACATAATTGGGAGGGAAGACACAGGATGGAAAGATTCTCATCTTCCCCCAACTCCACTCTGATCTGTGTCACGTGGGGAAGGTTAATTAATGACCACTTAATTGTCACAACTCATCATTACTGGTGTTTAGAGGGATGTAGACCATATGGGAAAGCTGTCAAGTATACCATGATGGGGCTCCCTCTGTGGCCTTGCGGTGGGGCTCCTGATTGGGCACCATGTGCACCTCGGGGGCAAGGACACACACACACAAAACAACTTGCCTTTGCATCATCCTCGCTGTGGTCTACCTGACTGCAGTGGTGAGCTCGTCCCAATCACTTATCTCCAGGAGTGTGGCCAGTCTCCCAGCACTGCTGCTAAAATGGAAGAGCTGCTGGCCCTCTGATTGGTGGCAGCATCCAGTGGCCGACTCTTCGCCTATTAAGGCCCAGGATTCTGATGGCAAGTGAACAGCTGAGCTTTAACCTGAAAATAGTCATGTCAGGCTTGCCACTGGCTGTCCAGCTGGTGGAAGGGCCTTGGCTATTAAGTACAACCCATAGTTGACATTAAGTTATGAAAACAAAAACTATATAAATAATGATCTTTTGCCTCCTATTACTAATAGGTATGCTAATTATTTTTCATAGAATCCCTACAGTCCAGAAGGAGGCCATTTGGCCCATCGAGTCTGCACCAACCACAATCTCACCCAGGCCCTATTCCCATAACCCCTCATATTTACCCTGGTAGTCCCCCAACACTAGAGTTAATTTAGCATGGCCAACCAACTAACCCGCACATCTTAGGACAGTGGGAGGAAATCAGAGTACCCAGTGGAAACCTATGCAGACATGTGGAGAATGTGCAAACTCCACACAGACAGAGACCCAAGAATGGAATTGAATCCCAATCCCATGAGGCAGCAGTGCTAACCACTGTGCCACCGTGCCACCCTCCATTTAACTACATTTAAGTTGAAAGCAAAACGCAGAACTCCTCCAAAGGTGAATTTGGCCGCGTCATTGTGCCAAATCCACTGGACTGCTTTGTCGAAGCACGACCCATCTGTGGTGTGTGAGCTGCACATTAGTCAGCGTGTGTCTGTGGGATTTTTTTTAATGCATAATTATTGGGGAGGAGGGTATATTTTGTGTTTGGTGCCTGGCACAAGGATGTGACATGAGAGAGGCAATAGCTGGCAACAGAGCAGTGCGGTTGGGCATTGATGCAAGGTGTCTCATGCTGTTGTCTAGGAGATTAATTTACCAGCTGTTCTGAGGAAGCATCCCGGTCTGTGCCATGCAATAAATTTCACATAGCAGTTGAGAGCGAAACCAGCTTCTTTATCCAATATAAAATTAATCAAAAGCCCAATTTCATGAAGCCAATGTGAATATTGCGTTTTCTTGTCACCGTGCAACATTTCTTTTCCCGTGGTCAGTCATGGACTTAACTAAGTTTTCTGAGCACGTCGATATCTAAATTTTCACACAGCTTATCCGCATTTGTACAGAAAGATTCAGAATGTGACTCTGTCCAGGCGCCGCGTCTCACAGGACTCACACCTAGGCGATGTTACAAAATAAAAAGTAGTGAGAAACTGAGAAAGGGAACCCCAGCCATTTCCTGCTGTTTATTTTTCTGACCTTGAGATAACCTGGAGAGGTTGCTGAGATAAAGAGGAGAGGAGCCAGTTCACTGCCAATCTCAGGAAGCAACAATAATTAGCCTCTTATTGACCTCCAAGAGCTTTCCCACAGGAAGTACCTGGTCTTACAGAGGTTATCAGCTAAGCACTGCAACCATGCAGCAGACCCCAACCTACCTGTGAGCAACACTACAGGAGATCAGCTAGAGTGTAATAAATCCAAACTCAATAGCAGCATTCATAATTTATATGATTTTCATACATTTCTCTTCCTTCATTCTGTGATCCTATTTCCCCCTGAAATCTCCCTCCTTTTACAATGCCAAACTTCTGTCTATGACTTAATTCAAACTGAGGACATAATAATTTCATCAAATCCCGAGTTTGCAGCTCTCTGATTTTTAGTGGCAGTGTTTTCAGATTTCGTACCCTCGTACGAATGCCAAAAAGTATAATTTTATTTCCGGCTTACAAATATCGGATAAGCTATTTGTAGCCTAGATTTTGTCTTTTAGGCTACATTTATATTGACTAGTATCATCTGCAATGTACTTATAATCTTTGTATTGTACTTTAAGTAATAGTAATTGAAATCTTAAAAAAGAGTCAAATATAAGAATCTGAAGATTTAGTAAGTTCAATGGTAACATCTTTTCTTAGTAATTAAACAGCCATAAACCACATTTCTATAGGGAAATAAACTTCAAAGCCACAATGACAAGCGTTGAATTACATATTCAGGAAAAATACTATGGCCATTCTTTTTTTTAAGTACCACATGCTGAATTTACCTTTTACAATATTTTATTGTGGAATTGAGTGATAAAATAAAGCAGTTTGAATCAGTGGGAAACGAGTTCCATTGATTGCCACTTTAGTGACATGAGTTGAATTGCCTTAATGGTTCTTAAGATTCTTCAATGAAAGAACTTGTGGCACAACAGTTACAGAGACCCTTCAGTTAGGACTAAAGACCACTTAGCATTTAATAGGTTGATTGATATACTTGTGGTACAATGCATTTGCCAGTAAAAAGCAAGGCAAGATAAACAGCACTTTGTGCTCTAATCCTTTATGTGATGCACTGTTTAATTTCTTACACTTTAGCCATCAAAGTGCAGCGTGATTCTTGGCTTTAAAGGGTTTAATTGCATGCTTGCAAGAGAAAAATAATTTCATCTACGAGTTATATTTGTTTATCTTGTTTAAATTTACTCTCCAAAAAGATTTTGTGAGTGCTTCATAATCAACTAAGTAATTGGGAAGTGAGACCAGGTTTCCTAAAATGTGTTCCAGTTAACCCTGCCGTTCTGTGTACAATTAAAAATTGCTGGGCAATGAGGCTGACATAAGAATCTGTTGGAACACAAGAGAAAGTGCACTTTGAATTATCGGATGACCGAATGGCAGGTGGGATAGTCAGTGTTATTCCCATGGGGCAGTGGCACGTGCGTGATCTTCTGTGGATCAGCTCATTAAATATGCATCAGCAAGGAGCTTGGTGAACCTCGTGGCAGTGTGGGCAGGAGGTCGTCTGTCACTGACTGACTCACTGTGTGATCAAGGTCCGTTTGGAAAAATGGTGCGCGTCACCTCTCAACCTCGCTTCACAACCTTCTACCCTTTCCCATTGCCCATCAACTTCCAATCGCCCTCGACTAACCCAATATCACCATTCCTCTCCCTTGAACCATCCACATTACCCTGAACCTTATCATGATCCACCTCAGAAGGTCTTTTCTCCTCCTAGTGCCAACATCTGTTACCATCCCATGTCTACCCTCACCTGCCCTATCCCATTATCTGAAACACTCAGGTTCGAATCCCACCACAACAGATGGTGGAATTTGAATTCAATTTAAAACAAAACCTGGAATTAAGAGTCTACTGATGACCATGAAATAATTATCGATTGTCATTGAAAAAAACCATCTGGTTCACTATGTCCTTTAGGGAAGGAAATCTGCCATCAATACCTGATCTGGCCTACAATGTGACTCCAATGTGGTTGACTCTCAATTGCCCTCCAAAGGAAACTAAGGATGGACAATAAATGCTGATCAGCGACATCCATGTCTTATGAATGAATAAAATAAAGAATAACTTGTCTTGGACTTTCCCATGATCCCAGCTGATGAGTTTTTCACATACCATGCTGGACCTGTCACCCTACTGCACACCACTCCCCACTTTGATTCTGCACTTCTATCACCAGTGCCCTGAAGTCTCACCTCAGGACCCCACCTGGCATCACTGACCCCTCCCTGTAATAGAGTTCTCCCCCCACACCTTTTCGTGAAACTTCCCACCCACCTGCTTCCCTGAGCATTTGCTCCCACTCCCCAGATATTCACTCCACTTCTCGTCACTGACAAAATCCATGCTGACCATCTCTGACTTGTCCATGCCTTCCACCGTGACTGTTAATCATATCTCTCAGTGTTGTTTCTATTAATTTGCCCACCACAGATGTCAGACTAACTGGTCTGTAATTGTTTGGCATTTCCTTCAATCTCTTTTTAACAATGGAACTGTGTTTGCATGTCTCCAGTAGTCTGGTACCTCCCCTGTATCTTGTGAGGTTTTGAAAATCATCCTCAGCGCATCTGCTATGGCCTGTCTGATCTCCGCCAGCTGCTTTTGAAACAATCCCTCTGGCCCTGGTGACTTATCAACTTACAAGGATTCCAACCCTTTGAGTATTTCTCTCTTTATGATTATGATTATCCTATCCAATATAATAATAGTAATAATTATTATTATTATGATGATGATTATCCCATCCTTCGAGCCCAGGCTCGAAGGGCTAGATGGCCCACTCCTGCACGTACTTCTTATGTTCTTACGTTCTTATAATATCTCTCAGTGTTCCTCCTGGACTACTATATCTTCATCATCCCTTTCCTTTGTAAACACAAAGACAAAATATTCATTTAAAGCCCTTCTGCATCTACACACAAGTTCCCTTCTTCATCTGGTAGGTCCCACTTTTTGCTTAGCTAACGTTTTACAATTAATATATTGGTAAAATATATTTGGGCTTTCTTGAACTTTACTTGCTAACATTTTTTCATGCCTTCTCTTTGATTTCCTATTTCCTTCTTCACTTCATCCCTGCCTTTCCTATATTTGTCTAGGCTACCTGCTTAGTTCTTTGTGCCTATCATACACTTGCTTTATCTGTTTGAGCTTCCTCTGGACAACAAGGAGGTCTAGATTTGGCAGTGCCGCTCTTACTTTTGGAGGGGACATGACTAATTTGTACATTTAGGATTTTTTTTTTAGTGCTTCCCATCAGTTTTCTGCTGATTTACCCTCTGGCAGAGCTGTCCAGTCCATCTCAGCCAAGTTCCTTCTCATTCCTGCAAAACCTGCCTTCCCCTAGTTCAAAACTTTTATTCCAGCTTTATCTCTGTCCTTTTCCAAGGTAACGCTAAATCTAACTGAATTGTAATCACTATCCTTGATTTGGTCAACAACTGTTACTTCATCCACTTGTCCTTCTTTGTTCCCCAAGATTAGGTCTAGAATTGCAACTCCTCTCATTGGGTTTGACACTATTCGGTTGAAAAAAAATTCCTGTATACACTGCATGAATTTATCTCCCTTAGTGCCCCTGATATTGCTTGAATCCCAGTTGACATTGGAATAGTTAAAATCTCCCACTATTATTTCCTTCTTGTTCTTCCAGGCAGAAATTAGCTGATACATTTGTTCTTCTATCTCCCTTTCACTATTTGAGGCTGGAGTAAACTCCCAGTCGGGTGACTGCCACTTTTTAAATTCTAAGTACAACTTATAAAGCCTCATTTGTTGACCTGTTTAGTGTAACATCTCTTTTCACAACTGGAATTGATTCTTTAATTATTAGTGCTATCCCCACTCCTTTTTATCTCCCATTCTATCCTGTCTGAAGACTCTATAATCAGGGATATTGAGCTGCCAATTTTGCCTCTTCTTTAGCCAGGTTTCCGTAATAGCAATGACATTCTGCTGCCATATTACTACCTGTGCCATTAACTTATCTACCTTGTTTGTAATATTCCTTATATTGAAGTATAAAAAGTTTAACCCCATCCGTTTAATTTAATTTATTATTATTACATGTACTAACATACAGTGAAAAGTATTGTTCCTTGCATGGTATACAGACAAAACGTACCGTTCATAGAGATGGAAATGAGAAAGTGCAGAATGTAGTGTTACAGTCATAGCTAGGGTGTAGAAAAAGATCAACTTAATGCAAGATAAGTCCATTCAAAGTCTGACAGCAGCAAGGAAGAAGCTGTTCTTGAGTTAGTTGGTACGTGACCCTAGACTTCTGTATCTTCTTCTTGACAGAAGAAGGTGGAAGAGAGAATGTCCTGGGTGCGTGGGGTCCTTAATTATGCTGGTTGTTTTGCTAAGGCAGCCTGAAGAGTAGCCAGAGTCAATAGTTGGGAGGCTGGTTTGTGTGATGGATTGGGCTATATTCACAACCTTTTCTGGTTCCTTGCAGTCTTGGGCAGAGAAGGAACCATACCAAGCTGTGATACAACCAGAAAGAATGCTTCATATGGTGCCTCTGTAAAAGTTGGCGAGAATCGTAGCTGACATGCTGAATTTCCTTAGTCTTCTGAGAAAGTAGCGGTGTTGGTGGGCTTTCTTAACTATGTCAGCATGGGGGAGACCAGGACACGTTGTTGGTGACCTGGACACCTAAAAACTTGAAGCTGTCGACCCTTTCTACTTTGTCCCCATTGATGTAGACAGGGGTATATTCTCCTTTATGCTTCCTGAAGTCGATGACAATCTCCTTCGTTTTGTTGAAATTGAGGGAAAGTTTATTGTTGCCGCACCAGTTCACCAGATTCTCTATCTCACTTAATTTCACTTGCTGGACAATTTAGCATGGCCAATCCACCTAACCCATATATCTTTGGACTGTGGGTGGAGACGAGCACCCAGAGGAAACCTATGCAAATGCTGGAAGAACGTGCAAACTCCACACAATTACCTGAGGCTGAAATTGAACACGGGTCCCTATTACTGGGAGGCAGCAGTGTTAACCACTGTGCCACCGTGCTGCCCTTATTAGAGTTGTCATTAAAAAAAAGAAATGGACTTAAAGAATAGAATCATAGAATGCCCACAGTGCAGAAGGAGGCCATTTGGACCTGCATCAACAACAATCCCACTCAGGCTTTATCCTGTAACCCTATGTATTTACCCTGCTAATCCCCCTGACATTAAGATGCAATTTAGCATGGCCAATCAACCTAGCCTGCACATCTTTGGGCTTATTAATTACTGCAAAATGGAAGACTTTCCATTTCTCTTTTCAGACATCAATTGCTAATGTAGGTCAGATATAATAAAACAGTTGCAGAGTAAAGTGTCCCAATCTCAATTGCCACCAGGAAAATAAGTAGAGGAAGAAAAAATAATTCTTGCCAAGCCAGACACAGTTGTGTAGGTATTGGCATTAGGAACTGATTTGAGATAACCAAACACATTGCACTGGAGGCCCTTATATCCTGCAGACAATGGTGACTTATTTCTCAACTGTTCTGAGTAGATTTGGGCTGGGATACTGAGACTCGAGCCTCTAACCATGCCATTTAGACCCTTCAGTGTTCCTTGTTGGAATTATTCATTCTCCACCCTTGTTTATCATCGAGGGAAGCAGGATGGAGTGTGTTGTGCAATGTACAACCACACAATTTTTCCTGATCTCAGCTATATCATTGAGTGTGATGATGAGCAAAGACCAAACTGTTTTTCACAAAGGCAGATCAAAAGGCATTTGTCTCCAGCCATTGTCATGCACCTGATAATGACTAACGGAAGGAATGCATTGGTAGGAGGAAGTAGAACAGTTTTCTAGCTCACCCACTCAACTCAGGAACAATGTTAAGCTTAGTAAGGCCAAAGGAGAAAGAGACAATTTAGTGCAAAAACAAGGGGCAGGGGGAATAATAGGCTGAATAATATATAAGAAGCATAATAATATATAAGAAACATAGAATCCTACATTGTTGAATGAGGTCATTTGGCACATCACGTTTGCACCGACCACAATCCCACCTAGACCCTATTCTCATAACCCCATGTATTTACCCTAGTTAGTCCGCCTGACACTAAGGGGCAATTTAGCTTGGCCAGTCAACCTAACTCATACATCTTTGGACTGTGGGAAGAAACCAGAGCACCTGGAGGAAACCCAGGCTGACACAGGGAGAATGTGCAAACTGCACACAGACAGTCACCCAAAGCTGGAATTGAACCCGCATCCCTGGTGCTGTGAGGCTGCAGTGCTAGCCACTGTGCCACCATGCCACCAGGTGGATAGGGTGTCCCATTCCTGTTAGGTGGGTACAGTAATATTTGTTGTTTACTGCTGGGCCATCGGGCAGTGGGAGCGGGCAGGGGGTGGGGGAGGTGGAGGACGGGTGGGCTTTGGGTGGATAATTGGGATTTCACCGCTCATCTCTTCATTTTGCTCTCCACTTTGAATTCACCGTTTCACTTGCTGGTGTCCCACTAGTAGTTAAAGCTAAGCAACCTATTACTTCATGCTTCAATGACCCAAAACCCTCTTATGAAAGAAGCTAATGGAAATAGCAGGTTGATGGAATCATGCATGTCTGCAACTCTGGCAGAAGCAGATCGACTCATGAGGTCTCATCCTTTTAAACCACACTGATGAAGAAGGCACATATTTTGCATGTCTAAATGTCCACATCACAGACGGAGGAGCAGAGGTTGCGAAACCATCAATTGATATAGTCTCGGGATATCTTTGTAGTGGCAATCAGGCTCATTTTCCTTAATCCAGCTAAGTATTAAAGCTTCCTATTAAGATTGATGTACTTTTGCTGCTAGCTTTTCTATGTAATATTAAGTAAGTGCATTTTCCTTCTCTCGTCGCTTTCAATATTTATAGCTGGTGCAGGTAGTTAGCACTGCTGCCTCACAGCACCAGGGACCTGGGTTCAGTTCTGGCCTTGGGTGACTGCCTGCATGACGTTAGAACATTCACGCCCGTGTTTATGTGGATTTCTTCCGGGTGCTCTGGTTTTCTCCCACAGTCAGGAGATGTGCAGGTTAGGTTGATTGACCTTGCTAAATTGCCCCTTGGTTATGTAGGTTAGATGGATTAGGGGTACTGGGATCAGGCGGGCAGGTAGTGAGTGGGCCTGGGTAAGATCCGGAGTCAGTGCAGATTTAATGGGCTGAATGGTCTCATTCTGCACTGTGGGGGTTCCATGATTCTATGAATCTAAGTGATGGGCGAGGGTGTCAGTTGCCACCAAGAAAAGGAAGAAAAATTAATCTGAATGTGTTTCTTAATTGTTGTGATACACCTGATACACTCACTTGATGAAGGAGCAGCGCTCTGAAAGTTCATGATTGCAAATAAATCTGTTGGACTTTAACCTCGTGTTGTGAGACTTCTCACCCCAGTCCAACACTGATATCTCAACATCATTTTGTATGCTTTGGCACATTTATAAATATAACTGAATTATGGCAAGTGATTTATCTTGACCTTGGACCTCAGTACAGAGTACTGAAGCCATTAGAAAGGCATAACTATCAGTGTGCATATTTACTAGTATTAATGTTCCTGATTTTGTCACTCTGAAGGTGAATTGACCCTAGGTCTGACTTGGAACTGGACTAAGTTGCTAGGCTTATAAATTTGCATGGCTGGAATTTTGCCGTCCCGTCCGCCACCAAAATTGGAGCAGGTGGGACCTTGGGCAGGATTTTCCGAATCTGGGGGCAAGTGCAGCTGGAAAATCTCACGCATGTCTTTCTCACTGTTGAAAGCCGAATTATTTAATATATAGAACTGAAATTCCCCCCCTCGGGAGGCTTTTACGCCCCCGTATTCCATGGAAGGGATGTTGTGTGGTGGAGGGCACCATTTCCATGGAGGGATGGGGGTGGGGATTTGGTTTGATTTGATTTATTATTGTCACATGTATTGGGCTACACTGAAAAGTATTGTTTCACGCGCAGTTGCACTATACAGACAAAACATACTGTTCATAGAGTACATAGGGGAGAAGAAAAGGAGAGGGTACAGAATATAATGTTGCAATTAAAGGTAGGGTGAAGAGAAGGATCAGCTTAATGTATGCTAGGACCAATCAAAAGCCTGATGGCAGCAGGGAAGAAGCTGCTTATGAGTGGGTTAGACTTTTCTCAGACTTTTGTACCTTTTTCTTGACGGAAGAAAGTGGGAGCTCCATGGAGGGAGGGCTGTGGTTTAGTGGAGGGGGGAGGGGGAGTTGTATGTTGGGGATAGGGTTTATATTTTCATTTTTTAAAATCGAGGCACCCCTTTTAAACCCAGGAGCGGCACAATGGTTAGCACTGCTATCTCACAGCACAAAGGACCCAGGTTCAGTTCTAATCTCTGGTGACTGGAGTTTGCACGTTCTCCCCATGACTGAGTTTTTAAGTTTATTTATTTGGGTCACAAGTAGTCTTACATTAACACTGCAAAGAAGTTACAGTTAGATTCCCCTAGTTGCCACACTTTGGCACCTGTTCGGGTACACTGAGGGAGAATGTAGCATGACCAATGCACCTAACCAGCACAGCTTTGGACTGTGGGAGAAAATCTGAGCATCTGGAGGAAATCCATGCAGACATGCGAAGAATGTGCAGACTCCGCACAGACAGTGACCTGATCCGAGAATCGAACTCGGGTCCCTGGTGTTAGGAGACAGCAGTGCTAACCACTGTGTCATTGAGCTGGTCTCAAACAATGGCTCTGTTTGAGCCATTGTTTGAGACCAGATCTCTCCACTCACCTGACGGAAGGACAAACCCCAAAAGCTAGTGGGTTTACTATTAAATAAACTTGTTGGACTTTAACCTGGTGTTGTGAGACTTCTCCCTGGGTACAGCTATGACCTTTTGATTGTGACCCTACAGGTTTTTTAATAAATGCATTCAAGGGCTGCAAGCGTCACTGGCTAGGCCAGCATTCATTGCCCACCCCTAATTGCCCTTGAGAAGGTATTGATGAGCTGCCTTCTTGAACCAGGGAGAGAAGAGATCTCTGGGATTTTGACCCAACAACAGTGAAGGAACGGCAATAGATTTCTAGGTGAGGATGGAAAATGACTTGGAGGGGAGCTTGCAGCTAGTGGTGCTCCCATGAACTGTTATTTTTCCAATGGTGGCGATTGTGGGCTTGGAAGTGTTGTCTAAGCATGAAGATACTGTTAAGAAACTTAAGACTTTTATAAGTCACTGATTACAAACAATATCTTGCTAAATTCAGTACGGCATAACAAGTGTCAACAAGATATCTAGCATCACTAAGAACGTTGAAGATGATAATATCTTATTGCCTTTTGTCCTTTCCAAAACCTTAGCTCACCCTCATCCTGCCATCTGGAAGGCTGAGTGAGCTGCAGCTCGTTTTCCACCTCACACTCCCTCCCTCACCCTAATCTTCCCCTTTCTGATTTCTTGTCTCAGACATCCAAAAACTGCTAATGTCCAGCCATAGTACACCCAGGAGAAAGAGGGAAAACAATAACACAGCACTGATGAAGAGGCCCCATCATTGCCTTACTGAGGCAATCACAGTCACCAGACCAGATAATGGTATCTAGAGGCTAATATGCAGTCGGGACATGCACAGGGTGAGCATGTGGGCTAAAGCCAGGCCAGGGAGAAAGGATTGTTTTTGTGCCAGGTCCCTGGAGAATGATCTCACAAAGTTCTGCATGAAGAGCAGAGGGATCTTGGGGTCCGGGTCCACAGGACTCTTAAATCGGCCTCGCAGGTGGAGGAGGTGGTCAAGAAGGCGTATGGTGTACTGGCCTTCATTAATCGAGGGATTGAGTTTAGGAGTCGGGAGGTAATGCTGGAACTTTATAAGACCCTTGTCAGGCCTCATTTGGAGTATTGTGCGCAGTTCTGGTCGCCTCACTATAGGAAAGATGTAGAAGCTATTGAGAGGGTGCAGAGGAGATTTACAAGGATGCTGCCTGGACTGGGAGGCATGCCTTATGAAGTTAGGTTGAGGGAGCTGGGACTCTTTTCCCTGGAGAGACGAAGGTTGAGAGGCGACCTGATAGAAGTTTACAAAATGTTAAGAGGAATAGATAGGGTGGACTCTCAGAGGCTATTTCCCCGGTTTGAAATGGTCGCTACGAGAGGACACAGATTTAAGGTGCGGGGAGGGAGGTTCAGAAGTGATGTTAGGGGTAAGTTTTTCACTCAGAGGGTGGTGAGTGAATGGAATCGGCTGCCGTCAGTGGTGGTGGAGGCGAACTCGCTGGGGTCTTTTAAAAGACTTCTGGATGAGTATATGGGGTTTAATGAGATTGAGGGTTATAGATAGGTCTGTAGGTAGGTAGGTGATGTGATCGGCGCAACTTGTGGGCCGAAGGGCCTGTTTGTGCTGTAGTGTTCTATGTTCTATGTTCTATGAAGGACAAAGGCGAGGCCTTTGATGGGGCAGAATATAGGAAAACGCTGAATACAGTTTTTAAGAATTCATTTGTAGAACATGAGCTGGCCAGCATTTATTGCCTATCCCTGGTTTCTCTTGGAGGGCAGTTGAGAGTCAGCCACATTTCTGTGCATCTGGAGTCACGTGTAGGCCAGACTAGGTAAGAATGGGCATTAGTGAGTGAACTAGATAGGTTTTTCCAACAATGGATTCAATGTCATCAGTTGATTCTTAATTCCAGATTTTTTTTTTGTTGAATTCAAATTCCAGCATCTGCTGCAGCAGGATTTGAACTCTGGTCCCCATTATTCATTATCCTGAGTTTCTGCATTAATAGTTAATATCACTCGGCCATCGCCTCCCTGTGCACTGAATTGCTGGATGTATGGGCAGGCCTGCCTGAGAGCCTCCTGTCAACATCAAGGAGTATGAAGGAGTCCAGTTCCAACTTAACAGAAGACATCATGCAGATATTTCCCTTTTGTGCAGTCATTACTTCATCTCCCTGTCCAGAACTATAGCTGGCACACTTGTTGAAGCCTTGGTGTGGAGGTCACCAAATCCTTTGCCCTCCAGGATGCAGCAACACTCAGCATAGAATCTCCAAAAGGTTATTCTACATTACCTCACCTCTAAGTTGCCTTGCCCTTTGAATGATGCCAGTGCTGGATCTGTCTTGCATCAGAACCAATAGGGGGCGATTTTACTAAAAAAAGTTGAAGTGCCAAGCAAGCACGAAAACAGAAGAACTTCAGACCTGTTTTTTCAGCAAGAGAAAAAAATTAAATCTTATGACACTTACAAAAAGAAATGAGGCAAAGTATGATTCTTACAAATAGGGGAAGTGGACGGAGTCTATTCACACTGGGAAGCCGCCTGCTGACTGCTGGAGGGTACTATCACGCATGTATCCTGATCTCCCAGTGAACTGTTTCAAGACTACACAGTGCACTGGGAGATTGTCACTCCTCCACTCCCCTGGATGTTGCACCCCCACTTCCTACCCCTTGATTGCTTCGCTGATTGGAGTACCCCCTCCCCACCCCGCCACCCTCAATTTCCATCCCATTTCAGGTGGGAGGCTGAATACGCCAGCAGCTTGGGACATTAGGATTGCGAGAGGTGAGAAGTCAGGCACCCCAAATTCTTTGATGAGTGACAAGTGAATATGGTGAATATGTCTATGGGACTTAAGTGTATATATGGGGCATAAAGTCAGCTGATAGGGCTGTTTGAGGTGATAACAGCACCAAATATGGGAAGAGTCTGGAGCCTGCAGGGAGTCCTATATGAATGTCCTCCCCAGCACAGGGTGGCACATGGGCTACACTGGAAATGGCTGGAGGCTTTTGTAAGTCTTGGCTCAGTTGGGTTCAGTTGTGCCCCTGGGAAATCTCCTCTAGTGTCTATTGAGAATACTTATAAAAACACTTTTTTTCCCTTTAATTTTTTCTGCTGTATGTCTCCAACCTTCTGCTGTACTTCTTTGTATTCATTCATGGGATGTGAGCATTGCTGGCAAGAAGTTGCAGAAGAATTTCCTGCTAGATTTGCCAATTTAGCTACCTGGCCTCATTTAAATATGACCAGTCCATTTCCCACCTGGAACAGGAAGGTAGAGGCCCCAAAGCAACTGATGGCAGCCAAAGATCATGCAACCCTTCAATGTCCACCAACTTACACTTACATTTTGGGAAGGTTCTAGTAGATCAGAAAGCAGAGTCAGCTGTGACGTGGGGGCCTCTAACTTTCATTGTGGGGCCCATAAACTAAAGTTTCTGACTCACACTTCTTGTCTCTCCATCTATCCTGATAGCAGTCATGCGAGAGGAGATGGCACAGCAGATAGTGGAATTGAATTCAGTAAAAAAAATTTTTATTGAATGTTGCAATATAATCAGCGGTTTATTGGGATTAGGATTGTGGCAGCAAGAGTTTGGTTTCAAGGAGTAGAGTGGGATGGGGCCTGTGGGATTGTGGTGGGTGCAGACTCAATGGGCCGAATGGCCATCTTCTGCACTGTAGGGTTTCTATGATTTCTGTGAGTAGGGAGAGGCAATGGCCTATAGTATTATCAGTAATCATTATCATTATCACTACCATTAATCCAGAAACTCAGCTAATATTCTGGGGACCCATGTTCGAATCCAGCCCTGGCAGATGAATTTTAAAAAGTATCAGGAATTAAGAATCTATTGCTGGTCATGAAACACAGAATCCTACAGTACAGAAAGAGGCCATTCGGCCCATCAAGTCTGTACCAACCACAATCCCACTCATTTACCCTGCTAATCCCCCTGACACCGGGGTCAATTTAGTATGGCCAGTCAACCTAGCGTGCACATCTTCACACTGTGGGAGGAAACCCATGGGAAGGGCATGCAAACTCCACACAGACAATGATCCAAGCTCAGAATCGAACCTGGAACCATGGTGCTGTGAGGCAGTAGTGCGAACTACTATGCTACCATGCCACCTCAAAAACCATTGTCAATTATTGTAAAAACTATCTGGTTCATGAATGCCCTTTAGGAAAGGCAATCTCCTGTCCTTACCTGACCTGGCCTACATGTGACTCCACAGCCACAGCAATGCGCTTGATTCTCAACTGCCCTAACTAGGGATATACAATAACTGCTGGCCAGCCACCGACACCTATTCCCCATGAATAAATGTTTTTAAACACCATTGCAGATGGTGTCAGTCATGACGATGTGAGTAAGACTCATGCCTCTGACTCAGAAGACTGTAGGTGCAAGCCCCAGCAAATACTTGAGCGCACAATCTCGGCTCGTTTGCACTTTTGGAGAATCTGAGACATTTGACTGAAGCTCCATCTGCTGTCTCATGTGGACTGAAAAGATTTCTTCGTACTGTTTTGAAGAAAAACAGGGGAGTTCTCTCTGGTTTCCTGGTCAATATTTATGCTTCAATCAACATCATTGAGACAGATTATATGGTCATTATCATATCGCTGTTTGTACAATATTGCTGGGTGCAGAGTGGCAGCTGTGTTCCTACTTCTTAACAATGACTAAACTTCAAAAGTATTTCATCGGATGTAAAGCACTTTGAGACATCCTGAGGTCGTGAAAGGTGCTATTCAAATGCAAATCTGTCTTTTGTTGCTGCTTAGGCTGGGGATGAAATGCAATTATATCCCGTTGCTGTCTGTAAAACCCCCACAGGCAGCAGGAAAGGGTGAGCTCAGAGTGGGTAACTTTCCTGTTGAATTTGAACTGTCTGGTTGCTACATGTGGATTGTCTTAAAATTGATCCTTGTGTACTCATTAAAAAGTGCCAATAAGTGAAAACAGACAGCAAAGAAAATGCATTCACATAAATATAATGGTAAACTCAATTGAAACTATTAAATCTGATTGTCTAATCTCAGGAGCAGAATCACATTCTTTCTTCCACCTTCTTCCTTTGGGAAAAAGATACAAAAGTCTGAGGTCATGTACCAACCGATTCGTGAACAGCTTCTTCCCTGCTGCTGTCAGACTTTTGAATGGACTTACCTTGAATTAAGTTGAACTTTCTCTACGCTTTTGCTATGATTGTAACTCTACATTTTTCACTTTCTTGTTTCCTTCTCTATGAACGGTATGTTTTGTTTGTATAGCGCACAAGAAACAATACTTTTCACTGTATGTTAATACATGTGACAATAAATCAAATCAAATCAAATAAATCCATGGGTTGGAAGAAGGTTGATTCTGGATTAAGCAGCGTGTGGATCCAGGGAACTAGTTTACTTATTGCTAGTTCCCCCCACTTCAACCTGTACAAGCACAATGTAAAAGTTCTTTATAAATTCCATGTTGTCCAGCTAAGACAAATGATTCTTCAAACTGCCAATAAGTTGCTTGTGGCGAAATGCCTTGAGTTAAAGTTAGGAATTTATATAAATTTTCACAGTAACTTCATTGCAGTGTTAATGTAAGCCTAATTGTGACAATAATAAATAAATTTTAAAAAAATGTAAGTTGTACATCAGATAAAGGACCGGTTTCGCATCCTCTTAGCCCTGTGTGAAAAATATGATTGCGTAATGTGGGTGGTGGGTGCCTGGAACTCATTGCCGGGGAAGGTAATGAAGGTGGATACAGTAAGGGCATCTTGACAAATGCATGAGTAGAATGGGAATGGAGGGATACGGTCCCTGGAAGGGTACGGGGTTTTAATTCAGTCAGGCAGCATGGTCGGTGCAGGCTTGGAGGGCCGAAGGGCCTTTTCCTATGCTGTAATTTTCTTTGTTCTTTGCTTTTAATATGGTAGCACACTGCTGCAAATAACACTGCTTTAATTGTTTAATTTAATTTATGCTTCAGTTACAGTTTTCTCGGCTTCTAAATTAGCACAAATGTCACTTGGTAGTTAGTTGTGAAATTGATTTGAAATTGACAAGTAGGTGACAGTGATTTGGTAGTTAAAACAGATTGCAGGCAAGCATTTTTACCCCACTGGATCAGCAGCACAATCGCTGCTCAGTTTAATTTGAGTCGGGGTGAATGTAACAGACAGATGTCCCTTAGTGAGAGGTATTTTATTGCAACAGTGAAACTAACATTTGTGGGAGGAATCTTACCAAAGAAATGGCAGGGTGTTATCTTAGGTGAGAAAACTGGATTGTTTCTGTCCATAGAAACCAGTCAGATTTCTCTTCAGATTTTACAACACTGTCTAAAAAAGTCAAGGGGGTGTCTTGCAGTGGGGGGCAGGAATTCAACACACTGGCAAAACCTGGCTGCACAGAGATTGGGGTGCCATCCTTAAAGGATGCCCCGATCATAAGCAGAGGAAGCCCCGATCATAAGCAGAGGAAGCCTCACCCCTCCCCCATCAGCCCAACACAGAGGTCTCAGGGGCTCCTGTACCTAGGAGGGAGAGAAATAGCAGTTCTTTCCCTCCCCCGATCATTGGCCCCTTCTCCTCCCGATCATTGGCGTTTTATCCTCATCCAACAGTCAGAGTCAACATCCCCTCACATCCCCTCAATGTTTACCTGCCATATACCTTTGATATGTTGATTTTTAGTAAAACAGGGAAGCCAAGTCAAAGCGACCTATGCTATTATGAGCTTGATTTATGCACATCTGTGCAATCATCATGCAGCATCTTTAGGTTATTTCTGGCCATTGAGGGACATTAATACTGATTTGTAGGTTGTGCAACCTTGAATGTATGGCACTGATTTACTAAAGGTTATGATTTCAAATCAAGTCCATCATGATTACAAAGAAAAGTTACAGAGAAAAGGCAGGAGAATGGGGTTGAGAGACTTTTTGAAAATGATTCAACAGTGAGCAGATTCGATGGACCGAATGGCCTAATTCTGTTCCTGTATCTTATGGTCTTACGATCAATTTTGGAAACAAATTTAATAGACTAATACCAGGTAAAATGACCACAAAAGTTGTCACATTGTAAAATCCCAATGGGTCCATTGTATCCTTCAGGTAAACAAACTTGCCACTAACCAAAATGTACCTTGTGTCCCACAAGAGGTGGTTGACTCGTTGCCTGCCAGGTGATCCAGACAACTGGGCCCTAAAGCCAATGTTGCACTCATCCCAAGAACAAAATAACAAGTGCCCTACAGCAGAGTATCAGGACAACAAAATTGTTCCTTAGTCATATGTTTGATTGTTCATGTTCCTGTAGAATTTAAACAATGGGGCGAACTTTCCTCTTCCACCCGCCACAGGAATCGGAGCGGGCGAGGGGCGGACCACAGAAATGTCCGTTGAACTTGGGCAGGTTTTTACGATTTTGATTTGAGTGTGGCCTTAAAATCCTGCCCTTTTGTGGCTCGTTTGTTGGTTACTTTTAAAGTACTCATTTCTGCTCCTGTTTTAAAAAATGATTGGTCATTGTCGTGATTGTAGCTGATTTAATTATAAAAAGAAGTATAACAGGATGGTGATATTAGCAGAGAAATGTTTATGCACTTGTAACATTCCTGTCAGTGGCAACATTAAGTCATTTCAAATAAATGAGTGAAGGCTGGTGCCAAAAGAATGCATAACAGCTTTACCTGCTCATCCAGCTCATTGTCAGTGTTTTATCAATCTGTTCAGTATCTGAGCTAAGAGTTCAAATTAGGTACTGACCTGAAGCTCAAGCGTCATTCTTTCAGTGTTTCAGATTGGCTAGACAAACTTTATTTCAACTTCAGTCTTCAGTTTTGTAAGTAGGTAAACTCCAAGGTTTAGGAAAAAATAACACTCTCACCCGTTAGTTCTCTGCTTTGCTTAAAGCAACCTGCATTCAAATTATCTGAAAAATTCCATTTTTTTAATACGATTTTTTTACTTCCCTGTGACAGTTACATTTTTTCAAATTACTGAATAATTCCAAAACATGACTTTACATCATCAGGGGCAGGCTGTATTTAACCATTGCTGTACTTATCAGGTTCTAGTTTAGTTTATTTATTAGTGTCACAAATAGGCTTTTGCAAAAATTGCAGTGAAGTTACTGTGAAAATTTCCTAGTCACCACACTCTGGTACCTGTTCGGGTACACTGAGGGAGAACTTGGCATGGCCAATGCACCAGCACATCTTTCGGACTGTGTGAGTAAACCTGAGTAAACCCATGCAGACAGGAGGAGAATGTGCAGACTTCACACAGGAGTGACCCAAGCCAGCAATTGAACTGGGTCCCTGCCCCTGTGAGGCAGCAGTGCTAACCACTATGTCACCATGCCACCCTACTTGCCATTGCTGTATTTTGTACACACGCTTTTGAATTCTGAAACTCTTCAATGTACCTCGGAGGTTATTTTCAGCCTTATATAACTGGAAAAATTGTACCTGATTATTTCTAGCTGTGACTATGATAAAGTAGAATTAGTCAACTGGAAAGTTGCACAGAATACTGCTTAAGTGAGAATACTGTGCGAAGATACATTACTAAATGCTGTGACATTAAGGTTGTAAATGTGTAATGTTGAAAATCATAATGGGGAATAAAGAAAGTCTTATTGTTGAAACTCATTATATTTCTGAAGTGGTGCAGAAAGCTTGCTGTAAAATTCATCTGATATTTACCATCACTTTTAAACTTCGTATGCAAAGGAGGTTTGGTGCTGAGGGTGAACCCCAGAGTCAGAACTGATTTTGACCCTGTTTATTCAATGTAATTTGTTTAAAAAAACAATGAAATCGCTCAATAATTGCAACCCACATTTAATTTGTACATTTTCATCCCTCTGGTATTATTATTCTGATCATTATCACGACAGATCTCTGTAATGTCCCTGTGACCATGATGTCAATGCCAATGAGTACTGCCTCAGTGAATCGTATACGCATGTTACTTCAGGATACTTTAGACAACTCTGCAACCTTTTCATTTCCCCAGTACATCAGTAGATGTACAGTTTTTATGATGGTGGGGCAGAAGTTGTGTGTGGTAGCCCAAATAACAGGCTTTTGCCTGCTGTGGAAACTATTTAAAAATAAATTAATTCAGGCAGGTCTTATCAGGTAGAAATGTGGACATTTGGTAAACCGAGATACTTTAGCAGCAACAAACAAAACATGAGCCAGAAATTGCTGTTTATGATACCAGCAAGCATCAAGGACACTCATTTGTCATTTCTTTATCTGCCTTTTTGAGAGGTGGCGTTACTCATTTAAAGGTAAGGGCAGAGGGATGTTTGGCTGCTATTGTTGCCAGCAGTAATCTCCAAACTGTACTTATGACAGTGTAATAATTTAAATGCAGAGTTCAGAGGGATGTCATGTCAGTTTGGCTGCTAATGTTGCCAGCAGTAATCTCCAAACTGTACTTATTTCAGTACTGCGTTCAGAACAGATCCTGAATGTGGCATATATTGCTGTTCCTTTATTGCCACCGAATCAATGTCCTTGGACCTCCTCCTAACACTGTTGTGGAGAAAATTCATTGCCAGCTTTGTGGGACAACGGGGAATGGGCCATCCATGTGGCACTGAGAGTGCTATTTATATCAACTTTGCAACCTATCTAAAACTTTGCTGCTGTTATCTATTCTGCATCAAATCATGCAGGATCATTACCCCTATGCTTGATGATCTACCTTAGCTTCCCGATCCCCAATGCCTGCGTATCAAATCCCACCTGGCATCATTCATCCCTAACTTTGAAACTTCCTCCAGCACTATAATCCCCCTGGAATTCTCTCTTTGTCTAATTCTGGTCTCATACAGTCATAAAGGTTTTACAGCATGGAAACAGGCTGATCGGCCCAACTTGTCCATGTCGCCCTTTTTTTTTAAATGATTAAACTTGTTCCAATTGCCTGCATTTGGCCCATACCCCTCTATATTTGCCGCGTAATTATCATTTGTTATTGTTAGGGCAGGAGAGAATAACTGGATGCCCCAATGTGATATGAGGAGGAGGAACCAAATGTTTGGTTCGATAGGTGGGTCTTAAAGGAGATGGAGTGACAAGATGGTTCAGGGAGGGAGCTCTATATCCCTCTATATCCATCTTACCCATGTAACTGTCTAAATGCTTTTTAAAAGGCAGAATTGTACCTGCCTCTACTACTACCTCTGGCAGCTCGTTCAGAAACTCACAACCCTCTGTGTGAAAAAATTGCCTATTGTACCCTTTTGTTTCTCTCCCTCCTCACCTTAAACCCATGCCCTCTAGTTTTAGATTTCCCTACCTTTGGGAAAAGAAGTTGATTATCTGGCTGATCTATGTCCCTCATTATTTTTTAGACCTCTTTAAGATTACCCCTATGTCTCCTACGCTCCAGGGAAAAAAGTCCCAGTCCATCCAGCCCCTCCTTATAACTCAATCCATCAAGTCCCGGTAGCATCCTAATAAATCTTTTCTGCATTCTTTCTAGTTTAATAATATCCTTTCTATAATAGGGTGACCAGAACTGTACACAGTATTCGAAGTGTGGCCTTACCAATGTCTTGTACAACTTCAACAAGACTCCTGTATGCAATCTACTGACCAATGAATCCAAGCATGCCGAATGCCTTCTTCATCATTCTGTCCACCGGTGACTCCACTTTGAAGGAGCTACGAACCTGTACCCCTGGATCTCTTTGTTCCATAACTCTCCCCAGTGCTCTACTATTAACTGAGTAAGTCCTGCCCTGGTTCGATCTACCAAAATGCATCACCTCACATCACTTTGTCTCATGTGTATACCCCTCAGATCTCCTATTTGCCACATTATTGACCTTCGGTACCCTGGAGCTCCCTCCCTGAACCATCTTGCTTCTGCATCTCCTTTAAGACCCACCTATCGAACCAAACATTTAGTTCCTCCTCCTCATATCACATTGGGACATTCAGTTTTTCTCTCCTGTCCCATCTGTAACAAATGATGATAATGTGGTAAATCTTTACACTCTGCGTGAGACTTCAAAAGTTATAGACATACATTGAACTTATACATTTATATGGATGTGCAGGTTAGGTGGATTGGCGATGATAAATTGCCCCTTGGTGTCAGAGAGATTAGCAGGATAAATGCTTGGGTCTACGGGGATAGGGCCTAGATGACATTGCTGTCGGTGTAGGCTCAATGGGCTGAATGGCCTCCTTCTGCACTGTAGGGATTCTGTGATTCTATGGCATGTCAAGGAAAGGAAGATATTTTATCTGTTCCATTTCAAAGGTAAATTTGAGTGCAGATGGAACCCATTAAGTCACACAAGGAAGTTATTACATGCTGCTGCGCAATTATATATAGCAAATATATCATTCACATATTGGAAATATGCAAGGGTAGGAATATAGCATTCCTTAAAAGACATATTCCTCATGGAACTCAACAAGCTTTTTTGCTTTAATTTGGGATATTCACCTTTGGAGGATTTTCTTTTCAATTTTCTTCATTACAGTTGATCAAGTTGTTTAAATCCCTGTTACCTTGTGCCTATTCTTTTGGTCCCATTGTAAAGTAATTTCCTGCTAACTCTGAGATGCCAGTTAGCTGGTACTCACAGTAAAATGGCTGAAGTGTCCCAATCGAACTTTTAGTTTCGGTTGGCCAATGGGATGGGGAAAGGATAGGCATGAAAAGGAGATGGATTCAGGCTGATCAAGACATATTCGGAAATGATGATTGAATTCCTGCTGTGATTTCCAAATAGATTAAGGGGCACCTTAAGTAAACATGAATATGACTTCTGATCCTTTGAAATAATATAAATCATTACTGAATACTCCAGGAGAATTTGTGGGTGATATGGTGGTTAGTATTGCTGCCTCACAGTGCCAGAGACCAGGGTTCAATTCCATCCTTGGGCAGCTGTCTGTGTGGAGTTTGCACACACTCCCCGTGTCTACGTGGGTTTGCTCTGGGTGCTCAGGTTTCCTCCCATAGTCCCAAGATGTGTGGGTTAGGCAGATTGGCCATGCTAAATTGCTCTTCAGTGTTAGTGGGATTAGCAGGGTAAATACGTGAGGTTACGGAAATAGGGCCTGGGTGGGGTTGTGGTTGGTGCAGGCTCGATGGGCTGAATGGCTTCCTTCTGCACTGTAGGAAATCTATGATTCTATGAATTGTGTTTTTTTAAACATAACTAAAGGCAAGCAAAAGACAGAATTTGTGACTTTAAACTTAAACGCTATGTGGGAGAACTCTGCAGGCAGTTGTTTCAGGCAGTTATTGTTGAAAACTTTTTCCTGCTGAGTGCGATTATTGTTGTGACAAAGACCATCAAGCCTGGCAAGTGGGGGGAACCCCTTTGTGTCCAAGTGAACAATGACACCTTCTTGAAATTCAGAAAGCTCTTAAAGTGGCACCTACACTTTAAAAAAATTGACCAGGGATCAGAATTCAACCCTTTCAAGTCCATTCAGACTAATCGAAGATTCAGATTAATCATATAGTTGGGGACTTTGTTGGAAATGATTCCTAAGATGCATCTTTGTTTCTGGTTTTGTCAAAATGTCAGAAGGAGAGGAGGTTAACATACTGCTTTACTCGGTGGGTCTAATTGCGAAGAATGTTATTGTAAAATAAGGAATCAATGAATTATCTGCTAAATTTGATGAAGTACTAAAATCATCCAGCATTCATTTTGAGCTAGGAAGCAATAAAGTGCTTGAAATAACGAAGGGGGTGATCTTACCGGCTCATAATGCCGGTTAATCAGCGTGGTGAGCCGGTAAGGTCGTGAGAGAGACAAAAAACCGGATTTGCGCCCGGTTTCTCGCCTCTCGCACTTTTATCAACCCAAGATTATTGCCGTGATCAGCCTTTCACCCGGGAAGTGCGGCGGGGGTGCGGGGTGGTCTGCGCACTCTACAATCAGGGATCGATTGTGGCAGTGATCGACTGGGCCGAGTGAGGTTGGGGGAGGGGATATTGGGGGGATATCTGAGGGGGGAGGTTTAGGATTGATCAGCCGGGGTGAGGGGGAGAGCGATTGGGTATCAGGGCAGTATTGAGGTGCCGATCGAGGGCAGGGGGGGGCGGGTGGTAGGAGGATCGGGGCAATACTCAGGAGGTGGGCTATCTGGGCAATATCCAGAGGAGTGAGAGGACTGACAGATCTCTTTGGTTGGTTGCACAGAACGCACAGAGATCTTTGCATGTACACTAGTGCCCAAAGTGCCGTAAGATGATGTCTGAAAGCTCACTGAAAAAATGGATGTGTTTCTCTCCTGTTTTCACGCTCATTCAGCATTTAGAATTTTTTTGGTAATATTGTCCCCTAAACTCAACAAGCAAGTCCAGCAACCAGGAGGATCTATCCATTAATTACCATGTAAAGGATGACAGAAAATTGTGAATATGGTGACTTAAAATAGTGGTAGGAATAGCAGATTGCTCACACTTTGGCCTCATATGAGTAAAGGAAGATCTAACCCTGGAAAAGGCAATCCAGAATAGTCAGAGCTCCGTGAGCAGCACAGAACCATTTTAAGGGGAGAAAAATAAATCGTGGTGCAGTGGACCAGCCAAAATTCAGCTAGTTCAGCAATAAAAACAATCCAGATCAGGGAAAGCAACCTGAAGCATCCAGGAGACAGACCATGCCAACACTGTTGGGCAAATCATCCCTGCAATTTCAATCAAATGCTTTCAATGCAACAGGATTGGACAATACGACAAACAGCACATGTGAGAAAGCTCCGAAATGTGCAGAAGTCCCAAAAACTATCCACAAGGATCAAGGCTGAAAACTCAGAAGGTGAACATCCGTACACTTGGGTGAAGTCAAAGATCTTGATTTCTCATTTTGGGATGCGTACATTCCAGTTAATGACCATTTCTCAAATTTTAAATTTAGATACAGGAGCCAGCGTAACCATCCTTTTGGACAATATCTATCTTCTGTAGTCAAAATTTGTGACATTATTGTGGCTGGAGCTTCAACCTCATTCTGGTTCTTGTGGTTTGCTAATCTAACTAAGTTTGGTGCTGGGGTAGAACCATGGAACCATAAAATCCCTACTGCGTAGAAGGAGGCCATTCGGCCCATTGAGTTTACACCGACTCTCTAAGAGCATCTTACCCAGGTCCCACCCCCTGACCTATCTCCATAACCCTGTGCATTTTTCTACCATCCCTAATCCATCTAATTTACATATTTTGCACACTAAGGGACAATTTAGCATGGCCAATCCACCTAACCTACAAATCTTTGGACTGTCGGAGGAAACCAATGCAGACACAAGGAGAGTGTACAAACTCCACACAGACAGTCACCCAAGACTGGAATTGAACCCAGGTACGAGTTGGCAGTGCTAACCACCTTGTCACCATGCCTCTTCATGGAAATAGACCAGTCTCAATGGAGATTGTCAGCTTGTTTAGCTGAACTTGGACTATATCAGCCAGATTGTACAGTGCATTCAATTTATCATAACTTGGATGCAGTTTGTCCACTCGGTTTCAATTGCCTCAAAATGAGCTCCAAGCAGTAGAGAGTTCATCGAATTTTTGCAGCACAAAAAGATGCCATTGAGCATGTTGTGCACATGCCTGCCCTTTGCACGAGCAACTCAGCCAATCCTACTCCCCCCAGATTTTTTCCCTTAGTCTTGCAACTTTTTATATTCAGGGTACTTAGCCAATTGCCTTTTAAAAGCCACGATGCCTCCACCAAGCTCTCAGACACTGCATTCTAGCTCTCACCACTCACTGTGAAAAATGTTTTTCCTCTGTTGGTTCTTTTGCCAATCACCTTAATTTGGTGTAATTTGATTATTAACCCTTCCACCAAGGGGAACAGGTTCTCTTTATTTACGCTGTCTGGAGTCCTCATGAGTTTGAAGCCTTCGATCAAATCTCCTCTCAACCTTCTCTTTTCTAAAGAGAACTGCCCCATCTTTTTTAATCTAGCCCTGTAGTTGAAATGCCTCATCCCTGGAGCCATAGAACCATAGCCATTCTTGTAATTTTTTTTCTGCACCCTTTCTAATGCCCCCATTTTCATCCAAAAGTGTGGTGCCCAGAATCAGGCACAATACTCCAGTTTAGGCTACTCCAGTGCCTTATAAAACTTCATTATAACTTCCTTGCTTTTGTATTCAGTGCCTCCATCTATATGTGGGGTTACGGGAATAGGGCCCCTAACAGTGAGGGGTAATTTACCATAGCCAATCCACTTAACCTGCACATCTTTGGGAGGAAACCGGAGCACCTGGAGGAGAACACATGGGGAGAACGTGCAAACACCGCACAGACAGTGACCCAAGGCTGGAATTGGACCTGGACCCATGGTGCTGTGAGGCAGCAGCGCTAACCATTGTGCCACCATGCCGCTCAGGCACTGCACTCTAGGTCACTTACTCTGCTAATGTACCTTGATACTAAGGGGCATTCTAGCACGACCAATCAACCTAACCCGCACATCTTTGGAGTACGGGAGGAAGCCAGAGCACCGAAGGAAACCCACGGAGGCACAAGGAGAGTCCTACATTGTCAGAAATGTTACCTTTTGAATGACACATTGAACCAAGGTACTTTCTGTTCACTCAGGTACACATAATTGACCACATGGCTCTTCTGCTGTCAGCATTATGTCATAACAAGAAGCAGCATCAAAAAGAGGGCTAACTGGTTATCCAACCCACTGCTCTTTGTGGGACTTTGCTGAGGGTAAAAATGGCTGCCACAGTTTGCCTCCAACTTGTTAATTCATGCAAAGGGCTTTCAGATGTTTTGAGAACATGAAATGTGTTGAATGCCATTCAGTCAATTTTAATGATGTCCTTGTGGTCTTAAGTTAACTGCATGTACTTATCAACTATGTACATATATGCAGTAAAGGGTTCACACTCGGAGCTGACTCCATGCTTGCTTTGCACAGGTCATGAGTTTTTTAGATCACTGTGTGGGTGAAGTTTCCATGTTATCCCTCTATCTGCATGACCCTTATTTGTCAAAAGGCACAATATGAAATATTGTTTTTCTTCTACTGAATCTGATTTCCAGCTTTTACTGTTATTACTTTCAGTTTTGAGCACTTGGTTTTCTTCATATTTTCCACGAAGCCAAAACATCAAATGTACAGATTGTCCAGCTGAATTTTGATATTGTACTTGTTTGTGAAAATAGTTTCTGCCTGAACCAAGAATTCTGCACACACTGCTTCGGGAAGATGTCTGATTTAAAGTAATGATATCTCGCCCGTTAAACCATGCATGCTGCAACAGAATCTAAATTAAAACAATTTATTATGCAAAATCTAATCTTCACAACAAAGATATTAGTGTGCGAAAGGTGACCGGAATGGCAAACAGCAGGCTGAGCAATGAAAACATGAACAGTTTATGCTTGAATCGGGATTGGACATTTAAATGTTGCGCTCCTGGTTCAAGGATTGTGCATAATGGGCACATAAAAAATATTGGCCCTGAGTGACAATTATACTTATGTATGCTGTGTGTTCATCTGGTGTTAACAATAATCTTCAGAATGAAATCTCTACTCTTGTTAGCCGTTCTTAGTTTGCTAATAAATGACTTACAACACATTGCTTACGTTGCAAATATTCCATATTTGCAACTAACAACAATATTATGAAGTTGGTAATGTGCAACCATCCGAATGTTCAGTAAAAAGGCACTCCTCTAAAAGTTAGGCCATTTTTTAAGTTTTATTTTTCCCAAAAGAAAATTCTTTCTGCGTACCTCCCATGCCAAGTAACATTCTTGAACCAAACAGCTGGACAGTAGTCTGGCCTCGAGCTAAATGCCTACTGTTCAGCTGGGGATTCAGAACAATGGGGCAGCAGGGGGTGGCATGCCTGCTGCTGTTGCTACCCCTGCCCTTGTGTGGCAGGGAACACCCCTTTTCCATCACTTCCTTCCCCGGCAACACAAACAAAAAAATTGGGAATTTCATCCACGAGGAAAAGGGAGCCAGCAAAGCACAGTCCCACCATTCCTTTGTACACCAGTCACTTGACCAAGTTTTTGCTTATTGATTCAATTTGCTTCCAGATTTCACATCAGGAACTGCATTCTGACAATGCGTTTTGAATATCATAATTCAGAATTAGATATGCCAAGTTCATAGAAAATAAATCTCAAGTCACTGCCCCTTTTGGATCAATTAAAAAGGTTAACAGTTGGGTATTTTGATTTGATTTGATTTGATTTATTATTGTCACAGGTATTAGCATATTGTTTCTTGTTTCATATAGACAAAGCATACCACTCATGGAGAAGGAAATGAGAAATTGCAGAATGTAGTATTACAGACATAGCTAGGGTGTAGAGAAAGATCAACATAGTGCGATATAGGTCCATTCAAAAATCTGATGGCAGCAGGGAAGAAGCTGTTCTTGAGTTGGTTGGTACGTGATCTCAGACTTATATATCTTTTTCTCGACAGAAGAAGGTGGAAGAGAGAATGTCTGGCGTGCGTGGAGTCCTGAATTATGCTGGCTGCTTTGTCAAGGCAGTGGGAAGCGTAGACAGAGTCAATGGATGGGAGGCTGGTTTGCGTGATGGATTGGGCTACACTCATGACCTTTTGTAGTTTCTTCCAGCCTTGGGCAGAGCAGGAGCCATACCAAGCTGTGATACACTTTTGGTATTGAAACCCTCTGTCATGTACTTTGTGTGGGTCACAGGAACGGCAATCTGAAAATACTGCGGATGCTGAAAAGCTGAAAGAAAAACAGGAAATGCTGGGAATGCTCAGTAGCTCAGGTGGAAAGGAAACAGAGTTAACTTGTGACCCTACATCAGAGGAGTGATAAAGGATAGAGACTTGAAGGGCAGGATTTTACAGCCTTGCTCGGGCGAGATTGGAAATTCCTACTTGAGGTCAACGGAGATTTCAATTGTCAGACCCTCGCCTGCACCAATTCCATGGCGGGCAAGGTGGTAGAGTTCCGGCTGAAATGTTAATCCTGCTTCTCCCTCCACGGATGTTGCCTGAGCTGCTGAATATTTCTGTTTTTATTTGCCCTCTGTATAACTTTCACACTATGTGCGCAATGTTTCTGGCCCGCTGCACTGATTGACTGGGAAAATAGTGCACGAAGGTCTGCAGCCGCTTCACCAGTGAGCTTAGGCCACCCTCCCCCCACTGGCTGGAATCACATCCAGGCTCTTTTGTTGCAATAAGTACCGTAAGGCTGTGACTCGTGGCTCTCCAAAAAAAAAGTGTCATTCTGTCCCGTTTTCTTGCTCATTCGGCACTTAGAATTTGTTTGGAAAGATTGTCCCTAAATGTATGAAGTAGACAGGAAAAAGAGCTTCCCAGTTATTTTTCCTATAAATTCTGGCTTTTTGTGTTCACAGCAAATTGTTATTTCTGTGTTTTTATTGTTAATATTAGTGAATGGTAAATTGATTACTTTATGAGGGCTATACTCAGACATCACAGTCCCACCTCAGTACAAGATTCCTTGCTTCATTTAGTGTGGCTGCAGTATCTCAATCAGTTTTGACTCATGATAGTAAGGAAGTCTTAAAGGTGCAGATTTATGACAACTGTATACAACAACTGAGGTCAGGTTGTCTGTGCTTTTGAAATGGGTCAGACAGCATCCACTGAGATAGATAATGGTTGGAATTCACACCCCGCTATCACTACCGCGAGTGACGGAGAATTTGGCGCTCAGCCAAAACTCTGTTCCCTGCAGAGGGACCAGAGAATCCCACCCAGTGTTTCAGGTCAATGACCTTTCCTCAGAACTGGAAGAATTTAGAGATGAACAGCTTTTCAGTGGGTACAGAGCCAGGGAAAGGTGACGGGTCTGTAATACAATGGACATCTAGAGCGATTAAAGTACAAAAGTGATGAAGGTGCAAGGCAAAAGATGATGATAATGAAGAAATGTGTCCTGTCCACTTCGCACTAGATATTGCATAAATCTGGAATGAAGGGCAGGACTGATTTAATATTTAAAATCGTAACAGTGCAGAAAGAGGCCATTCAGCCTCTCAAGTCTGCACCATCACAATCCCACCCAGACACTATTCCCATAACCCCACATATTTACCCTGCTAATCCCCCTGACATTAGGGTCAATTTATCATGGCCAATCCACTTAACCCGCACATCTTCAGACTGTGGGAGGAAACCTGAGCATCCAGAGGAAATCCATGCAGACGCGGGGAGAATGTGCAAACTCCACACCGACAGTGACCCGAGGTCGGAATTGAACCCAGGTGCCTGGCATTGTGAAGCAGCAATGCTCACCACTGCGCCATCATGCCATTGTGCCACTGATTTTGAAAAGAAAGATAAATAAGCCTCCCTGGAGAAAGAAGTCTCACTTCACTTTGCCCTGGATTCAAGTCCTGCCTGACTTTGCGACTATTTTCCCGTTGGTGTGAAAGGAAAACCTCTTCATACATTTCATAGGCAGGTGCAGCCACACTTACCAACTTCTGCTAAGTGGTTCCAATATTGTTTTGAAGTGAAGTATAAAATGAAAAAATAGCTGGGAAATAAATGACTAAGAGAGATTGATAGCAAAAAAATTGCCTGGAATTAAAACATTATGCTAGCATGAAAGCTCCCAGACAAATAGGCCCAAACACTGTGGGTGTAAGCTGGCCACAGAGGTGTAGATGCAAAGAAGCAATAATCCTGGGTACAAAATGTCTTCTGGAACGTGTAGGATTTTCTCCAGTGTAACCTTATCGTACGTATATTGAAATATATACTTTTAATTAAATATTTACTGTTTGGCATTATTTTGGTACAAAGTGAAAAAAATGACCTTCACTGAGGCCTTGGAAACAAAAGCTTACAAATGTTTTGCTCTGTCGAGTACAACTTCGGGCATGTTCTTTCTGAAGTTACCAGCTCTTTGGGTTGCCGAGAATGGTTGATTAATTCCAGTAAGTTTTTTTTGGAAGGTCTCGAATGAAAGCCCAGGGAATACAGTAATAGTAATCCGAGAATGTCTGACAAATCCCCAGGACAAAACACGTGTTTGCCCATTCTATTGAGACTCTCTTTCACCAACCACCCCTGCTCCCCCCCCCCCCCCCCCCCCCCCCGCCAACATCTCTCTCTCTGTCTTTCGTGTTGTATAGATTCTTATAAAATAAAACACAAGCAGACAGCAGGGAGATTACACTTCAGTGCAGACTGTATACTAGTAGAGAGAAATAAAGTTGTTTAGTGAACACCTGCCATGGTGTCAATAGAGAGGCTGTGAACTGAAATCCCACCAAGCATAAGAGGCTGATGAAGGGGTGCAGATTTTCATGCTGCTAGCAGTCAGAATTTAAAGGGAGAATTGCTATTATAAAGTAGAGTTCATCAAAATATGCACTGGCAGACTAAAATTACACCTGGTGTTCTGGAGGAGCTTGGCTTTGTCCATGAGCATCAGTAATTTTTTTTTATTATTCTTTCGCATGCACTCTGTGACTTGCTTCTCTCGATATTACACTTCAGTTGCTTTGATGCTTTTACTTCAGTGACGGGGGTGTTGATTTTATATTCCCATCGAGCCCCTTTTATGTAAGTTTTTTTTAATACCTTTCTTCCTCTGAGCATTTTGCACTCCAGGCACAGGTTACAGGGTTAGGCCGGACAGGTGAGTGGAGCATCAAAGCCTAGGGGTGGTAGGGAGTGGGGGAGGAAAGGGAGGGGGGGGTGGGGAGGCGATGTGGGGGGGGCGGGGGTGCGATTGGAATAGAATAGAATGTTATAGAAAGATGCCATTTTTTAGGAACAATGCACGCTTACAATTGCTTATTTGTGTAACTTTGTGGCTGCGACAAATTTTTCCCTCAAAATTTGCAAACTTTGTAGCCAAGAAATAACTGAAGCTGCGACTAATAGATGAACACTTAAAATTTGCATATGACATCCCTTTGTGCAATATTTTAATGCAGACATTACCTCCGTGTTTTAGACCAATTAATGCACTTGTTAGAATAGTGGACAAGAGAATAACGCACACAGACATTAAACATTTGTCTCTTACTGGGCTGCTGTCCCACATTCAGCGAGCAAATATTTAATAGATGAAAAATGAATTTAGCAATGTAAAGAATGCATTGGAATATGTGGAAGTCACAGTATAATCTTGGTATCATTTGTAAAGCAGAGGATTATTTTCTAAGAGGATTTATTATATCAACAACGATGAATTCAAGAAAAAAATTTTTTTTAAATAGGCTTATAATAAAGAGAATATCAAGAATAATAATGATGACAGTTTATTTTAGGGTACGATTTGAAGCAACATAAAAATGAGCTTTGGTATTACATAGAGTGCTTCAATTGTTGGCAGTGATGTGACAATGACCCAATGTAAAATTAAAGTGTTGCACTGCTCCTAACATTACGGTTGTTTGCCAACAGAAAAGAGAGACTCAGGGGTACAGCATTAGGATCAAGGCCTTTGATGTCCCAGGCCACTGATTGTACCCATCATCGAAGAAAGGTTTTAGTCAAAAAAATCAATCCAGTGTTGCCTATCGATTTGAAAAACATCACAGCTGCTTCTAATAAGTGGAAGAGAAGGGCTGGTTTCTATGTGGCTGGAATTACCTTTCGATTGCCAATGCCTGGGTGTTGGTCCTCTCAATTGCTGCGCTACCTTTTCTGATCGATACTGAATCATCCAGTGGATAGTAATTAGCTTTTAGAGAAGCACTCAACAAAGATCTGTGGTGACTCTGATAGACTTCACCAGAAAAGGTCAGGCAAAATCAGCAGTGAACTAGAAGGTGATGGATAAAGAAAAAGACCCCTTGCCTGAGAAGTACTTAGCTCTTTTTTAATTACTGTAATTTTCAACAAAAGTAGGAGAGTGAGATGATGAAGTACAGCACTTTCCTCCCTGCTGTTCCTGATGAGGCTTGATAGTCCTCAAAATTACGCATTGACTCTCGTTGATTTCTCCCAGTGTTTAGTACTAATAACCTGTAGGGTCTTTTTTCTCTCTACCTCTCAGTCCTAGTGTCACTGCAGTAATTACACTGTGTGAAATCTGCACTGCAATCACAGCTGCCAACTCTGAGCTTCACAAGCTAGGTCAGACTTTGTACTGCACAGAAAAAAATGCTAGACCGACAGATAAGACAAGAAGGAAAGGAGTTGGGTTTTAATTCGGAGGAATCACGGTATACTTTAGGCAGCAGAAAACCTCCAGTCTATGGATGGTTGCATTTGTATATGTCTTTAAATTAGAAATCTATTGTGCGGCAGCTTAATTTTTTAATGAATTTTTCCTTCAGCTATTTACCAACACAACTTCCACTTAACTGTACCTCCAGGGCTTCATTAAGCTGCATGAAAATGCGCAGTGGGTTTCTCCTTTATTTTCCATAAAATGAGTCAAAAATTGTTTCTTATCCGGCGAGTGTGATAGGAAGAATTTTTTTCCCATTTGTTCATGGAATGCGAACATTGCTGGCGAGGTCAGCTTTATTGCACATCCCTAATTACTCTTGGGAAGGTGTTGGTGAACCACCTTCTTGAGCTGCTGCTGTCCATGTGGCGCTGTTAGGAAAGCACATCTATAGAGATAGCAATGAAGATATTAATATGAAACTGTAAAAAAAATAGTTTTCACACTGGGAGGCTCTGAACTCAATGTCCGGGTTCTTGTCTCCATTTAAATTCACCACCAGCAGTGTGAGGAGCTTTCACCTACCCTTGGCTGGCTGGCTTTCTGGAGCACCGCACATAAACTGAATAATCAGTCATAGGAAGGGTGGAATAATGGACCAACATCAGGTTGGGTCGCCTCTCCCCTGCTTACTTTTCCTTAAAGCTTTTTCCTTCCCAGCCGATCTCCCTATTGATTTGCTTTGGTTTGATTTGTTATTGTCACATGTATTAGGATACAGTGAGAATATTGTTTCTTGTGTGCTGTACAGACAAAACATACCATTCATAGAAAACATCGGGGAGAAAAAAAAGGAGAGGGTGCAGAATATAATGTTACAGTCATAGCTAGGGTGTGGAGAAAGATCAACTTAATATCCAAATCTGTAAGATTTCTAAAGAGCATTATTACAGACTTCAGAAGAGTGAGAGTTCAATTTTAAGAGCATATAGAATGAGTGTAAAGGATAGAATTAGTGGATATACTGGAAATAGCTTGCAAGAAATCGCCATGTTCTGGTGCCATCTTGAAATTAACCAAGGTTCAGAGCCAGGACCCCTTAAAATAGGAGGAAATAGATTATTGTTCCAAGAAAAATAATAGAATTTGGTAACAATCATAAACCATATGCATTTTTAACTTAATGGGTTATTCAAGAGGGTTACATAATTTTGAAAAATAAATTATTTCTACTCAGATTTTTTGTTAAGTTATGAAATGTTTCACATTTTAAAAAAACACTAATTCCAGCATCAACCTTTCTCACATTAGTCCCTTCAGCAGCTTGAGAGAATTACCCTAGGTAGGTGACCAGTGTCTCTGAGATTAATGTGAAGGGCTCGCTTAAGCTTCAGAGAAAATCATAAGCCAGGAAATGAAATATAATTCTTCTTGATGTGGGATACATGCTGTACAAACCAAGGCTTGCCAACAATCCAGCAGCCGTTGTGTGCCTTTACGTTTTAAAAGGTGATTGATTCAGCCGGGAACTATTCAGAAAACACACAGCCAAACTTTGCCTTTTTGTATTTTCCTCATCACATTACTGAGTTTGTAACATCAGTGCCTGCTATGCGGTATTTCAATCAAGCATGTTAATGGCACCAGCCAGTCTTAGTGTTTTTTTCAAAAAAGAGTCTCTTGCAGTTACAAAGGCCCCGTGGCTGGCTGTTTGCTGCAAGATTCCAGATTTGAAGTTCAGAAAGGCACGATAGTGTTAAAGAGGTAAGTAGTAGATGTAATGGCGCATCTAAAATCACTTGTCCACATTTAGCAGAATAAATTCTATGTAAATAAAGAACGCTTAAGTGCAAGTGTACGATGGTGGCAAGGTTTCTTTTTTTCGGGAGGGGGGGACTCTAATCGGTCACTTCTCTTTCCCATACATAAACGCCAGCCAGTACCCTATAGAAACAAAGGAACCTCTCCCAGTGTCTGAATACAGTGACACTCATTCTAAGAGGAGTGGGGCAGCTTTTTGTAAGCACACTGCTTCAGACAAACAATGGCACACAATGAGTTATTGACTTGTTTATATATGGGGCTCTTTTCACTAACTAAATCTGACTCCCACAGTCTGGACAAATGATTGATTTCGCTGGGTAGAATGGGAAGCCCTATGCGTTTAACTCTATAGTGTAAACTGTTCCTTCCCCATTTGTACACCCTGAATAGAGGCTTATTAAAATGCACTTTCCAAAAATACCTGCAGCTGGCCATTATGAGTGAGTTCTGTATATATAAATAAGTAATTTGTCCCAGCCTTTTGTACTGCAACAGGGCATTGGAGTTTCATGTGGGTAGATATGAATGCTAGCATAATCAGTCTTTCAGCGGATTGTTAATGTAAATGTGTACATTTATATGAAGTTATTTTTTTCCAACAATTACATTCATATTACAAAACAGAAAGGAAATGAATTCCTCTGCCAAACCGTGTGTCGGGAGGCAAATCTGTTGAATTTCGTGCTCACGGCAATGAGTGAGTTCAAGCCACATAAACTGTATCAGGGCACCGTCCATTGAGCACAAAATGCTATCATGCTTTGGTGTAGCATAAAAGCGGTTTGGCTTCTAAATGAATAAAATCGACTCTGGGTAATTTTCACAGTTGCACGGACCTGTGTACAGTATTAATATACACACACACGCACACACAAAATTGCCTTATAGGAAAATATACTTTAGACCAAAGACCTGCTGCGTGAAGATTTTATTTTTGCCTCTTCAATACATATCACAGTAAAGAACGAAAAAGGACAGGAACTGCTCCAATTTGCAGGCTTATTGCCTCAATCTTCCTCTGAGCCCTGTGAAATGCTGAAGCTGTCTAAGGGTTACCTTGACCATGCAAATAGCTGCTTTAATATTCCTCTTACAATGTCTGTTATTCCCGAAATTCAAAATGTTTTTTTTAAGGCATTAAGAACAGCAGTGTGTCCATCAGCATAGAGATCCTCAGGAAGCAGACTGAACAATTAAACTGTTAACAGAGTCAACCTCTGCACATATAATCACTTGTAAGCTTATTCGTGTCAACCTCCATTGATTTTATTTGAACATAATTGCTAGAGAAGCAATATTTATTAAAAGGCGCTTTGAAGTTTTTACCTAAACTGCTAATGAATTTTCTCCAGCAGCATCACTTCAGTTTGACAAAAGATGTTCACTTATGGCTGGCATTTTACAAAAAAAAATCAGAATAGAGAGCAGCCAGGCTGTGAGCAAAATCATTTAAAGGAATATGAATTTTAACATTTGCTTTACTTCCTTTTAGGTCTATTATGCCCTGAATGGATGCACACGAAAGGTCACGCACAAAGGCCTTCTTTCTATGACCCCTGGAGAACTGTATAAAATAAGTGAAGATGTGAGAACATTTTTCTTTAATTGCCTTTCTATTAAACAAAGTGGAGAGTTGGGCAGGGGGAAGGGAGGAGTGGTGGTTGGGGAAAAGGGTGGGGCGCTTGCTGGGAAAATGTAACCTTGCTGGTCAAAAGAGAATCTGATCTTTGCAGGGCATATTGTCTAAATTCCGAAGCGACCTTATATGGCATAAGAAACTGTGGAAGTTATTATGCTGGTTTTGTCTCCAAATGGGAGGATATTTGCAGGGTAGTCAGTGGAAGGTGGCTTAGCGTTTTTATGTGGCTGGCTGCCTTTGCACACAAACAGATTGAAATATGAACAGGCCTAGTTATGTAGGGTCACAAAAGGCCAAGGTTTGTCTTTTAATCTTTTCAGATTGCTTTAGGTTGTGGGTGGGGGGGTGGGGTTTGCGAAGCGCTGGCTGGGAAGAGAATTCTCAATATCATAGGTTATGGCTGTGTATTCTAAACTGGTGGCTGCGCTTTATAACGTACAAGTGAATGAGGAAATAATTCCTCCAGCACCCCTGCCACCCCCCACCGGCCCCCAACAAAAATCACACCAGGTGCAACTTTCAACCAGTTCCTTGAATAGTTAATAACAGTTTCATAATACTCATGTTCACATTCATTCTTGCAGTATAATGAGTTTTTTTTTACATGTTAAAAGGACAGGGCTTTTTTTTTCATTTGCTTTTAGTTCTATGTGAAATCCGCTCACCACCCCAGTCAGAGCTTGTTTAAACAAAATCACACAGGATTTTACCAAAAAAATATGTAAGTGAAATGTTTGGACTTCAAGTAGTTTAAATGAAGTCATCAGATGAAATGTAAATGGAGGTTAGAGGAAGCAGATTTGGCATTTTATTGGTCTTGCAGAAATTAATTTTGAGTAGCAAATTTTACTATAATTAGGAAAATAGAATGCAGCCTGTGTAACTGCATTGCGGGATAACCTGAAATTCCACTTCCTGGTATTTTAACTGAGAGGTTGAGCCACTTAATGAGGTTACATCTTTGCCACAGTGCCAGCAAGAGCATTTAGGCCGGAATGTTGTGGTTGGATCTTCCCATCCCGTTGCAGGGAACGGAGAATTGGCTGGGTAAGGATGGCTGGTGAGATTGGGCCCTTAGGATTTATACACCAATATACTGCTTTGTAAAATTGGGGTCGAATGCTTTGTGGTCGGAATTCTACAATCTCATTTGTTCCACCACCACTGCCAGCCAGAACGGAGAATTCGGCACTCAGCCAAAATCTCGTTAACTGCAGCGGGACTGGAGAATCCCAGTTGTGGGCAGGCCCGGTGAACTCCAACGATTTTAAATTTATTGAATTAATTTATCAACAAGTGAAAGCAAAAGATAGATTGAAACCCAGGAAGGGATGTCTCTCCACACTTCCAGTTTTTAATCAGTGTCTTAAAAAATATTCAACAAAAAATGAAGGATTCTTTGTATTAAGCAGTTCACAAATCACAGTGAAGGTGTCATGAAGGCTCAAGTGATATGATTTCCAAATCACATGTACGAGGACCATTGAATGCATGAGGAAGAATGGTGCAGAGGAATTGTGATGGGCTTTAAGGTTTGAACTAAGATGGATCTTCTGATCTTATTTGCTGATGACACCAAGATTGGGGGAACGGCAAATTGCGCGGAGGGTGTGGAGAGTCTGCAGAAGGATCTAGACAGGCTGGGCGAATGGGCCAGGAAATGGCAAATGGAATTTAATGTTGGCAAGTGCGAGGTGATCCACTTTGGTAGGAATAATGGTAGGAAGGACTATTTCTTACGTGGCGAAAAACTGCAGCAGGCGACGGTGCAGAGGGACCTCGGGGTCCTTGTGCATGAGTCGCAAAAACCCAGCCTGCAGGTGCAGCAGGTGGTCAGGAAGGCGAATGGGATGCTGGCCTTCATAGTGAGGGGGATTGAATATAAAAGTAGGGAGGTCTTGCTGCAGCTGTATAGGGCATTGGTGAGGCCGCAGCTGGAGTACTGTGTGCAGTTTTGGTCGCCGCACTTATGCAAGGATATTTTGGCCTTGGAGGGAGTGCAGAGGAGGTTTACTAGGCTGATACCGGAGTTGAGGGGGTTGAGCTATGAGGAGAGGCTGAATAAACTAGGCTTGTACTCGTTAGAGTTTAGAAGAATGAGGGGAGATCTCATTGAGACGTATAAGATGATGAATGGGATGGATAGGATAGAGGTGGAGAGAATCTTCCCGCTCAGAAAGGACAGTAGGACTAGGGGGCACAGCCTCAAGATAAAGGGGGGGCGGTTTGGAACGGAGTTGAGGAGGAACTTCTTCACTCAAAGAGTGGTGAATCTCTGGAATTCTCTGCCCGTTGAGGTGGTGGAGGCTGCCTCGCTGAATATTTTTAAGACGTGGGTTGATGGGTTTTTGATAAGAGAGGGGATTAAGGGTTATGGGGAGAGGGCAGGAATGTGGAACTGAGCCATGACAGATCAGCCATGATCTTATTGAATGGCGGGGCAGGCTCGAAGGGCTAGACGGCCTACTCCTGCTCCTATTTCTTATGTTCTTATGTTCTTATCTCTGATGTGCCCATATACACACTTAGTGCACTCATATTACATTTCTGTGTGCACTGTATAAAATTAGGTAGCGCCTACATAAAAATAGAACGTGGTAAAATCTGAATCAGGTGTGATAATCACTGGAGGTGTAAATTAACGATAAGAAATTTTGGAAGGCTCTATACTTGACACAGGGGCCTGGAACACTGAAAATGGCAGTTGATTCTCTTTAGACCAGTTTTTTGATGTACGGCCTGTTTGGCACATCATGCTCGGAAGAATGGTAGTGTGGGAATGTGGGAATAGGCAGATTGTGATCTCGTTAATGCCAATTCTGCCATTTTCAATCTCACAAATCCTTTTGATGCTGTCTCCCAAACATTTTGAGGACATGTGTGATCTCAAGGGATCAGCGTGGGGCATTCAGCTTTCTTTTACTGCTACAGTGTTAGTGGATGAATTCTGGTGAGAGGAGTTCCTGAAAGATGTTGTTGTCAGAAGGGAATAAGAACATAAGAACATAAGAAATAGGAGCAGGAGTAGGCCATCCAGCCCCTCGAGCCTGCCCTGCCATTCAACAAGATCATGGCTGATCCGAGGTGGCTCAGTTCCACTTTCCCGCTTTCTCCCCATAACCCTTAATCCCCTTGCCTACCAAAAACCTATGGTGATGGGCTTTTCCAAGGTAGGTAGTGGAGCTTGAAGATTTGTGAATAGAAAGCTTGCCATTGTTCCTGGGGGCTGTAGTTGCAATCTGTCTTTGGCTGCAGCACAACAGTGAGCTGGAGCACAAGCGGCAGAGAAGGAGGAGGAGGAGAATTCTCAATGGAAGCCCAGACCTATCCGCATCAGATAGGAGCAGTGTCTGAGCGGATACAATTCACTAAGGAGGTGCTCATTGAATTATGCCAACTCCTCCTATTGGTCCTGGAGCTGCAGAGGACCAATGGCAGTCATTTTCACCTTCATTCTCTATGCCCCCAAATCCTTCCAACAAAGGCACCATGTATATCACAGTTTATGTGTGACTCTTCATGCAAAAGGAGAGTCTTCTCTCCAGTCAGAGAGACAGTAAGAAGTCTCACAACACCAAATTAAAATCCAACAGGCATTGGACCCCAGTCCAATGCTGGCATCTCCATATCATGGCTAATCAGAGAGAAGCAAGAAGAACAGGTCCATGGTTTTGCCATGATTGTGGGATTACCAATGCTTCAGGGAGCTCAGTGGCCTTGCATCTCAGTGGGCAAATGTGAAACTCAAGCAGTACAACGCCCTTAATGTACAATTATTGTGCAATCATGTGCAGAACATCATGTTGGTGAAACAAAAACAGAAAATGCCGGAGAAACTCAACAGGCCTGACAGCATCTGTGGCGAGAGAACAGTGCCAATGTTTCAAGTCAGGATGACCCTTTGTAAGGGCTCTGGCCTAGCTACAGCCCACTGGTATTCAGTGAGTCAGCACATCTATGCAACCTTCATAAAAATACATGTCATACCTGAGCTGCTGGCCACAAAGGTCATCAGATGTGTGCTCTTGCTTGTGCCCTTCATCCCTTCAATGTGAGTCGTCTGTACCAGCTGGACAGGTGGCAGCTTTTGTGTATGTGAAAGCATGAATTCAGAAATGGGGGAACGAGAAGGGAAGGGAAGATAGGTTGGGTGGATTGCAGGAGATCACTACATCATTTCAGTTTGCAATTCATGCTCAGTAGCAGGATGAGGGTGAAATGGGATTTGAGAAGATGGATAATGAACGTACCATCATCCTGGATGTTCTCAGTGACAGCAGCTGCAATAGCCACAGTCATTATGGGCAAAATAATTCATAACATTGTCTCCTCTGGAGACTCAGCAGTTGCATGCATCTTTGTTCCCATAGTGGGTCTTTGTGGCTGCCTCCTGTTATGTATATAACCTTGTCCTCCAAACAAGGGGAAGGAGCGTCAGCCAATGTATTGCAAAGTGTTGGGGTGATGTGCTTGTTATAACTTCAAAGCTGGAAATATGTGGAAGATATGGGATGTGGGTATGAAGTTTGCAGCAATGGTTGAGTACGTGAGGGTAAAGTTCAGCATGAATCCAGATTAATAGAAATTATTGACAGGTAAATACAATGTGTAAATGATGGAATGCATTGAGTAGTATGGGCGATTAGTAATGTGGTGGGCAAGAGATGATATTTGAGGATGTATTCACTGACCTTAACCACTCATGTGAAGTCATTGAACTTTATGTGGCACTACAGCCAGGTACTCAGGGCCATAGGCCTGGAATTGACCTTCATACTACCTGCTCTCAATCTCTTTGCAATGCATCCTGTCAGTGCCTCCTGCTCCCTCTGAATATATGGGCTTGATTTTCAATCCAGAGTTGGGGAATCTAATGCCCAGATCGACACTGGGTACTGACAGTATCTTTAAATGCAGATCCCCAAATCCCCATTAATTGGTGTTGAGTACTGGCAGGAAGTAGCAAATCACTGTGGAACATAATCGTCAAAGGCAGACTGCAGCTATGACTGGGCTTGCAACTGTCTTGCAGAATAGGGGAGATGGGAAATCAGAAGGCCAACAGACTCATGGCAAAGACAAGTGGCCAGAAGGTCAATGAAAAGAAGTAGCCCTATGAGAATAATCCACTTTCCAAGAAGTTGTGTTCTGCAGAAATGTGGCTCAATGACTCATTGCATTAATGCCCATAGCTGTGCACTCAAGTGGAAAACACTGTTTGTTTTTGCTGTTCTACAGTCCCTCTTATTAACAAGCTCCTCAAAGGCTTAAGAGGGCTCTATCTAAGGCAAGTGTGACTTTGCAGCCCCCCCCCCCCCCCCGCACCCCCCCCCACTCCAGTGATTTGAAAATAGCAATGTGCCCCAGAGACATTGGGGCACGGGTGTCGTGTGGGAGAACTGTTTCTGAAACACACCTCCCTTATGGGGCAATTGAAAATCAAGTCTGTTCCAAATGTATTAGCAGTGGAAAGGCTGTTGTTAATCAATAAAAAAATGGCAGGGCTGCTCCAACCTCGAGAGTGCACATCCTGTGCTACGTAGAAATTGCAGGATGCTCCCTATGTCCCAAATAACCCTTTGTGCAGGTAGCTTTGTTAGTTGTGGTAGCTTGAGCTCTGGCTTTCAGAAGTTCATGATGTGGAGATGCCAGCTGGGGTAAACACAGTAAGAAGTCTCATAACACCAGGTTAAAGTCCAACAGGTTTATTTGGTAGCAAAATCCACTAGCTTTTAGAGTGCTGCCCCTTCATCAGGTGAGTGGGAGTTCTATGCTTTCATGACACAGGACAGCGTAGAGTTGCTGAGCAGAGACTGATGGCCAAGTTCCGCACACATGAGGACGACCTCAATCGGGACCCTGGGTCCATGTTCTATGTCACACCATCTGTAGGATCCCGGTTGAGGCCGTTCTCATGTGTGCAGAACTTGGCTATCAGTCTCTGCTCAGCGACTTTGCACTTTCCTGTGTCGTGAAGGCATAGAACTCCCACTCATCTGACGAAGGGGCAGCGCTCTGAAAGCTAGTGGATTTTGTTACCCAATAAACCTGTTGGACTTTAATCTGGTGTTGTGAGACTTCTTACTCTACTTTCAGAACTTCAGCAGCAGCTGGTGTGACTAGCACATCCCTGCTGTTGAGAGTTATGTAGAAAGCATGTCTATGGATGTGGTCACCCTGCAGCTTAAGAGTATGCAAGGAGAGAGGGAATGGGTGACCATCAGACAGTCAAAACATGGCCCAGTGGTTAGCACTGCTGCCTCACCAGGACCCAGGTTCAATTCTGGCCTTGGGTGACTGTCTGGGTGGAGTTTGCACATTCTCCCCATGTCTGTGTGGGTTTCTCTGGATGCTCCGGTTTCCTCCCACAGTCCAAAGATGTGCGGGTTAGGTTGATTGACCATGCTTAATTGCCTTGTAGTGTTAGGGGGACTAGCAGGGTAAGTATGTGGGATTACTGTGATAGGACCAGGGTGGGATTTTTGTCAGGCAGGCTTGATGGGCCAAATGGCTCCTTCTGCATTATAGGGGATTCTATGACTCTATGAAACAGCTGGGAACCACATGAGTCCCTGAGTGCACTAACCGATTTGTCTTCAGTTCTGAATGCTGATGAGAGTGATGGTTCACTTGGGGAATGCAGCCAGACGTAAATCCATGACATCGTAGGTGGTTGACCTGTATGGGGGTGGAGGGGTTGGGTGGTGTAATATAAAGAATAGTGGAACAGCAATAGTTAGTTCGATGGTTGGTTTTTCTGCAGCCACAGAAGTGAATCTAGAATGATGCATTGCCTCCCTGTCACTGAAAGGTTACAGAGCCCCCTGAGTGGGGAAGGGAGGACAGCCAGCAGTCATGTTCCACATTGGGACAAATGACACGAACCCTGCAGTCAGAATTTAAACAGCTAGGTAGGAAATTGGCAAGCAGGAATTCAAAAGTAGTCCTCTCTGTGTTACTCTCAGTACTGCACACAAGTACACAAAGAAACCGGAGGGAAAAGCAGATGAATGTGTGTCTGGAAAGATGGGTGCAGGAGGGCGGGATTTAGATTCTTGGAACAGGCTCTGGGGGAGATGGGACATATACAGATCAGATGGTCTGACTGCACCTAAATTGAGCCGGGACTGAATTCCTTCAGGGCTGATTTGCTAGTGCTGTTGGAGAAGGTTTAAACAACTTGGCAGAGACAGAAGATAACATCAAAGAAGAATATCAAGGTGCACAGTGTGCTGGGAAGTAGCACTAGAATGGAGAAGAGTAATTTGATAGGTGGGGTCAAAATAAAGGAGAAAATAATCAAGTGTATCTGCATTTCTGTGCATTTATGTAAATGCATGGAGTGTGGTTAATAAGATTGGTGAGTTACAGGCAGAGCAACATGTGGAAATGTGATATTGTAGCTATAACAGAGACCTAGTTCAAAGAAATATTCCTGGGTTCAAGGTGTTCAGCGCAGATTGGGAAAGAACAGAAGGGGAAGGGATGGTGGTATGGATTACAGAGAGCATTGCAGTGGTGGAGAGACAGGATATCCCAGAGAGGCCAAGGACAGAATCGAATTGGCCAGTGCTAAAGGACAAAAGATGCAAATACATTGTTTGGTGTAGTCTACAAACCACCAATTAATAGGAAGGATGTAGAGGAATAAATCTATAAGAAAGTTACAAGGAGATGCAAAAATTATAGAGTAGTCATATTGGGCGAGATTAATTAGCCAAATTTAGACAAGGATTGTAGTAACGGCAATGTGAAGGGCTAGAGTTCCTAGAATGTGTTCAGTAAAATTTTCTACAGCAGTATGTTTCAAATCCACTGAGAAAGGAAGCAGTACAGGACCTGATCCTTGGAAACTTTTTTTTAAGTTTAGTTGTTACTGTCACAAGCAGGCTTACATTAACCTTGCAATGAAGTTAGTTTGAAAATCCCCTAGCTGCCACACTCTGATGTCTGTTCAAGTACACTAAGGAAGAATTCAATGTGGCACCTAACCAACACATCTTTCGGACTGTGGGAGGAAACCGGAGCACCCAGAGGAAACCCATGCAGACATGGGGAGAACGTGCAAACTCCATACAGATAGTGATCCAAGCAGGGTCCAGGGTCCCTGGCGCTGTGAGGCAGTAGTGTTATCCACTGCATGGATGCAGAGGGCATAGCTGAGGTTTTAAATTAATATTTTGCATCTGTCTTTATCAAGGCCTTAGTGAAAGAGGAGATGCCAGAAGGGTTCAAAATTGATTAGGAGGGAGAAGTGAATACGCTATAGCCTTTAAGTTGATAAGGCACCAGGATAGGATGAGATGATCGAAGGGTACTGAGGGAAGTGAGAATGGAAGTTGTGAGGCATTGACCATATTTTTTCAGTTTTTGTAGTTAGACTCAGGGGCTGTGTCAGAGTACTGGAGAATTGCAAACATTGCACCCTTGTCCAAAAAAAGGGTGTAAAGGTAAGCCCACCAACTACAAGCCAGTCAGTTTAACTCTGGTGGTGGGGAAACTTCCAGAAATAATAATTAGGGTCAAAAATAATATTCACATGGGCAAATATGGATTAATTTAGCAAAGTCAACATGGATTTCTTGAAGGAAACTGTTTAACTAACTTGTTTGAGGTTTTTGAAAAGGTGACAGTGTGGGTTGATGAGGGTTATGCTGTTGATGGGATATACAACGACTTCCAAAAGACGTTTGATACAGTGCTACACAATAGACTTCTGAGCAAAATTATAACTCCTGGAATAAGAATACCAACATAATATAAATTGACTGAGTGAGAGGGAACTGTAGGTGGTTAATGGATATTTCTCAGATTGAGGGAAAGATTGTAGTAGAGTTCCCTAAGGGTCAATGTTGGAACCTTTGATCTTCCTCATATATATTAGTGACGTAGATCTTGATGCACGGGGCACAATTCAAAATTTGCATATGATACAAAACTTGAAAGCATTGTAAACTGTGAAGAGGACAATGTAGTGCTTCAAAAGGACATTTGCAAGTTGGTGGAAAGAGTGGATAGGTGGCAGGTAAAGTTCAATGCAGAGAAGTGTGAAGACATTAATTTGGACGGAAGAACATAAGAACATAAGAAACAGGAGCATCTAGCCCTTCGAGCCTGCCCCGCCATTCAATAAGATCATGGCTGATCTGTCGTGGCTCAGTTCCACATTCCCGCCCTCTCCCCATAACCCTTAATCCCCTCTTTTATCAAAAACCCATCAACCCGCGTCTTAAAAATATTGAGCGAGGCAGCCTCCACCACCTCAACAGGCAGAGAATTCCAGAGATTCACCACTCTTTGAGTGAAGAAGTTCTTCCTCAACTCCGTTCTAAACCGCCCCCCCTTTATCCTGAGGCTGTGCCCCCTAGTCCTACTGTCCTTTCTGAGCGGGAAGTGTCTCTCCACCTCTATCCTATCCATCCCATTCATCATCTTATACGTCTCAATGAGATCTCCCCTCATTCTTCTATACTCTAACGAGTACAAGCCTAGTTTATTCAGCCTCTCCTCATAGCTCAACCCCTTCAACTCCGGCATCAGCCTAGTAAACCTCCTCTGCACTCCCTCCAAGGCCAAAATATCCTTGCGTAAGTACGGCGCCCAAAACTGCACACAGTACTCCAGCTGCGGCCTCACCAATGCCCTATACAGCCACAGCAAAACCTCCCTACTTTTATATTCAATCCCCCTCGCTATGAAGGCCAGCATCCCATTAGCCTTCCTGACCACCTGCTGTACCTGCAAGCTGGGTTTTTGCGACTCATGCACAAGGACCCCGAGGTCCCTCTGCACCGTCGCCTGCTGCAGTTTTTCGCCATGGAGGGACAATATAAAATAAACTCTAAAGGGGATGCATGAGCAGTGAAACTTGGGCGTATATATACATAAGTCATTGGTGAAAGTATGAGCATTCGGTATCGTGTAGTAATAGGGGCATAGATTACAAGAGCAAGGACATTATGTGGAACTTGTATCAGATGCTAGTTAGATCTTAGCTGGGATACTGCATTCAGTTCTAGGCACCGTATTTTAAGAAGGATCTGAAGGCATCTGAATGGGTGCAGAAGAGGTTTATAAGAATGGTTATAGAGATGAGTAACTTTAGTTATGAAGAAAGATTAGAGAAACTGGTACAGTTTTCCTTGGAGAAAAGAAGGCTGACAGGAGACTTGATAAGAACATAAGAAATAGGAGCAGGAGTAGGCCATCTAGCCCTTCGAGCCTGCCCCGCCATTCAATAAGATCATGGCTGATCTGTCGTGGCTCAGTCCCACATTCCCGCCCTCTCCCCATAACCCTTAATCCCCTCTCTTATCAAAAACCCATCAACCCGCGTCTTAAAAATATTTAGCGAGGTAGCCTCCACCACTTCAACGGGCAGAGAATTCCAGAGATTCACCACCCTTTGAGTGAAGAAGTTTCTCCTCAACTCCGTTCTAAACCGCCCCCCTTTTATCTTGAGGCTGTGCCCCCTAGTCCTATTATCCTTTCTGAGTGGGAAGAGTCTCTCCACCTCTATCCTATCCATCCCATTCATCATCTTATACGTCTCAATGAGATCTCCCCTCATTCTTCTAAACTCTAACGAGTACAAGCCTAGTTTATTCAGCCTCTCCTCATAGCTCAACCCCCCTCAACTCCGGCATCAGCCTAGTAAACCTCCTCTGCACTCCCTCCAAGGCCAAAATATCCTTGAGTAAGTACGGCGCCCAAAACTGCACACAGTACTCCAGCTGCGGCCTCACCAATGCCCTATACAGCCACAGCAAGACCTCCCTACTTTTATATTCATCCCCCTTGCTATGAAGGCCAGCATCCCATTCGCCTTCCTGACCACCTGCTGCACCTGCAAGCTGGGTTTTTGCGACTCATGCGCAAGGACCCCAAGGTCCCTCTGCACCGTCGCCTGCTGCAGTTTTTCGCCACGTAAGTGATAATCCTTCCTACCATTATTCCTACCAAAATGGACCACCTCGCACTTGCCAACATTAAATTCCATTTGCCATTTCCTGGCCCATTCGCCCAGCCTATCTAGATCCTTCTGTAGACTCTCCCCACCCTCCGCACAATTTGCCTTTCCTCCAATCTTGGTGTCATCAGCAAATTTTGACACCCTACACTCGGTTCCCTCCTCTAGATCATCTATATAAATGGTAAATAGCTGAGGCCCCAGCACCGACCCCTGAGGCACTCCACTAGTCACCATCCGCCAATCCGAATAGCACCCATTGACCCCCACTCTCTGCCTCCTATTTGACAACCAATCCTCTATCCACGCTAACATCCTACCCCCAACTCCCTGTCCCCTGACCTTCTGCAATAACCTCCTGTGAGGTACCTTGTCAAACGCTTTCTGAAAATCCAGAAAGACCACATCCACCGGCTCTCCTCTATCCACCGCCCTAGACACATCCTCATAGAACTCCAGTAAATTTGTCAGACACGACTTCCCTTTAACGAAACCAGTAGTATTCAAAGTCTGGATTGAGCAGATCCTGAAAGGATCGAGAATGAGAGGGCACAGATTTAAAATAATTGACAAAAGAAACAAAAAGCAACCCAAGGAGAAACTTTTTCACATGAGTAGTCATGGTCTGGAATGCATTGCTAGGGAGTGTGGAGGCGGCAGGTTCAATCAAGGTATTCAGGAGTGAATCTGATGATTATTTGAAAAGAAATAATCTGCAGGATTATGGGGAGAAGGCAAGAGAATGGCAGTAGGTGAAATGCTCATTTGGAGAGCCAGTGCAGACACAATGGGCTGAATGGCCTCCCTCCTACAACAATTCATCCCTCTGATTCTATCTAAAGGCACACAACTCGTGTTTTGAACATCCAACCATTGAAAATTAAATGAGCCTGAGGCTGACACCCTTTATAACATATGTAGCTGCCTCTGTGGACCTAGGAAATGCAAAATGGAACCTGCCTCTGTCCTGGATCCAGGCTTCCAGAGTCACTTTTTTGGAACAATGTAGAGACTCCGTTGTTCAGAAAATTCAGGTCACAGTGTCTGAGGGGTTAAAAGAAACATTGAATATGTCAGGGTTATTCTTATACTCTCTTGTTTTTCACAAACATCAGAGTATTTAAGGATTTTTTTTCCGAATCAGAAGAAAGATTTAGCCTAGCAGTTACTATTTTAGTTTAGCAGGCAAACATTTAATATAGGTGAGGCCATTCCTCTCTGCACTATCAATACGCAGTCCAATGTGTTTACTTTAAATGAATCAATCTTCCATCAAAAATAGCCAACTCAAGAATATTTTTCTGAGTATCATCGGCCACCGAAATCTCTGGTCTTTTATTTGGAAACACAAATTGATTACCTAAGTGACTCTTTTACTGGATTGTTTGTGGAGGATGGAATGTGTTAACATCTATCTATAGGCCACTCTTTATTTGTCTTGCTCTAAGTACTTGTGCAAGAGTAGAGAACTCGCCCCATTTCTTGCACACATTATTTAGCTCAGCCAGATACAGAATAAAGCTCATTTGGACTGGATTTGGACCAAGGTCCCAGAAACGAAAGGCCAGAAAAAAACCTGTGGGCCCTTGGTCTTACCTATGGGCCCACCCAACCTGATCAGAACTTACTTGCATTCATTTTAATCTCTTTAATGTGGTTAAGGTTGAATGGACTGGCCTCCCAGTATTACTCTGTTCTGAATTACTTTGAAGTCCTCTGTTCGCATCAATTTCATTCTCTGTGAACATTTTAAAACCCTTTTGATTGACAGGTCCAGTCCATTTCATAGGAGGAATTTCCTCAGTCTGCCTTGAAAAGCAACCAATGGCCCAAGAGCTCTTTAATGCTTATCTGCCCCAGGCTATTTCAAAGAAGGGATTAGTTTAGCCAACTAACATATGGTGCATTACATTGTAAAACCTTCTTGATTGTCAGTTCCAGGCCATTTCAAAGGAGGGATTAGCTCTGCTTGTTGATACAATCGTTTCATGTTCTATTAACGCTTACAAGCCTTTTGATTGACAGCTCCAGTCTATTTCAAAGGAAGGATTTGTTTACAGAAGCACTTTCATGGTCCATTAACTCTGAAGTGCTTCCTCTTTCAACAAGGTGCACAATCTGACTCTGGGTCATAGTGGTTTTTTCACTCTGAGAGGGTTTTGCAAAAGTGCAGGTGTGTGTATTTTTTTCATTGTGTTTCTTTTCTCTAACTCTTATGCCTGAAAAAGGTCCCTTTACTGGAGGCTGATGTTAACCAATCCAAGCAGTTGGCACAACTCAGACACTACAGTCCATGGGTTCCTCAATGAGGACCTTCTCTCAGCCACTGGAGAGTTCTCTGGATAGACATAGTGATCACACCAGAGGGCTCAGAATCCTTTGCAGATCCTGAGTGATGAAGGATGTGGCTGGATAGTGCCCTTTTACTGCCAGATTGGCATTGTCAGGATGCCAGAGAAGTGCCAGGTGGGCCTTTGGTGACCCACTTGTAGGAAGGGGAACTGATGTCAGTGACTAGGGTGAGGATGGGGCGTGGGAGTCTGATCACCCTGGCCTGTGTGGTATTGGGGCTGGGGGGGTGGGGGGGGTGGGGGGGTGGGGGGCGGTGGGTGGGGGGGGAGTGTTGGGGAGGTGGGGCAGTTCAGCGGTTCAGCAGGTGACCTGAGCATTTAGTGGTGGGGGTAGCAGTTGTCCCTCTGTGGTGAATGGTTGGGAATGTTCCACCTTGTCTCCAGGGCCAAGATGTCCTGTGAGGGAGGGGTGGGAGGTCTGTCATTTTACTCTGAGAAATGACCCCCCCTTTACAAACAGTGCCCCAATCTCTGAGGAACTTGATGTGCTGACGTATTTAAGCCCCACCCCTCTCAACACTAGTGCAAAGCAAGCCCCCTCCAAAAAAATGTGGGTGGACTGCAATAGGGATTGCACTCACCCACCTGACGGGAATTATACTGTGTTTCCTGCTGGAGATGATAAAAGATTTAGGAAGGTTAAGTGGGTGGCCAAAGATTTGGCAGATGCAGTAGAATGTGGGAACTTGTCCAATTTGGCAGGAAAAATAGCAAAGCAGTATGTAATTTAAATTAAAATAAATTGTAGAATTCTACAATGCAGAAGGACCTCAGTGACCTGGTACATGAATCACAAAAATATAGCATGCAGATACTGTAAATGATTAGGAATGCAACTGGAATGTTGAGGTTTATTGCAAGAGGAATTGAGTAGAATGGTACAGAATTGTTGCTACAGCTGGTACAGGACCTTAATGAGTCTGCATTTGAAATACTGTGTACAGTTTTGGCCTCCAAATTGAAAGGTTATCATTGCTTTAGAGGCTGATGAGAGAGTGTTAGCTTGACTGATTCCTGGGATGAAAGCTTCGCTTACGAAGATTGGTTTTAGCAGGTTGGACTGATACCATTAGAGTTTAGAAGAATGAGAGGTGATCTTATTGAAACACATGAGATTCCTAGGGGACTTGACATGGTGGCTACTGAGAGGATGTTTTCCATTGTGGAGAAGTCCAGAACTGGAGAGCTGAGTGTAAACATTAGGGATTTTCAAGGCTAAGTTGGATAGATTCTTGATCAACAAGAGAGTTAAAGGTTATGGGGGGGTTGGTGGGTGCAGATAGAAAAGTGGAGTTGAGGTAACAGTCAGATCGTCCATGGTATTATCAAATGGCAGAGCAGGCCCAATAATTTTTTCCTACTCCTAATTCTTGTGTTCCTGTGTCTCTCGGTTCATCTATGTCCAACAACACCAGCGAACCCCTCTTATGTGCTAGTTGTGGAAACTAGTGCTTGAGTTCCTATGGATGCGATCTTACTGCCTGTTCACGCCACACCTCCGCTGCAGCGAAGATGGAGCACTTGGCGACAAGCCAAATCTTTGTTCACTGCAGCCTAGTGGTATTATCGGTCGACTATTAATCCACAAATTCAAGCTCTGGGGACCTTGGTTCGAATCCTGTCATGGCAGATGGTGGAATTTGAGTTCAATTTTTTATAAAAATCTGGAATTAAGAATCTACTGATGACCGTGAAACTATTGTCAATCACTGGAAAAACTAATGTCATTTAGGGAAGGACCCGCTAGTCTGGCCTACATGTGACTCCAAAGCCAGAGCAATGTGGTTGACTCTTAACTGCCCTCCCAGGGATGGGCAATAAATGCTGGCTAGCCAGCGACGCCCATGTCCCATGAATGAATTAAAAAAATGGTCAAATAACCATTTTGATTGAAATTTTAGTTTAATGGAGTTTGCATCCCCTCTGAAATGGTGGAGTGAAGAATTTCTGACAAATCCATTAAGGATTTGTCATCTTACATCCCATGTTGTAATTTCAGGAGTTGAGTAGTTAATTCACTAGCATCTACATTAGTGACCATTTCAAGAGTATTAGCTTTTGCATGTAACTCCAAACAACAGCAAAATACTGAAACCTGTTATACTTTCTGTTCTTGCTGACGACACTTCACAAAAATCAAGATGTGCACCTCACATTGTGCTTAGCAGCCAGTGAAATATGAGGACAGATTATTTTTGTGACTGATGTGGACTCTAATCAGCGAGAGATGAAGTCAAGAGGAGTCAACAGAGGGGCAACAGCTATATAATGCACCCTACAACACATGTCAAACCTTGGGAGGTGTTTTGCTGTCAAAAGATTGTCAGATTCAAGTTGTGTAAAACTTTCTCAGCAGAAATAGCATCAAAAAGTATAATAGGTGTGACTTCGATAATTATCCTTTGCTAACAGCGTCTCGTGTTTTAACCCCTTTAGTTGGAAAACTTGATCGATGAACTGCGAGCTGCTATCAAGAAGCACAATGGTCAGTTTTCGAAACTTGGCCCACAATTACAGGCTGAAGAGGAGCTGCAAGGTGCCCTTGTGTCCCGGCCTATTAATAAGTTTCCTTCAGGGACCACTCTACCAAAAGGCCTGCAACTCAAAGTGGGTGTCACCTATCTTATTGTTACATGTACGAGGTCAAAATGTTCCACTTTCCTTTTGAAACTATATTTCATGTCAGTGGATATAAATAACTTTTTTTTCAAAGGCTCACCAAGCTTTTTGTTCTGTCGTAATCATGGAGCTGTACAGTGCAGAAAAGGCCCTTCAGCCCATCGAGTCTGCACCCACAATAGCTTCCACTAAAGTCATGCTAATCCCATTTTCCAGCACTTGTCCCACATCCTTGAATGTTATGATAGTTCAAGTGCTCATCCTAATATGACAAGGGCGGCACAATGGCACATTGGTTAGCATTGCTGCCTCACAGAGCCGGGAACTAGATTCAATTCCAGCCTTGGTCACTGTCTGTGTGGAGTTTGCATGTTCTCCCCGTGTCTGCATATGTTTCCTCCGGATATTCCGGTTTCCTCCCACAGTCCGAAGGTGTGCGGGTTCGTTTGATTGGCCACGCTAAATTGACCCTAGTGTCAGGGGGATTAGCAGGGTACATGTGTGGGGTGCGGGAATAGGACCTCTTTCTGTACTGCAGGGATTCTATGATTCTATAATACTGTTTCAAAGTTGTAAGGTTTATGGCCTCCACGACCTTCCCAGACAATGCGTTCCAGATTCTCACCATCCTCTGAGCGAATTTTCTTCTTCTCAAATTCCCTCAGAATCTCCTGCCCTCATCCTAAAACTGTGCCCCCTCATGATTGACCCCTCAATCAAGGGAATCAGCTGCTTCCTATTCACCCTGTCCATACCCCTCATAATCCTATACATCTCAATCATGTATCCCCTCGGTCTTCTCTCCCCTAAAGAAAACAAACTAGGCCTACCCAGTCTCTCCTTATAGCTCAAATGCTGTATCCCAGGCAACATCCTGATGAGTCTCCCCTGTAGCCCCTTTAGTGCAATCACATTCTTCCTATAATGAGGTGACTGGAACTGCACACAGTACTCCATCTGTAGTCCATCCAATGCTCTGTACAGCTCCAAATTGACCTCCTTTCCATCGTACTCCATGCTACCTTCTTCTTCACTATTAACCACCCTACCAATCTTAGTGCCATCTACAAACATACTTTTCATTTCCCCCACATTATCATCTATATAATTTATCTATATGACAAACAATAAAGGACCCAACACTGAACCTTGTGGTATGCCAGTGAATACCAGCCTCCCGTCACTCAAACACTCTACCATCACACTTTGTGTCCTATTGCTAAGCCAGTTTCAGATCCGTCTCGCTAGGTTTCCCTGAATTCCATGTGCTGCAACCTTCTCAATCAGTCTCCCCTGTGGAACCTTGTCAAAGGCTTTGCTAAAATCCATATAAAGTACATCAAGTGCACGTCCCTCATCCAAACACTTGATCAAGTTTTCAAAGAATTCCATCAAATTTATTAGGCATGACATCCCTCTGACAAAGTCATGTTGACTATCCTGAATCAGCCCATGTCCTTCCCAGTGGAGATTTATTCTCTCCTTCAGAATTTTCTCCAATAATTTCCCTGCCACTGATGTGAGATTCACTGGTCTCTGTAATTTCCTGGTTCATCTCTACCACCCTTCTTGAAAAGTGGAATCACATTAGCCATCCTCCAGTTCTCTGGCACTTTCCCCGTGGCCAGAGAGGAATTAAAAATTGGCGTCAGAGTTCCTATAATTTCCTGCCTTGTCTCTCACAGCAGCCTGAGATACAATTCATCTGGGCCTGGGGATTTACTCACTATTTCCTCACTCCCGACATCAAAATACTCAAGGTCCTCACTGTCCCTTTTCCTGAATCCTGTACCTACGTTCTCCTTTTCCTGAGTGAAGATTTATAAGAAGTATTCATTTAACATCCTTCCAATGTCCTGTGGCTTCACACACATAAATGGGCCCCTTGGTCTCTAATGGGCTCTAAACTTTCCCTGGTTAACCTCTTCCCCTTAATATATTTATGGAATATTTTAGGATTCTCCCTAATCTTATTCACAAATCCTATTTCATGTCTCCTTTTGCCCTTCTAATTGCTTTCTTAGTTCCCTCTTGCACTTCCTATATTCCTCTAGGGCTGCAGCTGAATTGGTCTCTTTGGACTCTCTAAAAGCCTTTCTCTTCTTCCTTATCCAGCCCTGAATTGTCCTAATCATCTAGGGTTCCCTGAACTTATTGCTGTTACATTTCCCCCTATGGGGAACTTCATCTATCTCAACTGACTCACTTATATCCTCCAGTTACTACTGCCCACTCAGCCCTATAATCCCAAACAGGAAGATACATCTTGCATTTATAAATTACCTTACTGCATCTCTTAGCCCCATCCAGAAGTAATTGGCATACTTTTGAAAGTTTAATCATTTGGCTAAAATAGCAGCCATTCAGATCTGACAAACATTGTGGCCAGATGACTCAACCATCTGTTGTTAATTGATTGAGGGAGAATTATTCAAAGTTGCTTTGTGATGTAGAGGTTGCACAGTGGTTAGCACTGCTGACTCACAGAGTCAGGTACCCGAGTTCGATTCCAGCCTTGGGCGACTGACTGTGTGGAGCATGCACTTTCTCCCCATTTCCACATGCTCCAGTTTCCTCTCACAGTCCAAAGATGTGCTGGTTAGGTGGATTGGCCATACTAAATTGCCCGTTAGTGTCAGGGGGATTAGCAGGGTAAATACGTGGGTTATGGGGATAGGACGATTGTTGTCGGTGCAGGCTTGATGGGTTGAATGGTCTCCATCTGCACAGTAGGGACTTATAATTCTATGACTTACATTACAGTGCGAGATAAAATGCCTTGATTTTTTTTTCAACAGTGCTCATGGTCTGTACTATCAAACTATAAATAGTTATGTGGCTGTTTAACTTCCAGAATCTTGGTCATGTCTAAAAATGCAAATGCCTGTGTTTTATTTGCATCTTATCCAAGCACAGACATTTATTAACGGACTGCTTTAGTTCAAAGATCCTTAAGTCACATTTATTTTTTGTCCCTTTGTATAGTATGAACAATTCCTTCGTTTCTCATGTTCTGTTTTCAGTTCTGCTACACAGCTTTTTTAATGTTCCATCCTTACGTATTGCTCTGTTTCTCAATCACATTAATAATTTGTGCCTTGCATGATAGCAGAGAAAACATGAAAGTATCCTGCTAAATATTAATTAACTCAGATAATTATCAATGCTCTTTTTTAATTTGAGAATCTGCAGCTTCCTTGGTTAAAGGCACCCATGCTTTGTATTACCTATTATGCAGTATCATTAATCCTTTCTTGTAATGAAAAAAGCAATGTCAAGATTTTAAGTAAATAGTTTTTCCACGACTGTACATTATGAACCAACAAATAGCCTCCTTTGAGCCATGAACCGCCCAAGTTTTAAACCTGTGTCTTTTGAAGGTGTAAACACTTGCTTGGGGAAAGTTTGTTGTTTGTGCTTTGAAAGCAGACAAAAAAAAACACAAATAGTGATCAGTTGTCATTACCAGCTGACGTCAATGTTTCCCTCGTCTCTGCATGCCACCCTAAGCAAAGTATTGTGTTACTAATCTGACTTAAAGCCCAAGCCTAGAACTTGTTTAAAATATGAGCCCATTCCCTATCTGCCCCAGGGTGCACCCCCCTGCCTGTGGCATCCTGAACTGCCCTGGGATATATCAGCAGGAAGGCAGTGAAAACTGAGCTGCGGTACTGTTGCAGTGGGCAGGACACATGGTTCCAATGTAAGCGCTCAACCTAAAAATGCAAGAAGTGTGTTTGGCCTCGTGCTTTATTTGTTTTGTTTTCCCACTCCCCAATTAGTGAATTATCACAGAGCGATTGATTCACTCATGTTACTGCTTCACCTCAGTCACATCTGAGTGACAAAATGTTTGTTCACTTTGGAAGTTTGGTTTGCACATGGTGATTATAAGAGACATGGCAGAGACATTTACAAGATGTAAAGCCACAGGTATAAAGACTTTCACCTGCGACCCCCCCACCCTGCCTTGCTGAAATTCTAAAATCTAAGCTGGAGCAAAACCTTGCTTCAAATTCCTTTTGTCTTGCTTCTTTTGACATGGCTTTTCGAAGATCTTCTGTTGATGTGAGGATGTTGTCAATATTAGAGTACAAGGATTTAAGATTTTGTGCACCGTTTCGAATGTGTGCTGTTTCGACAACATAGAATCATAGAAAACTACGGTGCAGAAGGAGACCATTCAGCACATCGAGTCCACACCGACCACAATCCCATCAGGGTCCTAACCCCATAACCCCATGCATTTACCCTAGATAGTCCCCCTAACACTAAGGGGCAATTTAGCATGGCCAATCCAACTAACCTGCACATTAATGGATCGTGGGAGGAAACTGGAGCACTGGGAGGAAACCCATTCAGACATGGGGAGAAGGTGCAAGCTCCACACAGACAGTGAATCAAGCCGGGAATCGAACCTGGGTCCCTGGCACCGTGAGGCAGCAGTGCTAACCACTGTGCCACCATGTCGCCTATAAAAGGGCATGTAATTAAGAGTGATGGTGGCATACCAGAACCCTGCTGTTTTGCTGCCTCAGCCAGAATTAATTTCAGGGTGAGAATGTGCACCGTTGCCCTTCCTGCCTCACTGCCACTTAAGATCCTTAAATGATCACTTAAGGGCCTTATCCTGCCACTGCAAGGGGAGGGCCTGAGTTTGGCCAGCTTGGCACCTTTTCGGGGAGAAGGGTATCCCTCAGTCAAAGGCACTTAGTGTCTGAACTGTTCTCTTGCTGCTGACTCCTCTGTACACTCTCCCTGCCATTCTCACCCTGCAAAAACCCCTTTCCTCACATTGCTAACCTGCATCCTGGGTCACTCTGGGGCTCTGATGCCTGTGATCAGAGGCATCTCTGTGCTTCTGTCTCAGTAGGTGGGACTTCTGCCTCCAGGATCAAAGTGTTGTGAACGTAGCCCATCACGCAAACCAACTTCCCATCCATTGACTCCATCGACACTTCCCAGTGCCTCAGAAAAGCAGCCAGTATCATCAAGGACCTTGTGCATCTTGGACATTCTGTCTTCCATCTTTTTCCATCAGAGAAAGGATACGGAAGTCTGAGATCATGTACCAATCAAGTCAAGAACAGTTTCTTTCCTGCTGCCATCAGACTTTTGAATAGACCTATCTTATATTAAATTGATCTTTCTCTACACCGTAGCTATGACTGTAACAGATATTCTGCACCCTCACCTTACCTTCTTCCCTACGTACTCTTGAATGCTATGCTTTGTCTGTGTAGCAAGCAAGAAATAATACTTTTCACTGTATACCAATACACGTGACAATAATAAATCAAAAATCAAATCAAAATCAGACCAATGTCTTTTCTATATTTGGAAAAGATTAAATAAACCATGAGAGGATCGGCTGAAAAATTTTATCACAGATGGCAGACTTTTGCCTGAGAGAATCCCTACAGTGCAAAAGGAGACCATTCGGCCCTTTGAGTCTGCACTGACTCTCCGACAGAGCATTTTACCCAAGCCCAATCCCCATAACCCCACATAAGGGACAGTTTTAGCACGGCCAATGAACCTAACCTGCACATCTTTGGACAGTGGGAGAAAACCAGAGCATCCTGAGGAAACTCTTGCAGACACGGGGAGAATGTACAAACTCCACACAGCAGTTGCCCAAGGCAACTGCTCCATTGAACATGGGTTCCTGGAGCTGTGAGGCGGCAGTGCTAACCATTGTGCCATCGTGTCGCCTTTTTTTCCTTTTTGTAGACTGTTAATTACTGTTGGCTATTAGCTTAAATTTGTTTTCTTGTTTTTAAGATTTCTTTTTGCACAACTTTTTTTCACCTGTTAACTTGGGGAGCGGGAACTGGGTCATTGTACTGTACTCTGTTTGTTGACTCCTTAGCACTTTCTGATAACCAACAAAAATAATTTTTAAAAAATGTTTTCAGTGCAGAAAGAGGCTCTTCAGCCCATCGTGTCTGTGCTGGCCATCAAACACCTATTTATTCCAATCCCATTTTCCAGCACTTGGTCCTTAGCCTTGTATACTATGGCATTTCAAAAACATTCCAAACTAAATTGACACCAAGCCACATAAAGAGATATTAGGTCAGATAACCAGAAGGTTGATCAAAGAGACAGATTTCAAGCAGTCTTAAAGGAAGAATCCAAGGGAATGAGGTGGAATGGTTAGAGAAGAAATTCCCATGTGAAGCACTTAGGCAATTGAAGGACAGCTACGAGTGGTGGAATGACTCAGATCATGGATACTCAAGTGGACAGAAGTTGATAAGCACATATATCTTGGTGAGTTGTGGATCTGGAGGGAAAAGGGTGGAGGGGCTAGGCCATGGATGGAATGCAGAGGACTCACCCAGGAAACTAAGATTGGGCTAACTCAGGAAAATGACTTCTGACAAGCCCAGTGAACAGGATTGTACGAACCTTAGAAACACGTCATTGGCTTGAGAGCATTGGAGTAGGGCATAGAAAATTGAGCTGATTAATAATTTTGTATGAGGAGTGGGATGGAGCTTGGCTAACGCCACCCATCCTCCCTGTCCCTTGACTGAAGAACATACTCACACCCATTGTTCAGGCTCACATGCCAATATTGCCCCTTGGGGAGGAATTAAAGGACTGCTAGTGCTCAAGGAAGGATTATTGTCATTAGACAAAGGGTGGAATGATAACATCATGTCTACCACGGCAACACGGACCATGCAAAAGTCCATTGACTTCAGGTGGGATTTTCTGACCTTGGGCCAAGCACGGCTGAAAGTCCTGCCCAAAGACAAGAATTGCCACAGGTGTAGCATAAACACCACCTCAAAGAATTCCAAAATGATGTTTACAAGTTTTGGGTTTGTGTTGATAGGCTCAGAAGTTCCCTGAGTGGCCTCACAATGACGTCCAGGGACGTGCAGGTTGGGTGGATTGGCCATGCTAAAATTGCCCGTTAGTGTCACAGGGACTAGCTAGGGTAAATGCATGAAGTTATCAGGATAGGGCCTGGGTGGGATTGTGGTCTGTGCAGACTTGATGGGCCAAATGGCCTCCTTCTGCACTGTAGGGATTCTATGAATGCCACGTGGCTTCTATGAATGAATGACTCCTTGAAGCTAATCTTATCTTCCATGATTGAGAAGCTGTATTTTTCTTTTGTTTCCTCGTTGCAAAAGCGTGCATCCAAAGCGTTAATATAGTCCACTTTGGTGTAACCTGTTCACTGCATTTAATGTAGCCTTGGCCCAAATTCCCATTCTGTTTAAAACAGTGACATTATCATATAGATAAAAGGCTTGCAGAATTGGCAGGAGACATGGTCCAGAGGGAGAGGGAAGAGCAAGTGGCATATCTACTGCTGGTCATTGTTATCAGGAACATTTGATATAGATGGAGGTATCACTGAAGTGAAAATGATTGTAATCATCAACCTGAAACCAAAATGGAAAATGTAACAAGATTAGAAATTGGTTGTTTCATTCAGTGAATTGAAATGAATTATTTTAGGGTTCAAGATGCTTTTTCTTCATTGCCAGCATTAGAAATGTAGAGAATATCCACTTTGTAGCTGTGCAGTGGAAAATGGGCTGGAGATGGATTGGGTTAATTTCAGCAGTTAATTGTGGCTTGCAAAATGGGACAGGGATGGAAATGTGAACAATCCCCCATTTACATGTCAATGGGTCAGTACAATCTATTTATCACTAAGTGGTCAACAATTTATTAATATATATAGATATATTTGTACCATCACTGTTATGATTTTTTAATTGTTAATGATTCTTCTGATTATACTTCACTGATATTGGCTTTGAAGACACCCAAGGTCTGTAATGCTGAGCTAATGATACCATGCTCTGACCTCTGTGACCCATATTGCTTGACAGTGTCTGTACTGTACTTGCTGAAATTGAGAATGGGATGCAACATACATGACAGAATTTCATAGCAATACTTAAATGGAGCCATGTTACCAATGCTATTATCCAAATCCTTCTTCAAACTTCAAATGCTGCATTGGCAATTCTTTGTGTTCTCGAACAAAGGACAAAGAAAAGCACAGGAACAGGGCCTTCAGTTTGCCAAGCCCGTGCTGACCATGATGCCCTAACTAAACTAAAAATAAATCTTCTGCCCTTATTCGGACTGTATCCCTCTATTTCCTCCCTATTCATGTACCCATCCATATGCCTCTTAAATTTTGCTAATGTGCCTGCATCCACCACCTCTTCTGGTAGTGCGTTCCAGACACCCACCACTCTCTGGATGAACAACTTTACCTGCACACCTCCCTAAAACTGTCCCACCTCTTACCTTGAACCTGTGCCCCCTTGTAATTAAGACTTCCATCTTGGAAAACAGCCTCTGACTATCCACTCTGTCTATGTCTCTCATAATATTGTAGAGCTCTATCAGGTCTCCTCTCAGCCTCTGTCTTTTCTTTACCCAGGTAACTCTGTTCTCTGATGACATTTTCAACTTTCTAGTAACCCTGTCTTACATCACTGGATATCTAGTATATGCAGTTAGACTCTTCCTCCTCAACAATGTGTCCGTCAGTTGATGGCAAGATGCCTGACTGACTGGTTTGCCATAGTTTAATGAATCATCACGTCTTCGCATTGTTCAATGAGTACTGGACCTACGCGAACACCGGGGAGAGTCAATGTGCAGGCAGATTGATGTCCCAAGCTAGGATAGAGTCAACGATCATGGTAGGTAGCCAATGATGTGCAACTGAGGTGTTGCCTCATGCAATTTTTCAAAGCTACCTCGGCCTTTGGACTAAGCTGAAGCGTTAGACAAATCCAAAGTGGGGTTCAGTGCCTCATCATGTCAGCTTGGATCTTGTTTTGATCAAGCCCAGGATGTGACCCAGGAATATCTCATCTTGTCAGCTTGGATCTTGTTTGTCCCTCTTGTGGGGACCATGAATTGGATTGAAAATGAATTTGGTATTTTGGATAGAATAAAAACTTTTAAAAAATAAACATTGAGCTACGAAGACTGATTCTTCTATTTAGCTACAAGTTTCTCCCAGTTTGTAGTCCTTGTTTTTGTGTCAGAAGGTCAAAAGTTCAAGCCCCATTACAGGTTTGATCATGCAATCTAAGCAGGCCCTTTCATCAATGTGGTAAGAAGGTATTGCTGCATTATTGTCTTTCGGATGCTTGTTTGGATAGATTGAAATATTCCATTCATGATATCTGAAGGAAAACAGGAACAGGAACAACCATTCTCCTCTAAGCAAAATCACCAAATACAGTTCATTTGCCATTTGTGAATTCTTGCTCTGCGAAAGTTGCGTTTGCCTCCCATTGCAACAATGATTACACTTCACAACCATTGGATGTAATGTGCATTGAGGTGCTACATGAGAGAAAATGCTTTCTGCCTGTTTTAACCTTAACCATCACACTTAGCAGTGTTATGAATATGTAAAAGGAAAGCCAGTCACTTCAGGCAGGTTTTTTTTCTGACATATTTGCAAAATACCTTTGCCTAAAAGTAATTCCACTCTAACTGATTTCAGGCTGTTTACCCATTGCCTGAAATGGAATGGGCAACTTAAACACAACTCTATCTTTGTCAGAAAAATGTGTGTTACGATAATCCTCACCAAAACTACCCACCCTCTGGCATATCATTTGCAGTAACTTTGGAGATCTATTATAGAGAATAGACAACAGTAATCAGTGGTTTATAGGAATAGATATTTGATTTGATTTATTGTTGTCACATGTACTAATATACAGTGAAAAATATTGTTTCTTGCATGCTATACAAACATAGAGAAGGAAACGAGAGAGTGCAGAATGTAGAGTTACAATCATAGCTAGGGTGTAGAGAAAGATCAACTTAATGCAAGGTAAGTCCATTCAAAAGTTTGACAGCTGGGAAGAAGCTGTTCTTGATCCGGTTGCTGTGTGACCTCAGACTTTTGTATCTTTTTTCTGACGGAAGAAAGTGGAAGAGAGAATGTCCAGGATGCATGGGGTCCTTAATTATGCTCGCTGCCGAAGTGTAAACAGAATCAATGGATGGGAGGCTGGTTTGCCTGATGGATTGGGCTACATTCACGACCTTTTGTAGTTCCTTGCGGTCTTGGGGAGAGGAAGGCCATACCAAGCTGTGGTACAACCAGAAAGAATGTTTTCCATGGTGCATCTGTAAAAGTTGGTGTGGGTGGTAGCTGATATGCCAAATTTCCTTAGTCTTATGAGAAAGTAGAGGCATTGGTGGGCTTTCTTAACTATAGTGTCAGCATGGGGGATCTGGACAGGTTGTTGGTGATCTGGACACCTAAAAACTTGAAGCTCTCGACCCTTTCTACTTCGTCCCCATTAATGTAGTTAGGGGCATGTTCGTTTTACGCTTCCTGAAGTCAATGACCTTCTCCTTCGTTTTGTTGACATTGAGGGAGAGATTATTATTGTAGGCCATGTAAACCATTCACCTCTCTGAATCTGATCTGCCATTGTATTAGATCAAAGGCTGATCTACATCTCAACTCTACCCACCTTAGCTCCATGTCTGTTGATACATTCACTCAACGAAGAATTGCTAGTTCACTTAACCGAGGCCTTATCTGCTCTCTCGGGCAGATGTAAAGGATCACAAAACACTATTTTGAAGGAGACTTGGAAAGTTGTCCAATTTTTCGCCCTCACCAATAAACAGATTATCTGATGATTGGCTCATTGATATTTCTGGGAACTTTCTATGTGCAAATTGGTTGCTGCGTTTCCCTCCATGCCAACAGTGACTGCACCTTAAGTACAGTACTTTGATGGCTGCTTTGAGATGTCCAGGGGTGCTTAAAAGTGCTTTATGGAAGTTTTATCTAACTTGTTGAATATCAACGGTGGAAGGATGAACATGAAAATTTGAAGGAAATCTCTGCTGGACATAGTGTGTGTAATGGCAAGTGATATAATGTATTTATTTGAAAATACCTTGTGGGAAAATGCCACACTGTTGCTAGATAGTCACATCCCTGTGGGCAATAACCCATTTTGTTTGCTTCACTCATTAGGTGTATCGGAATGGTCAAAGTACTGGAGAAGTTCTCATCTATGTTAACATGAAGGTCATCGAGAAAGAGTCTGGCAGTGATAAATTCATGATGGAAAGAGTAAGGGCTTTTTTTTGCTGGAATTATAATCAAAATAAAAGAAGCATCGTTGCAATAATAATGAAAGCCTTTGTTAAATAAAGTAAAACAAATGTAGTGCCATTTTAATCCAACCCGCACAATGCTGGTTCACACTTTGCTTGGTTTTACCCTCCATTGAAGTCAACAGAGTTTTACAGTGGCACAGTGGTCAGCACTGCTGCCTCACAGCGTCAGGGACCCAGGTTCGATTCTGGCTTGGGTCATTGTCTGTGCAGAGTCTGCACGTTCTCGCCATGTCTGCCTAGGTTTCCTCCAGGCGCTCTGGTTTCCTTCCACAGTCTGAAAGATGTGCTGATTAGGTGTATTGGCCATGCTAAATTCTCTCTCAGTGTATCTGAACAGGCACCGGAGTGTGGCGACAAGGGGATTTTCACAGTAATTTCATTGCATGTTAATATAAGCCTACTTGTGACACGAATAAATAAACTTTAAACTTCAATTGTCCGGAAAGCCTATCTAGTTCACAAATGTCCTTTAGGGAAGGAAATCTGTTGTCCATACCTGATCTGGCCTGCATGTGACTCCAGAGCCACAGCCCTCTGAAATGGCCTAGTAAGCCACTCAGTACAAAGGCAATTAGAGATGGGCAATAAATGCTGGCCAGCCAGTGACGCCCATGTCCCATAAATAAATTATAAAAAAAAGTTCTGCCCTATCCTATTGGTTTCAAACCCAACAATTACCTCCTTTACAAAGCTTCCATTTAGCCTCTATTGTTGGTTAGCAGTTGCATTCACCTGCAGTTGCTTTGCATCAGAAAAATCAACAAGGAAAGCTGTGAGCTCACACTGGCTCACAGTATTAAGGGAGTGTACTTTATCAGTTTTCATAGCCTCTCTATATTTAGGTTACTGTCCTGCGCCATCCTCTTGAAAAGCTGTCTTGATAAATAATTCCACAGCATTCACTTACTGTTGCTGTCCTCTTGAGATATAATTCAACCATTTAAAGCTTTCATTTATTGAACAATGAGAAAATAAGATAGCAGTTTTAAGATCTAAATTATTCAGCTATGGTCCAAGCAACTAAGTGGATATAGGAGGCACCACTGTGCCTCCTATATCCACTTTGCAAGGATGTTTTTATGCAAAGCTAAGCCTCCTGGATGATTCTACACCTGAGCTGTTCTGTTCCTCCTGCATGTAAATATGCATTTTGTCCCGGCCTCTTCCTTCAGTGGTTGGTTCTGCTGCTTCGCCATGCCAGGGACCTGGGTTCAATTCCTGGCTTGTATCACGTTCGCCCCATGTCTGCGTGGGTTTCCTTCGGCTTCCGTTTCCTCCCACAGTCTGAAAGACGTGCTGGTTAGGTGCATTGGCCATGCTAAATTCTTCTTCATTGTACCCCAGCAGGCACCGGAGTATGGCGATTAGGGGATTTTCACAGTAATTTCATTGCAGTGTTGACTTGTGACTCTAATAAAATCACAGAAACACAGAATACCACAGTGCAGAAGAGGGCCTTTGGCCTATCGAACCTGCCCCGACACATGAAAGGCCCTGACCTGCCCACTGAATCCCACTTGCCAGCGCTTGGCCCATAGTCTTGAATGTGATGGCATGCCAAGTACTCATCCAGGTAATTTTTAAAGGATGTGAGGCATCCTGCCTCCACCACCCTCCCAGGGAAACAGCTGCTCCCTATCCACCCTGTCTCATGATCTTGAACACCTCAGTCAGGTCACCTTGCCTCTCAGTCTTCTGTGCTCCAAAGAAAACCACCCAACCCTGCCCAACTTCTCTTTATAACTTACATGTTCCATCCCAGGTAACATCCTGGTGAACCTCCTCTGCACCCCTTCCGGTGTATTACCGTCCTTCCTATAAACTTAATGAACTTAGACTTAAAATTAAACTTCCTTCAAAACACACAATGCATGTTATTCGTTTGAGGAAATAACCAAAAGGTGACCTGTTGCTGCTTTTGTTAATCGTACTCTATAGCTGCCCACTAGGAGCCACCAGAATTCCTCACTTTTGTTTTCCCCTCCATCTCGGCAAGGAACGGAAGGTGACATCCCATCCACTGCCTCTATCCGTTAGTGCTCTACATAGACTGATCTTTGTGGGTTAAGTTCAACTTTTGCAGGGTTGCAAAATGTGCAGTAGCAGATTGATTGTCCAATAGGTTTCAAAAAAACTGCTGAAATTGAATGAGTGTTTTTCATACATGAGCCAAAGCTTTCAATCTCAATGTTGCAGTAGATTAAGCATTTGTATTTTTTCACCATTGAGCATGGATTTCAATCTTGCCCAGATTGATAGGGATGCCTGATGGATATAAAAGCCCTAAGAAGTTTTGGCAGCCCTCAACTCAATTCCTTTCAGGTGTGCCACAGTACAAAATGATTCAACCTGACATTACATGCCCCCCAATTAGAGGGAGGTCAGTGTGGGAAAAGGAAGATTTCATGTTGTTGGCATACGATTGTGTGGAGTTTGCACTTTTCCCCAGTGTCTGCGTGGGATTCCTCCAGGTGCTCCGGTTTCCTCCTACAGTCCAAAGATGTGCGGGTTAGGTGGAGATTGGCACGCTAAATTGACCCTAGTATCAGGGGGATTAGCTAGGGTAAATGTGTGGGATTACAGGAATAGGGCCTGGTGGGATTATGGTCGGTATAGACTCAATGGGTCGAATGGCCTCTTTCTGTACTGTAGGGATTCTATAATTCTGAAGTTGGGACTAACTTGTCATGACATGATTTCAGAAGCTTCACTCTACTATATCTGATGCCAAAATGGAAAATACTCAGTTACCAGAGAGGCACAAAAAAAAGAATCACTCAGCAGTGAATTAATTTTCCATGATGTCTCTGATTAAATGTTGCTTTATTAAACATGGCAACATTCAACCTCTGCCCGAAATGGATGTGAAATTGGCAGAAGGGTGACATTGCCCACTGGTTGGTATCACTGTGTGGTCCTGGTCTCATTCATAGGCCACTGATGTATTGTGAGAACCCAGCAGTCACTTTGAATGCAGCTCACTTGTTCCAGGAAGGCAGGATATGCACCAGCACCTACACTGCTCCAATGGGCAGGTCAGATGCAGAAAAGTGGAGCGGGGGAACTCTCAAAGTAGCAGCAGATTGGAGTTATTTTAAGGGGATCTCGGGAACTGCCTTGACACAACACCCACCAAAATTGATTACCTGGATCATTAGATTATGGAACCATAGAACAGTTATAGCACAGAAGGAGGTCATTTGACAAACAGTTCAGCTTGTTCCATTCCCCTCACCATTCCTGGAAATTATCTCTCTTCAGATAATTACCCAATTCCCTTTTGAAACCCATTGTTGACTCTGTTTCCACCACACTCTCAGGTAGAGCATTCTAGATCCTAACCACTTGCTGGCTAAAACAATTTTTTTTTCCCATGCCAGCTTTGGTTCTTTTGCCAATCATCTTAAATTGGTGTCCTCTGGATCTCGGCAACGGGAGCAGTTTTTTCCTTATCTACCCCCTTGCTCAAGATTCTGAACACTTCGATCAAATATCCTCCCTTCTCTGAAACGAGCACCCCAACTTCCCTGATCTATCCACATAACTGAAGTTCCTCGTTCCAGGAACCACTCTCACAACTATTTTCATTACTCTCTCCAATATCTTTAACATTGTTCCTAAAGAGCGATGCCCAGAATTGAATGCAGTTGAAGCTAAACTAGTGTTTTATAATGCTTCACCAGAGTGTCCTTGCTTTTGTACTCTATGCTCCTATTTCTAAAGCTCAGGAACCCGAGTGCCTTATTAATCGGTCCATCCAACTTCAACGATTTGTGTACGTACAACCCAGGCCCAAGTCCCGCTACTCCTGAATCCCTTCAGAAATGGCTATTTGTTTTTTGTCTTTGACAATTACAATCGGGCTTTCACTAACTGCGTAGCAACCCAATTTGCATATTTAAGTCGCCGCTTGCCCGTTTGTGGAGCTGCCTCATTACTGCTTTGGGTGTTTATGGCGCTTGTCAATTACAGGCCACCCATTATTCAAGGCTGGAAACCAGCAACTGTGGGAGGGGTGGGGGGGGGGTTGCGGGTGGTGGAGGTTTGGGGGTGGGGGTAACAATTGCTCCCCACCCACCCAAACTCAATATCTTTTTGGTTTTGAAGGAAAAATAATACACAGCCTGTAGTGGATGAGTAAAGCAAAGAGCAGGCAACTGATGATTACATTGAACAATCTCCTGTCTGTAACCAGCACAGGAGCAGGGGTCAGAGCCAATGGTAATACTGTTGCACCACCTGCTGGTAAAAAGCCTGTGTTCTCTTTCAGTTCCTTGTGACAAGATAAACAATTCAATCAGCTCGCACTCCCCGAGCACGCTTTTGAACTTAATTAATGTGCGTTAGGATTCCAACTGCACAAGATCTGAAACAAATTTTCAAATCATTCTTTCTTTTATACAATCCTATCTATCCCAGTTGCTTCAGATGATTTGCCAACGGCTCCAGTGCTCGTCGGGATATCATGCCTCAGGTCTCAACCTTAGTCCCACCCGACTGTTTGATGAAAATGGACAAGAAATAAAGAATCCCCTTTTTCTTGAAAACGATCAGAAGGTTTGGGTGTCATATGGCGAAGACTACAGGTAAATTGAAACTGCCCTTTTATCTCTGTGATCGCGGGCTGACCTTCCTTTTTGGTTAGCTTGCAGGCGGGGGGGTGTAGATGCAAACCACTCCAGGTAATAACTGTTCTGCTGCATCCCCGGGATTTTTTTTCCCTTTCTAAGGTTGTATCTCGAGACATACTGGGGAGCTATGACATCTCTATCTGTCTAGCTTCATCTATAGAGCTCTGTCATAGTTCCTGATGTCTGCCTGTCAGCAGCGCGAGAAGGAATTTTTCATGTTTGAATAGTCACCTTAATGATGGCAGATGGAAACACTCCAGGGGGCACAGCCCATCATCTTGTCGTTGTCGTGGGCTGCTCTGACCTGTTCCCCAGCATTTTGTGTTTTGTCCACTTTTAAGCTGAAATGGACAGTAATTGAAAAGTATCTTAAGTGAATTTTATCAAATCCTCTGACAACGCAGTCCTCGTTGTTTGTGTCACTTCCAATAATGTCTTAACCTTTTATGCACCGGTGACAATAAATGAAATGATAAAAAGATAGGGCTTACATTCTTAATAGTTTCTTTCTGAAGCGATGCAATCCACTGCGAGAGAGGGGAAGAAGTTTGACTGTGTGTGTTGTATGAATCTTTCGATGAGCTACCAAAGCACAAATCAAAACTGAGTGACTTGACAGGCCCTAACCAAAGCTGTAAATTTGACATTTTGTTTTCAAAGAGAGCGATGCTTGAACTAAATAAACCAAGCAGGGGCTTTCTAAGATATGGTTTTTGTAGCTTTTATAAACAAACTTTGATTCCTTTGAATTGAATTGAACATTCTGCTACAAGCAGGGATGGCACAGTGGCTCAGTGGTTAGCATTACTGCCTCACAGTACCAGAGACCCCGGTTTGGTTGCCGGCTTGGGCCACTGCCTGTGAGGAGTCTGCACATTCTAGAGTCATAGAATCCTACAGTGCAGAAGGAGGCCACTTGGCCCATCGAATCTGCACCAACCACAATCCCACCCAGGGCCTATCACCGTAGTCACCCTTGTTAGTTCCCCTGACACTAAGGGGCAATTTAGCATGGCCAATCCACCTAACCTGCACATCTTTGGAATGTGGGAAGGAACAGGAGCATCTGGAGGAAACCCACACAGACATGGGGAGAATGTGCAAATTCCACACAGACAGTGACCCAAGCCGGGAATCGAACCGGGGCCCTGGCACTGTAAGGCAGCAGTGCTAATCACGATGCTACTGTGCCACCCATTTCTCCTCACGTCAGTGTGGGCTTCCTCTGGGTGAAACATAGAAGCATAGGAAATAAGAGCAGGAGGAGGCCATTTGGCCCTTTGAGTCAAGTCTGCTGCACCATTCATCATGATCATGTCTTGTCATCCAACTCAATAGTCTAATCCTGCTTTCTCGCCATAACGTTTGATCCCATTTGCCCCAAGTGCTATATTTAGCTGCCTCTTGAATACGTTCAATGTTTTGGCTTCAACTACTTCCTGTAATAATTAAGTCCACAGGCTCATCACTCTTTGGGTGAAGAAATGTCTCCTCATCTCCATCCTAAGTGGCCTACCCCGAATCCTCCAGTTTCCTCTGAAAGATGTGCTGGTTAGGTGCATTGGCCATGTTAAGTTCTCCCTCAGTGTACACAAATAGGCGCCGGAGTGTGGCGACTAGGGTATTTTCACAGTAACTTCATTGCAGTGTTAATATAAGCCTTGTGACACTAAATGTAATAAACTTAGAAATGCAAGATTCTAGTCCTTTATCATTACCTTAAAGAATGAATAACACAATTTGTTCTTGCAGATATAAGGAAAGCAACCAATGCAGTTCATTTCCATTTTCTGCAGGAAATGAGGGATGGAATGGAGTAAATAAGGAATTTTTCTCTTCACTACATGGGTGGCAAACCAGAGGAGGAGATGGAAAATTGTGTGGGCTCTGTATTGGGCAGATAGTACAGTTTCATAGAGGTACCATCTTCAAGGTGGCCTCTTTGATAATCACGCCTGTAAATTGTCCCAAAAAGGAAATTAAACTGATGGGGCTCTTGAACTGGAGGGTATATGTTACTGGTTTCCATGAAAAGCGATGGTAAAGTCTTTGATTATTTTCCAAGATTAATAAAAAAAATCACTATTGTCACACTAGCATTACACAGAAGTGATCTATTGATGGATCTTGACCTGTCATATTGTTGCAAACAAGGGGGTAAAATTGCCTGATGCCTCTTATGTAAGGTAGTAAGTCCAGGAGTGAATGCAAGTTTCCGGTGTGACGTTTTCGAGCTGATCTGTGTGAAACCTGTGCAAGTGGAAACAAAAGGTAGATGGCTCAAAGAACAACAGCATTGTGTCACTCAACTTGAATTTTCCCTGAAGTTTCATTAAATAAATAAATTTAATGTATATATTGGGTGTGGATTTTCAATACCCCAACCCCCCCCACCCCACAATGTGTTTTGCGGTCCTGTCACACCGTTTCCCATTGTTTGCACCCTCCACTGCCAGGGAGCCCACAGCAGAGGTCGCCCTTGATGGGACTGGAAGAATATATATATGCATATATATAATACATTAATGGTGTTCTTCAATCTTTATTTCTAGAATTAAATACACTGGGAACAGAATATATCACCTTAAGCCTGTACTGCCATTCAGTGAGATCACAGCTGATCTCACATCATAACATTCAAGTCTACAGGCCAAGTGCTGCCAATGGGAATAGATGGGAGTTCAGGTGTTTTTCATGTGCCAGTGCAGACATGATGGGCCAAAGGGCCTCTTCTGCATTGTATGATTCTTTGATTCTATGATCTGTGACCTAACTCGAGGCATTCCTTAAAACCTCGGGTTAACAAGAACAATCAAGTCTCAGTTTTAAGATTAACTATAATCCAGCGTCAACTGCCTCATGCAGGAGAAAGCTCCCAATGTCTTTGCATGTAAGCATGCTTTGGAACTTCACTCCTCAAAAGCCCGGCTCTCGTTCTTAGGCTATTGCCAGATTTTCATGGCCCCCTGCTGCAGAGGGGCTGGAAAATGTAGTGAGCCTTTCAAAGTTCCATTGACTTTGGCGGGACCAGAAAATTCCACCAGTGAGAGGGGCCACTAAAATTTCACTCTATGTCTCCTAGTCCTTGGGTTCCCTAACCAGTGAAAATTGAGTAAACAATAGAGAAACAATTACCTTAATATTGTGAAAACTTTGATTAAGTCACCACAGTCCAAATTCAAGGGAATAGAATGATAGTTTATTTCTCTGCTGTAATTTAACCCTTGGAGAGCAGATTGCGTTCCAGTTGCAACCCTCAAAGGCTGATGTATCCTTCTGAAGGTGTCATGCATGGATGTGAACACTATCTGATGTGGTCGAACTAGTGCTTTGTATACCTGCAGCATATCTTCTAAACCTTTCATGTTCCAGTTCTCCAGATGTAGAGGCCAGCCTTTTAAATGATCCATTTACATGGAACCCCTCAAGTCTCTTTGGGCTGCCATTTCTTTTATCTCTTCACTTCGAAAGTGTTCTGATCCATTATTTTGGACTTTCAGCCGGGAAAGTTATTATAAATACTGAACGAATGCAAATGTAGAATACCTGTAGTATTGCAAAAAATATTGATGCTTTAGCTGTACTACATATTTGAAGCTGAAAATTGTATTGTTTTATACAGATAACTTTATTGATTAGTCACATGTAAGACTTACATTAACACTGCAATGAAGTTACTATGAAATTCCCCTCATCGCCACACTCCGATGCCTAACCAGATGTCTTTCAGACTGTGGGAAGAAACCGAAGCAAACCCATGCAGACATGGGGCGAATGTGCAAACTCCACACAGACAGTGACCCAAGCTGGGAATTGAACCCAGATCACTGGCACTGTGAGACAGCAGTGCTAACCACTGTGCCACCGCGACACCATTATAGTATGTACCACACAATGTATTATTCTGCTGCTAAGGTTCTTTGGATTTTTAATCAGCCTGTCCCTTTAAGGGCACAATGACTAAATGCTGTGACTGGATACCTCACAAGGTCAACGAGAGAGGTTAATTGCTGTTCGGCATTTGCTAAAACTAACTAGACACTAATTGCTTTTTCAATGTGTGACAGAAATTTGTATCTGCGATACCTGAAGGGTTAAAACTTAAAAAAAAACGTATGTAGCATTATTTTTTGTAGAATGTGTATACTCCCTATGAAGGAATGGAGTTGTAATCAAAATTAATTTGTCATAAAAAGCATGGCATAATGTCTAATTTTGCAAATTAGATCATGCATTAATTTGAAAGCTTGAATAGTTCATTTTTTGGAATTATGTATATATTTTTATTCCAATTAGCTACCCATGACAACTATATTATATGCAGTACAATTATGATGTAAGGAGTGTAAAATAGTCAAGGAAAAGGCAGACAGCGACTAAAAAAAACCTGGGGCAGAGTCCTGTGGTAATATTAGTGCAGAGGCCACTGGAAATTTTATTAGTAATTATTTCAATTATTTTACCATTTCATCAATTTTTTTAATTGTTTTGTTTTTTTGAGTCCTTAATTATGTAGTTGGCTTTAAAAATATAAATAATTGGAATCAAGGACTCTTAAAGATGATGGAGTTGAATCTATAAAATAGCATTCACGTGCATCGCAGTTAATTGTCTTATTTATTTTGTAAAAAAAACTAAAGCTGGCAATTACTTGTTGCTCTTTGTTTGTCTTATAGGAGCATCTGCAAACCATTTCTCTGCGTGAGGTTTGACCGGGTAATAGGAATTATGGAGCAGGACCAGAAAGTAGTTTATAAAACTTCTCTGGAATATGATGGTCCTTTAACTGACTTGGAAAAGTATGATGCTTTAATCACGGTTTAATAGTATCTTAGACTTCCTCCTTTTGTGCATCTTGACTCATGCTTAAATGAGTTGCAGTGTTAAAGTTGAAATCTGTTTAATGGATTCTATGGATGGGGGTTTTCCTGTCCCGCCTGCCATGGGAATAGCAGCGGGCGGGACATGGACCATGCAAAAGTCTGTTGATCTTGGGTGGGATTTTCCGGTCTTGGGGTGAGTGTGGTCGGAAAATCCTGCCCTATCTCATTGCTTGTAATAGACTCATCAATCGTGGTTTCATTTAGTTTGGGAATGCCCCAGTGCCTCTTTTCAGAAACATTTAAAGATCTAGGCAAGATTTTACACTGCTACTGCACTTCTATAAGTGCAAAAGCCACGTAAACCACACGCATACAGTTCTTGCTCAGGAGCAGAGTAGGAACTGGTTCAAATGAGCTGTTGTATTTTTCCATTCATTATTCCCTTTCACTGCCTTTTTGTACCTTGCTGCTCCAGCTATCACCCTCTCTTAAACATACACATTCAGCAGCAGGAAGGAGCCCCCGCTAGCATTATTTAACATCATCAAATACTCTCAGGTTAGTTGTTTGTTGGTTTCTACTGGCTCTGTTTGAGTTGGTGGAAAGGTTAGGTGTTTTTTTTTGCCCCAACAACATCCCCTCCACACAAAGGGCCATCTGTCACTTGTTCTTTCACACAGCACTGACCTTTGTTCTGCAATTAACACAATCTACTATCCTACCTTTATGCCACTATCGGCACATTCTTTAATCCTTAACATTACCATTAACATTTACTTTGTCTTGTGCCCCAAACACCTTTGTTGAACCTCTCCTGGCTCACACCTATCCCCAACCTCCTATTTGGCTCCAATTGCATCACCTGCTCTTCAACAATACAGTATCTATCACATTTATCCCTCTCTTTAACTTTGAAGAAGAGCCTTATGGGCTTGAAACATTGGATAAAAGCAAATTACTGCGGATGCTGGAATCGGAAACCAAAAGAGAAAACATTGGAAAATCTCAGCAGGTCTGGCAGCATTTGTAAGGAGAGAAAAGAGCTGAGTAGGGCTTGAAACGTGAACTGTTTCTCTCTTCACAGATGCCACCAGGCCTACAGAGTTTTTACAACATTCCCTGCTTGTATTTTAGCTGTTTTCTGGAGTTGTTTAAAGTTGATAAAGTCAACAGGGTGCTGCACATTGACAGGTTTTGGTTTTAACCTCAAGGGTTTTGGTCAGATGGCTTGCTCTCCTAAATGAATAGTTTCCATTCCTTTGGGAGGGAGATGGAGCAGAAACAACAAAGATGGAAAGTTGCTTACAGAAAGAGGTGGAGGGGAAGGATTTTCAGCAGAAGATCTTATCCAACGGGGGCCTCCTGGGAGCTTTTCTCTTATCTCAACCTAAACGAGAAGCAGTTTATGCATCATCTACACTTCACAAAGAAGATACACATAGGATCCTGCCACTGCCATCCCTTGAACCCAGAACTGCAATCCCAGAGCGGGGAAATGATGCCACTGTCAGTGTTTGTGAAGGGGAGAGTGATTCTGAATTTCTTCATGTCCATATCCTTCCAGCCTGGATTAGGTGACACCTAGAACATCTCCCAGTTTGTTATTCACTGCTACAGAAGAGAAGTGAGAAATACCACGAGAAGGGAGTTCACTGGGTTTTCTCTGACCAAAGAGAAGTAGTTGGAGCATCTACCTGGCTTTCAGGCTAGCAGTTTCCCTGTAGAGTAGGATGCCATTGAATGCACACGTGTAGCTTTGTGGATGCTGTATCTAAATGTAGAGGTGGGTCACAACCCCAAAGTTTAGCACTTCCTGAATGTGGTTACATGTGTGACCTTGAGCAGCATACCTGCTATCCTGGCAGCAATGATGATGGTTTTATTCAACATCAACCTGCTGCTCCCTCAGTACTCAAGCCACCAGATCAAATCAGAGGATAATTAATGGGTGATGATGGCTATCCCCTTAATAACTGGCTTATGACTCTGGTCCACAACGCAACCAGGCATGACCATCCATTGATTCTGTCTACACTTCCTACTGCCTCGGAAAAGTAGCCAGCATTGTCAAGGACCCCATGCACACCAGACATACTCTCTTCACCTTCTTCCATCGGGAAAAAGATACGAAAGTCTGAGATTATATATCAACCGATTCAAGAACAGTTTCTTCCCTGCTGCCATCAGACTTTTGATATGGATCTACCATATATTAAGTTGATCTTTCTCTACACCTTAGCTATGACAGTACCATTTATATCCTCCACTCTCTTCTTTCCTTCATCCCTATGTACTCTATGAATGGTATGTTCTATATAACGCAAGAAACAATACTTTTCATTGTATCCCAATACATATGACAATATAAATCAAATCAAATCAAATCAATTCAGGGTGTATACAAAAACAGGCAGGTTGAAACATCATAGAGCAGACCATTCTGGTGCTTCAGAAGCAGCTGTGCTGCCTGTGTCACTTTGGAGGAGCCCTGGAGTACTCACAGGACTGTGTGTCCTAATCTGATGTGGTCTGCTGTACCCTCCACAAAATGGCCATCCTGAGGCTTAGGGTTAGCCAATAGGGCAACAGTGAGCAGTTTCTGGAAGAGTAGCAAAAGCCTATACTTTAATAAATCATTTTTTGATCAGCCAAAGTCAACATGATTTTACAAAAAGGAAACTATGTTTGACAAATTTATTTGAGTTTTTTGAGGATGTAACTGGTAAGATAGATAAAAGAGAACACGTGCTCTGTATTGCACTCAGACTCAGCTAAAGGTAGCCATTACTGAACTAATTTTATTCACACCTCCCCAACAGCGAGGGCAATATTATAAAATGTTGAGATCTTGCAATGTCCTTCAACAGGGTTTCCCAAACATTTCAACTTGTTTAACCCCTAGTGGCATCTCAAGGGCATCAGGGAACCCCAAGCATTCTCAAAATTTTAACTCCCCCTTTTTTGCCACAAAATAGGTGCAAACACAGAAATCAAATGAAAACAGATCTTTTCTAGCTATATCTATTCATATATTAAAATTAAGAAGAGGCACACAGTCACGAATACATTCCCCAGCAACATGGCCCCCTTACATTAACTCCTGGCCAAGCCACCCTTCCATGGTCCCTTAATATTGTCCCCTGGAAGTAGTACCCACTTAAGGAGTGGGTAGTCAATAAAGTTCTCTTATTAAAAATATATTTCTAGGTTTACGTTTATCATTTTTAATGAGAGGAGTGATGCTGGAAAGCTAATACTCACATCGGACACACGCATCTCTCTCTCACCGTCACACACATTCCCCCTCTTTCACACATACTCACACACTTGTCCACCTCTCTCACACACATTCAACTTCTCTCTTACACACACTCACCTCCTCTCTCAATCTCTCTTACGCTTCAAGGCCAACTCTACCCAGTTGGTATATAAGCTGTGGAAGTGTGCGGTTATTCATTTTGGTAGTAACAATAGGAAAACAGATTTTTTTTTTCAGATGTTGACACTTAAAGAGATAAATGTAAACATAGAAGAATAGAAACATAGAAACTAGAAGCAGGAGTAGGCCAGATGAGGGTGTACTGATATAAGTCAAAGAGTAAGCTAGAATGCAGGTACAGCAAACAGTTAGGAAGGTAAATGGCATGTTGGCCTTTATTGGAATGAGTTTGTGTATAAAAATACCGATGTTTTGCTAAAATTGTGTTGGCTTTAGTGACACCACACTTGCAGTATCCTATGCAGATTTGATCCCCATACCAAAGGAATGATATGCTTGTTTAGAGACAGTACACAGAAGTGTCACTAGATTGGTTCTTGGGATGTGAGACCTGTCCTGTGAGGAGAGTCTGGGTAAATTGGGCCTGTCCTCTTTGGAGTCAGATAAATGTGAAGGAGGTCTTTGAAACATGCAAGATCCTGACATGATAGACTCAGAGGTTATTCCTTTTTTCTGGTGGATCTAGAACATGGGGGCACAGCCTCAGGCTGTGTTTTTTGATTTATTTTACTTATTTAGATACAAAAATACATGCATATTGTATGGCTCTGTGCCTATACTCTATCACAATCTCAAGACGGTGTAGTTAAGACTAGCAGCACATCAACATTTTGAATATATCACGCCCCAAATTCCCTCTCCATTAAACACAAACATTAAATTTTTAATATTGCAACTCTAAATGGGCAAATGTCATGCAAGTGCTTAAAATAATTTTCATTCCATTAGGCTTAATATAAGCTTGTACACAGTAATACGCAAGGTAGTGCTTTTGGGATTAAGATGAGGGGAACTTTCTTCACTCAGAGATTTTCTCAATCTTTGAAATTGTCTACCCTGGAATGTTGTGTATACTTCACAGTAGAGTATTTTCAGGACTGAGATTGATAGATTTTTGACCTCTCAGTGAATCAAGGGAGATGGATTGATTCCCTGAGAGATCCTGGAAAGTAGAATTAAGATACAAAACTCAGTGAGCATCTTATTGACTGGCAGAGCAGGCCCAAAAGTGGCAGATGATCTATTCCTGCTCCTAATCCTGCTTATGTTCTGAGGAGGAGGAGTCAGAGGTGTGCACAAGGAAGAGGAGAATGAGCAGGAAGAGGATGGAGGTGGAATCCAGAGCACCCCTAGTGATCTTCTCCCCATGTGGAGATCAAATGATTTTGATTTGTTTGATTTGATTTGATTTATTATTGCCACATGCATTGGTATACAGTGAAAGATATTGTCTCTTGCGAGCTATACAGACAAAGATTACCGTTCATAGGGAAAGAAAGGAGAGAGTGCAGAATGTACAGTCATAGCTAGGGTGTAGAAAAAGCTCAACTTAATGCAAGGTAGGTCCATTCAAATGACTGATGGCAGCAGGCAAGAACCTGCTCTTGAGTCTATCTTTTTCCTCAGGGAAAAAGGTGACACCTTCACACAGTCCACAAGCGTGACACTGACCTTCCACTCACATGCCATTTGAACTCACTATCTTAGAATCACCACTGTGCAGAAGGAGGCCATTTGGCCCATTGAGGCTGCATCGACAACAATCCCTCCCGGACCCTAATCCTGTAACCCTACGTATTTACCCAGCTAATTCCCCTGACACAAAGGGACAATTTAGCATGGCCAATCAATCTAACTAGCACATCTTTGGACTGTGGGAGGAAACCAGAGCACCAGGAGGAAGCCCAGGCAGACATGGAGAGAACATGCAGACTCTACATGGACAGTAACCCAAGGCTAGAATTGAATCCAGTTCCCTGGTGCTGTGCAGCAGCAGTGCTAACTACTGTGTCACTGCACCATCCTTACTCTTATGCTCAGGTTTCTGTCCTCCACCTGCCATAATGTTCCAGCGAATCCCAACACAAGCTGAAGGAACAGCGCCTCATCTCCCAGTCAGGCATGTTATAGCCATCTGGACTCAACATTGAGTTCAGCAACTTCAGGCCATGAACTCTGTCCTCCATCTTGACTTTTTTCACCCTAGGGCTGGTCTGTATCTTATTCTCATTTTTTTTGCTTTTAAACAGCACTGACCTTTATTCTGCTGTTAGCCAATTCTGCTCCTTTGCTTTCGGGCAGTGCTGACTTTTATCCTACTATTCAATACTATTCTAGACCAATCCAATAATTCATCAGTACTACCATTACCACTCCGTTTGTCTTTGGTTCCAAGACATCCTTGTCAATTAATGTCACCACCCTCTAACCTATCCCTGACCTTCTCTTTTGCTCCACCTGCCCCTCTCCCTTTTTCAAGAGCATAAAACCCATGACATATCTACCTCATTTCACTTCCAAGGAAGCGTCATATAGAACTCAAAACATGACCTCTTTTCCTCCATCCATAGATACCGCCAGACCTGCTGGGTTTTCCAATATTTCCTCTTTTAATTTCAGATCTCCAGTATCCGTAGTATTAGTAACAAGAGGATGGAGGTGATATCCATCGCATTCCCATTCCGAATGGGTTGTCCAAGATCACCTCATTTAATGATAGTTCAGCCAAAGTCAACCCCAATTCCTAATCATTTTGGCCGTGGAGCCCCACGATAGTGGGGAGAACAAATGTAGGGTTGGGGGTATCACACGGCCTGTGCAGAGTGGGACGGGTAATGGGTCTGGGTAGGGAGGGAGGGGGGAATTAACCACAAAGGCCTGCAGTAGCTTGGATCTGGGGAGGGGGGGGTGCAGCACTGACAGCTCTCTGCATTCAGAGAACACAGAGATCTGAGCATGCGCAATTGTGCCCTGAGTTGCTATCTGCTGGCTTTCAGTGAACATAGGCTCTACCTCTTACCACTGCTGGCGAGAAACAGGATTGGCTTCAGTTTTTTGACAGAGTGAGGTCCGATTTGATTTTTAACTCACCCCCAAAAAATTCCTGTTTTCACGCTTGTTTGGCATTTAGAATTTTTTTGTATGATTGTCCGCTGTGAGTATAGTGGAGCTTCCATCACTGACTGACATGGTTCAGAGGAAAAACCAAATCATTAAGGTAATACCAAATTGAGGCAGTAAGAGCTTGAAAGCCAAACTTTTGTTGTTTATCTTTTCCTTTAAGTGGGATAGATTCCAACATTTCTGCCCCTTAAGATCCCAACTACTAGAGCACATGTGCCATTCTACTACAGCGAGGGAAATTGAGCCAGAAGTTTAATTCTACAGTTTTTATGGAGAAAAATGTGTTTAAGGAATTGGTTTAAATGAGATTGATGAAATGCACAAAACATACTAAACATGTGATTACATTTGTAGGTGCGAGACTTGGGAAGTGTGTACAGAATTCCCAGAGAACTATGACTGGACACAAATGAATCAGAGCTGCCACGAAAAGATGGACATGACAAAGAACTACCACTTCCTTCAATGGAAGGTGGGTACCCACACAGGTTCAATAGTTAATCAAACCTGACACAGTTTTAATGTAATATTGATCATGCTTGAGCTGAAAATCTTCAACATGGTGGCACAATGGTTAGCATTGCTGCCTTACAGTGTCAGGGACCCAGCTTTGATTCCCAGCTTGGGTCACTGTCTGAGCAGAGTCTGTATGTTTCCCCTGCATCTGTGTGGGTTTCCTCCGGGTACTCTGGTGTGGGTGGCACTGTGTTTAGCACTGCTGCCTCACAGTGCCAGGGACCTGGGTTTGATTCCCAGCTTGGGTGACTGTGTAGAATTTGCACACTCTCCCTGTGCCTGTGTGGGTTTCCTCCACATGCTCTGGTTTCCTCCCACAGTCAAAAGATGTGTGGGTTAGGTTGATTGGCCATGCTAAATTGCCCCTTAGTATCCCAGGATGAGTAGGTTAGAGGGATTAGTGAGTAAATATGTGGGTTTACAGGGGTGGAGCCTGGATGGGATTGTTGTCGGTGCAGATTCGATGGGCTGAATGGCCTCCTTTAGTGTTGTAAGGATTTTATGAACTCTACTCTATTGACTTAACTATGGTAGTAATGGCACTGGCAATCTCTGTTCTTGATCCTCTTTAGGGTCAGGCCAAAGGCAAATGATTTAAATATTTTCAATACATGCCTGTGACATTGGTATCACTTTTTGAGTGCTTGCCAAAGGGAATAGGGTATAACTCAACTTCCACCTTCAGTGTCAATGTCCTTGTTTCGGTCCGGCTGGAACTCAGCATCTTTGTACCGGCTGCACCAGCATCAGCTCAGGGATTGTGGACAGGCAGATCCTTATTAATATCAGTAAAGGCACTGTCACTCCTGTGCAGCGAACAGTTTAGCTGCAACTATTTGGCAGTGTGTGCAGAACACTGGAAAGTTGGGTTACTTTAAGGCCTTTGATCTGCACAAACTACTCTGAGGATTGATGAGGTGACACCTACAGTACTGGCCCAGTTTGAGTTAGATGGACTATCCATGATTTGCCTGTTCTGGGATATCCTAATGTTTGCAGGTTTGTTTTTTGCTGAGAGATAGGTGAATGATCTGCATGGAAATTCATACGTGGGCTGCTTTGAATAATCTAGTATGTTGTGACAGCATGAGAGCAGTACAGTGCAATTTTTCTTCTGGTTCCGTTGTCATCAGGAACTGCACAGTGAATAGGTGAAAAGATGAAATATATTCCCTCTGTTGCTAATTACTCCACCTATTTATACATAAAAATCTGTATCAAGTGTGTACATACACGCACATGTGTTCTCCAATACTGACCCTGGCAGAGTTTGCAGGGTTAGTGGAAGGGCAGAAGGATATATGTAGCACTTTAGAATCATAGAGTCTCGACAGTGCATTTGGCTTCTCAAGTCAGCACCAACTCTCTGACAGATTATCCCACTCAGGCCCTCTTCCCCCATCCCATCCCTGTAATTTCACACATTTACCATGGATAATCCATCTAACTGACATATCTTTGGACACTATGGACAATTTAGCATGGCCAATCCAGCTAACCTACAAATCTTTGGACACCACGGAGTAATTTACCGTGCTCAATCAACCTGCACATCTTTTGGACTGTGGGAGGGAACTGGAGTACCTGGAGAAAACCCACGTAGATACTGGGAGAATGTGAAAACTCCACACAGACAGTCATCCAAGGCCAGAATTGAACGCAGGTCCCTGGCGCTGTGTGGCAGAGCTAACCACTGTTAAACTTTATTTTTTAAGTTTAAAGTTTATTAATGTCACAAATAGGCTTACATTAATGCTGCAATGAAATTACTGTGAAAATCCCGCCGTCACCACACTCTAGTGCCTGTTTGGGCACACTGAGAGATAATTTAGCACTGCCAATACACCTAACCAGCACTTCTTTTGGACTGTGGGAGGAAACTGGAACACCTGGAGGAAACCCAAGCTGACGTGCAGAGAACGTGCAGACACCGCCCAGACAGTGACCCAAGTCAGGATTCAAACCCGAGTCCTTGGTGCTGTGATGCAGCAGTGATAACCACCATACCACTGTATTGCTCATGTCTGAGGCCCATCCTCTCGGCCCAGCAAATAAATTTAATACTATTCTAGATTTGAGTGGAATGAGAGGAAGGTTGCCCGGAACTCATTCAGCCTTTCATCAACCTTTTGGTTAGCGTGCTAAACTACTTCCCACTCTTGGACGCATTGCCTTGCTGTCACTAATCCTACCTTCCATCTGGAAGAAGGTACATCAGATGCCATCCTTCACCCAGGTCTCTATCAATGCTTGTCTACTTTATCATCGAGGAAATACTCAAGAACAGTTGAGAGTGATAGGCCCATTAATCTTATTCTCCGATGCGAAAGGGTCTCTCCTATATACATCACTGTTCCATAATGGTAGAGTTTGGATCTTGAACTCATTATTAGTTGAAAAATAGGCATTGCATTTTGTTTCGTAGCACTGTTACATTTCACACCTCGCCCGATATCTGTTGGGAATGGCAGAGGAGGAGGGCGTTCAAGTGAAATGTAGCCACAGAAGCCAGTGTAGTTTAAACCACTCCTTCTCAACTGAATGACAGCCAAGAGACAGGAGTAGCAACAAACTTTCCACAACACAAGAGATTTTCAGAGATAATTGGTAATCAAATTAAGGTTATTTTGGCAAGTACTGTATTGCAAATATAAAACAGGCATGAGAATGTGTGCCTTTGAAGGGTTAATGGTTGGCTATATTAGAGGATATGCCCTTTTAAGTATCACTGATAACAACAAACCGCCTGCTGATACAATTATGCAGTGCATTACCCCATGTCAACTAGATTTGACTCCCCTGTTTATCCCGTTTAACAAATGTTTCAATATGTTTAGTTTCTCTCTCCAAAAATAAGCTTATAATTAGCCTGTACTGCCGTTTAGTTCCAAGTTGCTGGCTGCAGCAGTTAGTCTGATTGTAAAGCTGCGACGTTTTGTGCTTTGACCTGCTGTTTGGCGTCTTCTGTGCTATAAACAACACTGCTTTGTGGCGTGTCTGTCGTCACTGCGGCTGAGAAGTGCCATTTTAAATGAAAGTTTGGAAAGAATGAAAATCAGGAGCCAAAGATTCAGCTTGTGGAGGAGGTGAGAGCCAGTAAAAATGAAGATGAATACACGAAAAACAAAAAAATGCCAACCCTATGTTTTGTTGTGCTTTGCAAATAGAAAGATCCCCAGCTGGTGGTATACCCTTCGATTACTATTGAAAACAGGAGTGAGAAATCTGCTTCCATTAAAAAGGAGCAAAGGAGAAACAGGACATCAGAAGGAGTGTCAAAGTGGTCCTTCTCTTATATATGGGTTTTTGCAAAGGTACTGAACTAGACAAATGCTAATAATGTGTCATATTGATCAGATCCAGATTTTGAAAGACTGTAATTTCTCTCAGTTTTGCCAAAAGTATTCTGGAAGGGGAAAATACATCTCTTGTGAATCAGCTTAACATTGCCATTTCATAGAAGCACAGAATCATACAGTGCAGAAGAGGCCCCTCAGCCGACCCCCTCAGGGTCTGCACCGACACGTGAGAAACATCTGAACTTCCACCTAATCCCACTTGCCAGTACTTGGCCCATAGCCTTGAATGTTATGACATGCGAAGTGCTCACCCAAATACTTTTTAAAGGGTGTGAGGCAATCCACCTCCACCACCTCCCAGGCAGTGCATTCCAGACTGTTACCTTCTAGGTAAAGACTCTTCCTCACATCACCCCTGAATTTCCTGCCCCTCACCTTGAATCTATGTCTCCTCAACTATGTCCCTTCAACGAAGGGGAACAGCTGCTCCCTATGTACTCTGTCCATGCCCTGCAAAATCTTGTAAACATCAATCAGGTCACCCCTCAGTCTTCTCTGCTCCAATGAAAACAACCCAAGCCTATTACTTAATGCTTACCATCCCAGGCAGCATCCTGGTGAATCTCCTCTGCACCCTTTCCAGTGCAAACACATCCTTCCTGGAATGCGGCAGCCAGAACAGCAGACAGTACTCTAGCTGTGGCCTCACCAAACTTCTTCACAACTCCAACATGACTTCCCTGCTTTTGTGATCTAAACTTCAGTTGATAAAGGCAAGTGCCCCATTTATCCAGGAACAAATAAACGTCACCTGGGTTGTTAATGTATCTTCTCTCAATAGTTTGAACAGACTCCAAGAACCAACAAAATATTCCTTCCTCAAAATATTCCCAAACGGATTTTTGTTTCTCTTATCCAAACCCATCCTAATCTTGTGCTCCTCTATCAAACTTACCTTGCTGGAGACAAACTCCAGCTTCTCCCACCTAACTTTATTGCTAAATTCTCTCATCCCTGGAGCCATTCTGGTAAACCTCCTCTGCATCCTCTCAAGGACCTTTGGATTCATGCTAAATTGTGGTGGAATATTCTACCAGTGACTTAGCCAGAGCTTTATAAAGATTCAGCTTAACTTTGTTGCTTTTGTACTTAATAGCTATATTTATGAAGCCCAAGATCCCATTTGCTTTTCCACCCACTCTCTTAGTGGGTCAAATTTTCATGCAGCTGTGGAGTACTTTTGGAGGGGTGAAAATGGTGGTGGAACTCTATTCCTGATCCCATTCCTGGACTGGGATTTTCCAGTCCAGTTGTGGGACCCACACAGGAGATTTGGTGGCCCAGCCAAAAGTCCATTGATTTTCATGGGACTGGATGGTTGCGGTGGGCTATAAACTCCTGCTCCTGGGCTTCCTGATTTTCAGTAGAGCCTATTAAGGATGCAGGTTTTTTCAAGTTGTGGGCCCAACCTTTCACTCCTGATCGGGCCAGCTCTGTTTTGGGGATAGACAAATCCTGGTCCTCTGCAACTTTCATCATTCGGGCCAACTGTTCAAAGAGTCATGATTCATCGCACCTCAAAAGTTTCATTTAACTAATCTGCATGAGAAAACCCTTAGGATTAGTTCAAAAGTTCAAATGGTCCTCCTGTATCCCCATGCCAATAGATGTCACCTCTAGGCCCATTCAATGTGAGACACAATGTAGAATCAATGAAACCCCTATAGTAATGATAGTATGTGTGAAAAAACCTTAAAATCAGTCATTCATTAATAACATTGCACTTCTTCAAAAACACAGCCTTTTTTACAGCAGACCAAATAAAGTGTCAATCATTCAGTCCCTTTAAAGTATCAATAGCAGAAATTGAAAGCATTTGAAACCTTTATCTTGCATAAATAAGTATTTTGTAAATGACAAAAGATCAGAGAGCTGGAATTGTTAATCAAGTAATGTTTTCCCTAGGGTTCAGCTGTTTCAACAGTCTAATGGATTTCTGCACTGTCTGCCAAGCCTCATTATACATTAATAAAAGCAAATTACCATGGATGCTGGAATTCTGGAACTAAAAGAGAGAATGCTGGAAAATCTCAGCGGTCTGGCATCAAAGCTTTCAAAGCTGTCAGATCTTTGACAAAGGGTCATCTGGACTCAAAACATCAGTGCTTTGCTCTCCTTACAGATGCTGCCAGACCTGTTGAGATTGTCCAGCATTTTCCCTTTCGACCTCATTATATATTCCTGATTTCGTAGGTGAAAACCCAGCCCAATGTGTCTTGCCACCTTTAAAGATCTATGTACATGACTGTCAAGATCCCTGTGTTCCTGCACACTCTTTAGAACTGTGCCATAAAGCCTGTATTGCCTCTCCCTATCCCTTCTGCCAAAATCTGTCACCTCAGACCTTGACACTAAATTCCATCTGCCACTCTCCGTCCATTCACCTTCCCTATCCAACTTCCATTGCAGTTGATTGGGATCATCTTCATTGCCAGCCGCACTTCCAAGTGTGGTATCATTGGTAAATTTTGAAATGTTATTCTGTATTTCAGTGTCTATGTCTTAGGGAGGCCTGTGGTGAACTCAAAAATGCCACCATGGTTGTGTGGAGGGGACTGATTACAAACAGGTTTAAGATGAGCACAGTGTTTCACTGTCTGAGAATAGTAATATCCTAACCCATTCAGGCATTATAACCTCACCATGTCTCCTGCTTCTTCTCTCTTACTCGCCTCTTTCTCTTTATGGAATTGATGCAAAGGCTGGAATGATCATCTGTCGTGCTGTCCCACAACTTTGCCTAGCTGTTAGTGATCAGCAAATCCAGTTGAAGAGCCAGGGTAACCTTAATTTGGAAGGATATGAGTTAGTCGTGGAGAAAAGGTATAGTATATGTTCACTAGTGAAAGTATTCAGTCTGTTTGTGTTATGTCATGTACGCAGTTTAAATGTATATGTCCATATCAGTAATTTTTATTTGAAGAATGGAATTCACCAGCATTTTATAAACATATAAAACAGGAGCATAAGTAGGCTAGTCAGCCTTGTAAGCCTGTTCCACCATTCAATTAGATCCTGGCTAGTCTGTTTGTGTTTCAAATTCCATATTCTCATCAACTCCTGATAGTCTTTGGTCCCCTTACCTAACTTATTTACCTCCTGAAGTGACCCTGCCTGCATTGCCTAGAATTCCAAAGTTGCACAACCTTCTTGAGAAAAAAAATCCTGCATCTTAATCCTAAAAGGGCAATCCCTCATTTCAAAACAGTGCCCCCTCATTTTCGACTCATGCATGAGAGGAAATGTGCTTTCCATGTCTACTTTGTCAAGACTGTTCAGGGATTTGATGGCCTGGTGGTATTATCGCTAGAATATTAATCCAGAAACTCAAGTAAATGTTCTGGAGACCCAGGTTCAAATCTCATCACGGCAGCTAGTGGAAGTTTTAATTAAATAAAAAATATCTGGAAGTAAGAATCTACTGATAACCATGAAACCATTGTCAATTGTTGAAAAAACCCATCTGGTTCACTAATGTGCTTTAGGGAAGGAAATCTGCCATCCTTATCTGGTCTGGCTCACATGTGACTCCAGAGCCACAGCAATGTGGTTGATTCTCAACTGCCCTCCAACAGCAACCAGGGAATGGACAATAAATGCTGGCCATGTCCCATGAATGAATAAAAAAAAATCAAGACACCTCTCACTCTTCTAAACTCCAGTGGAAATAAGACCAGTCTATCTAATCTTTCCTGATACGACAACCCACTCATTCCAGGTATCAATGGAGTAAACCTGCTCTGAACCACACCATTTTCTGACTTCAATGTAATAAAATGATTGCAAAAATTGTTGAATGAAGGATAACTATATTTAAATGTCTGGTACTCTTAAAATAATAATAAGTTGACCGGTAAAAAGTAATGTTGCTGATTATGGTAAACAAATACTTAATATGGTTGTGTGACTTTCTTTTATCTATTGTTTTAATAGAAATATCACCAGGTTAACACCAATATTAAAATAGTGAACAGAGGAATGTTATCCCCATCCCTGTGAATGGTCACCAGTCACTATTGCTAACTGTAGTATTCATTGATTTTTGGATCTGAAATAATATTGGATTGACAGCATTGGGTTAACATCCTGCACCAAATGCATGGGTCACTTGCATTAGAGCTGTAAGAATTTGTTTTAACCCTTTTGCGTCTGACACCACCTGCTGGTTCCCTCATTTGTAAACATTTGGCAAACGTGAGTGCACGACGCACTCCATGGGGTTTGATGTCCAGAAATTCAGGAAGGTGACATGAAGAAAAGTCACCAGAGCAGTTTTTTTCATGATCGCACTTTGGGATGAGTATTAATATTTTTGAAGAATCTGGGGAAAAAATCAATTTTTTAGAAGTTGTTTTTGGGTTCTGTTCCTGTGTCTAACTGCAGAACATTCCCAGATTGGGGAAAAAAAGATTGGGTCAATTAATCTGATGTTAGTCCACAATCGGTATTGCCATTGGGAAGTTGGGTAGGTCGTTATGATGAGTCGGGTGAAGGTTTCCCTTCCACCTCACTTCATTTACTAGCGTGATTTCAATCCAGTCGGTTTAGGTTCATGGATCAGGAATGACCTTTGAACAAATGCTTGATATGCTCCCAACAAATATACGGGATAGTGTATCTGTTAAAATAGCAGCAAGAAAAGTTTATGGGGAGTAGTTTGAGAATTTGAAGGAAATCTTTGATTGATAGTTTTTTGCAAAAGTAGCAACTTTCATGATTGTGTCCAGCCCACAAGTGACTCGATTTATTGGGATAAAGATTTGCCAGACAATGGCATAACAAGCAGCAGTATCAGATGTGCTATCCAGATTCCCTGTTTGATATTCTGTTCTATCTATGTCAGTTCAGCTGAACACAGTAAGGAGTCTCACAACACAGGTTAAAGTCCAACAGGTTTATTTGGTAGCAAACGCCACTAGCTTTCGGAGCGCTGCTCCTTTGTCAGGTGAGTCAGTAGAACTGAACGACAGGCAGACTTTATGGGCAGCGCCTAATATGTTAATACCTGTGCTTTCTGCTGCTCAATCTAAATTTCTCCCACTTTAGCCAAGGTGTACTTATACTCCTGAACTTTAGCTGACCTTTACTTTGCTATTCCAGTATAACAACCTACTGCAGCTTTGTAAGATCCTTTTCTTTTGTTTTCCTCTCCACAGAATGAAGCAGAGTCCGCATCAGCAGTGGGGGTTCAGTACAGCTGGCCACATTTACTCTATGGTTTGTGTTGCCTCTTTTGCTTTGTAACAAATTGTTTAACTCTAGTTGAGCTCTTGTGTAACCGCTGTAGCAGTTGCTGTTTCTGCTACAGAGATCCCATCCAAGCTCATTCGCAGGTGGCAGATCTGTTTTGTTCATTAAAACGTGTCTTTAGTAAATACACTCATAATTTTGCCTTCAACAGCGAACCCAGTGGAACTCCTGCCATAGAACAAAACTTACATAATGAGCAAGATTTTCCAGCCGCACACACCCCAAAACCGGAAATTCCCACCCGAGCTTGAAGAGCCTTTAAATGGTCTGTTGAATTTTCCGTCCCACTCATTACGATTCCTGTGGCAGGCGAGATGGGAGAATTTCAGCCAATGTGTGTAATTTGAGAATGTATTTTGAACCTAATACGCAATCGTCGAGTATGAATTTGAACATTTCTCCACACTTTTAGAAGGGGCATATTTATCAGGCTGGTACCCTGCTTCCAGACCTCCAGCAATTTTTGTAACCAGGAAATATTGGAGATTAAGCTCATAGGCCAATTTTATGTTTGGCACAGTGGTTAGCGCTGCTGCCTCACAGTGCCAAGGACCCGGATTCAATTCCAGCCTTGGGTGACAGTCTGCGTGGAGTTTGCACATTGTCCCTGTGTATGTATGGCTTTCCTCTGGATGCTTCGGTTTCTTCCCACAGTCCAAAGATGTGCAGATTAGGTGGACTGATTGTGCTAAATTGTCCCAAGATGTGTATGTTGGGGGATTAATGGGGTAAATATGAAGGGTTATGGGGATAGGGTATGGGTGGGATGCCATGTTGGAGAGCCAGTGCATGTTCGATGGACCGAATGGCCTCCTGCACTGTAGGGATTCTATAATTCTATGATAAAGTCTCACCTTAATTCTGATTTGATTAGGAATTAAAGATATGGGCCTTTGTCTATGGCAGCATATTTTGCATAGAGTGTATAAAATCTGCAGAATACCTGATGATCTACAAAACTGGAGGATAAGGGGGAGAGAAACCAGATACATTCAAGCCAGCGCTCTATATAGATACAGGAAACTCTGATGAAATACACTGGATTCTAATTGGGAAGTTTCTGGAATTCTGTCAAAAATAGGAGCACTGTGTAAGAGGTATAGCTTTGCTCTATATCCCAGCACTTCTTGGAGAGAAAGACTTGCATTTATATTGTACTTTTTATGACAATGTGGCATCCAAAATCTTTGCAGCCAATGAAGTAGTGTTGAAGTGTAGTGACTGTGGCATTGTAGGAAACATGCCAACCAATTTGCCCACACAGCAAGTGCCCACAAACACTAATTTGCTTTCTGATGGCAGTCGATGGATAAATATTAGCCAGAACACGAGGGACTAACTCCCTTGATCTTTTTCAAAACAGTGCCAGGGGATCTTTTATGTCAACCTGAGCAGGCATCAAATCAGAAAGACAACACCTCCAACCATGCAGCACTCCCTCAAAGCCGCATTGAACCACCAGCCATGGTTTTTGTGCCCAAATCCCGGAATGGGACTTGAACCTTGAAACTTATGATTCAGGGATTGGAGTGCTAATAATAAGCCTGGGCTGACTCCAATTAAGTTAGAAGCCTAGAAATTATTCTTGGTTAATGTCTGGCGTTTAGTGTCATCAGTGTTAATATCTGTGCTGAAATAACAAATGGTGAAATGCTGTAGAAAATTAGTTGGGAATGTATTTGTCCACTAATATTGTGATCAGTAGTTTCTAGTGTTTATGTGTACATTGTTCATTTAACTCTTGAATATTGAAGTCATCGGCTAAATTTGAATATGCACATGCTATTTCTGGCTTTATCTGCAAATCAAAACTACTGTCAACTCTTGAATACTCTAAACTAGGATTAAATGGAAGAAAAGAACAGTTCACTGAATGCAGTAACTATCTAAGATTCTATGTTATCGTAGAATCATAGAATCCCTACAGTGCAGAAGGAAGCCATTTAACCCATCAAGTCTGCACCGACCACAATCCCACCCAGGCCCTTCTCCCATAACTCCACTTACTTACCCTGCTAGTCGCCCAACACTAAGGGATAAAGTAGCACAGCCAATCAACCTAACCCGCACATCTTTGAACTGTGGGAGGAAAGCAGAGAACCCAAAGGAAACCCACGCAGGCACAGGGAGGGTGTGCAAACTCTGCACAGTCACCCAAGGCTGGAATTGAACCCAGGTCCCTGGCATTTAAGGCAACAGTGCTAACCACTGTACCACCATGCCACCCAGCTTGAAGGCTTTGTCCCACTAGTAGCATTGTTGTCTCTGAATCAGATGGACTTATTAAACAAGTAGGCCAAAGTTTTCATCAGGAGGAGGAGGTGGGTTTGAAAGGTCAGGCGCAGCAATTTCTCGCTAGTGATTGGCATATTCCTGCCAGCTGGTGTTTTCCTGCCAGCTGGTCCCTTTCCAATGAGGCATCCTCTGGGGACTGGCTGGTGGTGGGGTAGGGCGGGGAATGACTGCCCGCCCGGTGGTGACGAGTCGGCAATTAAAGCCCCAATGGTGGGTACTCTATCCAGTGGTGGATGAATCCCCGAGGTGGCGGGAGGTCAGAGATGGAATGGAGGCCTCTTGATGGCAGGAAATGGAGAGCTGGCAGAGAGGTGGGTGGAGGACAGTGGGGTTGGAGGGGGAGTGGGGGGGGGTGGTTGGGGGGGTGTTGGGGGGCAGCCAGAGGAGCATCCTAAAACACCAATTATGTCTCAGTTGTAGCACTTCCAGCTCTTGGGTCAGAAGGTTGCGGTTTCATTTACCATCATATATCATATCGAGGCTTGATCATAAAAATGATGATTGATGTTCCAGTGCAATAACAAGTCTCACAACACCAGGTTAAAGTCCAACCAATTTATTTGATAGTAAACTCACAAGCTTTTGGGGTTTGCCCCTTTGTCAGGTGAACCTGGTGAGTGTGTCAGGTGAGTTTCAGGAGTGGGGCCTGGGTGGGTTGTGGTCAGTACAGATACAATGGGCCGAATGGCTTCCTTCTATACTGTAGGGGTTCTATGATTCCATATTTGGTATCATTTAAGTCTTCAGATTGTGCCTCCATCTTGAGGTGCCCTCGTGGTTTCCCACCTATAGGAGTAGCATCCACCTCACCCCATGGAGCTACTGATTAGTCACAACCTCAAGCACTCCCATTTGCCCCTCCTGATTGTGGGGCCTGCCCTTTAACCTTAATCTGATGGGATTCCTTTAATAGGCTTCCTCCTCGAAAATCCCCTCCCTAGGGTTTTGCCAGGCCATCTCCAAGTTCCCAACCCAAAATTCAGCCTGACATCAGAATCAGGAGCCTGTAATCAGCCTGTAATCTTAGCTGACACATCAATGCACTGAGGAAAGACCGTCCTGTTTTAGGTGACATATTTCAGATGAAAGCTCAAATCAACACCTAGTCTGCCTTGTAAGACAGATGTAAAACATCCCATGGCACTATTCGAAGAAGAGTAGGTATGTTCTGTGTCCTCGCCAATAATTATGTAGGCTAACATCACAAAAATAATGTATTTGACTATTTATTCCATTGCTGTTTTTGGGACTTTGTTATATACAAACTGGCCTCCATGTTTCCCTGTGTTATATGACTAACTCTGCTTTATTAGCTTTGGAATGTTTGGGAGCTCCTATGATTATGAAAGATGCTATATAAATGTAGTTCTTTCTGAACTTTTGTTTCTATAGTTAAAGTGCTGTCAAGGTTAGTATTATAACTCCAGGGGTCAGCTGCAAAGTAACAGTGTTTTTATTGCACAAAATAAAGTAAAACAAAAACCGCAACCCTGGACAATAAGGGATAATGGATCCACTCAGGGGCCTGCTTTATATGGGGTTGTATGAGAGCTCCAACTCGTTGGTTAGTTATCAATCCCTGGAGGATGTTCCCTATGGTGGGGGTGTCCAGAAACAGGGGTTACAGTCTGAGGATACAGGGTAGACCATTTAGGATGGAAATGAGGAGACATTTCTTCACACAAAGAGTGGTGAGCCAGTGGAGTTCATTACCACAGAAAGTAGTTGTTGCCAAAACATTGAATGTCTTCAAGAGGTGGCTAGATATAATACTTGGGGAGAATGGGATCAAAGATTATGGGGAGACAGCAGGGTTAGGCTATTGAGTTGAATGATCAGCCATGATCATGATGAATGGCAGAGCAGGCTCGAAGGGCTGAATGGGCCTCCTCCTGACCCTATCTTCTATATTTCTATGAGCTTCAAATTCAACGAGTTCTACAAGAAGGCCAATCAGTGATTCCTCATGCAAGTCCTGGGGGTTATCACAGTTAGATGAAGATTTTACTTCAAAATTATGTCCGGAGATTTTTTGTTTTGTTCTGTATTGTGCATTGTCAGAATTTCACCAATATGGCAACATCCAGGCTCTTCAACATCTTGTGTTTTTTTACCCCTGCAGGCTTACCCTGAAATGGTTCTCACCTACCTTGGGGACCTGAAGTTAAGTGGGGTGCTGATCCAGCCAGATCACCGAGTACATCTTGAGTCTTGTTCAGGAGAAGACCGCCAAGAGAAGAACAGAAGTTTGAAAGAAGAGGTAAGCAAATTGAAAAAGGGAGACTGACAGTGTTTACAATGTCATGGAGGCAGATCAAGTGCACCTTAAGAAGTGCCCGTAGATTCAACTTATTTTGCTTTAAGAATTATCTACTTGGCATTAGGCAACTAATTTCAAAAATTGGTGTGGAGAGAAATGGCATTTGATTCATGGAGCATTGGCACTAGTACTAGGAAAGAGAATGCTGGACCATTGGGGCTGCCCTGATCCAAATCGCACTGGAACCATTAAACCGGTGAATTGTACAACTAGGGCTATAAGGGGGCTTTAAACTAAATAATGGGGGAAGGGTTTGTATGAGAGAAGATTTGGAAGGTTAAAGAGAATGCAGAAGACAATAGTTAGTGGAGGGTAGTGATACAGGTAATGATAGCCAGAGTGTGACAGGGAGGGTCAGAGCCTGCAGGTGCACCAGCAAATAATATGAGGAACAAAGTGGTATGAAGATGGAATTTAAGGCTCTTTCTCTGAATGCACGCAGCATTCAACACAAGATGGATGACTAGATCATTAAAAACAATTCTACGAAGATGAATGGTGGACCAGTTCGCTGAATCTAATGGCCTGCATTCTAAGGCCTTAAAGGAAGTGGCTAAAGAGACTGTGGGTTTTGCGATGACAGAGGCAGCTTGACATTGGCTGTTGGCAGGATCTTCTTGTCCTGCCTTTGTCAACAAGGTTGCCTGTTAAAGGCACCTCTCACCACCAGGAAACCTGTGGCAGGGGTGCAGAAAATCCTGCAGGACTAGAAGATCTGGCCGACGTGAACGGTCAGAAAGTTCCGGCCAGTGGATGAATTGGTTAAAATCTTCCAAAATTTCCTAGAGTCTGGAAGTATCTCAGCGGGTCGGAAATCCATAAGACCATGAGACATAGGAGCAGAATTATGCCACTCGGCCCTTCGAGTCACTCTGCCATTAAATCATGGCAGTTTTTTTCTTATCCCCATTCTCCTGCCTTTTCCCTATAACCCCTGATCCCCTTATTAATCAAGAACCTATCTATCTCTGTCTTAAATACACTCAATGACGTGGCCTCCACAGCTTCTGTGGCAAAGAGTTCCACAGATTCACAACTTTCTGCCTGAAGAAATTCCTCTTCATCTCCGTTTTAAAGAATCGTCCAGAAATGTAACACCTCTGTTCAAGAAAGGAGGGTGACAGAGAAGGAACCTATAGGCCAGTTAGTCTGGAATAGGGGAAATGCTGGAACATGTTATTAAGGAAGTGATGGCAGGACATTCGGAAAATCTTAATACCACCAGATAGAGACTACACAGTTTTGTGAAAGGGAAGTCTATTCAAGTTCTTTGAGGATATAACAAGCTTGGGTAAAGGGAAACCAGTAGATATAATGCACTTGGATTTCCCAATGGCATTCAATAAAATGCTGTATAAAAGTTACTGCATAAGAAATGAGCTCATTTCATTGGGGGTGGCATATTAACATGGTTAGGACATTGGCCAACTAAGAGGAAACAGTCAGGATAAATGAGTCATTTTCAAGTTGGCAAACTTTAAATAGCAGAGTACCACCAGGATCAGTACTGGAGCCTCAACAATGTATATTAATGACTGATTGTATTATAGTAAATTTGCTGATGATACAAGGATAAGTAGGAAAGCAAGGTTTTGGCAATGGGAGTATAGTGTGGGAAAATATGAACATAAGAACATAAGAAATAGGAGCAGGAGTAGGCCATCTAGCCCTTTGAGCCTATCCCGCCATTCAATAAGATCATGGCTGATCTGAAGTGGATCAGTTCCACTTTCCCCCTTTCTCCCCATAACCCTTAATTCCCTTGTCTGTCAAAAACCTATCTACCCGTGACTTAAATATATTTAGCGAGGTAGCCTCCACCACTTCAACGGGCAGAGAATTCCAGAGATTCACCACCCTTTGAGTGAAGAAGTTCCTCCTCAACTCCGTTCTAAACTGCACTGCCCCTTATCTTGAGGCTGTGCCCTCTAGTCCTGCTGTCCTTTCTGAGCGGGAAGAAGCTCTCTACCTCTACCCTATCCATCCCTTTCATTATCTTATATGTCTCTATAAGATCCCCCCTCATCCTTCTAAACTCCAACGAGTACAGACCCAGTCTATTTAGTGTCTCTTCAGAGTCCAACCCCCTCATCTCCAGTATCAGCCTAGTGAACCTCCTCTGCACTCCCTCCAAGGCCAAAATATCCTTGCACAAGTGCGGCGATCAAAACTGCACACAGTACTCCAGCTGTGGCCTCACCAGTGTCCTGTACAGTTGCAGCAAGACCTCCCTGCTTTTATATTCTATCCTCCTCGCTATAAAGGCCAGCATACCATTCGCCTTCTTGATTACCTGCTGCACCTGCAGACTGGGTTTTTGCAACTCATGCACAAGGACCCCCAGGTCCCTCTGCACTGTAGCATGCTGCAGCTTTTCGCCCTTTAAATAGTAATCCCTCCTACTATTATTTCTGCCAAAGTGGATAACCTCACACTTGCTAACATTATACTCCATCTGCCAGGTCCTCGCCCACTCGCTCAGCCTATCCAGATCCCTCTGCAGACTTTCCACACCCTCTGCACAATTTGCTTTTCCACTCATCTTTGTGTCATCAGCAAATTTCGTCACCCTACACTCAGCCCCCTCCTCCAGATCATCTATATAAATGGTAAATAGCTGAGGCCCCAGCACTGATCCCTGCGGCACTCCACTAGTCACCAACCGCCAACCAGAATAGCACCCATTGATACCAACTCTCTGCCTCCTATTAGACAACCAATCCTCTGTCCATGCTAACACCTTACCCCCAACTCCATGCACCCTAACCTTCTGAAGCAACCTTTTGTGCGGCACCTTTTCAAACGCCTTTTGAAAATCGAGAAACACCACATCCACCGGTTCCCCTCTGTCTACCGCACTAGTCACATCCTCATAGAAATCCAATAAATTTGCCAAACACGACTTCCCCTTAAAGAATCCGTGCTGCGTCAGCTCTGTCAAATCATTCTTTTCTAGGTGCCTCGCTATTTCTTCTTTGATGACGGATTCAAGCATTTTTCCAACTACAGACATTAAACTAACCGGCCTATAATTCCTTGCCTTTTGCCTGCTACCTTTTTTAAACAGCGGCGTAACATTAGCTGTTTTCCAATCTTCCGGCACTTCCCTGGAATCCATGGGGCTAAATACATGGGGTCATGAGGATGGGACCTCGGTGTGATTGTTGTCTGTGTAAGCTCAATGGGCTGAATAATCTCTTGTTGCATGTAGGATTCTATGAATCAAAAGAGTTAGAATGCGGGTACAGCAAATAATCAGGAAGGCAAATGGAAAGCTGGCACTTATTGCAAGAGGGAAGGAATTTAAAATGGAGAAGTCTTGCTACAGCTGGTGAGACTGCACTTGGAGTACTGTGTACAGTTTTGACCTCCTTATAAGGAGCGACACACTTGCATTGGAAGCAGGTCAGAGAAGGTTCATTAGGCTGATCTTGTGAGGGAAGGTGGGTGTTTTGAAGAATGAAAGGTGGTCTTATTAAGACATGTAAGATCCTGAGGGGGCTTGACCCACTAGATGTTGAGAGGATATTTAATTTTTTGGGGGGAATGTAGAACTGGAGGGCACACTTTTTAAAATAAGGTGTTTCATATTTAAGATGGTGAAAGGAGGAAGTTCTACTCTCGGGAGGGTTGTTAGTTTTTAGAATCTTTTTAAATAATTAATTTATGGGATGTAAATCTGGCTAAGTCATCATTTATTGTCCAAGCCTAATTGCCATTCAGAAGGTGGTGGTGAGCTGTCTTCTTGAAGCACTGTAGCACCCTCAGTGCTGTCAGGATTTTGACCATAGAAAGCAGAGGGGTTGGGACATTGATTATATTCAATCTTGAGTTAGATTTTCGATTGACATGCAAACTAAGAGTTATGTGGAGGAAGGTGAGAAAGCAAAGTCAAGGCCACAATCAGATCATCCAAGATGCTATTGAATGGCAGAGCAGGCTTGATGGGCCGAATGGCCTACTTGTGCTGCCATTCCTTATGATTCTTGCAGTTGTTTTAAGTTGGATAAAAGGTTATAAATAGAAACAATCTGCAAACTATAAACACCAGCACCTCAACATGTAGCGATTTTCAAAGCAGGACGCTGGAAATCTGAAATAAAAGCTGGAAATGCTGGAAGTATCAAGCAGGTAGCATCTCCGGAGAGAGAGAGAAAAAAACAAAGACCAGAATTCCCCGAACTTGCCCACAGCTGGGATTTTCCATTCCTGCTGCAGTGAAGGGAGATTTGCTGAGAGCCAAGTTCTCTGTTCTTAATGGTAGCGAGAGCAGGATGTGTGAGACCAGCAAATTATGGTCAGAGTTAACCATTCAGGTTGATGACCTTATGTTGACCTTTCAACCCAACAGTTTGAGAGTTTAACCGTGTTTCTCTCTCTTGGCGAAAGCTACCTGATTTGCTGAGCATTTTCTGTTCTTATGATAATTATGGATTATTTTTTAAATTAATTTGGCATCTCATTGTGGAGCCTTTGATCAGCACTTATCCCCAATTCTATGGCAAACAGAAGAACGAAGAAATGACCCTTTAATGCTGATATACAAATACTTTAAGTATCTCTATGACATTACTTGTTCTATGAGTTTAACAGAGAAATATATATGTTTCTTTACAATGGGTTAACGAATCCTAAGCTTATGAACGAATTAATGTCATATTAAAATGTTAAGTAATTCAGAGTTGGTATCATACATTAATTATTCCTGACTTCAGATACTCAAGACATTTTTTCAAAATATCGAAAACACCACAAATATAGTGCTTGAAACCCTAATTCTGGGATTGGCAATTCAATATCATTGTTTATTTTAGTAGGCTTACAAGTACAAGTAGGCTTGCACTAACACTGCAATGAAGTTAGTGTGAAAATCTGCCAGTTGCCACACTCCAGCTCCTGCTCGGGTACACTGAGGGAGAATTTAGCATGGCCAATGCATCTAAGTAGCATATTTTTTGGACTGTGGAAGGAAATCTGAGCTCTGTAGGAAACCCATGCCGACACAGGGACAACGTGCAGATCTTGCACAGACAGTGACCCAAGCTGGGAAATGAACTGGGGTCCCTGGTGCTGTGAAGCAGCAGTGCTGTGCCACTGTGCCATTGCATGTGCATAATGGCACCCTCTCTCTTCGTTCAGTAAACAGATCAATTGTGTTAATGGTCAACTCACTGGCCAGAATACCCCATTTAAGAGCGGGTGTTCAGATGCGTCCAAATGAACCATTAATTTGGTTACCGAATTGGCCAGAAATGTATTGAGTTTCTAAAGAAATTCGGCGTTAATATGAATAGATGTTGTTTTAATGAAGGATCTTTTTCTTCCAATAATTTGCATAGGAAGGCTTTGACTATCAGTTTTTTATAGCCATGTCTGGTAAACACACAGCAAGAGATGTCAATTTGTTTAGTCAGACTCCAAATTTATAGCTGATAAATTATGTTGTCAGAGGTTGATGGAGACAGCAGCATGTTTAGAATGGAAGTGAGACCTTTCTAAATGGCATAACTTTATATGCATTTATTTGTAAAAAGAAGGAGTAACACAAAGAATGTACATTGTTCATGGTTCATTGACATTTTGAAAAATGCGGTAATATTTGTCAAACGAATCACAACTGTGTCTTTTCCCTAACTTGAATCAAAAGATTGATTACATTTTGGAAATATGTATTGCATGGGCAGGAATGAATCTTTACAATATTAACCTTATTTCTTTTTTATTAGTTCATTGAGAAACTCAGGTGGATGGCCAGTGTCGATGCTGTCATGATGCCGGGCAGGAAGAGGGTGGGAAATATGAAATCAATCCAAAAATAGTGGTTAGGTGACATCAAGTTTGTCTTTCAATATCCTCAGGGGGTTAGGCAGTTTCCATGTTTTGAGCGATGGATGAGGAATGAGGAGGAGCTGGTGTGATTGGTGGTGGTGTGGTGAGTGTCGGTCCTAAGACAGCCACGATATGAGGAAGAGCGTAGGAACAACATATCTGGAGATTGTTTATCGTCGGCACGGTGGCACAGTAGTTAGCACTGCTGTCTCACAGCGCCAGAGACCTGGGTTCGATTACTGGTTTGCATCACTGTCTGTGTGAAGTTTGCACGTTCTCCCCACGTCTGCATGGGTTTCCCCTGGGTGCTCCCGTTTTCTCCCAAAGTCCAAAGATGTGTGGATTAGGTTGATTGGCCATACTAAATTGACCCTTAGAGTCCCGGAATGTGGAGGTTAGAGGGATTAGTGGGGTAAATATGATAGGATAGGACTTGGGTGGGATTGTTGGTGCAGACTCGATGGATCAACTGGCCTCCTTCTGCACTGTAGGGATTCTATGATTAGTGGAATGGAAATCAGTTTTGATCCACAATGGCAGGCACCAGCACAAGAACTTGTGGGAAATTCATGCTAGCATAAAAGTGAATTCTGGGACTCCTGCCGACCTTCCCCTCTCTGCCCCCCACCCCACTGCCTGTCACTGAACCTGCCAGCGAAGGCATAGGAGAATTCCACCCATTGATTTTTCTTTCAACCGCTATCTCTCTTTTTTTTTCATTTTGCGGTATAAACTCTTTTTATGTCAGTGCACAAAATGACAGCTGACTTTAAGCATTAAGGACATTGGCCCTGACAATGTTCTTTTCAAGTTCAGAGAAACGGGAGTGTCTGAGTTAGTTTCTCCATTAAATACGCACAACTGTGCAAGCATTTTGACTGCTCTTGCCATAATGCCCCAAAATGCCAATTAGTTGGAAATGAAGTCAGTTAGGATTAGTTAGTCTGATTTGCAGTGATAAACGTATTAGTGTCTTTCCATAAAATAGCTCTGATTGAAGATTTTTTAATTATCGCAGAATTGCCCCTACTGCCTTCAGTTACTTTCATTAGCTGAGGGAAATATTGTGAGTAATTGTGCCATTTAGCCATAAGGATTTTAGAAGCATGATAAGTAATTATGCAAGTGCCTTCTGAGTGCTTTATGGAGACTTAAGTACTGTAATAGTATGACAGTTTATTAAAGGGAATCATGTATTCATTCAATGAAAAGTTATAATAATTGTGCTCAAACTCAGGTCTCTGCAAATAGTCCCAGGAAGGACGGCCACGAACAAGTTTGCAGGGCCTTAGAAGTCCAGTTAGTATCTGGAGGATGCCTTGAGGGTGATAAGCAGCTGACTGTAGCACTCTTAACAAAACTGGAAGAGAAACACCCTTGGACTGCAGCCCAGAGGTAAGCTGATGACAGTGCTGATGTTTATTGTTCAATGACATTCGCTGTTTTCCTTTGGTTTCATGTGAGATTGATGTTCTGGATATTTTCGAAATACCTTTGAAGCCCTGGGGCTGGGCATCATCAACAAAGACAGATGTTGGAACAAATCTAGGTGAAAATGACTGTTAGAGCACCAGAGTGGGCACTGTACCTCACCATGGAGCACTGGCTTCGATATTCACCCGCAAGTGACTGAAGAGGGGCAACTGGCGGTTTACAGGAAACTTCCTTTCCAATCTTAGAGTAAATTTGTCAAAAGATTTGACTTTGCTTCATTTTGAAACATGATATATAGGGATTATTTTAAGCTAACATGCAGGTGCGGTTGAAGAGGGTAGGGATCCAGCCCTGACCTATTTGAATTCTACAGACAGGAAAGGAGGCATTGAAGTGTGGGAGGCACCCAGACTTGGGCCAGCTGAGGTAATCTGCCCACAATAAGGCCAGTTGAGGTAGTCTGCTCACAGTTGGGCCAATTGAGATCCTTAAGTGGCCAATCTCATCCCTCCCAAGGCAGGGAAGACCCAAGGTCTTCAGAGAAGCACATTCGAGACACTTCTGCTCCTCGACATCGTTCCCCCCTTTAACACTCCCCCAGATCTCTTGAATTTGGCCCTTACTCCCCTTTGTCAAAACCCCTGACCTGGGACTTACCTGGGTTCTTTGGTGTGGTGGGACTGCCTGTGGTTCCAGCAGTGGATACTGCTTTCAGCTGACCCTGCTGGGGCTGCAGTGGTGCTGGCCAACTGATTGACTGGCAGCTCTCCAAGGCAGGACGTCCTCCCAAGAAAAGGATGGCCTTAAAGCCAATAATGCTGCTCCCCAGGTTAAATTGCCACAGGACTGCTGTCAGGATCATGGGCTGACTCTCCTCACCTGGACCTTTTAGCTTGGTGGTGAAGGCAGGGAATGTGACATCCCATAAAATCCAGCCTATATTGCACATTTTGGATCAAGGATTGTTCCTTGATGTAGTTTTGTAACAGATAAATATTTGGAAAACATTTTTTTCCAGAGAATATGGAGGAGGAACAAGGGAGTGAAACTAAATGTTGCGGCCTTTCAGAGCCAGCACCAATGAATGGGCTTTACAGGAAGCCAGCATAGATGCAATGGGCTGAATGACCTCTTTCTGTGCTGTTGGGGTGTATGCTTCTTTGGTCCCAGCCTAATCCTTTCCAAAGCCGAAATCAGTTTCCATATTGTAATTCTGGAATAAACGGACCCTTTCTCAATAGTGTATAATCGCTCTTGCTGCAACTCTGGAAGGATTTAGGATTTCTTTTCACATTGTGGAACAACAAAAGCATTTGTAGGAAATAAAATATTTCTCTAGGATACTTTAACTTTTGCAGTTATACATTGCATTTTGTTCAATGATGCTTCTATTAATTCTCAGAAAAATAATTGGGAGCATGTTCCTTTTTGTACGTCTTCTGCCAGATTTACGTAACCAAAGTATTTAAGCAAATGCTTCAGACCTGTTTTACCCCGACCCTGGTGCAAACATTTTAGGGATAGTTCTGAGAGATGTTGCACCAGAAGGCAATCAATGCAGAATAAATTGAGGTATGAGAGAGGTTGGCACGGTGGCACAGTGGTTAGCATTGCAGTCTCACTACGCCTTGGGTCACTGTCTGGGTGGAGTTTGTACATTCTCCCTGTGTCTGCCTTGGTTTCCTCCAGGTGCTCCAGTTTCTTCCCACAGTCCAAAGATATGTGAGTTAGATTGATTGGCCATGCTAAGTTGCCGCTTAGTGTCAGGGAGATTAGTAGGATAAATACATGAGGTTACGAGGGTAGGGTCTGGAATTGTTGTCGGTGCAGGCTCAATGGACCGAATGGCCTCATTCTGCACTATAGAGCTTCTATGATTCTATGAGTCTGGGTCCTAGATTTGGCCTATAATATAATCATATCTCAAACCCATGCTCCTATTCAGTGAGCACAGTAAGAAGTCTCACAACACCAGGTTAATGTTCAACAGGTTTATATGGAATCGCGAGCTTTCGGAGCGCTGCTCCTTCATCAGGTGACCCACCCCAGTCCAACACTGGCATCTCCACATCATGATTATTCAGTGAATCTTTAGAATCTTGCCTCACTCCAAGCAACTCCAGCATTAACAGCAATATACCTAATTGTGGGGAACATGTACAGATTGATATTTTACAGCTTGCTGCAAACTTCCATGCTGCTTGTTCCAGTTCTCAAGAATTGGATGGAATTCCAGAGCAGATAAGTTGTGCAAAGACAAGGTGGCATTCTGGCTGCGATTCTCCTGGCGAGAACAGCAATGGCTTGGGCGTCGGCCAAAATACAAGTTTTACACCGGTTGTCAAACTTGTTCCAATGCTCTCAGTCCACTAGGTTGGCCAGTGTGGCCAGGAACCCGATAAATATTCAAGTTGCCTATTTTCTGTCTGATTAGTAAACGTGAAGCCTGATTCAATTCCCTCCCGCTGTTCATCCACCTTCGCAGCGGGATCTGCACCGAGGGGGCTTTCGTACACGTCCTCGTGGACCTGGTATGTTGGACCCCGAGGGTCAAGGATCAACAGCAACTACTCGGTAAAGAGAAGCATCCTCCCCACAGCATTCAAATAATGGGCATCCCTACCCCAGTCCCACTGCCCAAACACCACACAGACACGAGGGTGCTCCAACCCAATCCCCTCAATACCTCCTTCCCCCACTCATACGCTCATAGCCCCACTCAGCTCTCTCTCTCCTTCAGACCCTGCCTCAGGTCCCCACTCAGACTCCCCTCATCAAATCACACCCCCTCAGCCTGCCATTTCCCTTAAAGCCCCACTGGCCCATCTTCAGGCCATGTGCCTTGGCAGTGCCAATGGTGCACTGACACCCTGGCCTGGTGTCTTGGGCCCTGATGGAATTCATGAAGGTAGATTCAGCAGCTATTTGCCCCTCTGCTACTGCCATGGTGAAGAGGAAGAGTCCCTCAAGGGCCCTGGGGTTTGGGTGGGCCTCTCTATTGCATTGTAAACCTTTGATCTCTTTCAAATTCATAGTAAAATGCTTTGAAATAGACTTTCATTCACAGCTTAATGGATTTCTAGTCAGGATCCAGCCAGCTGTATTTATTTACATTTCTCTTCATGCTTGAATACCTCTCAAGAATCCCCGGTTCTTAGCCCAATGTTTACAAAGACTCTAAGCCTGAGGCATTAACTCACCATTCGCCCCCTGGATGGGAGTTTTGTGGCTTGACTGCCCCTTCAATCATTGGCAAACCTGAAGATCACCCTTTGGCATGGTGATTTCAGGAAGCTCTGTGATCAATACTTTCATTCCTACCTGTCAGCTGTGAAAATTTTGAAATGGTCTGGTCAACCTGGCAGGATTTTAAATCACAATGACACTCCATCGTGCAACAGGGATTTCCCTTTCTCTCTCCCAGAAGCTGCAGGTGTCAGCAGACCTCTTTGAAGCTCCCTGACAGAGTGGAGATGTCAATTTCACTGGGGGAGGGGAGGTGGTTCTTTTTTCCACAGCTGTTCACTCTACTCCTTTGTATTCGTACAACTTTTATTTAAGATCTCTAAGCCTTCCTAGAAAGCTAAAACCTTTGAAACCCTCCCTATTGCATTGAAAACTTTTGATCTCTTTCAATTTCACAGTATAGTGCTTTGAAATAGACTTTCACGGCTTAATGGATGTCTACTCATGCTCCAGTCCACTCTGTTTATTTACATTTCTCTTCACGCTTGAATGCATCTCAAGCATCCCCATTGTTCCTAACCACAATATTTACAAAGACTCTAAGCCTGATTGACAGTTATGATTTTTCAAAGAGAATAAGTAGTCTGCTAAAGAGGAAGTGAAACCAGGACAGGATGATGTATAGCTTAATTGAAGGACAACTTGCAGCCAGTGTCCTTATTCCATATCACCACAGTATTTTTTCCTTTGAAGTTTTTGTCCAATTCACTTTTGAAGTTACTGTTATATTTTTGTCCTTCACCCTATTGGGCAGTACATTCTACATACTAACAGCTGATTGTGTAAGATAACTTTTCCTCATGAGTTGTTTTCCCTGAACTCTGAGGAGCTGCGAGATGCAACGTCAATCTGCTACAGTTCCTTCAGTGGTGATTATAGGATAACAAGTTTACTTTGCCAATCTCCATGAAAACTTAGAATTAATTGACACACGAGCGATGGCAGAAATTTATCAGCAGAAAGTAGGGTTTTGTAGACAAGACTGTGTCTGGATGTGAGATTTTTCATATATTGTAAATGGTCCCATGGTCCTCAGCTACTAAACTGAACCAAGATTAGGGATTAACTTCAGCCCTGGTTTTATAATACTCTTTCTCCCAGCATCTACCCTCAAGAGATGTGGGCTTCCATGACAGTATGAGATTGTGATATGTCATGATGTCATCTCGACCAGGAGTTTTTGAGGATTTTCTTTTTGTGTGCTACTTAACTTCATAACACAGCCTTGTGGGAAATATGTAAAATGTAAATCCACAGTCCCATTAATGTTCATTTTGCTTCTGTTAACACTAACAGGTCCTAATAAACTGTCTGTCAGTTCTGAGAATAGGTTTCCCAAAAGCTCGAGGTTAGGTAGATTAGCCATGCTAAATTGCCAGTTTGTGTCGAAAGATATATAGGTTAGGGGGATTGATTAAGATCAATATGCATAGTCATAGGGATGGGGGGCAGTGGTCCTAGTTAGAGTGCACTTTTGGAGGGTCAATGCAGACTCGATGGACCAAATGGCCTCCTTCTGCATGTGTAGGGATTCTGTAAAATTCAAGTAGTGTGTAGGAAATATAGAAATGAGCTGTGTGGGTTTGCCAGGACTTCCAGGATTGTATGTAGTTTCATGGCTGCAATTTGAACAGCTTTTATCCACACTATGAAGATCAAAGCTAATCCTGCAGGTGTAAGTTTCTTCACAGTATGCATCTTCCACTATAAAAGGAGCAAAACACATCAACTTCCTTGTCAAGAGTTTCTTGGGACGTTTAATGCAAAAGAGAATCTTCCTGAAAGCCTGAAAGGCGATTCAATCTCAATAAAAAACTCAAGCACTTTGCTGGAACATAAAGAAAATGCAAAATTACCTTGGATGAGTGGTTTGCTGCCACTTAGTCACTTCTCTTTCAATGGCCTTCAGAGACATTTTGGGTGGAATTTTGCCAGTTCATCCTGCCCATCGATGGGTGGAGTGAACCAGTAAAATTGTGTGATGGACAAGAAACTAGGATCATACCCGATTTCTTGGCTCATGTGATCTTACACAAGCCAGATTTCTGGCGAGGTCATCAGAAATGGGCAAGGGGCTGAATAAATTACTTAAATATATTTTAACCCTGCTTTACATGTGCTTGGCGAGCCCAGTGCTGAATTGTCTGGGCTTGCTTGCCTTTATGGCCTTGCTGGGAGAGGTTCTTTCCAGTGGAGAAAACACCTGCTCCCCATGAATGAGAAATAGTCTTGTTGGCCTTGCCAGTAGAACTGGAGGCCTTTGAGGCCCCCTGGGGATGCCAAAGGCAATGGGCGGTGCCCCTTGGTCAGTGCCAGCCTGGCTCCTCAGTAATTCCAACCTGGCTCCTCAGTAATTCCAACCAGGCAACTTGGCACTGCCCAGTAGGAGTGGGGCCAGGCCTGAAGAGGCAGCCCATGTGGAAAAGGAAGGGGGCCCGCTGCCACTCTGTAGCTCTGATAACTGTGGGGAGGGAGGGACCCACTGCTACTCTGCAGGTAATTGATGGAGCGAAGGAGGGCCTGCTGCCATTCTACATTGCAATTGTTGGGAGGGCATTAATGGCCTGGGTGGAGGGGGGGCAGTGGGGGCTTGTGGGTGGGGGGTAGGGCTGTGTTCAGGCTGCCTGCAACAGTACAGGTGTGACAGCTCTCTCTCTCTGCCAGACCTCTGGTGTTGCTATTGCATGTGTGCAGAATCAGAGGTCTTTACATGCACAATAACTCCCTTTGCTGTTGCTATTACGCAGGTGCAGACACAGAGACCTACACGTGCGCAATAGCTCCCTTTCAGGCTGGCTGGTAAAGTAAGCCCCACCCACAATTTGAAATGGTCTAGCCCATATTTTCAATGTCCATAAAATTGGGAGTGAAAACTCGCCCAAAATACGAATTTACAACTCTCCTGTTTTCATGCTTGCTGGCCACTTAGAATCATTTTAATGCTAACATTTTTCACACGACTATAGTTCCCATGATTAGATATTAATTTGCCAAAACTTTTGACTTATTCTTGGTTTTAAGAATGCCAATTATACAATCATCCTCTTCCCCTGGTACTTTTAGTGACCATCCAACTTGACAGGAACCAGGACTTTCTAAAGGAAAGGCTAATTGATGGCAACCATAGAACTGGAGGAGGCCATTTAACCCCTCTAGCCTGTTCCAACCTTTAATGGGATCACGGTTGGTCTTTGAGCTGACCCTGTATACCGACCTTTGCCCTGTACTCCTGAATACCTTTGGCAAACAAAATCAATTGATCTGTTATAAACTTTGATTTGATTTGATTTATTATTGTTACATGTATTAGTATACAGTGAAAAATATTGTTTCTTCTGCGCTATACAGACAAAGCATACCATTCATAGAGAACAAAATGAGAGAGTGCAGAATGTAGTGTTACAGTCATAGCTAGGGTGTAGAGAAAGATCAACTTAATGCAAGGTAAGTCCATTCATAAGTCTGATGGCAGTAGGGAAGAAGCTGTTCTTGAGTCGGTTGGTACATGACCTCAGACTTTTGTATCTTTGTCCTGACGGAGGAAGGTGGAAGAGAGAATGTCTGGAGAGTGTGGGGTCCTTAATTATGCTGGCTGCTTTGCCGAGGCAGTGGGAAGTGTAGACAGAGTCAATGGATGGGAGACTGGTTTGCATGATGGATTGGGCTACATTCATGACCTTTTGTAGTTCATTGCGGTCTTTGGCAGTAAGATCAATTCTTTGTGCAAGAGTGTTCCAAACATCTGCTGCCTTTTCCATGTAGGTGCATTTCTGAACTTCGTTCCTGAAAGTTCTGGCTTTTCTCAATCTTTTGAACTACGCCCACTTTCCCTAGACTCTCTAAACAATAGAAATAGTTGCTATCCATCTACCTTATCTAAACTCCTTAATCTCTTAAACTTCATTCAGATTATCACTCAACCTCCAAAATTCCAGGAATACAATCCTAGTTTTGTGAAATATCTCCTTGTAACTTAACACTTTGGACAGAATTGTCCCGTCCCACCCCCCACGGGAATTGTAGCAGGCGGGACATGGACCAATACAAAGGTCTGTTGACCTCGGGCAGGTTTTTTGAGTTTTGGGGCTGAACGTGGCTGGAAAACCCCGCCTTTGGAGTCTCAGGGCTGGATTTTCCTGTATTCCAGCTGATTCAATGGCCTTTAAAACTGGGAGCCAGGAACCAGATGTGGAACTCCTGTCCTTATTTCTAGCAGATTCCATCTTTGCTGGCAAATGGAGGGGCGCCGCGTGTGTATTACACAGGAGGGAAACCCAAACTTAGGGATCATTGCTGAAGACAAGTTGGTAAGAGTTTCTATCAACATTTAAATGAGAAAAGAATTAACAAGATGAATGTCTGTCCTATAGAAAATGAGTCTGGACAATTGTTGATGGAACACAAGGAAATGGATGTTCAATTGAACAGATATTTTGTATCAGTCTCCAGTATAGAGAATACAAATAACATCCCAGAAGCAGCCTTAAACCAATAAATGGAAAGGAGGGAGTAACTCAGGAAAATTAAGATGCAGAAGATTAAGTGAGTGGACAAAGATCTGGAAAATGGAATATAATGTGGGAAAACATAAGAACATAAGAACTAGGAGCAGGAGTAGGTCATCTGGCCTCTCTAGCCTGCTCCACCATTCAATACGATCATGGCTGATCTTTTTGGACTCAGATCCACTTACCTGCCCATTCACCATAACCCTTAATTCCTTTACTGTTCAAAAATTTATCTGTCTTCAATGAGGTAGCCTCAACTGCTTTACTGGGCAGGGAATTCCACAGATTCACAACACTTTGTGTGAAGAAGTTCCTCCTCGACTCAGTCCTAAATCTGCTTCCCCTTATTTTGAAGCTATGCCCCCTAGTTCTAGTTTCACACCCAGTGGAACAACTTCTCTGCTTCTATCGTATCTATTCCCTTCATAATCTTATATGTTTCTGTAAGATCTCCCCTCATTCTTCTGAATTCCAATGAGTATAGTCCTAGTCTACTCAGTCTCTCCTCAAAAGCCAACACTCTCAACTCCGGAATCAACCTAGTGAATCTCCTCTGCACCCCCTCCTCTGACAGTATATCCTTTCTCAAGTAAGGAGACCAAAACTGTACACAGTACTCCAGATGTGGCCTCATCAATACCTTATACAGCTGCAACACAACCTCGCTGTTTTTAAATTCCATCCCTCTTGCAATAAATGAAGGACAAAATTCCATTTGTCTTTTTAATTACCTGCTGCACCTGCAAACCAAGTGTGTGTGATTCCTGCACAATGACACCCAGGTCTCTGCGCAGCAGCACGCTGCAATTTTTTACCATTTAAATAATAGTCCATTTTGCTGTTATTCCTACCAAAATGGATGACCTCAAATTTACCAAATTGTACTCCATCTGCCTACTCACTTAGACTATCTATATCCCTTTGCAGACTTTCAGTGCCCTCTGCACATTTTGCTTTCCCACCCATCTTGGTATCATCTGTGAATTTTGACACATGACACTTGGTCCCCAACTCCAAATCATCTATGTAAATCATAAACAATTGTGGTCCCAACACTGATCCCTGAGGCACACCAGTAGTCACTGATCAATAACCAGAAAAACATCCCCGCTCTTTGCTTTCTGTTAGTTAATCAATCCTCTATCCAAGCTAATACATCATCTGTAACACCGTATGAAATTGTCCATTCTGGTAGGATGATGAAAAGAGAGGCATACTAAGTAAATGGTGAGAGATTGCAGAGGGGAATTGAATACAAACGTAGGGAGGTTATGCTTCAGTCGTACAGGGCATTAGTGAGATCACATCTGGTATACTGTGTACAGTATTGGTCACCTTATTTAAGGAAGGATGTAAATAAGTTGGAAGCAGTTCAGAGAAGGTTTAGCAGACTAATAACTAGAATGGGCAGGTTGTCTTATGAGGAAAGGTTGGACAGGCCAGGCTTATGTCAGAATTTAGAAGAGTGAAAGGTGACTTGATTGAAACACAAGATCCTGAAGAGTCTTTACAGGGTGGATGTGGAGAGGATGTTTCCACTTGTGGGAGAATCTAGACCTAGGGGTCACTGTTTAAAATCAAAAGGTCACTCATTTAACACAGAGATAAGGTGAAATTTTTTCTCAGAGGGTTATTAGACTTTGGAACTCCCTTGCTGAAAAGGCAGTGGAAGCAGATTCTATGAATATTTAGAAGGCAGAGGTATATAAATTCTTGGCAAGCAAGGGGCTGATAGATTATTGGGAATAGATGGAATGCTGATTTGAGCTATGATCTTGGTGGAATAGGCTTGAGGGGCCAAATAGCTTACTCCTGCCTTTGTTCATTTATTCATAATTTCATAAGTTTGAACAGATCCCATTTTGGCTGTTCCAAGGATTTTAACTCTCCAGGAGTTTAGGAGTCATGAATTGATAGAGGAGATGCAAATGTTCTTGTGGGGTGAATACGATCTGTTTAAGTGTCATAATCTGAATTTATTTAAATCCCCTGCCATTTAAACATGTCAAAAACAGCTGTTAAGTAGCGTTTCTAGAATGCATTGTTTGGCAGGCCATCTGTTTCTGTAATTTTAATAGACTTTATTGTTGATATTTCCCAAGATTGTTCATTATAGTTGAACCTGTGATGAATGGTTGGCTGAGTTCTAAAATCTCCCAAACCACTTAGCACTGGGGCTGTGTTCATTATTTGATTGACAGTTTGAAGAAGGTATTAAATGATTGACTATCTTTGATGTTAGTGAATAGAAATGTGTTTGTTTTATTGGAGATTGACCACTTTGAGGAATTTAAACTCTTTGAACGGATTTCATGAAGGAGAGTTCTTTCAATTTGTATGAATGAGAGGTCCCTTAAATTGTTAAAAATTTTCCTTCATCTCCGAATGGCCCCTAAGATCTGCCGTAGTGGATTCATAGAATCATAGAGTCCTGACAGTGCAGAAGGAGGCCATTCAGCCTATCAAGTCTGCACTGACTCTCCAGCAACACATCTTATCCAGACCCTATCCACGTAACTCCATGTATTTAATCTACTAATCCCCCTAACCTACATATCATGGGACGCTAAGAGGCAACTTAACATGGCTAATCCACCGAACCTGAACATCTTTGGATTGTGGGAGGAAACCAGAGCACCCAAAGGAATCTCACAGAGACATGGGGAGAATATGCAAACTCCACACAGACAATCACCCAAGGCTGAAATCAAATCCGGGTCCCTGACGCTGTGGGGTAGTAGTGCTAACCACTGTGCCACGTTGGATGATTCTGGGTGAATGTGGAGGTGGCATATAGAGTATGAGGATTTGACGGAGGTGACATCTTTTACAGCTTTTTATAAAACTGCTCTGGTCTCAGAGAATCAAGGCAAGCCTTCTAACCAGTGTGCCTTGGCTCTCACCTGCTCCTGTGATTGCCTACAGAGGATGTAGGCCTCACTCAAACTCTTCTATTCCCCCAGAGCTAAAATTGTGAATCACGTGGGTCATTTCCATGGAGACAGTTCTGTTGAGTTGAGTATTTCCTGACTTGGGCATCACGCCTTTGTGGTGAACACTTGACCCCAGGTATCATTCTGGTAAATCCATGTTGCATTGGCTCCAAGGTCACTATATCGTTGTTAAGGTGTGGGGCCTAGAACTCCTCACAGTACTCCATTTGAGGTCTAATCAGGTCTTTTTATAGCTGCAGCATGAATTCCACCCATTATTCTGTTTGGTGGCATGGTGGCACAGTGGTTAGTACTGTTGCTTCACAGTTCCAGGGACTTGGGTTCAATTCCTGGCTTGGGTGACTGTCTTTTGGAGTTTGCATGTTCTCTCTGTGTCTGCATGGATTTCTTTTGGGTGCTTGGGTTTCCTCCCACAGTCCAAAGATGCGCGGGTTAGGTGTATTGACCATGCAAAATTGCCCCTTAGTGCCCTGGAATGCATAGGTAGAGGGATTAGTGAGGTAAATATGTGGGGTTGTGAGGATAGGGCCTAGGTGGGATTGTTATTGGTGCAGACTTGATGGGCTGAATGGCTTCCTTCTGCACTGTAGGGATTTTGTGATTCCATTCTATGATTCTAAAACGTAATCAATTAGCTTGTTTGAATATTTTCTGCACCCATCGGTGACATTTCAATGATGCACATTTCTGACTCCAAAGTTCTTTTTGTTCCACAGTGCTATTGCAAGTTTAAGCTTATAATAATGTTGGTAGTTATCCTGTCCTTACAAGTCACAGGTTTACAAGTCTGATTCAGACTCATGGTTGATGAGTTTCTAAAGCTCCAATTATCTCAGCATGGGTTTCTTTAAGTTGATTGACAACTTAAAGAAGCATAAATGGATTAGAGATACGTACAGATTTTTTAAAATAAGAAATTAACCACTTGAAGAGCTTTCAGACCTATGATGGTTTCATGGCTGAGAATCCTTTTCACTACCACTTTGTACAATGAGAGCTGTATTTGATATTTAGAAGTTTACTTTATGTGATCTCCACATGGCTCATGGTGAACACTGGGTGAGTGGTTATGGAGTCTGCATGGGGGGTATGAGGGCATATGGGGATGGTGAGAACCTGAGAACTTAAACTTTTCTAAAACAACTGAGATAGAATCCCAGGGGACTGAGGTGGGTCTTCTAAATGGCCTGCCTTGGCACTGGGTGCTCCCCATGGCCGTCAACACTTTGCTTCCAGTGTTGGTTGGCCCAACCCCAACTTGCACCTGCCCTGGCAACAATCCTCCCAATAGCAGAAATCGCTCAATTTGGGTACTTTTACTGAGACTGGTCTGGCAATTTGGGAAATTTCCCAACTCAAACTAGCTGCCTCAGTTGCTAAAATTCAACCCCTCTACTTTTTCACCTCCCTCATCCTTTAATCCTGCTGCAAAGTCCACAAGTATTTGAAAACCTCCCTGGAAATGTCTACATTAGTTTAATGTATATTTTCCTGTACCCACATTTGCAGTTGCTTCTACAATAAGGATGCTGTATAAATGTATTTTGTTGTTATTGTATTAATGCTCGCTCCTTCCATGGACACTGACAAAGGTAGTTCAAATTCTGATTCAGATGGTTTGGCCTTACTAAATTGCCCCTCAGTGTCAGGGAGACTAGCTAAGTTAAATGCATGGGGTTATAGGTATAAGGCCTGGGTGGGATTGTGGTCAGTGCAGACTTGATGGGTCGAATGGCCTCCTTTTACACTGCAGGATTCTATGAATCTATGACTAATGTGCAAATCTAACAATAGAATTTCTTACCCCCCTTTCCCTGAGGCCTCTTGAGACCTCCCTTCATCCCACTGCTGTGAGACCTCTCCGAGCATTGATTTGCAACAACCCTTACTAAGCCATACATGCCACCAGAACAAATTGTCACACTCAGTAAAGCCCTGAGATGCTCCATAGTGGGCTCATTGTGATAACCATTTCCAGTTGGGGTCAGGATATGTAGAAGTATGTTGTTCCTTCTTGAACCCTTGCACTTGGACAGATGCACCCACAATATTATTGGTGACGAAGTTCCAGGATTTTGACCCAGTGACATTGAAGGACGGTGATATAGTTTCAAGTCGGGAATGATGTATAGCATGGTGGGGAACTTGCCGGTGGTGGTGTTCCAATGTGTTGTAACCCTTGTCCTTCTTGGTGGTAGAGGTCGCAGGTTTCGAAGGTGCTGTCGAAGGAACTTTGTTGAGTTGCTGCGGTGAATCTTATAGATGATACACACTGATGCCTATATGAGCCAGTAATGAAGAGAGTGACTGGTTACAGCAGTGGATGGGGCCAATCAAGCAGGTTGCTTTGGCTTGGATGGTATTAAATTTCCAGGATGTTGTTGGGCTTATCCAGGCAAGTGGAGAATATTCCATCACATTCCTGACTTGTGCCTTGGTGGATAGGCTTTGGGGATTAAGGAGATGAGTAACTTCCGAAAGAATTGATAGCCTCTGACATCCTCTTGTAACCATAATATTACACAGCTGGTCCAGTTAAGTTTCTGGTCAATGCTAACCCCCAGGACATCAATGGTAAGGAATTCAGTGATGGTAAGGCCATTGAATGGCAAGTGGAGGTAGTTAGATTCTCTCTTGTTGGAGAAGGTCACTGCCTAGTACTTGTGTGACATGAATGTTACTTTGGCATGTATCAGCCCAAGCCTGGATATGTCCACGTCTTTCTGCATATGTTCTTGGACTGCTTCAGCATCTGAGGAGTCATGAATATTAGTGACCATTGTGCAATCATGAATCAACCTCCCCACTTCTGTATGGTATTGATGAAGGTACTTGGGATGAGGACAATATGCTGAAGAACTCCTCCTACGAGGTCCTTGCATTAAGATGATTGACCTCCAAAAACTGCAGTTGTTCTTTTGTCCTCTTTCAAGGACAGTCTTACTTTTGTGCTTGGTGTGACTCCAACCTGTGGAAAGTTTTCATCCTGATTTCCATTGCTTTGGTAGGGCTGCTTGACGCTACATTCAGTCAAATGTTGCCTTAATATCAAGGACAACCATTCTCACCTCACTTCTTGAATTTCAATCTTCTGTCCATGTTTGACCAGGCTGGCAGAATATTAAGTTGGTTGTATTAATTGATTTAACTAGTTAAGATTAAATTTAATGTAGTTCTTATGTTTTAAGAACATAAGAAATAGGAGCAGGAGTAGGCCATCTGGCCCTTCGAGCCTGCCCCGCCATTCAATAAGATCATGGCCGATCTGTCATGGCTCAGTTCCATATTCCCGCCCTCTCCCCATAACCCTTAATCCCCTCGCTTATCAAAAACCCATCAACCCGCGTCTTAAAAATATTTAGCGAGGCAGCCTCCCCAACTTCAACGGGCAGAGAATTCCAGAGATTCACCACCCTTTGAGTGAAGAAGTTCTTCCTCAACTCCATTCTAAACCGTCCCCCCTTTATCTTGAGGCTGTGCCCCCTAGTCCTACTGTGCTTTCTGAGCAGGAAGAGTCTCTCCACCTCTATCCTATCCATCCCATTCATCATCTTGTACATCTCAATGAGATCTCCCCTCATTCTTCTAAACTCTAACGAGTACAAGCCTAGTTTATTCAGCCTCTCCTCATAGCTCAACCCCCTCAACTCCGGTATCAGCCTAGTAAACCTCCTCTGCACTCCCTCCAAGGCCAAAATATCCTTGCGTAAGTACGGTGCCCAAAACTGCACACAGTACTCCAGCTGCGGTCTCACCAATGCCCTATATAGCTGCAGCAAGACCTCCCTACTTTTATATTCAATCCCCCTCGCTATGAAGGCCAGCATCCCATTTGCCTTCCTGACCACCTGCTGTACCTGCAAGCTGGGTTTTTGCGACTCATGCACAAGGACCCCGAGGTCCCTCTGAACTGTCGTCGCCTGCTGCAGTTTTTCTCCATGTAAGTAATAATCCTTCCTACCATTATTCCTACCAAAGTGGACCACCTCACACTTGCCACATTAAATTCCATTTGCCAGTTCCTGGCCCATTCGCCCAGCCTATCTAGATCCTTCTGCAGACTCTCCACACCCTCCGTGCAATTTGCCGTTCCACCAATCTTGGTGTCATCAGCAAATTTCGACACCCTACACTCGGTTCCCTCCTCCAGATCATCTATATAAATGGTAAATAGCTGAGGCCCCAGCACCGACCCCTGAGGCACTCCACTAGTCACCAACCGCCAATCCGAATAGCACCCATTGACCCCCACCCTCTGCCTCCTATTTGACAACCAGTCCTCTATCCACGCTAACACCCTACCCCCAACTCCATGCCCCCTTACCTTCTGCAATAACCTCTTGTGAGGTACCTTGTCAAACGCCTTCTGAAAATCAAGAAAGACCACATCCACCGGCTCTCCTCTATCCACCGCCCTAGACACATCCTCATTTTCTGGCCTTAGTTCAAATTACTGCTCTAGTTTAGAGGGGGGATGAAACCTTAACTTACCAATCAATCATGTACCTGCTTACCTAATTTATGTCTATAGACATCAGCTCTCAGGTCTTGCTATCTCTTGCTCCCTCGCTCAGATCACTCTTTGTTCTGTAAAGTAACAGAAGGACATCCCTTCTCTCACTGCCCCGAATCCCTTCACTCGTCAAATTCCCTGCAATGGGTACACTATAGAAGCAGTGCCCTGTTGGGCTGTATTTCTTCCTACTTACTTCATGCATTATCAAAAGCCTCATACTTATGCCAGCAGTGGTGGCATAGTGGTTAGCACTGCTGCCTTGCAGTGCCAGGGACCCAGGTTCAATTCCTGGCTTGGGTCACTGTCTTGTGTGGAGTCTGCACGTTCTCTTTGTGCCTGCATGGGTTTCCTCTGGCTGCTCCGGTTTCCTCCCACAGTCTGAAAGATGTGCTGGTTAGGTGCATTGGCCATGCTAAATTCTCCCTCAGTGTACCCAAATAGGCATCGGAGTGTGGTGACAGTAACTTCATTACAATGTTAATGTAAGCCTAGTTGTGACTAATAAATAAACTTTAAAAAAAAGCAAAAATTCTAAAGGTCGGAGTCAGTTCTTGCTGACTAGGTAACTAGTTTTAACCAGCCACCAGCAGGCAGCCTGCCAACTAACAATTAACATTGTTAGAAAGAGAAAATTGTTAAGGTTAAAGACAAATTAGATGCTAAACTTTTCTCCATTTTAGAAAGAGATCAACCCCTTAAATTTCCTTCACTCACCAAAATCCCAGTGTCAAGCTGGACTTCAAACTCTAAAAAAAGGTTAAGTTCTGGTCAATTAATGGGAGATTGCACATGGTTGGCTGACTGATTTCACCATTATCAAGGGAGCGGCGATTAGTTTACTGTCCACTGATTCATTCACCAATGAGATTACTGTAAACAATAAGAGGGAAGGAAGGAAGGAAAGCCGACACTTTTCTCTCCCTGGACTGCTTAGGTATGTCCCAACTAAACCTGGGAGCGATGTTACGAGTTTAAAGCCATGCTCTTAGAGTCATAGAGATGTACAGCACGGAAACAGACCCTTCGACCCAACTTGTGTGCATGCTGACCATGTTTTCTGAACTGAACTACTCCCATTAGCCTGTGTTCGGTCCATATCCCTTTAAACCTTTCCTATCCATGTACCTGTCCAAATGTCTTTTAAATGTTGTAATTGTACCTGCCTCCACCACCTCTTCTGGCAGCTCATTCCATATATGCACCACCCTCTAAGTGCAGAAGTTGTGCCACAGGTCCCTTTTAAATCTTGTCCCTTTCACCTTTAACCTATGTCCTCTAGGTTTGAATTCTCCTATCCTGAGGAGAGGACCTTGGCTATTCACCTTATCTATACCCCTCATTATTTTGTAAACCTCTATAAAGTCACCCCTCATCCTCCTATGCTCAAAGGAAAAAGTCCCAACTTATCCTGCCCTCTCCTTAGAATTCAAACTCTTGTGACTGCAGATTTCTCGAGTCACAGATTCTGCTGGATTTTGAAGTTCTAAGTAAGATTTATCAAGCTGTGCTCAAAGCAGCAAAAGCATCCGAAAATAGATCTTCCCCACCCAAACGTAGAATGTGACTAAAACATCAAATAGCAAATGTAAGTGCAAATAGGTCCAAGTTTCCAAGAACTCATGGCATTATATTATCATGGCTAACAGTCATACCGGGCTTTAGAACCAGAGGTTGGCTAACTTTAATGAAGAACAGTATAGCACAGAAACAAGCCCTTTAGCCTCCACGCATGTGCTGATCAAAATAAAACCATATGCAGTTACAGAGTCTGTACCCTTCCATTCCCAACCTATTCATGTATTCGTCTAGATGCCCCTTAAATGCCGCTATTGTACCTGCTCCTACCACCTCCTAGGCAGCATGTTCCAGACATTCACCGTCCTCTGTGTAAAAAGCTTGTCTCACACATCTCCTCTAAAATTTTGCCCATGCACCTTAAACCCATGTCCCCTAGTACTTGATTTTTCTACCCTAGGAAAGAGCTTCTGACTATCCACTCTGTCCATGCCACTCATAATCTCATAAATCTCTGTCAGGTCACCCCTTGAAGTGAAGAGTTCCATGGTTTGGGATTTGGGAAAACAATGAAGGTATGCCCAATGGATATCATGGCCTGCATTTTATTTACCACAGGCATCGAGACCCTGATATCACAGCAAAATGTGAATCTCAAGTTTGCCTACTGCAGGACAGGCTCAGCAATTTTAAGACTGTCGGCCCTCTAATTGGCCCATTTAAGGATGATGGGCAGGCTCCTGATGCTGTCAGCCCAATCAGAGCCCAGCAGCTCTGAAGCCTCAGCGGTGGAACGTGGAGAGATGGGCATTGATGAGGGTGGCCAGGAAGCCTTCAGTCTGCAACAGGAAGAAGAACAATTTTTAAGCCCAAGTGTCGAGTGGGATGCCCTCCAGAAGACGTTCGGGAGATGCCTTTTCTGCCCATGGCTCTCTCTTTGGGTCTTGGCTACTTCAGCTCTGAAGGGGCTTTCTCCCTGCATGCTTCCCATTAAGCTGGCCATCTCTTCAAAATGGTCCTTAGTTGGTCTTTTATTATGCTAATTGGCTACCAGCCAATCCTCGTTGTTGCCCATTGCTGGGGAAATGCCCTGGTGGCAGGACTGCTCTGGAGACCAGTAAAAATCTGATCAATAATCACAAAGTCAAGGGTGAGAAGATTTGTCTGCCATTTCTTCCAGTGTGATGACTTTAATGTTCAGTGCTGTCATGTCAGTTGTTTCTGATCACTCATTGGACAATCCATAGACAATTGATTTTGATTTCAATGGAATTAGAATTTGAGAAAAGTCCAGGAGTTCTTTTGGAAATTATTTTTTTGAATTGGACAAGAGGTTAGAAAGGAACTCCCTTCAGCTAAACAAAAACTCCAGTGATGTCCAAAAACAACCCCTAGCTTGTGCCATAACAAAAAATGGTTGTCCTTTAACAATGGCATGGTCTGAGAGCTGGTGCAAGGGACGAAGAATTAAATTTGTGGATCATTGGGATCTCTTCAGGGGCAGTGGTGACCTGTTCAAGAGGGATGGGTTACACCAGGACTGGAGGATGACTAATATCCTGGCGGGGAGATTTGCTAGAGCCACTCGGGAGGTTTTAAACTAGTTTGGCAGGTGTGTGTTACCCAAAGTTGTAGGGAGACAGAACTGAAGGTTGAGGACAGCACAGAAGTTAAAGACAGCACATTAAATAGTAAAGGCAGTGTCAGTAATCCCAGTAGTAGACCGATCAGGCAAAAGCAGGGCAGAGAGCAAGGGAAGTCTAGATTAAACTGCATTTATTTCAATGCAAGAGGCCTGACAGGCAGGCAGATGAACTCAGTGTATGGATGGGTATATGGGACTGGGATATTAAAGCAATTGCTGAAACATGGCTAAGGGAGGGACAGGACTGGGAGCTCAGCGTTCCAGGGTACAGATGCCATAGGGAAGATAGAACAGGAGGTAAAACAGGTGGGGGAGTTGCGTTTTTGATTAACATTATAGAAAGTGGGTATATCCGAGGATTCGCCCACTGAGTCTATATGGGTAGAACTGAGAAATAAGAGGGGGGAAATCACTTTGATAGGATTGTACTACAGGCCCCCAAATAGTCAGCGGGAAATTGAGGAACAAATATGTAAGGAGATTACAGATCAATCCAAGAAAAATAGGGTGTTAATAGTAGGGGACTTTAACTTTCCCAATATTGACTGGGATAGCCTTAGTATTAGGGGCTTGGATGGAGAGAAATTTGCTGAGTGTACTCAGAAGGAACTTCTCATTCATATGGCCCGACTAGAAAGGGTGTAATACTTGACCTCTTCTTGGGTATTTAAGGACGGGCAGGTGACAGAGGTGTTAGTGAGGGATCTCTTTGGGACCATAGAGGTTTCGAGGTTACAACATGGAAACAGGCCCTTCAGCCCAACTTGTCCATGCTGCCCTTTTTTTTAAATCCCTAAGCTAATCCCAATTGCCCCCAGTGACCATAATTCCATTAACTTTAAGACAGCTAAAGAGAATGGTAGGTCTGGCTCAAAAGCTAAAATTCTAAATTGGGACAAAACCAATTTTGATGGTATTAGACATGAACTTTCAACAGTTAATTGGGAGAATCTGTGGGAAGGCAAAGGGATGGCTGGTAAGTGGGTGGCTTTCAAAAGTGTGTTAACCAAGGTTCAGTGTAAGCACATTCCTTTTAGAGTGAAAGGCAAGGCTGGTAGAAATAGGGAACCCTGGAATTCTCAGGGTATTGAGGCCCTGTTCAACAAGAAGGAGGCACATGACATGCATAGGCAACTGGGACCAAATGGATCCCTTGAAGTGGATAGAGGGTGTTGGAATAGAGTTGAGAGAGAAACCAGGAGGGCAAAAAGGGAACATGGGATTGCTTTGGCAGAAAAGGCATGGAGAATCCAAAGAGGAGCTACAAATACATAAAGGGAGAAGAGTAACTAAGGAGAGAGTAGGGCCTCTTAAGGATCAGCAACGTCACCAATGTGTAGATCTACATGAGATGGGTGAGATACTAAATGAATATTTCTCATCAGTATTTACTGTTGAGAAAGGCATGGATGTTAGAGAACTTGGTGAAATAGATAGTGATGATTTGAGGAAGTGTACATGTTACAATGAAGGAGGTGCTGGAAGTCTTAAAGAGCATCAAGGTAGAAAAATCTCCAGGACCTATTTCTGTGGTCTTACCATTCATAATCTAATCCTTTGCCTTGCTGACCCTCACCAAGTGCATTACCTTACACCTTGGCAGGTTAAATTCCATTTCCCACTGCTCTGCCCACTTGACCAGTACTTTGATAACCTCATGAAGTCTATGCCTATCCTCATTATTTACACCCCTACCAATTTTTGTGTCATTTGCGAACTTCTTGATCACACTCCTTACATTTAAGTCCAAATCATTAATTAGAAGGTATTCTGAGAGACAGGATCCACAGTCATTTAGATAGGCAAGTGCCAATTAGGGACAGTCAGCATGGCTTTGTGAGTGGAAAACCATATTTAGAATATAGAACATAGAGCACTACAGCACAAACAGGCCCGTCGGCCCACGAGTTGCGCTGATCACATCAACACCTAGATGAACACCTTTCATGAATTTGATTGAGTTTTTTGAAGGTAACCAGGAAATTAGGTGAGGGCAGTGCAGTCGATGTTGTCTACATGGACTTTAGCAAGGCCATTGACAAGCTACCGCGTGGTAGGTTCTTGCATTAGGTTAAATCTTATGGGATCCAGGTAGCCAATTGAATGCAAAATTGGCTTGACAGAGGGTGGTTGTAGAGGGTTGTTTTTCAAACTGGAGGCCTATGACCAGGGATTGGTGCTGGGTCTACTATTATTTCTTATTTATATTAATGATTTGGATGAGAATTTAGGAGGCATGATTAGTAAGTTTGCAGATAACGGCAAGATTGGTGGCATAGTGGACAATGAAGAAGGTTACCTAGGATTCAACGGGATTTGGACCAATTGGGCCAATGAGCTGATGAATGGCAGATGGAGTTTAATTTAAGTAAATGCAAGGTGATGCATTTTGGTAGATTGAACCAGGCAGGACTTACTCAGTTAATGGTAGGACCTTGGGAAGAGTTATAGAACAAAGAGATCTAGGGGTTACAGGTTCATAGCTCCTTGAAAGTGGAATCACAGGTGAACAGGGTGGTGAAGAAGGCATTCCGTATGCTTGCTTTCATTGGTCAGAACATTGAATAGAGGAATTGGGACACCTTATTGATGTTGTACAAGAAATTAGTAAGGCTGCATTTGGAATACTGCATACGGCTCTGGTCACTGTATTATAGAAAGGATAATATTAAACTAGAAAGAGTGCAGAAAAGATTTACTAGGATGCTACGGAGACTTGATGATTTGAGTTATAAGGAGAGGCTGGATAGATTAGTTTTTTTTCCCTAGAGTGTAGGAGGCTTGGGGTAATTTTATAGAAGTTATAGTGGCACAGGTAAGTTGAATATTCAATATCTTTCCCAAAGACAGGGGAGTCTAAAACTAGAGGGCATAGGTTTACGTGAGAGAGGAGAGATGCAAAAGGGTCCTCTTTCACATAGAGGGTGGTGAGTGTCTGGAACAAGCTGCCAGGGGTAGTAGTAGAGGCGGGTACAATTTTGTCTTTTCAGAAGTATTTAAACAGTTACATGGGCAAGATGGATATAGAGGGATGTGGGCCATCCACAGGCAACTGGGAATAGCTTTGTAGTAAAAATTTGGCAGTGTGGCCAAGTTGGGCCAAAGGGCCTGGTTCCATGCTGTAAACCTTTATGACTCTAACAGACATTTAAACTTCATTAGAAATGTGTCTTCAAAGGAAGGTTGACCCATTATGTACTCATTCTTGTGTATATATTTGCTTTTATAGTACATTCCATCAATAAGAATTACTCTGCTTCATATTATGATACAAAGACTTTGTTTTACACTTATGAGGCTGTAGATCTGTGCCCATATGCAGCAAAACCTGGATAACGTTCATGCATGGGCTGCTAAGTGGCAAATATGTGCCACTCAAGTGCCAAGCAATAATCACCTCTGAGAGAAAATCTAACAATTTCCCCTTGACACTCAATGGCATTGCCATCACTGAATCCATCTCCATCAACTTCTTGGGGACTACTGTTGATCAGAAAGTGAACTGAACCAGCCATATAAATACTGTGGCTGCAGTGCAAGATTAAGGCTGGGAATTTCGTGGTGGCTAACTCACCTCCTGACTCCCTGAAGCCTCTCCACCACCTACAAGGCACAAGTCAGGACTGTGAAGGAATATTGTCTACTTGCCTTGATGGCTGTGGCTCCAACAACACTCAAGAAGCTTGACACAATCCAGGACAAAGCAGCCTGCCTGATCAGCACTTAGGTTTCTGCTACCCTTCTTTATATATCTCTGTGTTGGGTCATGGTTCAATTTTTTTTCTCCTCCTTATGCCTTGGATTACTTTTTCTACATTACGAGCTGCAAAATGTAAATTTGCAAGCATTGGTTGAGATTATGTTAAATTCAGTAAACTGATTATTGAGAGTCGAGGCAATTACTAGCTGCAGGTGTGTGCATCAGCAAAGGCAGCCGATGTAAAAGATGCCATTTTATTTGCTAAATAACAAGACCTTCTTAACTGTTGTTAGACATCGAGAGAGGCAACAGTTTAGAGAGCCCAGAACCATTGGAATCATAATAATGATGGAACAAGATTGGAAGGCTGAATGGCCAGCTCCTGTTCCTTTGCTTTCTCCTGTAAAAACATTGCATGCAGTTGTCGGTCTTGGAGGCATGAAGAGTTGATTTGTTGCATATTAGTTTTCCAATGCTTTATTGGCACACCTTTATTTAAATCAGACAACTAACCTCACGCAGCCGATGAAGCGTGCCGACCCAGCTTGTCACCAAGTGACCTGTGATAAGGAAATAATGAACTGTGAGTATCTGTCATCGTAACCGTTTCTGACAGTTTGGCTACAGGCTCATCTGCGTTACTTGCACAGAAAGGCCTTTGTTGTTCCCACTAGTGACTTTGCAGACCGCTGTGGGCTTTGCTAGCTGCTGCACTCCTCCTACAGTACCCTGCTTTAAGGACGAGCAGCTGTCAATGACAAATCTGGCATTTGTCCTGATGATGCACTTGGCATTTATTTGTCTCCCTTTTTTATTAAACAAAAATTATCATGCTGTAAAAGACTTTTTTTTAAAAAAAGACTACACTATCCACTCTCGGCTGCTTTCTATTTCTCAAATATGGCACTTTCAGATGTAAACAATGAAACAAGGTTTGTTTAAAAGTGCACTCTGGCCAATTAAGTATTTATAAGGTGGTCTGACACTTTACTTAAGAACCTCATTTTCTATATAATGATGCAATCTGAATTATTTAAAAAGACTTGCTAATCTTTATTGCACTTTCAATAATTTAGTGATGGCTGTTTGAACACTGTTTTCCTTCTGAGTCTCTGCATTAAAAAATATATGGGGTGTAAAGAAATAAAATGGCTTGCCATTTTAATTCTGAGACTATAAATATAATACGGCTTCATTAGCATAAACTCATTAAGAAGACCACATTTTGCTGTTTAACAGCCAGTGTTTAGGGCTCTGAAGGATGGATTAGGTTTCTGAGAATTAAATGGTATCCATCATATATATCTTCTATAATTATGTTATTCAATTATTACATTTTACATGAAGTTGAGAGAACAACTAATTTGTCTAAGGGAATGTCCCCATTTTACTGATCTCAGAAGTCAGTGAAAAATGTTATCCTTCGGAGGTGCTGCTTTTCTACTCAGGTGACTGGAAAATAATAGCCGATGTTAACTGACCTTCTTGGCATTTGCACTTGGGTAGAATGGGATCACAGCTGCGCTGCTAAACTGCTAACCATCCTGTTACTTTAAAGCCTAAGTAGGAAATATCAGGTTCTTCTCAACCGCTGGATTCAATTAGGGAAGTTTCAGGGTCTTACGTGACCCTTGTCTTTAGTTTTTGTCTTCATAAAAGGTCATTTAAAAAAAAGATATATAACAAATGGCGTCATTTGCCATGTGAGCTAGACACATGATTGATGTAAGACCCTAATGTGTGTAGCTAGCATGTCTGCTTTGCCATTGCTCATAGTCCGTTAAACTACACACTGTTATAAATACCCAAGCAATCTATTATTCTGCTGCCAAGGTGAACTTTGGCCAAGTCCACAAGGTCCAATTATTGTTAAGTGAGCAGGCTTTCAGGTTAACTAGTGAAAGTGTTAGTGCATTTCAGGCCCTACACCAGAAACCACCCTGTATTAAGCAACTAGTGCTCAGCTTTTTTAAATGCTGCATTGAATCTGTAAGCAAGTTCTGAATGTGTCGTTTGAAGTGTGATGGATAAATACACAGGAGATACAATTACAATTTGTGCCAGTAACGTCTGCAACGTGAAATCTAGCTTATTGCTGGGAATTTTCTCAATTTGGTGTAACTTTTAGAACTGCAATTTAATGAGATGATTGTAAGTAAAGTTTATTTATTAGTCAGAAGTAAGGCTTACGTTAATGTTACAATGAAGTTACTGTGAAATTCCCCTAGTCACCACACTCCGGTGCCTGTTCAGATCAATGCACCTGACCAGCATGTCTTTCAGACTGTGGGAGGAAACTGGAGTTCCCAGAGGAAATCTGTGCAGGCACAGGGAGAATGTGCAAACTCCACACAGACAATGACCCAAGTCAGGAATCAAACCTGGAGCTGTGAGGAAGCAGTGTTAACCACTGTGCCACTGTGCTGCCATGGTTTTTGGTAAACCGCTAACTATTGCAATTTACAACAACATAGAGAAAGAGCACTTGCGTTAAAGATCTCTAAGCCCGTGTTTATGCTTCTCATGAGTTTCATCTCACAGTCTTCATTTGAGTCTATCAGCACGCACATCTGTTCCCCTCTCACACTTGTCTTCCTATTCCTTTTTCCATGATGTCCTTACCTAGTTGTGCTGTATTCCTTACTCAGTTGTTCTAAAGGTGGGTTCTTTATTCTTCCCTCACCCCACCTCATACCAGTATTGCGGATTAAATCACTACCAATTCCTGCAGTAAGTTTCAGACATCCAAAAACAGGACCAAGCTGAATTATCATGCTGTATGTGTGTTGTGTAAAAAGAAGACAGCATGCACTGTAGCAAGTCAGGTTAGTGCTTTTCATTTGATCATCCCCATCTACTGTGGAGGTACTGGTGCAGAATTAATATAATCCAATTCAAGCAATCTTTTCTTTATACAGTCCCTGACCTATTTGTTTCTGCCTCTGTCTCTTTCTTTGCAGTTTTAAATTCTGATTGTAAAGCTCAAGGTTTATCTTGTTGGTCTTGCTTATCAAGAGCGTCTCAGTTCCTTGACTCAAATAGATCCAACAGATTAGCTCTTGTCCAGGAACTTGGAGTCTTTTGGATGTGATGTTTCTAAGTTCAGTGACTTTCAACATCCAAGGTACCTTTTCAAGCTGTTGGCTCCAGCTCAGCTTTCTAAAGAACTGTAATCAGAGAATCCTACAGTACAGAAGGAGGCCATTTGGCCCATTGACTTTGCACCAACTGCAATCCCATCCAGACCCTATCCTCATAACCCCATGTATTTACCCCAGCTTGTCCCCCTGCATTAAAGGGCAATTTAGCATGGCCAATCAACCTAACCTGCACATCTTTGGACTGTGGGAGAGAACTGGAGCAGCTGGAGGAAACACACGCAGACACGGAGAGAATGTGCAAACTCTCTACAGACAGTGACCCGAGGCCAGAATTGAGCCCCGGTTGTTGGTGCTATAAGGCAACAGTGCTACCCACTGTTACCCACCATACTACATAATGCTTTTCCACAATACTTTTTATTTATGTGAAATGTCTACTGATCGATAACGTATTCTATGTACAATCTATACCTTTTCAGAGAACTTGTTTTTCTATTTTGAAGCTTCCATAAAATAATATTTTGCTGTTATTCATATTATGTTTGTATTCTGTTGAATGAGGATTCTTTTGTGCTTCATGATCCAGTGCCAGTTTCTGTCAGATATTTATTAGCCTATATAATTATAGCCCAGCAACATCTTAAGACAAAATTATATAACTGTGGAAATAGGTAAATTTTAAGGACTCTGTATATAACTTAATGGGTAAGCTTGTTTTCCTTCACCTTTCACATCTGAGTCAGAAATTTTCAGTCCATCTCCAGGACTTCAGCACTAATAGAGGCATGCTCTGTTGTCAGGGAGCCGCCTTTCAGACGTCGCATTAAACTGAGGCTCTGTTTGCCTGCTCAAAAGATCCCATGGCAGTTGTCCCAGTTTCCTAGCCTGTATTAGCTTCATCTAACATCACTGAGACAACAGATCATCTGGCTATTTATCTCATTAGTGTTTGTGTCGGAACTGAGTGGCTTTCCACAAATTTCTGCCACTTTGTAAAATGAGAGAGGTGCCTCACTACTTTCTCTGTCAAAGGCCTGTTGTAGCTCGGACTACTGGACTGGGGTAAATCATGTCGGCCTATTTTCCCCGTGTCACCTGCACATACATCATTTAAGAATAAAATGGCTCCAATTAATAGTGTGGGCATGTGTTTGACCTCAATTTAAAATGTATAGTAATGGTGTCTTCCAGGCCTTGTTAGTGCTATGCAATCTTATGATCACATCTTGAGTTTAGGGAGTTGTGCTAATAATCTAGACTGATACTCCAGAGCATTGTTAGAGATCCAGTGGATCAGCTGTTAAACTTGTCCAGGTAGACACTAAATTCATCATGGCTTTATTCAAAGAAAAGCAAGGAGTTGTCTTAAGATAAAGGCAAAATGCTACAGATGCTGGAATCTGAAACAAAAATAAAAAAGGCTGGAGAAACTCAGCAGGTCTGACAGCATCTGTGGAGAGAGAGAATAGAGCCAACATTTTGAGTCTGGGTGACCCTTCGTCAGGGCTCAAGGATTTGTCTAAGTGTCCTGACCAACATTTCCCTAACAGCCAACTTTACTCAAAATAGATTAGTTTGCAATTTACGTTACTGCTGTTTGTGAGATGAGGTGGCACAGTGGCACAGTGGTTAGCACTGCTGCCTCACATTGCCAAGGACCCAGGTTCAATCCCTGGGTTGGGTTACTATCTATGTAGAGTATGCACGTTCTCCCTGTGTCTGTGTAGGTTTCCTCTGGGTGCTCCACTTCCTCCCACCGTCCAAAGATGTGTTGGTTAGGTGCATTGACCTGAACAGGCACCATAGTATGGTGACTAGGGGAATTTCACAGTAACTTCACTGCAGTGTTAATGTAAGCCTTACTTGTGACTAATAAATAAACCTTTTAAAAAATCTAGCTTAATGCAAAGTTGTTGCCACCTTTGCCTTCACAATTGTTACTGCACTTCAAAGCAATCCATTGTTTCTGAAGTACTTTCAGATCAAGTCAGAGGTGCAGATGGTGCAATATAAATACATGTAAAAAAATTTTCCTTGTAGCAAAAACAGAAAATGCTGGAAAATTTCAGCAGAGAGCCCTGACGGAGGGTCATCTAGGCTCAAAACGTTGGCTCTATTCTCTTCCCACAGATGCTGTCAGACCTGCTGAGATTTTCCAGCATTTTCTATTTTTATTTCAGATTCCAGCATCTGCAGTGTTTTGCTTTTATCTTTTCCTTGTAGCCCTGTTTGCAATTTGAAAATTTAAAGACAAGAGGTGAAAAGAAATTATCTCATCATAGCCATCACCTGCTCCTACACCATTGCCACCCCCAAAAGCCAGGTCACAAGCAAATGTCTTTGGTTTCACATGTTGCCCCTGCTGTCTCCATTTAGGAGGAGGCTGTTTAATTCACAATTTTAATAATCTCCTACTGCTTGATAAGAGGGACAGGGATTGATGGAGGTCGGGTCAGTGTAATGACACCTATGCAGACACGGGGCCAAGGTGATGAGGAATTAAAATGGCAGGGGCCGAGAGCCTTGAATCTGGCACTGAGTGATACCGCACTGTGGTATTAGATATCCCCTGTCATTTGCAAAGCAATGTAATTTGAAGTAGCAATATCTTGGAGCTAATTTCCAGTCAAACTCCATCATGCTTCCTGACTTTGATTTCTACAAGGGTAGTCATGTCTCCAAATCATCTGGACGTCAGCAGAAATTCAACCCCAAAATGTTTTTCACCTTTGCTTGGCAACAGGCAATATGATTACATGGGCTTCCAAGTTTGCCTGGATAATGATTCAAGCCTCAAATATTTAATGAACTTCCATTAAAATTCTTTCCTCAGCTGTTTTAACAGAGTCCTCAGTCCATATTGTGAAAATAAATGAGTCTCTGTACTAGTGCTCCACTGGGGCCCACATAAATAATTCAACACTTAACGTTGGCGCGCCTCTTTGGGTCCATTGCCCATCGAATTGATTGGAGCCAGCACAGCACATGCCCCAGTGTCTCTGCGTGGTCTTGATGTGAAACAGTTTCACCTGTGGGTGATAACAGCTTCTAACCTCTTTACAGTGGGGTTAGTTAGAATTAATCTGCAGTTGATTACTATGGAACCACGGGGTACCTTGGCTTTGTGCAATCGTGTAAAATGGAGGATTGCAAATTGGCAACCCATTGTACATTCCTCCTGATTTATGTTTCCATTGATCCAACCCCATGACTTCAGTTTACATCAGTGTAGAAATAATCCTGAAGAGAAGCAGCACCAAATAGTTACTTTTGACTCCTAGGTTTTAATTTATTCCAGGAATGTGCAAAAGGATACCAATTAGGCTTTTCTGACAATCTGGCAACTTTAATGGTAATTTTTGATTTATTCATTTATGGGAAGTGAGGGTCAGTGCCTAGGCCAGCATTTATTGCCCATCCCTTATTGTCCTTGAGAAGGTGGGGGTGAGCTGCCTTCTTGAACTGCTGTTGCCCCAGAGGCGTAGGTACACCCACATTGCTGTTAGGAAGGGAATTCCAGGATTGTTGACCTAGCGACAGTGAAATATATACTGGTGTCAGAGCACAAATGATCAGCTTTATTTACAACAGTTTGATAACTTGATGTGATGAGATGTGAATGAATAAGGCCTGGGTTATGAGTTCAGTCCCAAAGGGGAGGCGATGTCCTACTGGTATTACCATCAAATTATTAATCCAGAAACTCAGCTAATGTTCTGTGAACTTGGGTTCGAATTCCGCCAGGCAGGTGGTGGAATTTGAATTCAATAAAACAAATCTGGAATTAGGAATCTACTGATGACCATGAAACCATTGTCAATTGTTGGAAAAAACCATCTGGTTCACTGATGTCCTTTACAGAAGGAAATCTTCCATCCTTACCTGGCCTGGCCTACTACGTGAGACGCCAGAGCCACAGCAATGTGGTTGACTCTTAACTACCCTCTGAAATGGCTTGGTAAGCCACTCAGTTCAAGGGCAATTAGGGATGGGCAATAAATGCTGGCCAGGCAGCAATCCCTATGTCCCACAAATGAATAAAGAAAGATTATTGTATCCCATGTATGGTATTCTTTAGCACCTATATAGTCTAATCCAAATATAGGTCCTTCTTAAAATGTATTGGCTTATTAAACTAATATTATACAAAGCAGCTATGGATACTGAATCACTCTGGAGTAAAAATCACATATGAAATCATACAAACCCATAGTGAACTTAAAAATTCCTTTCTTCCCTATTCTCAACAGTTTACAAGAGAGGCCATTGAGCCCTTTAGGTCAGTTCCACCATTCAATTAAATCATGGCTGAACTGTAAAAAATAGTAGAAAAGGGAAATTTGATAAGTGCATTTAAATTTCTGAATGACAACTGACTGTTATTTCCAAACTATGATTTTTATTGCTAAAAATGAAAAATAAATCAATGCATAAATAAATCAGTCCAAAGATGTGCGAGTTAGGTTGATTGGTCATGCTGAATTGTCCCTTACTGTCAGGGGATTTTATTCTTTTTATTCTTATGAGGGACATGGGTGTTGCTGCCTGGCCAGCATCCCTAGTTGCCCGAAGGCAGCTGAGAGGCAACCACATTGCTGTAGCTCTGAAGCCACGTGTAGGCCAGACCAGGTAAGGATGGCAGATTTCCTTCCCTAAAGAACATCAGGGAACCACATAGGTTTTTACAAAAGTTGACAATGGTTTCATGGTCATCAGTAGACTCTTAATTACAGATATCTTATATTGAATTCAATATTGAACCCGGATCCTCAGAATATTTTATATGAGTTTCTGGATTAATAGTCTGGTGATAATACCACTAGGCCATCACCTCAGGGTAAATATGGGGAGAGGGCCTGGATGGGATTGTTGTCGGTGCAGCTCGATGGGCCACATGGCCTCCTTCTGCACTGCAGGGATACTATGATTCACCCTCCCCAACTTCAACTGTTGTCATCATTATTAATAAAAAGGGACATATACTAGAAGGGGAGATTCTTACAGTAGAAAATAGAAAAAGAGACCAATTTCAGAATATTGGGTTAGCAACCAGTCATCTTAATCATCTCTGCTGTACTGTGTTAAAAATATTGTTGTACTGACAGAGGAAGCATTTAGAGCAGTGCCCTTGTTTGCAAGGCCAGTGGGGAATGGGCTTGTTTCTTGCAGATGTGAATTTAATTACGCTGTTGCAAAGTCTGACGTAGGAGTGGAATTAAAGACGGCGAATGCAGCGAAATAGACAAAATCCCAGATGTGGTGCTTCCCCAAGATGTCTGCTCTCTCTGTAGACATGGGATTCTCTGAAAATGTCACAGGGGAGCACCAGGCGAGGCAGCCTCAGTATATCCGTGCTCTGTTTTGGTAGCAGACAGAACAACATGAGACCCTCGTCCTGCTGTGCAATCACAAACAACAATAACAATTGGAATTTGCAGCTGAGAATAGGAATGATGAAGTCTGCGCACATTGGAGGCAGGTAGACAAATTATTATTTCAAATGAATGCTGAAATTCATGTTACCAGATGTTGGCTTAAGTTAGATCAGCTGACTTGGGTCAGATTTCAGTATCTTCTGACAGGGTATTGGTGCTAATGCTACATTTTCAGATTGCATTATGTGCCCCTGCCTTCTGTTTGATGCATTTTAGCATAGCCTTCTGTGACTAGTGAGGCTTTTGAATTTGTTTCTGCCACAATGGAGAAAATTTTTTTTTAAAGATTTACAGAAACATTTCACAATATTTCTGAGCCTAAAAGCGTTCCAAGGGGATACTATTTCATCCGTCAGCCTCCCTGTAACAACCAAAACTGGCTAAATTTAGGGGAGACGTGCAGGAAAATTTTTTCACATAGTGGCTGGTGGGTGCCTGGAAAGCACTGCCAGTGGAAGCAGGTACCATGATAAATACACAAATAGGAGGTGAACAGAGGGATCGAAACTGCGTATCAGCGCAGGCTTGATGGACTGAAGGGCCTGTGCCTCTGCTGTTTTGTTCTTTGATACTACGCTAGTGTCTTACAAAGTTCATTCAGTGAATAAGTTACCTGTACAGCAAAAATGAAATATCTGGCTTTAGCTGGGAGATTCTACCCACAGGAAGCTCCTGATTGAAATCCGCTGTAGTTCCATTATTGGGCGGAATTTTCTGGCCATTCACACCAATGAGATTCTTTGGTTCTGTGGCAGAGAATGGAGATTTGGCTGAGCGCCAAATTCTCTAGTCCGCACTTGCAGTGGCGTGAACGTCTGGAAAATCCTGGCCATTGTCTTTGAAATTAGGCGTAAATGGGATAGGCAATAGCTCATCTGTCAAAGTTATGAACACAACTCCTTCACAGAGCCCTTGAACATTATGCTACTAAAAAAGAATTGGGAACAATGTTATTGCTGCTAGTCAACATTTTCCAGGCCTGCTGCAGTGGCTTCCTCTGCGGCGGGTGCAGCAAGCCATTCAAATCCCTGTTGACTTTGGCGGGACTGGAAAATCCTGCTGATAGGAGAGGCCAAAAAATCCCTCCCACTGTTTTTAAACGCCTCTTAGATTGTAACTTGGCAACATGTCTGCCCATTTCCACCAATCCTTTTGATAAAGTTTGACATGAAGCAATTCCTTTAAAATTGCTGAAAGCAAAATACTGAAAATGTGAAAATGAAAACAGGGAAAGGCTGGAAAAATGCAGCAGGTCAGGCAGCTTCTGTGGAGAAACAGGAATTCCGGTACCTGGCTTTAAGGGACAGGTCAGGTTTAATAATGTCATCTGGGCTTCATTGTTAGCACTCATCTTGATTTGAGAAATTGTGTGTGCAAGCTCTGCTACAAATATGTGATCTGATCTGACACTTCACTGTAGACAGTCTTGCCTTTCAGATGAGGTATTAAACAAAGGCGTTGTCTGCCTGTGCAAGAAATCTCATTGGTGTTGGTAGAGGAGCAGTAAATTCTTGTGGTGTTCTGATCAATTCATACCTCAACTAACAGCCCCAAAAACAAATTCATTGATTGTTCAGCAGGTCTGACAGCACTTGTGGAGAGAAAATAGAGCCAATGTTTTGAGTCTGGATGACCCTTTGTCAGAGTGACAACGAGTCATCCAGACTCGAAACGTTGGCTGTATTCTCTCTCCACAGATGCTGTCAGACATGCTGAGTTTCCCCAGCATTTTATATATTTGTTTCAGATTCTAGCACCCGCAACATTTTGCCTATATTTCATTGCTTATTCATTCATTCATTGTCTGTGGGAAAATTGGTTAGATTATAGTGGAAGAGCTGTGACTGAACTTCAGCAGTAATTCACTAGTTCTAAGGCACTCGGTGGATGTGACATTGAATAATCTCTTTTTTCTCAACCCAACTTGCCTTTGAAGCAAATGAGCACATTGTGTAATAACGTGGTATAATATCCCTGTCTACAAAACAGTAAAACAGCTAACTTATTGTAGCACTTTGGGAGATCTGAGAGTTTAAAACAAATGTGGCACTATAACATTGAAATTTATAGCTCATTTGCCAAATTATTGGTTGCTTTAGGGTTTATTGTCACCAGACCAAGAAATCTTTACATTTTAGCTCATTTAATTGTTTATTCAGCAAAACAAAAATGTCAGATAACACTGAACAAATTCGCATGATCTGGTTGTATTTAGTGTAACTGGGTCATGGATTTGGCTTTGTGCAATGAGGTGAGTTAAGTAAGAAACATCTTGGGGGCAATCTTACCAAAAAAATCCCAAACAAGCATGAAAATGGGAGAGATTCAGATCCGATTTCTTGGCGAGGTCGCAAGTCCAATCAAACGCCACTCTGTTCAAAAAAGTAATGCTGAATCCGTTTCTTGCCAGTAGGGGGGAAGGGGCAGGGCCTAAGCTTGCCAGAAAGCCAGCAGCTGAGAGTAGAGGGTGCAATCGCGCATGCATAGATCTCTCTGCTCCTTTGCACGGAACAGAGAAATCTGTCAGTTTCCTCCAACCCCTCCCCCTGTGTTTTGGGCACCTCCTCTCCCATGATCGTTGGGCTCCCCGGCTGATCAAAACCACCCCTCATCCCCTGGCCCAGCCGACGGTTCTGTCCCGGGCTTATTAATAATATTTAAACCAACATTAACATTGATTTAAATATTGAAATCAGCCTTGTGCCCTTTTCGGGAGTGAAGCTGATCTTGCCGGATACCCGGGCCCTTTAAAATCGCGATAGATGAGAAATAGGTGTGTGTGAACCTGCTTTTTCATGTATCTCACCATCTTATCGATCCTCCCTCGCCCCTCGTAGTAGAATTGTGTGGCCTAAACTGTTGAAATCAACAGAACTCGGTTTGATGTGAAGTGCGTTGGGCTGAGACCAGGCCTATATCTTGTGGAACTGGTTGCATAATGAAGAATAATAACTGACAGGAAAATAGGAAAATGAACCATTTGAGAGTTAAAGTTGCTGTATGGTAATTGCAACTTGCACTTAGCGCCCTTTTGTTGCATTATTACTGGGCAAACACTAGCCATTCACAGGACATTCCACTGTCTAGCATTGTGATGGAGGAATTAACCCATACAAGATTAGTGCGTGAATGGCGGCATTAGGATTGAGGAGAGGAACCGAAACACTAATCAATGCAACAACAAATTCTGCCAATATGGGTGGATTCTCCAGTCTCATATGCCTCACTAATGCTGCCAGCGAGAAGGGAGAATTTGGCGCTCAGTCAAATCTCCATTCGCTGCAGCGGGACTGGACAATCCCAGCTGTGGGTGGGGTCGGAGAATTCTGACCATTGTCTTTGATCCAATTTTTAAAAAAAATTTATATTGCTCGACAATATTTGAAATTTGGACCAAAGCAAAATGCACTGCAGCCCACTCTGCTGTATCCTGTGAATCCAACATAAACAGTCACACAACAGTTGCAGAAATCCAGCCAGAGTTCGCAGAGTCAGCTCAGCAGGATTATTTAAATGTACAAGCAACTGATTTATTTTTCTAATGAGCAGTTCAGTGCATTGCACCTAATTTTTAGCTGTTTGAAAACAGTTTTGCCTGTTACTGATTATTATTGACGAGAACAGTCTTTTTGAAAGCAATAGCTACGCTATACAAGTTCCAGTCGCATGTCCATGAAATATTCATCTTAATGGCCTATTTGATGTTGTAATTCCCTGTGACATTGTGCGCTGTAATTTGTTTAGGGTTAACAAAACTGAGGCATGAAATCAGGCACATAATAGGATACTGGTTATGTGCCCGTTACTGGAGTTATAATGTAACAAGATTAAAGCTAAATTTTTTTTAGGGAAAAGAATCTGGGGTGAGTACATTAAGAAATGGAGAGCTGAGTTAATTTCACAGAGGTTTAACCCTCTATCCCTGAAATTACAACCTGATATGCTAATTAATGCACAGGCACTGAATGCATTCATCTGAAATTCTTCTCACTGCTATCTTAGCAGACATTTTAACACAATTACTTTCAACGGAACATAGCAAGCAGTCAAGTAAAATATTTGTATTCTACTGTCCCGCAGAGTAAGGTCGGGGCCTTTGAACCTAGTTTTATGATTTTCAATAATGTATTTTCTTTTAAAACTAGAAAACATTTCTCCTTCAGAATGAAAAAGGAGTCTGGAAATATATTGCGCAGTGAAGGGCAGGTTAATGTGACAGACAGTTAATGCTCTACCACTAAAATTACAATGTGGGGTGCTAACACACAAATACTGAATTCTTTTGTGCAGAAGTCACATGAGTGATGTCTCTGTCTGTTAATATTGGATATTGTAAATTTAGTGGTTCTCTTAAGCCATGTTCAGTACTTGTCTGTAGATATCCCTGTCTCTCTTCACAGCACAGGGGAATATCATGAAGATATGATTTAATAAGCAATCCTAATTATGCAGGTAATTGCGATAGGTTATCATTAAGCTGTGTTTAAAAGTTATGAACTCGAAGATATCTTTAGGCTGACAGTTTACTGACTGTGTACTGTACTACTTTTCAATAAGCAGTGTGTTCCTAAGTTAATGGTTGGTCGCACAAAGTTCCATCTTCTTGAGAGATTTTAAACATTGTTAAATACTTGAGCTTTGTTTTTAAGTATTTGTTGTCCACTATGTCTGGTTAAATTGCTGTGTTAGAATTGTTATGCTGAACAGTAAAATGGGGAATTGAATTAATTATTTTTGCTAAGTTAATCCGTGTTGTTTCAATTTCAAAATCTAATACCAAAAAATGTTGTTAGCTACTAAGCAGAGATAACAGATCCAGCACAGAACAAAAATCTGTTCATTGACTGGGATTGTGTTCAGCCATTTGTTTTCCAGTTGTCGCATGCAATATAGGGGTTTGGTTTTGCACCATCCACGCAGTAAACAAACTATCCGTCTATCTGTCCCCTCAAAAGCACAGATTTAAATGGTCTTTTATAAAACACAATTACTACATATTGCAATTATTCTCTCAACTGATTTACCCACCCAAGATCGAGCAGTTCATAGTCTGATCTATGGGACAGATTCTGAACAGGGGGATCAAAAACCAAAAGTGGCTGTTTGTAATATCAGTATAAATGTCTCCATCAAAATACCGGGATAGGATACATCTTAATATTTTAAAATATAGAATCGAAATAATAACTTCTAGGCTTCAAAGAAAAAGATTCTGTATCGAAAGGAATGACACTTACTATGTAAGAAAAATCTTTATTCAAATTAAGATCTTACTCTCACTATGAATTGAGAGAGTTTCCCTGTTTTATTTGAAGGGTGGTTGTCATTTCACTGTGATTTTCTGTTTTTTTTTGGCTTGCACACACACAATGCCACCGTATCAGATACTCGAGTACCCATGTTATGCCTGTAAAATGGACATGGCTTCAATGAATTTCAAGACCAACATTTCAGTTGAAAATGCATTGAAATTTTATAGTAATAGTGGATTACGGCAATGTTACTCTCGGAGCCTAATGATGTAAGATATCTGATTCTTACACCTGAATTTTTAAAGATCAAACATGTTTGTATTCTATTCAGGTTCTATAATTCTCCATAATACAGATGTATTGTTTAGTGACAGACAATTAAACATTATGAGGAGGAATGAAGTTCAGTTCATTTACTACAGATTCCTTCATGTGCCTTATTTTAAATCATCATTTAGTGTAGCTGGAACTCATTTTAAATTGGTGAAAAATACATGATAGATTTATTAATGAGGTGTGGATAGCTATATCAAAAGCGGACAGTTCTCTCCAACTCTCTGTGTTTAGAAGTGTGTCTACATATGAGATCAGAGGGGGCTGTTACTGACAGGGGGGATGATGAATGCTTTTTCCTTAACATACGATTGTCACCCTCGAGTGTGCTCATTCCTGCACATTGATTAATTGGAATACTAGAAAGAATTTGTGTGCGTTGCTGGTTAAGTGTCCTGAAATCCACCGCGTTGATCTTTTCCAGAGAAACAACACCCTCACTCAGCTGAATATCTGAGGTCAGGATGTTGGGAGGGGCTGAGCTTTCCAACAGGCTCCCGTTCAGTATTCCCATTGGTGCCATGGTTCAATGAAGCAAGTACCCCAAGCTCAGTGACATTTTGAAATGTAGCCCGGCTGGAGGTCTGCACTTATTGCAAGAGTGGGACATACGGGGCAGGGAGACAAGAGGGGGGGGGGGGGGGGTCCATTGGATGAGGAAATATGTAATCTTTTCAAAGCAATAGATGTAGTTCCAGCACCCAACATCCCACTCCCCCTTCTATTTCCAGCACTCGTACACAAACAGCTCTTAATAAATACAGACCTCCTGCACATTTCAGCCACAGTAAAAAGTCTGACAACACCAGGTTTAAGTCCAACCGATTTATTTGATAGTAAACTCACTAGCTTTCGAGGTTTCCCTCTTCTTCAGGTGAATGGAGAGTTTACTATCAAATAAATCGGTTGGACTTAAACCTGGTGTTGTCAGACTTTTTACTGTGTTTACCCCAGTCCAACGCTGGCATATCCACATCATTTCAGCCACAGCAGTAAAGCTGCATTTTCTAATGCTTAAGTGGAAAGATTTCTTTCTACCAATTGCACAATGCCCTCTGCAATAATGCCATTCACTTAATAGTATTTACATCACCACAAAGGCAGTCAATGATGCTTATTGGAGGAAGGTAATTGATTTTTAGTGAGTGGAGATAAGCAGCACCAGGATATTCCAGGGTAGGGATGGATGAACTGGAGGAAGAAAATAAAACCTTTACCTGATGTTCCGTAATCTGGAATTATATGTACTTAACACGTAGATGGTGTGATTACAGTGGTGTGACCAGTTAAGGATGGATGTAAAGACTCTCACCATCCCCCACCCCTTCCGACCCTTTTCTCCCACTCCTCGGTTGACTGTAACAGGCTATTTTGAAATTTATAAGGATGGACGTGTTTATTCAGTGTATGTACTTAACTGTTTATGTGGTTATTGCAAAAAAACTAAGTCAGATGGGCTTTCTTATATTTAAATGCATTAGGGTTAGTATGCACACACATGCACACAATTAAGTAGAGGAGGCTAACTTATCATAGAATCCCTACAGTGCAGAAGGATGCTGTTCGGCCCATTTACACCGACCACAATACCACCCAGGCCCTATCCCCATAACCCCATGTATTTACCCTAGCTAGTCCCCCTGACATTAAGGGGCAATTTAGCATGGCCAATCCACCTAACCTGCACATCTTTGGACCTGTGGGACGAAACCAGAGCACCCAGAGGAAACCCACACAGACTTGGGGAGAATGTGCAAACTCAACACAGACAGTGTCCTGAAGCCAGAATTGAACCCGTGACCCAGGCGCTGTGAGGCATCAGTGCTAACCATTGTGCTACCATGCTGCCCCTCATGGCCAAATCAGAATTCAACAACAAAGAGCAAAGTTATAAAGAATTCACTGAGTATGCATCCGTCACTGCTGAGGCAGTTCTCTGTGGTCTCGGGTGTACTTTGTGCTCCTGATTTTTGGAGGTAGGATTGGAAGCAGGAGCATGAAATCCCACAGGAATCCCAAAATGAAGAATACGCCAGCAGGATTTCCCATTCTATTGTCTCCACCTCTGCCAATGACATTAGGGGAATCCCTGCCAATGACGTTAGGGAATCTGAACTTCGAATGTTGGGATTCCCATTTGAACACAGTAAAAAGTCTGACAACACCAGGTTTAAGTCCAACCGATTTATTTGATAGTAAACTCACAAGCTTTTGAGGTTAAGCTGTTCTTCAGGTGAATGGAGAGTTCTGGCCTCAGACAGAGCGTATATCTGAAGAAGAGCTTAACCTCGAAAGCTTGTGAGTTTACTACCAAATAAATTGGTTGGACTTAAACCTGGTGTTGTCAGACTTTTTACTGTGTTTACCCCAGTCCAACGCCAGCATATCCACATCATTCCCATTTGAATACAGGTAAATATAATTTTCAGGTCTTCCCGCCTGGTTGTGATGTTTCATGTCCTTCAGCGAGGACAGGCTATTTAAGATTTCATCAGAAAGATGACACCATTGACTGTGTAGCACTTCCTCCGTACTCCTAATATAGGCATTAGGCTAGAGTACGGTGCTGGAGTCTCTGGAGTGAAACTTACAATCTTCTGACTCAGGTGATATTGCAATTGCTGAGCCAGGATGTACTGGTATAATGTAAGGTGCATGATGGAAAGAGCTTGTGTTTGAATTGAAGTGCTTACTTGTATTCATTAACATTAAAAACTGTTCTCAGTTTGTTCAGATTCTTATGGAACAATCAATAAGACGTCCCTCTCTGTGGGGAATTGTGCAGAGTTTTATTAATAATCAATAATAGATTATAGAGTCTATGATTTAGGATATTCTGTCAAATCCATTGGACAGGACACAGTGGCAACGTGATTGGTGAAGTTGTTGAGGTATGTTCTATGTTCTAAAGCGAATTTATCTGAGATCCTATATCCATTCACTTTCCAGTGACTCCTCCCATAAATACGTATGAGTGAGGACAGAATCAGATTCAACTGTGATGCCTGCAGCAGTCAAATAGCTTGCCGCCATTCACTATGTCAAGGTTGATGAATGATGATTACTTGATTAGAGTGGTGCCAGAGGCTCTATGTTTCTGGTAGAACCATATCCCAAGGAGGCAATTAGGTAGATTTTCCTTTTATAGTACTTCTGGCACTGAGCTTCATGTCCATTGGGAATTAAAGGATTTTCCCCTCCAACGTTCTGCATTTTAATGGGCAGAATATTCAAGGATTGAGAAGAGCCACAAAGTTGAATTAGGAGTGAAAAGTAGAATAATTCTTTCCTTTACAACCTTGAAGGAGGGAACTTTAGAAATGAATTTGAGTATAAATAATACAGGAGAGATGGTAGTTTAAAATTTATTTATAAGTCTCACAAGCAGGTTACATTAACACTGCAATAAAGTTACAGTGAAAATCCCCTAATTGCCACACTCTGGTGCCTGTTCAGGCACACTGAGGGGTAATTTAGCATGGCCAATGCACCTAACCAGCGCATCTTTCAGATTGTGGGAGGAAACCAGAGCACTCGGAGGAAACCCACGCAGACACGAGGAGAACACATAGACTCTATGCAGACAGTGAAGTGACCAAGCTGGGAATTGAACCTGGGTCCCTGGTGCTATGAGGCAGCAGTGCTCACCACTGTGCCTCCGTGCCACCCAGCAGAATACATCTTCAAATTAGAGAGATAATGGGACAAGTCTGGTTCAAACTAGTTGAAAGGCATATTTTGGGACCAGTGCAAAGGTTTTTGAGATGTTACAACTTTGAGCAAGAAGTTGTTGTAATCTGGAATGAAGTATTTGAAGAAGTAGCGGAAGCACAGTTTATTCGGTTAAAGCAACGAAATGATGAAAGTACCGTTACATTTCTCGGTCTACAATATTCCATAGTGGGAAAGATCTAGAGGGACAAATTTTCAGGGAACTTACAGAGAGGTGCAAAACAAATACAGTAATCTTTCATAGGGCGGCATAGTTGATGCAGGCTTGGAGGGCTGAAGGACCTGTTCCTGTGCTGTAATTTTCTTTGATCTTTCAGCTTACATTGGATATACAGGTGAGAAACAGGCCATTTGGCCCAACTAGCCCCTGCCAGTGTTTATGCCCCTCTCAAACCTCCTCCCATCTTTCCTCAACTAAATCGTTCATTGTAACCTACTATTTCCTTTTCCCTCATATGTTTGTCTATTTTCTGCTCAAATGTAACCATATCATTTCCCTCTGTGGTGTTGAGTTCCACATTCTCAGAACTCTTTGGATAAAGAACTTTCTTTTGAGATCCCTATTGGATTTCTTGGTGTCAATCTTATATTGATGATCTCTGGTTATGCTCTATCCTGCAAGAGGAAACCCTGGGGACGATTCTCCCAAAAGTGCTGAATTCTCGGGAAAACTGTTTTAAATCCCAACTATTCTGTCAGTTCGGCTTCTCACCTGAATCTCCGCATTCTGTGCTCTGCAGAGGTCCCAATCGTGAATCTCATTAGAACACCGGGTGCGGAGGGGCACTATTCGCACTGGAATTTGACAATTTTGGAACTCTGCACATGCGCAGTGATTGTGATCTGGCTAGCTCGATTGCTGGCCAGCCTGGGACCCCTGCAGTGTTGCCCCTCCAGCTCCCCCACCCCGCCACGGTCTGATCACAGTCCCTACAGCAATTCTTGGGCCAGCCCTGACCTCCCCCATCCCAGAGTACCCTGATGTCCGGGCCTCACCCCCCCACCAGCAGTGGCAATCCCTCCACAACCCCCCCCCCCCCCACCCCCTTCTCCTGGCACCCCCCTCCCGCTGACCCCCTCCAGGGTCAGACCCCTCCCCCCCCCAGCAGATCACTCCCTCCAGCTCTCCCCAAATGCTGCCCTCTGTCCATCCCAGACCAATCCTATCTGCAGAGTGGGCCCCCACCCTGACCGATTGCCCCAGGCTTTGCCGACGATAGACCCCATCCCCTTTGCATTGCCTGATGCCTGGTAGACAATGCCTAGATGCCTCCGGCACAGGCTGGCATTGCCAGTGTGCCCATGCCTAGGGGGCTCCATCCTGCTGCTGCCTGACCCCCTGGGGGACTCCGATTACCCCCCTTCGTTCTGGCGTGGTCTTCCTCTAGTTTCCCGAATGTGGGGAGCTAATCTGAAGGCCGCTGGAATGAGGTACTCCTGGTTGGGTGGGAGGTTCAAGGTCGCAATAATTACCTGATAAACATATTTCAAATACATGCAGAAAAAATTTAACTGACTTACCTGCCTTCCTGCCGGTTTCCAATGTGGTCTGGCAGGCAACTGTTCACGCTTCTGGGAGATGCTTATGTGTTCCCCACACATGTGCAAATCCCTGTTCAAGCCTGCAGATGTGCATCTCCCACTGCAATCTGACAGAAAGGTTGCGGGACGCAACGTGAGAATCGCGGCCCTTATTTCTGTATCCACTCTATCAAGCCCATTCATAATTTTAATGATCTCTATTACGCTATCCTTCGGCTTTTGTTTTCCAAGAGCAAAGATACCCAGCCTGTTAATCCTTTCCTGTAGCTGAAATTTTACCATCCTGCCTGCCACGGGAATCGGAGCAGGCAATCTGCAGATAATGAGAAGATATGTTGACCTCGGGTGGGATTTTACAGTTTGGGATGAGTGAGAGACTGTAAAATCCTGCCCTAGATGTATAGTGGGATGGAATCCATAGTCTCACAGCCCGTAGTTTTTTGCAACAGACCTGCATTGAAAAGGGAAACAGAAAAGGGAAACTGAGAAAGGGAACTGACCCTCATAGTTTCTAAGGAAATAAAAGCTGAAATTGTGTTTGGAAACTAAACTTCTGATTGAAAGTATATAAAAGGAGAGAGAGCCATCAGAGCACAGTAGATGATGAGTTCAGTGGTGCAGTACAGGCAGGTTGTTCTTAAGAGTTTGCAGGCTGTCATTATTTAGATGATGAGCTTACTTTTTATTCTTCCTGCCAACGTGGACAATTTCACATTTTCCCATATTATACTCTATGTGCCAGATTTTTGCCTACTCACGTATCTTTGTCCTTTTGTAGCTTTCTTACATCCTCTTCACAATTTACTTTTCTACCTATTTTATGTTGTCAGAAAATTTAGCAATCAAACATTCAGTCCATTCATCTAAGTAATTTAAATAAAATGTAAAAAACTGAGATCCCAGCACACTGCTCATCATACAATGCCAACTCTGTGAGCCAATCTTCAATTCACGCCAATATGTTACCCCCTACATCATGAACTTTTATTTTACATAATAATGTAATAACCTTTAAAAAGTACAGTACATCTACTTGTTCCCCTTTATTATCCACAGAAAATGTGACTACTTCAAAGAACTCCAATAAATTTTGTTAAATACGATTTCCTTTTCACAGAAGCATGTTGATTCTGCCTCATTGCATTGAATTTTTCTCAGGTGCCCTGTGATAACGTATTTAATAATGGCTTCTAACATTTTCCCCATGGCAGCTGATAGGTTAACTGGCCTATAGTTTCCTGCCATCTGCCTTCCTTTGAATAAAGGCGTTAAGTTTGCTTTCTTTGAATCTGATAGAACCTTTCCTGAATCTAAGGGATTTTGGAAAATTAAAACCAATGCATCAATTATTTCATTAGCCATTCCTTTCAAGACTTTAGGGTGACATCTATTCAAACCCAGAGATTTGTCAGCCCACAGACCCAACAAATTGGTTATACCACTTCCCTGGTAATTGTATTTTTTCTGAGCTTTTCACTTCTTACCTGACTTACAGCAATTTTGGGCTTATTACTGGCATTCTCTTTTGTGAGGAAATACCTGTTTACTTCATCCATTATAGCCCTACTTTCCATTATCAATTGCCTCGTGCACTTTTATAGGATAGATTCTCACTTTGTTAACTTTTCTAACTTAAATGTTTATAGAGTTCTTTTACCGTCTGCATTTATATTACTGGCTGTCTTTCCCTTGTACTCTAGTTTTTCCCTCCTTATCAATCTTTTTGTCCTTCTTTGATGTTCTTTATATTCTTTTCAATCTTCTAACCTGCCATTTGTCTTTGTGTAAATATGTTTTTTCTTTAAGTTGAATACTGTATTTAATTTATTTAGTTAAACCACAGATAATTGGATGATCTCTTGGAATGTTTCTTTCTTGTTATGCACCCTGAAATATCCCTTTACATGTCTGCCACTGACCATATCTTGATCCATCACTTCAGCATATTTGCCAGTTCACTTTAGCTAGCTTTGCTCTCATGTCCTCATAATTGCCCTCATCTAAGTTTAAAATACTAATCTTGGAAGTCCCCTTCTCTCCCTCAAACTAAATGTAAAATTCAGTCATGTTATAAGAACATAAGAAATAGGAGCAGGAGTAGGCCATCTAGCCCTTCGAGCCTGCCCCGCCATTCAATAAGATCATGGCTGATCTGTCGTGGCTCAGTTCCACATTCCTGCCCTCTCCCCATAACCCTTAATCCCCTCGCTTATCAAAAACCCATCAAGCCACATCTTAAAAATATTTAGCGAGGCAGCCTCCACCACTTCAACGGGCAGAGAATTCCAGAGATTCACCACCCTTTGAGTGAAGAAGTTCCTCCTCAACTCCGTTCTAAACCGCCCCCCCTTTATCTTGAGGCTGTGCCCCCTGGTCCTACTGTCCTTTCTGAGCGGGAAGAGTCTCTCCACCTCTATCCTATCCATCCCATTCATCATCTTATATGTCTCAATGAGATCTCCCCTCATTCTTCTAAACTCTAACGAGTACAAGCCCAGTTTATTCAGCCTCTCCTCATAGCTCAACCCCCTCAACTCCGGTATCAGCCTAGTAAACCTCCTCTGCAGTCCCTCCAAGGCCAAAATATCCTTGCGTAAGTGCGGCGCCCAAAACTGCACACAGTACTCCAGCTGCGGCCTCACCAATGCCCTATACAGCTGCAGCAAGACCTCCCTACTTTTATATTCAATCCCCCTCGCTATGAAGGCCAGCATCCCATTCGCCTTCCTGACCACCTGCTGCACCTGCAGGCTGGGTTTTTGCGACTCATGCACAAGGACTCCGAGGTCCCTCTGCACCGTCGCCTGCTGCAGTTTTTCGCCACGTAAGTAGTAGTCCTTCCTACCATTATTCCTACCAAAGTGGACCACCTCACACTTGCCAACATTAAATTCCATTTGCCATTTCCTGGCCCATTCGCCCAGCCTATCTAGATCCTTCTGCAGACTCTCCACACCCTCCACGCAATTTGCCGTTCCACCAATCTTGGTGTCATCAGCAAATTTCGACACCATACACTCGGTTCCCTCCTCCAGATCATCTATATAAATGGTAAATAGCTGAGGCCCCAGCACCGACCTCTGGGGCACTCTACTAGTCACCGACCGCCAATCCGAATAGCACCCATTGACCCTCACTCTCTACCTCCTATTTGACAACCAATCCTCTATCCACGCTAACACCCTACCCCCAACTCCATGCCCCCTTAACTTCTGCAATAACCTCTTGTGAGGTACCTTGTCAAACGCCTTCTGAAAATCAAGAAAGACCACATCCACCGGCTCTCCTCTATCCACCACCCTAGACACGCCCTAGACCCTAGAACTCCAATAAATTTGTCAGTTTGATCGCTGTTACTTAGCGGTGCCTTTCTATTTCATTGCAAAATACCATTTCTAGTATAGCTTGCTCTCTGGTTGGCTCTAGAATGTGTTATTCTAAGAAACTAAGAACTCCTCATCAAGCTACCTTTGCCCATTTGATTTTTCCAATCTACATGTAGACTAAATCCCCCATGATTAATGGAGGACCTTTCTGACAAGTTCCCTTTTTTTTAAATACTCTGCCCTACCAGATAGTTGCAATTAGGGGTCCTGCATACCACTTCCACAGGTGACTTCTTGCCTTTATCATTTCTCATCTCAATCTAAACTGGTCCTACATCCTGGTTTCCTGAATTTAGTATAAACCCTGTCTCATGTGCTAATACCACCATGAATTAACAGAACCACCCATTCACCTGTTCTCAACTTCCTGTCCTTCACAAAAGTTGTATACCCTTCAATATTTTAGGTCCCAATCTATGCCATCCTGTAGCCTTGTCTTTGTACTGACTATCAGATTGTACTTATTAATTTATATTTATGCTATCACATCATCTGTTCCATTTCGAATGCTACATGCACTCAGTTCTCTAAGTTCTGACCTTTTATTGTTTTGTAGCATCTAACCTTATCTGCTGATTTACTCTTAGATTTGTACCCTCTTCCCTTCTTGTCACTATCTGTTTATCATTTCCCGTATTGGTAACTATCTCTCTTGCCTTGTCTCTGTCTTTGGTATACCGGGGGTGATCTTCTCAGAAAACTCTAAGTGTTAGATGAACATGGAAATGGGAGACATTGTGCCCATTTTGTTCTGACAAGCTCTGAGACACAATTTTTTGCCACTTAATACAAAATTAAGGCAAAATGTGATTCACGCCAGAAGGGGGAGTGGATGGAGTCTATTCTCACCAAAAAGCCGACATGCACAGAGCTAGAGAGCTCCATTGCATATGTACCTCTCAGTGTTCTGTGCACGTTTTGGTAAGTCGAATGTAGAGAACAATATAAAATAAATGGTACAGTTCTAAATGAGTTGCAGGGTATGTATGCGCAAATCATTGAAGTTGGAATCAGGGAATATTGAGAATATGGTCAATTAATCATATAGGATCCAGGCCTCTATAAATAGGGATATAACATACAAAAAGAAGGATAAGCCTCTATTAAACACTAGTTCAATCTCAACTGGAGTTTTGTATCTAGCTCTGGGTACCATAGTTAAGAATGACCTGGGTGGAGAAAATAATTCCAGGGATGAGGAACTCCAGTTATCTTGCTGGGGATGTTCTCCTTGGATGTTAGGAGATTAAGAGTAAAGTTGATTGAGGTGTTTAAAATGATGGGGGATCTGGACAGCATAGATAGAGAGGAACTGCTTCCCTTGGTGGAACGATTGAGAAGCAGAGGACAGTGACTTATGATGATTGGCAAAAGAAGCAACGACAGCGTGAGGATTTTTATTAACATTGCACATGGTTAGGATCTGGAATGCACTGCCTAACCCTGTGGTGGAGGCTGATTCAATTGACGTCCTCAAAAGGGAATTGGATAATTATCTGATCAGGAAATAATTGAAGGGCCATAGAAAATGGTGGGGAAAAGTGACTAGGTGAGTTGCTCTTGCAGAGTTGCTGGCATGGGCACATTGAGCTGAATAGCCTCCTTCTGTGCTGTAACCATTTTACAATTGCAAAGCTCTTTCAAAGGGCTGTCACATGCGCATTGAACCAAATAACCTCAAATTCCATGCTATGAATCTATGTAGCAAAGATATTTTAACACTGTCTGGCTGAACTGGGACATTTATAAAGCTATAATTGAGGTGATGGATGACAAAACCCCATTGCTATCAGAGTTCCTGGTCCTTTCTCTGACAGCTAGGCACCTGCTTGAATCAAGTGAGAACACCATTTATTTGTGCAGCTTAAGACCTGTGACCCACATATTGGATGGGGAGTACTTTTAACTGCCTACAGCATGGAGTCACAGCCTTGAACACTCCTCTCAGTCAAACCTGATATTACAACAGAAATAGTCCAGAGAAAGTAGCACCAAAATTGTTTCTCTGCACTCCACAAGAACAGTGCAAGGTTATCTGGACTCACCCTATAATTTGCAGAAAAAAAATAGAGAAACTCTTGTGTAAGTCTTACATATATTAGTCATCCTAGGAAACTTTCCCCCATGTCAGTAGTTCCACCTTGGAAGGTAGAAGACCACTGACCTCCCACTGAATGTACTTCTAATGGCCCTCATGCATAACCCTGGAGCAGCTCTAGGTCTTGAGGAGTGATCTGCAGTTTTCAGCAGCCTAAGACAGCCAAAGACCTGGCAAATGGAGTATAATGTGGACAAATGTGAAACTGTCCATTTGGCAGAAGAATAAAAAATAAATGTATTGTTGAAATGGTGAGAGATTGCAGAGCCCTGCAATTCAGAGGGATCTGGATGTCTGAGTGCATGAATCACAAAATGCTGGTATGCAGGTACAGCATGTAATTAGAAAAGCTAACAGAATGTTATTGCTTATTGTGAGAGCAATTGAATACCAAAGTAGAGAGGTTATGCTCCAGTTGTACACAGTGGCACAATGGTTAGCCAGGGACCCGGGTTAAGTTCCCGGCTTGGGTCACTATCTGTGTGGAGTCCACATGTTCTCCCTGTCTGTGTGGATTTCCTCCGGGTGCTCCGGTTTCCTCCCAGAAGCCGAAAAACATGCTGATTAGGTGCATTGCCCAGCCTAAATTCTCCCTCAGTGTACCCAAACAGATGCCAGAGGGTGGCGACTACGGGATTTTCACAGTAACTTCATTGCAGTGTTAATGTAAGCCTACTTGTGACGAATAAATAAATAAATAAACAATGGTGAGACCACATCTGGAGTATTGCTTACAGTATTGGTCTCCTTATTTAAGACACTATGTAAATGCAGTGGAAGAAAGCTTTTTGAATATTTCTAATGTGGAGCTAGATAGATTATCGAGGGTAGGCAGGAATGTGCAGCTGAGGTTACAATCAGTGCAGCCGTGAATGGTGAAGCAGGTGCAAGGGGCTGAGTGGCCTACTCCTGCTTCTAAATCATATGTTCGTATGCTCACAGCTTTCTGGCCTGTCTGATTGTGTGGCACTAGCAGGGATATTGGTGTAATGGGAGGCAGGGGAAGCAACCGTGCTGTCATTCTGAGCGAAAACAGTGAGTTGCCTCTGCCATGGGACTAAGGCCTCGCTGCTGGGACTGCACTCACTTACTCCTGTCCCATTCGCCCATCATAATCCATCGATGTGGCTACTTAACTTCAAACGCTGCGCACCTAGGACAAGATACTCTGGATTAAAAACCTATGGGGAGGTGATCTTGAACCATTTTTCATAGTAAGCAGTCCAAGAATCTTGTGTGGGCCTTGAATTCGGACTTGCCCTAGGGCACAACACAACAGATGGGCAGATTACGTGTTGGTTAAAAACACTGACGCTCACCATACTGAGAAACTAAGAAAACAGGGGGAATTGTGAGAGTAGATAATACCAATACAATAAAAAATAAACCTGAGAAAGAAAAGTAGGCAGAGGAATGAAAAGGATAGGAAAGCAGAAAAAGGGAAATCAGAAAGGCAGAGAAGGAGAAAGCGGAGACTGTTCTGATACCAAACCAGGTACAGAAAAACACTTGCTATCCTGTTGACTGGCAGTTACAAACTTGATCTGCTTATTTGGGTGGCACAGTGGTTAGCACTGCTGCCTCCCAGTGCTAGGGACCCAGGTTCAATTCCGACCTCAGGTCACTGTCTGTATGGAGTCTGCATGTTCTCCCAGTGTCTGTGTGGGTTTTCCCAGGTGCTCTGGTTTTCTCCCACACTCTAAAGATGTGCGAGTTTGTTTGATTGGCTATGTTAAATTGACCCTAATGTCAGGGAGATTAGTAGGGTAAATGTGTGGGGTTATGGGAATAGGGCCTGGGTGGGATTGTGGTCGGTCCAGACCTGATGGGCCGAATGACCTCCTTCTGTACTGTAGGATTCTATGATTTCTCGCAAATCCTTCTCTTTTTCTCTGTCTACCTCTTCTCTTTTGCTCCATCTCTTGCTTTCCCTATCTCTTTCCATCTCTTTGCCTTCTCTTTTCTCTCTCCTTTTCATGTTCCCTCTCTGATTCTCTCTCTGGGGGTAATTTTGATAAGTGTGAAATTGGTGATAACAATGCAAGCCACCCATTTGTTATACAGCCCTGAAGATTCAGATACGTGTATCAATGGGGGTTGTTGGGCACAATTATTCAAAGTGAAAATTGCCTCCAATAATCTTATTATCTATCTCTCTCTCGTCTCTCATTATTATGCAAGTCTGTTTTGTTTTGCTGCCTGTCATTGCAGTTTCTGAATAACACAAGTTATTAAGAAAATTCTTGCTACTTCAATGTCCAAGAAACATGTTAAAGAGTGCTGCCTTGCTCACCCTTTGTCCATCAACTCGTATTGCCCATTCCTCAAACTCCTAATCTCTGGCTCCTCATTTTAAGTCAGTTAACTTCTATCTTCTAACTTCGCCTCAAGTTTTTTCAATTTTTCACAGCCTTACAACAAATATCAGCAGGAAGTTCAGGCTTGACGTCAAATGCCCTTTCGTGGGATTATTTCCCTCGCCATCAAGAACAAAAAAAAATCAACCTCCTGTCTGCATCACACTCTCAGCCTGAACAGTCCCTGCTGAGAAATGCATGAAATATCATCCTTACATTGTTCTGTTTATTTTCTTATTCTTCATCAACACTCACAGGGAAACGTGTGCAGGCAGGAGGCTTGCATTTCCACTGAGCTGTGTCTAGTTTAATATATCATTTTAAACTCAGTGCAACTGTTCAGCTATCAGACTTCAGTTGAACTCTAATGTAACTCACAGGGAGAAAAATTACATGTTAATCGTTCTGCATTCTTGAAAGTAACGAGTACGCTTGTTATGACTGAAACATTACTGTTCAATTATATTCTTCTAAAAGGCATTGTGTGGTGGGGAGTGCATAAATGACTTGTCAAACTAGCCTGTAGAATCATAAAGAACAGAACCTTTGCCTGAATCGTAGAATATGTTCATCAGCTGTCAAACAGTCCACATAATCGCCAAGATGCAGTCTGACAGAAAATAAAAAGTAAAGAATTCAACATTTCAACCACAACGCCAGATCTCGAGAACTTTAGTTCAGAGATTCTGTGATGGAAAATAATGAAAAATGACTTTGCCACTGACCCAGGGGAGAAACAAGTATTTACACACTTTGAAATAAACATGCAAGTCACTGTCACTCTCGATGTTTGTTCTCTGGGATGACTTTTACTTTAAGGATAGGATAGAAAGCAGAGAGTGCATAGTTTCATTCACGCGGACCCAGTCACAAAGTGATGCTGTGATATGATTTCTGTCAGAAACAATCTGTTTGAGATTTCTGTCCCTTACTTACGAACAAGAGTCGCTTGTCTTGTTCCCTAACCCTAGGTGATACGATCTGCTGCCTTGTCAGATAGCATTTGATGCCAGTGACTACCTGCTTGTTGACTAAATGTAGAATCACAGTGGTGGCAGAGGCCTGAGGGCGACTTGGGTCCTGTCTCTTCCTGTAATTAGCACAGGCCTCGGGTGTTGGAACATAGCACAAAATTGTTGCTGGGACAAAGTAATTCACAGGGACAGCAGCTTTTTTAGTTGGAAAATAAAGTCAAGCACTGAGCTCATCGGGTGATTCTAACTTGTGGAAGGTATTTTCACTTCATGAATCTGTGCAAAAGTGTGCTGGATACAGAAAACACCATTTATATTAGTATTTCTCTTTGGCTCCAATTCTCATTTCAGGGGCAGCGATTACTGCATTTAAAAGGACGCTAGATAATAAAAGAGGGAGAAAGGAATTAAAGATGCCGTTGACATGGTTCGGTCGAGTATGGTGGGATGATGCTCATATAGACCAGCTGGGCGTCACAGTGGCTAGCACTGCTGCCTCACTTAGCACTGCTGCCTCACAGCGCCAGGGATCCGGGTTCAATTCCAGTCTTGGGTGACTGTCTGTGTGGAGCTTGCACATTCTCCCCATGTCTGCGTAGGTTTCCTCTGGGTGCTCCAGTTTCCTCCCACACTCCAAAGATACGCGGGATAGGTTGATTGGCCAAGCTAAGTTGAACCTAGTGTCAGGGGGATTAGCAGGGAAAATATGTGCGGTTACAGGAATAGGGCCTGGATGGGATTCTGGTCAGTGCAGACTCGATGGGCCAAATGGCCTCTTTCTGCTCTGTAGGGTTTCTATGATTCTATGATTGTCTGCATGGAGTCGCACATTCTCCCTGTGTCTGCCTGGGTTTCCTCCAGGTGCTCCAGTTTCCTTCCACACTACAAAGATGTGCAGGTTAGGTGGATTGGCCGTTCTAAATTGCCCCTTCGTGTCAGGGGGATTAGCAGGGTAAATGCGTGGGGTTACAGGGATAGGGCCTGGGTGGGATTGTTATTGGTGTAGGCTTGATGGGCCGAATGGCCTCCTTCTGCACTGTAGGGATTCAATGATTCTAGATTGTTATTTTAATACGGTGGTTATTCTCCAAGAGAACCAGTTGAAGCAACCCAGCCAATCCGGTCACACCATATTCATTGATCAAACTGAATTTAATAAACCTGGTAATTTCTGAGCGACCCAACAGGATCTTGAAATCTTCCCAATTGTCATTAAATCAACAAATTTGGAAGTATCATCCAGTGGGAAGGGAGTTTATTTCCCCTATCTGATCTGGTCCACATGTGATAAAGATTTTGTGGGAAAGATTCATTGGAATAGTTCTAGGGATGAGGAACTTGATTTGCTGGGGTCATTCTGCTTGGAAAAGAGAAGATTGAGAGGAGATTTGCTGGAGGTGCTCAAAATCATGAAAGGTCTGGACAGAGTCGCTTAGGGAGATACCGTTTCCATTGGCAGGCGGGTTAAGAACCAGAGAACACCATTTAGGGTAATTGGTGAAAGAAGCAATGATGGACAACCTGAGGAAAAACATTTCTTTTTACAAGGCAAGTGGTTATGATCCAGAATGCACTGCCTGAGAGTGTGGCAGGCTCAGTCATGATTTTTAAAAAAAGAATTGGATAATTGAAGAGAGAAAAAATGTTGGGTTATAGGGAAAAGACACAAGACCGGGGCAAGTTAGTTGATATTTCAGAGAACCAACATGGACATGATAGTCCAAATGGCTTCCTTTTGTTCCTTAATCCTTTTTTGATTCTCTGTTCTGTGGTTACCTCTTAATTCCCAACAAGCTCCTCAATTCTTCAGTTCAATTGCAAATGGGCCATGAAATATGGCCTTAAGAACATAAGAAATAGGAGCAGGAGTAGGCCAACTAGGCCTTCGAGCCTGCCCCGCCATTCAATAAGATCATGGCTGATCTGTCTTGGCTCAGTTCCACATTCCCACCCTCTCCCCATAACCCTTAATCCCCTCTCTTATCAAAAACCCATCAACCCGCGTCTTAAAAATATTTAGCGAGGTAGCCTCCACCACTTCAATGGGCAGAGAATTCCAGAGATTCACCACCCTTTGAGTGAAGAAGTTCCTCCTCAACTCCGTTCTAAACCGCCCCCCCTTTATCTTGAGGCTGTGCCCCCTAGTCCTACTGTCCTTTCTGAGCGGGAAGAGTCTCTCCACCTCTATCCTATCCATCCCATTCATCATCTTATACGTCTCAATGAGATCTCCCCTCATTCTTCTAAACTCTAACGAGTACAAGCCTAATTTATTCAGCCTCTCCTCATAGCTCAACCCCCTCAACTCCGGTATCAGCCTAGTAAACCTCCTCTGCACTCCCTCCAAGGCCAAAATATCCTTGCGTAAGTACGGCGCCCAAAACTGCACACAGTACTCCAGCTGCGGCCTCACCAATGCCCTATAAAGCCACAGCAAGACCTCCCTACTTTTATATTCAATCACCCTCGCGATGAAGGCCAGCATCCCATTCGCCTTCCTGACCACCTGCTGCACCTGCAAGCTGGGTTTTTGCGACTCATGCACAAGGACCCCGAGGTCCCTCTGCACCGTCGCCTGCTGCAGTTTTTCTCCACGTAAGTAATAATCCTTCCTACCATTATTCCTACCAAAGTGGACTACCTCACACTTGCCAACATTAAATTCCATCTGCCATTTCCTGGCCCATTCGCCCAGCCTATCTAGATCCTTCTGTAGACTCTCACCACCCTCCGCACAATTTGCCTTTCCACCAATTTTGGTGTCATCAGCAAATTTCGACACCCTACACTCGGTTCCCTTCTCCAGATCATCTATATAAATGGTAAATAGCTGAGGCCCCAGCACCGACCCCTGGGGCACTCCACTAGTCACCATCCGCCAATCCGAATAGCACCCATTGACCCCCACTCTCTGCCTCCTATTTGACAACCAGTCCTCTATCCACGCTAACACCCTACCCCCAACTCCATGCCCCCTTACCTTCTGCAATAACCTCTTGTGAGGTACCTTGTCAAACGCCTTCTGAAAATCAAGAAAGACCACATCCACCGGCTCTCCTCTATCCACCGCCCTAGACACATCCTCATAGAACTCCAGTAAATTTGTCAGACACGACTTCCCTTTAACGAAACCGTGCTGCGTCTGCTCTATCAAGCAGTTCCCCTCAAGATGCCAGTAGTGCTCATACCACAAGAATAACTCTTAAAATTACCCACAAAAACTTACAGCCTAGCTTTTAACTTACTTGAACCAAGGGAGCAGGGAGATGAGTGAGGCACTGGAACCCAAACATTTTGTTTTCCAGATGGAGTGGGGGATGATCCTGGGGAGAGCTGGGGTCTCAGTCGAGGAGAGGGAGAGGTCAATAGCCTTGGTGAGTGGATAGTTCAAATTTGGGGATGGGTGAGGAAGGAGGTGGTAGGGTGAAATTTGGAGGCTTGTAAAGGAGATTGGAAGGTGGAGGTTGGGCTGGGATTGGAGGTTATGGGCCAGAGTGTAGGGGAGGGGATGATGAGGGGAGAATAAGGGTAAATAATAGGCAATCGTAGGCTTGCTAAGAGAATCAGTGATGTCAGAAAGGTGGAGAGGTATCAGAGGCCTTGGGTTTTGTGGGGGAAGTTTAAGGGAGCGCAGGTCAGAGGCTGGGGGTGAGTGTATGGAGCATTAGTGGGGAAAGCTGGGGCTTGGTGGAGGTGCTGTACTCTGGAGTCAGAGGACCCTTCTGGACCCTACAACCCTTTCTTGGAGGCAGCTCCTGGATTTCACAAAGCCTGGGAAAACCTAGCTGTTCCTAATTAAATTCAAAAAGCTGCATCAGCTTGAAGCCCTATTATCAAATTTAAACATGTGAGTGCTTTACATATCTGCCAGTTGACCCCATTTGAAATGAAACCAGCTGCATTGAGGTCTCTAAAGTGTACCCACTTTTCTGTCTCAGTTGAAGCTGAAAGTGGCTGCATTGGAGGCAAGTTTAAAACATTAACTCCCTTCATGAGCTAAGCTGCCCATTTGCTACAATTAAAGCTTTTTACCATTTATATAGATGATCTGGAGGAGGGAACCGAGTGTAGGGTGTCGAAATTTGCTGATGACACCAAGATTGGGGGAACGGCAAATTGTGCGGAGGGTGTGGAAAGTCTGCAGAAGGATCTAGATAGGCTGGGCGAATGGGCCAGGAAATGGCAAATGGAATTTAATGTTGGCAAGTGTGAGGTGGTCCACTTTGGTAGGAATAATGGTAGGAAGGATTATTACTTACGTGGCGAAAAACTGCAGCAGGCGACGGTGCAGAGGGACCTCGGGGTCCTTGTGCATGAGTCGCAAAAACCCAGCTTGCAGGTGCAGCAGGTGGTCAGGAAGGCGAATGGGATGCTGGCCTTCATAGCGAGGGGGATTGAATATAAAAGTAGGGAGGTCTTGCTGCAGCTGTATAGGGCATTGGTGAGGCCGCAGCTGGAGTACTGTGTGCATTTTTGGGCGCCGCACCTGCGCAAGGATATTTTGGCCTTGGAGGGAGTGCAGAGGAGGTTTACTAGGCTGATACCAGAGTTGAGGGGGTTGAGCTATGAGGAGAGGCTGAATAAACTAGGCTTGTACTCGTTAGAGTTTAGAAGAATGAGGGGAGATCTCATTGAGACGTATAAGATGATGAATGGGATGGATAAGATAGAGGTGGAGAGACTCTTCCCGCTCAAAAAAGACAGTAGGACTAGGGGGCACAGCCTCAAGATAAAGGGGGGGGGCGGTTTAGAACGGAGTTGAGGAGGAACTTCTTCACTCAAAGGGTGGTGAATCTCTGGAATTCTCTGCCCGTTGAAGTGGTGGAGGCTGCCTCGCTAAATATTTTTAAGACGCGGGTTGATGGGTTTTTGATAAGAGAGGGGATTAAGGGTTATGGGGAGAGGGCAGGAAAGTGGAACTGAGCCACGACAGATCAGCCATGATCTTATTGAATGGCGGGGCAGGCTCGAAGGGCTAGATGGCCTACTCCTGCTCCTATTTCTTATGTCCTTATGTTCTTATGTAAAACACCCTGTATTTTTTTACTTGGAAAATACAACAGTTGAGACCAAATCTGCACGATTAAGCTTACTTTTCCTTTGTTATAGCTTCCTCATACCACAGAAGATTCATAATTAAATCAGTTATGAATAGAGAATTCCCTTCCTAAACCGATTGGTGCTTTATGATCTGAGATACACCACAGACATCAATGGCATACAGCAAGCATTCCTAGATAGTGGGGCAGGGGGGCACAATTTCCGGTGTCTTTGCCTCGCATTAACAAAACGATAATCCTCTTAGAATAGGTTAAGGAGCCTCCCTGACCTGGTAACATGCAGGAAGTTCCATGTTGAATGGAACCTGCTGCTGGATATGCAAAGCTCTCACCTGTTTCCAGTGGGAAATAGGATCCAGAATCCAATGTTAGATCAGAAACTGCATGACAGGAGTTCCAGCATGTTACATATGTCGGATAAACACTCCCAAAGGTCAGTACAAAATTATGTTTTGGAATCCAGGACACCTAAACCCTCCAAGACTGTGTCCCCACTCCACCCTCCCCACTCTCTCAATCCTGTCCAATTTATTCTGACAGCTGCCAGATTCTTAGTCTTCCATTCCAGCGAGCTTCACCATGATGGCTGTTTAGTTTTGTGCAGTTTATATGTCAGATTGTAACGAGGATTCAGAGTCATGGAGAAAGGGTGGGATGAGGGTGTACTGCTAGAGTTGGGCAGTCAATCGACTCCTGCCACCACAGTTTCATAGAGTCATTTTTTTCACAGCAGTAAAAGAGGCCATTCAGCCCATTATACCTATGCTGGTCAACAAAGATATAACTACACTACAGATGGGCAGCACAGTAGCACAGTGGTTAGCACTGCTGCCTCAAAGTGCCAGGGACCCGGGTTTGATTCCCGGCTTGGGTCACTGTCTATGTGGAGTTTGCACGTTCTCTCTGTGTCTGCGTGGACTTCCTCCAGGTGCCCTGGTTTCCTCCCACAGTCCAAGGTTCTGTGGTTTACGTGGATTGGCCATGCTAAATTGTACCTTAATGCTGGGTTCCAGCTATGGGGTTATGGGGATAGGGTCTAGGGGGGATTGTGGTTGGTGCCTCCTTCTGCACTGTATGATTCTATGATTTTACACTAATCCCATTTTCCAGCGCTTTGCTCATAGCCCTGGAGGTTATGGCAGCGCAAGTGAATGCTTCTTAAATGTTCCAAGAGTTTCTGAACCAACTATCCTTTCAGGCTGTGAGCTCCAGACTCCCACTACCCTCCGACTGAAAAAGTTTCTTGTCAACTCCCTTCTTGGCCTTCTACCTCTTACTTTAAATCTATGCTCCCTGGCACTGACCCCTCTACTAATGGAAAAAAATGCCTCCCTATCTATCCCTCTTTGCCCATCATAATCTATGTACCACCATCAGTTCCCCTCTCATCCTTCGCTGCTTCAAGGGAAGCAGCTCCAGTTTTTCCAATCTTCCCTCATAGCTCAGACCCTCCAACCAAGGCAGCATCCTAGTAAGTCTTCTCTGCACTCTCTCCAGTGCAATCACATCCTTCCTATAGTGTGGTGAGCAGAACTGTGCACAGTACTCCAGTTGTGGCCTAACCAGCATTTTATACAGTTCCAGCATGAGCTCCCTGCTCATGTATTTTATGCCTTGGCTAACAAAGGCAAGTATTCCATACGCCTTCTTAACCACCTTATCTACCTGCCCTATCACTTTCAGGGATCTGCAGGTATGCATCCCATGGTCTTCAGTACTTTCTAGGGTCCTACCATTCATAGTCTAATTCTTAGCCCTCTCCAAATGCATGACCCCACTCTTTTCCATGTTAAATTCCATTTGCCACTTCTCTGCCCACCTGACCAGTCCTTTGATATTTCCCTGCAGTGTAGGGTTATCCTCCTCATTATTTACCACCCAATCAATTTTTGTGTAGTTTGCGAACTCCATGATCGTATCTTCTACATTTAAGTCCAAATCATTAATCTATGCCACAAGTAGCAAAGGTCCCAGGACCAAGCACTTCGGAACGCTGCTGGAAACAGACTTTGAGTCACAGAAACATTCCTCTCCCATACATTCTGTTTTCTGCCTCTGAATCAGTTTTGGAGCCAATGTGCCTTTGATCCCATGGGCCCTTACTTACTTGACCAGTCTGCCACGAGAGACCTTATTAAAAGCCTTGCTAAAGTCCATATAGGCCACATCACATGCATTACACACATCAACAGTCCTGGTTACTTCCTCAAAAAAAATTGATTAAATTTGTTAAACATGACCTTCCCTTAACAAATTCACAGTGACTATTCCTGATTAAATTGTGTCTATCCAAATACAGATATATTCTCTCCCTCAGAATTCTTCCTGGTAACTTCCCTACTGCTGAGGTGAGTCCGATTGGCTTATCATTTTCTGGTCTATCATTACCTCCCTTTGGTTAATAATGGGACAACATAAGCAGTTGTCCAGTCCTCTGGCACCTCTGCTGTAAGAAGTCTCATAACACTAGGTTAAAGTCCAACAGGTTTACTTGGTAGCAAACGCCACTAGCTTTTGGGGCTTTGCCCCTTTTTCAGGTGAGTGGGCTGTCACCTGCAGAAGGGGCAAAGCCCTGAAAGCTAGTGACGTTTGCTACCAAATAAACCTGTTGGACTTTAACCTGGTATTGCAAGACTTCTCACTGTGTTTACCCCAGTGCAACGCCAGCATCTCCACATCATGACCTCTGCTGTGGCCATACAGGATTTGAAAGTTACCATCAGTGCGGCTGATATCTCCTCCCGTGCCTCCCTTGACAGCTTGGGGTACATCTCATCCAGGCCTGCGGATTTATCTACTTTTAAGGCTGCTAAACCTGCTAGTGTCTCTTCACTCCATGTTATTTTCCTGGAGTATTTCACAGACTTTGACCCTGATGTCTACATCTGTGTTATTGTTTTCCACTATTAAGTATTCATTGAGGATTGTATCCATGCCGTTCAGGTCTACATAGTAATTACCTGACCCTACTCTTATCCTAGGTATTCTCTTGCTCTTTATATATTTTCAAAAAGCCCTTTTGGTCTTCCTTTATTCCACCCACCAAAGCTTTTCTGTGCAGTCTCTTAACATTCCTAATTTCCTTTTTAAGGTTCTCTCCCTGCACTTTTTAATGATCGTCTTGGGACTCTGATGTCTTGAGCCCTCGGTGTCTGTCATAAGCTTCTTTTTTTTTTCCCTTCAGCCAATAGTCAAAACACATCCCACGGAGCGAAAGAGTGACAAACATTGCTGAAGGATAAGTAGCAACTCAGTGGTGAAAATTATTGTAGACTTTCCATTAGAAGAACAGGCAAAGCTCCTTCTATCGGCAAGCTTTCTTTCTGCAACAAACACTGCTATGCTCACTAATATTTCATGTGTATCAGCTGCAGTTCAATTGGTAGCGCTCTCCTCCAAGTCATTAAATTCCGGATTCAAAGCCTGGCACCTGAGTTCCCAAATCAAGGCTGGCCCTCCAGTGCAGCATAGGTGGAGGGAGCATGGTACTATCAGTGTTGCTGTTTTTCAGGTGAGATGTTAAACCAAGGGCCCAGCTGCTTGCTCAGGTGGATGTAAAAGATCTCTTGGCACTGTTTTGAAGAAGAACAAGGGAGTCATTCTCAGTCCTGGCTAATAATTTTCCCTCAATCAGCAACACAAAAGAATAGCTTATCTGGTCATTATCACATTACTGTGTGAAATTAGTTGCTACTTTTCCTATATTACAACAGTGACTGTATTTAAAGAAATCTTAAGACTGTAAGAGACCATAAGACATAAGAACAGAATTAGGCCTTTCAGCCCATCAAGCCTGCTCCCTCATTCAAGCATGATTGATAAGTTTATCAACCCCATTCTCCCACCTTTTCCCTGTAACCTTTGATCCCCTTACCCATCAAGAACCTATTTATCTTTGTCTTAAATACACTCAATAAGCTGGTCTCTACATCCTCCTGAGGTAATGAATTCCACAGATTCACAACCCTCTGATGAAAGAAATTCTTCCTCATCTCAGTTCTAAACAGTTGTCCCTTTATTCTAAGGCTATGCCCTTATTTAAGTTTATTTATTAGTGTCACAATCAGGCTTACATTAACACTGCAATGAAGTTACTGTGAAAATCCTCTGGTCGCCACATTCCAGCGCCTGTTCATAAGAATTTAACATGGCCAATGTACCTAACCAGCACATCTTTCAAACTGTGGGAGGAACGTGGAGCACACAGAGGAAATCCATGCAGACGCGGGGAGAATATGCAAACTCTGCACAGGCAGTGACTCAAGCTGGGAATCGAATCCGGGTCCCTAGCACTGTGAGGCAGCAGTGCTAACCTCTCTGCCACCCTAGTCTCTCCTACTAATGGAAACATCTTCCCCACGGCCCACTCTATCTAGGGTCTTTCAGCATTCTGTAAGTTTCAGTGATAATGTTCATTGATTCCAGAGAGCTTTGACGTGTCCAGTGATTGTGAAAAATGCTCTATAAATGTAAATCCTTCCCTTCTTTTAAAAGAAATCTGATGGCCACTTGTTACTGTGTGCAAAATGGCTGCTGTGTTTAATGACATAACCGTAGTCACAGTGTGTGAAATGCTGTGGGGCATCTCTGAGAGATTTGAGAAGATGCTGCATAAATGTAAGATTTTTTTCCAGAATTTTTTTTCATTCTGCAAATCACACACTTGAATAAAAATGGCTTACAGTTATTTTTGCTTCTGATACTGCCACATTGAATAGATACAGAATGACAACTAAGCCTTGTCCTCGCATTTTATAATTCTGAATTCACAATCGCATGTCATGTTGGAAACATGAAGTGTAAACAATAAATACATTCACTGCATTTCCTATGTCTGTGGTTCTAATAACTTACTCTTGGATGCTTAAATATGTATTAGTTCCTCGTGGTTAGATATCTTTTCACCACATTTCATCCTTTCTCTTATCGCTGAGAGTACACTTTCAGAATTATTATTAGATATTTTGTGAGTCACAAGTCCACACGGTAAAATAAACATAATTCATAAGAAAGGCACCGCTGATAACAGTCTTATGAGACTTTGAATATCATGTCTTGATAGGGGAGGCACGGTGTCATAACCACTTGTGATGACATGAATGATCCCAGTAGTGCGATGACGAAGGCACCTACAGTGCCTTACAATTAAACCTTCCAACCTCCCATTTTTCAGATGGATACATGCAAGCAGAGTCCATTAATTATTTCTGAATTAGAGAGTTGCTTTAAAGAGAGGAATATTAAAAGGTGTAGGGAAGGGGATTGGACATAGTATTTGTTTGGGGTGGCATTTTCTATTCCCATTTTCGGTTGGCGGAAGTGGTGGCAGGGAATGGCCCAAAACGCGGTTTGTGCCAAGGGAATTTCCCGCCGTGATTGTCCCCACCACCCCTCCCCCCACTGATGACGTAATGGGAATACCAACATTCATTATCAAGATCTCCATTAGAACGCGCTTACATCTGATTATCAGGCCCCCATGCCTGATAAATCCAACGCCACCCCCGTTACGTAATTCATTTATGCCAGTGTGAAGGCATGCAGACGTGAGTTATGACAGGTATCCCAGGGTGTGCACCTGACAAGCAGAAACCCCCACCAGAGGAGTGCGGGGGGTGGTATGGTGTGTTGTGATTCTGCGGCAGGGGTCTTTGTGTGGGGAGAGGTTTGTACGTTTACTTAGAACATAGAACACTACAGCGCAGAACAGGCCCTTCGGCCCATGATGTTGCGCCGACCAGTTAAAAAACAATGACCCACTAACCTAAACCAATCCCTTTTCGTCGATAAACCTATCCACGGATCTCTTAAAGGCCCCCAAACTAGGCGCATTTACAACTGCAGCAGGCAGGACATTCCAATCCCTCACCACCCTCTGGGTAAAGAACCTACCCCTGACATCCGTCCTATAACTACCCCCCCTTAATTTAAAGCCATGCCCCCTCGTGCTAGCTTTCTCCATCCGAGGAAAAAGGCTATCACTATCCACCCTATCTAAACCTCTCATCATCTTATATGTTTCAATAAGATCCCCTCTTAGCCGCCTTCTTTCTAGCGAAAACAACCCCAAATCCCTCAGTCTCTCCTCATAGGACTCTCCTCCATACCAGGCAACATCCTGGTAAACCTCCTCTGCACCCTCTCCAAAACCTCCACATCCTTCCTGTAATGTGGGGACCAGAACTGCACACAATACTCCAAGTGCGGCCGCACCAGAGTTGTGTACAGCTGCAACATGACGTTGCGACTCCTAAATTCAATCCCCCTACCAATAAACGCCAAGACACCGTATGCCTTCTTAACAACCTTATCTACTTGATTCCCAACTTTCAGGGATCTATGTACACATACACCTAGATCCCTCTGTTCATCCACACTATTCAAAGTCCTCCCGTTAGCCCTATACTCGACACATCTGTTATTCCTACCAAAGTGAATTACCTCACACTTCTCCGCATTAAACTCCATCCGCCACCTCTCGGCCCAGCTCTGCAATCTGTCTAAGTCTCCCTGCAAACTATGACACCCTTCCTCACAATCTACCACACCTCTGACTTTGGTGTCATCAGCAAATTTACTAATCCTTTGGTGTCATCAGCAAATTTACTAATCACTTACAGTGTCACAAGTAGGTTTGCATTAATACTGCAATGAAGTTATAGGGAAAAATCTCCTACACTCCAGTGCCTGTTCAGGTACACTGAGGGAGAATTTAGCAAGGCCAATGCACCTAACCAGCACGTCTTTTGGACAGTGGGAGGAAACAGGAGCACCTGGAGGAAAGCCATGTAGATTCTGTAGGTGTAAGCATGTTCCCGTGTTCTGTAAGGTAGTGGTGTTGTTCAGGGCATGGTGTTCATTGAGGGGTGGGGGGCGGGGAGCGTCCTAATCTTCAAAAGGTTTCATTGCTGATACAATCAGAGGCTACCCTGCCAGTGCTACATCAAAGGACCCATTCTTTCAACATTTTTCAATCATACTCCTGGCAACACAGCGGAGAAAGCCACAGTTGGGGGCAGGTGGCTTTAACACCTTTTTCCCACCTGCTGTGCCACTGTGCCAAAAAATGGGAAAACTCTGTCCTATGTGTACAAAGACATCAGCAGAAATTTGATGGGCCATGTGATCTACTTCACATTTGCTTTAACATTTGCTAAACCTTTGTATCAGATTCTTTGTAATCAGATTCTGCGTAGTCCTCAGTCTGACCCAGATTTTAGCCATGACGGTGAGGCAAAAGTCCCAGGTATGGGCCAGGATTCTCCCAAAATGAAACTAAGTATTTCCCGCCCATTTTTTGGGCGTACTTACATGAATGAATCTTCAACACTTTGAGCAATGCAGAGTGCTATGGAGTGAATCCCTCTGAAATGTGGTGAGCGGGGCCTATTCCACCCCTCCCGCCCCCTCAAGCAGTTGCCAGTAGAGGGCTGAGTGAGCCACTGTGCATGCACTGATCTATCACTGCAGAGATTGGCACATGCACACCGGCCTCCCCCATAATCGGCCTCCCAATCGCTGGCCTTCCATGGAACCCCCTTGATTGTCAGCCTTCCTGACTCTCCCCCCCGCCCCCCCACTGATTGTTGGCCTACTGGATCTCCAACAGGCCAGCCCCAATCTACCCTCCCCCCACTGATGGCCAGCCCTGAATCTCGCCAATTGCCAGCCCTGACTTCCCTCCCCCGACCCCAATGACCAGGCCTGAGCCCCTCCCAATGACCAGCCCCGATCACCCTCTTCCCTCCCTCTCCCTTGCAGAGTGTCAGTGCGTCACCAGTTCCATGCTCAATAGGCCCTGCCTCCAGTATGCCCTACTCCCTCTGGCCATACCCCCTTGGCAGTGCCCAGTGCTTGGTGGGCAGTGCCAGCCTGATGCCCTGGCACTGCCCAAGGGGCACCCCCCATGTCCCTGACTTCCCAGAGCAGCCTCAATGGCCTCTGTCCCCACCGGGGTGAGGTTGCCTGTTCCCTGATAGTGGGGAAATGTTGTAAACCTTGGCAGGGCGTGGGGAGATGCTAGTGCACCTGGAGGCTACTGACCCAGGCCCACTAATCATATGGAAATGTAGCCATATGGAGCCAATATTTCCCATCTTCATGGGGGCAGGTCTGCAGTCAGGCCCAGAGTTTTGTTTGTACATTTCACAGAGGCAACTGTTCATTTAAATCACCAACAGCCCCATAGAGGTGGGATATTGATACTTTGGGGTGTGAAACCTCAAATGCGCAGTTTAGCAAGGATGAGTTAAGGTCAGAACTTGGCAGATTTGCATGGACGGGCTAAGGGAAAAGTGTAGTAGATGGAGACGTGGTTTACGCAGATACAAATTAGCAGCAGGAGTAGGCCACTTTGCCCTCGAGCATGTTCCGCCATTCAATAAGGTCATGGCTGATCAGATTGTAACCTCAACCCCACATTCTTGCCTGCCCTCAATAACCTTTCACCCCTCCCCCTTATTAATCTAGAATCTATATTTAAGAAGGCATATGGCATGCTTGAATTCATTGGCTGGGGCATTGAGTACAAGAGTTGGCAAATCATGTTGCAGCTATATAAAACCTTGATCGGGTCACATTTGGATTATTGCATGAGGTTCTAGTCGTCACGCTACCAGAAGGCTGTGGAAGCTATGGAGAGAGTGCAAAGAAGATTCACCAGGATTTGCCTGGTCTTGAAGGGTGTTGACTATGAGTAGAAGTTGAATAAACTAGGATTGTTTTCACTGGAAAGATAGAGGCTGATAGAGACCTGATAGAGGTCTACAACATTATGAGATGCACGGTGGATAGTCAGAGGCTTTTCCCAGGATGGGAGTGTCAGTTACAAAGTGGCAGAGGTTCAAGGTGCGAGGGGGAGAGTTTTAAGGGAGACATGTGGGGGAAGGTTTTCATGCAGAGAGTGGTGGCCTGGAAGGAACTGCCAGAGGAGTTGGTGGAAATAGGCACATTAGCAACATTTAAGAGGTTTCTGGATGGGTACACGAATAGGGAAGGAAAAGAGGGATTCTGTCCGAGTAAGGACAGAAGGTTTTTTTAGTTCAGTTAAGGGCATCATGATCGGCTAGACCAGATAAGACAGGAGATTTCCTTCCCTAAAGGACAGCAGATGGGTTTTCCCAACAATTGACAATGGTTTCATGATCATTGGTAGATTCTTAATTTCAGATACTTTTTATTGAATTCAAATTCCATCACCTGCCGTGATGGGATTTGAACTCAGAACATTAGCTAAATTTCTGGATTATTAGTCCAGTGATAATACCACTAGGTCATCGACTCCCCAAAAAGTTGGGATTGTTTTTCTTGGGAGAAGAGAAGGTTGAAAGGAGATCTGATCGAAATATTCAGGATTATGAGGGTTCTAGGCAGCTGGAGAAAATCTGTTCCCATTGGTGGAAGGATTGAGAACACAAGGGTACAGATTTAAGGTAATTCGCAAAACAAGCAACGGGGACACGAGGAGAAACATTTCCACGCAGTGAGAGGTTAAGCTTTATGCACTGCCTTGTGGTAGAGGTAAATTGATTGCAAGCATTCAAGAGGGAATTGGATTATTATCTGAAAAGCAACAGTGTACAAGGAGAAGGGGAGTGAAGGTAGGTGAATTGCCCCTTCAGAGAGCCATCATAGACATGATGGGCTGAGTGGCCTCCTTCTGTGCTGTAACAATTCGGTCACAGCACATTATTTTCTACAGTAACATAGTGTGGCCCTAAGGAAATAAAAATCAAAATAATTAATTAAATTATGTAATTTGTATGGATAAACCATTCTTTTGCCTGCAGCAAGACAGGAATAAGATGAACAGACAGGTAATGTATTTGCGCTGGTATTGATTGAAGATACAAGATATTGAGTATATTGCAAGGTCTTCCTCTTCATTTAATTAAATGTCTTGGGATCTTTAACATCAACAGAACCAAGAGAACAGAAAGGCAAGATCTTGATTTAACATCTCATTTGAAAGATGACTCTTGTGACAATGCGGCACTCCTTCAATGCTGAACTGTCATGTCAACTTAGGTTATGCGCTCACATGTATCTAACAGGGAATAAATATAAAAGCAGATTTTTTTGTTATACCATCAATCTGTTGTATGACAGATCTGTCAATTGGCTGTAAATCTACTGTCAGTTTATATTTTTTCCCTTAACGACTTAAGGCTCAGTCCCGTCACTCTAAAATGCTGCTGAAATCTTGCAGCAGAACGTCCAACATTGTCCAGGTGCGAATTCTGTAGCTCAAGTTTCTAACTTCACTTTGTGACCGGTGTCACACTCTTGCTGAACGACTTTCCCATCAGGATCACTTATCATGTCTGGCCCAAACTTTATTGCCATTTTCTGCTGTGTATAATCAGGTAGGAAGCAAAGCCATTTTTCTGCTTCTTTCTGAGGCAGTCCTAACTCCATCTGCGTCCAGCATTAGAATTGTCAAAATGAGATTAACAGGTCCTACATTGTTACTAGTGGTGATTCCTTAATGTGCTACTCATGGCTGCTTCAGTGAGCTGCAAGAACTAACTTTTGCTGAATTTATATTTCATTGACAAAAGTAGCTATTCGAAGGTGAAAATACTTGTGTCATTAGAGAGATAAACAGAAAAGAGGGTATACATCAGAAAATCAATGTTATTGACTTCAATGGCTTGGATTTTCTGCTCCCTCTCCAATATGTTTTTGCACTGGTAGAGACTGTCTGTCATTAGCAACTAGCCGGATATCTTGATCCCGTCGCTATCAGTGGGTTTTCCCATTGTTTGCACCCTCTGCATTTGGGAACCTGTGGCGAGAGGTCACCGTCAGTGGGACTGGGAGATTCCGCCAGGGGGAATGGAGGAAAATTTTGGCTAATTTTTCCTATTTATTCTTGGAACGTGGCAAGGTCAGCATTTGTTTTCCCAATCCCTAATTGTTCATGAGAAGTTCGTGGTGAGCTACCCTCTTGAATCATTGCAGCCTATGTGCTATAGGTATATCTGCAGTGCTGTTGTAAGAGGGAGTTTCAGCACTTTAACCCAACAATAGTGAAAGAACGGTGATATAGTTCCAAGTCAGGATGGTGGAAGGGGAACTTGCAGGTGGTGCAGTTCCCGTGCACCTACTGCCTTTGTCTTTCTAGATGGTAGAGGTCACGCATTTAGAAACATGGACACATAGAAACAAGGAGCAGGAGTAGGCCATTCAGCCCTTTGAGCCTGCACTATCATTCAATATGATCATAGCTGATCATGCACTTACAGTATCCCACTATTGCACTCTGTCCATATCCTTCAATCCCTTTGGCCACAAGAACCATGTTCAGCTCCCTCTTGAACATATCTAACGAACTGGTCCTGATGGCTTTCTGTGGTAAAGGTTTATACAGATTCACAACACTCTGAGTGAAGTAGTTCTTCCGCATCTCTGTCCTGAATGGCTTATCCCTTATTCTTAGACTGTTGACCCTTAGTTCTGGACTTTCCAAACATTGGGAACATTCTTCCCGCATCTCACCTGTCCAGCCCCATCAAGATTTGATATGTTTCTATGAGATCCCCTCCCATTCTTCTAAATTCCAGTGAGAATAAGCCCAGTTGATTCAGTCTTTCTTCATATGTCAGTCCTGCCATTCTGAGAATCAGTTTGGAAGGTAATGTCAAGGTGAGTTGCTGTAGTGCATCTTTTACATAGCATGCACTGCTGACACTGTACATCAGAGGCAAAGGGAGTGAATGTTCGGGTTGGTGGATGAGATGTGATCAAGTGGGTTGCTTTTCCCTAGCTGGTGTTCTTGAGTGTTGTTGGAATCACACTCATTGAGGCAAGCGCAGAATATTTCATCACACTTGTGCCTTGTGGACAGATTTTGGGGAGTCAGGAGGTGAGTTATTCACCTCATAATTCCCAGTCTCTGACATGCTGTTGCAATACACTGGCCATAATTCTCCAGTCTTGCACACTCTGCTACTACTGCCAGCGAGAATGGAGAATCAGCTGCAGGCAAGATTGAAGAATTCCAGCCAGTAATTGCATGGCTAGTCCAGTTCAGTTTTTGGCCAATGGTAACCCCTTAGGATGTTGATAGTGAGGAACTCAATAATGACAACGTCATTAACTATCAAGGGAAAATGGTCATTGTCTGATGCTTGTGGCACTTAATTTATTATCTTTTTTTGTTCAGGTTTTAGTTCTTAGGTTCTAAGAAATGCCCCAAACTTCAGGTTAAGCTTATCAGTCGCTCTTACATTATATATTTCACTGAGATTCTCTATTTTCTTCCCACTACCTCTGCACTGAGCAACTTCTGATCTTTGGGTATCTCAACTCTATCTCAGTTCTTGTTCTCTCTTCTCTTGAGTTTAATGCCCTTCTTCCCTCCCTAAGTTTCTCCCTCAAGATAAACTTCCCTATTTACATTCATGGCCACCCCCTTGATCGTTTCATCTTGCAGGGTTCAATCACAGTTAATGCAATCTGTAATCAATTGCTTGTATGACTTTGCAACCACATTCTGCTCCCTTCTCCTAAGCTTACTCCTTTCTGTGTCTGACCTTGCAAACCAATGAGTCACTGACCAATGTACTCTTCAAACTCCCAACCAGTTAGCCTTTGACCTTTGATTCATCATGACATATAGGCAAACATCGGTTTGATAAAGCCTACCCTCTCCACCACCTTTGTTATTCTTGTCACCATTAGAACTATTACACACTCATACTTTCATAATTCTCCTGATTAACCCCTCATCCCTGTCCTCTTACATATAAGGGATGCAGAATTGAACATCTTTAGCAAATAGCCGGTTTAACCATTCATTGCCATTTCTGGCTAGACAACTTAAAGAACATTACTTCCATTACACTCCATTACTAAAACTTACCACTCTTAAGTTATCATCCAGGATGCTAAACCTGGCTTCTCCTCTCCACCACTAATTCTTTTTGTAAACCATATTTTCCTATCTCCTCCATCCTCAATAGCTTATCTTCTCACACCCGAACTGTTACTTCTGGTGTACCCCAGAAGGCTCCCCTCCTCCATTTTCTCATCTACATGCTGCCCCCTGGTGACATAATCCAAAATCACATACAAGTTGATGCCGCAACACCCAGAATTTCTTCTCCTCTGCTTCCTATCTTTGTAATCAGCTCCAGCCTTAAAATCCTTCAAATTTTTTGCACTCTTTCACTCCTAGCCATATGAACGGCCCCAGTGTTAAGCACTTCACCAATTGTCTCTTTTTGCTTTTAAGCTGCTCCTTCAAATCTAATTATTTGGCCATCTCTTTAGTCAGCTGCCAAAGTATCATCTTATGTGGCTCAAATTTTGTCTGATAAACTCTCCTGTGAAGCCCTTTGGGACATTTGTTTATGTTAAAGGCACTGTACAAATTGATGTTGAATGCAAATATCTACTTGCTTATTTGGGCACATGGTGCATTGTACGAATAGCTGTAGCTGTCATGTGCATACAATAATTTAGTCATTGCATGTAAGCAAAATTGCAAGTTCTCAAATCGACAACCAAAACAATTTATAGTACTTTTAACATCATAAAATGTCCTTAGGCGTTTCATAGGAACATAACTAAATGAAGAACGACACCGAATTACATGGGAAGATATTCAGCCAGATTATTGAGGAGTCGAAAGGAATTTAGAGCTATTTAAAAATAATGGGTTAGACCCAGTTCTAGGATTTCTGCTCTCATTGCTGGAACTCCCAATGATAGCTGGCATAGGAACCCACACCCTGCATTCCCAACCTGACTGGATCCATTGCAGGGGTTAGGCATCTCCGATCCCCTTGCAATTTTCTTGCGGTCAAGCCAGCTTCTTCATGACTTGTGGTTCATGGCCCCTCTTATAACTTCAAAAGGTTTTAACCACACCAACTCATGCTCGCTACCCACTTCCATAGCCCTTAATAGCCTCCAAGCCAACTCATGGGTCTTCCATGACCATTCATCCGGTATACACCGTGTACAGATCCAATGAACTCTGTATTAATAATGGCATGCATGAAACTGTTTAAAAAGCACCCCTTCATAAAAAAAACTGTTGTTCTCACAATCCAAGAAAAGTGTCATTAACATATCAATACTGGAAGGATTAAACACTTGAGCCTCTTAATCTTGTGTAAACAAATGTTAAGACATTGACAAGACAATACAGAAAAAATAACACATTATAACCACATGCCTGGGGCTTCCTCTAGGGTAGAGGCAACCACGATCCTTATTTTGGGAAAACACACCACTGCCTACGTTAAAAATAACTCAAAATATCTGCTGCCTATGAATGAGTGGTAAGAGGAAATAAATGCAATTTGCCTGTCTCTCTCCTGTCTGTAACACACTCCACCATTCATTGGCTGCCAACGTAAAAAGCCCAGGGACACCAGAAGAAATACCAGAAATACCCACCCTATCAGTTAACCAATCTTCTATCCATATTAATATATTACCTCCAATTCCACGACCCCCAATCGCACCTATCAACTTTTGTGTGGTATCTTATCAAATGTCTTTTTGTACTCCACTGGTAAAGGAGGCACAAGTGGTTTCAGCTTGCTATATAGCCTGGCATCTTAGGAATAAGACTGGTGTGCCCCAGTGAACATGGACAGGAAACTTCCTGATACTTTTCATCCAAATTTTGGGGAATTGATTTAAGGAAAACCTATTGCTTCACTGTGCAGTTGGTGCAGATACCATAGATGAAGTAGTTATATGGAGACTGGGTCAGTTCTGCAGGCAATTGCCAAAAATTCTTTCAGCAGAAACAAAAACAGAAATTGCTGGAAAATCTCAGCATGTCTGACAGCATCTGTGGAGAGAGGATAGAACCAACGTGCACTCATTCTTTCTCCACAGATACTGTCAGACCTGCTGAGCTTTTCCAGCATTTTCTATTTTCGTTAGATTCCAGCAACTGCACTATTTTGCCCTGATCTTTCAGCAGAGTTAAGCTTGGAGGATCTGAGAGAAGGAACTGCTTGCAAGGGCAGACAGCTGAAATCTGTTAAAACAGCCCACTGAGGATTTCTTAGTTTTCAAAGGCATATTCATGCTCGAAGGGCTGAATGGCCTACTCCTGATTCTATTTTCTATGTTTTTATAGTGGATTTCAGAGTAGTTATTTGAATCACGTGACCTTTCTCCACAATAACTTTTTTAATGGGTATCTAAACAGTGTCTGGAATTGGCTTTTACTTCGGGACTCATGTTCCAGCCATTAGTAGTTGGAAGTGCTACCATCCATGTTGAGGGTTGGTGTCAGGAAGCCATTGTTTAGGTGGATCCAAATGACTCCGCTAGCAAGGAGAGTTTATCAGATGCAAATGTATCCCTTTGGTTACTATTCGGAATGGACCTAGACAGCCACACGTGTGATATGACTCTGTCAGCAGCTCTGATAACATAATGGATGGGAACTTTCTTGTCTCGTCTGCCTCAGGAACTAAGGCGGGGCGGGGCGGACCATGAAAAGGTCCGTTGACCTCAGGTGGGAATTTCCAGCCTTGGGGCGAGCACGGCCAGATAATTCCACCCAGTGAGTTTTTGCGTGCACGTCTTCTGGCTTTTGAGATTACAAGGGGTCTATACAATGGTGTACGTGATACCACTCACTAAAAAAAAAATATTTTTTCCTGTAACACCTGGGATCTACCCTGTGGTCATGTGATCTGTAACAGCCATCTGTTTTAGTTCCGCAGGAAATGCATTTTTTTTAAAAAAGTAATAGAAATGAAGTATTGGATTTCTTTTCATGTCCCAGGAACCAACAGATCTTTTCCCTCTGGGAAAAATACATTTTATTTCATTCTTGTTTAAGCAGTCTTGCAAAAGGAAACAAAGAAGCAAAGAGATATGCTGTCATTCCCTCATTCTGGAAACTCAGATACACAACTGGCAGCGGCAATGTCAGTTATCTGCTGCATTTCTGAAGTTTAACTCTGGATTGAGTGTCAGCAACATCATTGTCCTTGAGGGCCATGCAATCAGAAAGGTGAGTTTCTGCAGTGAGGACCCCTAACAGCTCTGCTGCTGTATCCATTGGTCCACCCTTCTTGATACTATGCTTATAAAACCCAATCAGACCTACAAGTTACCCTTTAAACCTCAAGCATTCAGGTCTGGAGTGTCTTATTTTATTACAATAGGACAATGGATGTTCTCTTTCCAGGATTGAGGAAGATTTCTTGCACCCTCATTTGGAGGGTGGCATGGTGGCACAGTGATTAGCCTTGCTGCCTCACAGCGCCAGAGACCTGGGTTCGATTCCTGTCTGGGTCACTGTCTCTGCCGAGTTTGCACCTTCTCCCCGTGTCTGCATAGGTTTCCTCTGGGTGCTCAGATTTCTTCCCACAGCCCAAAGATATGTGGGTTAGGTTGATTGACCATGATAAAAATTGCCCTTAGTGTTAGGGGGATTAGAAGTTATTAGGGTTATGTGGGGTTATGGGGCTAGGACCCGGATGGGATTGTTGTTGCTGCAGACTTGATAGGCCAAATGACCTCCTTCTGCACTTTAGATTCTATGATTCTATTTACCTTTTCGGAATGAGGGCTTTTCCTATCTACCTTTACCTACCTATATTTCTAATGATCATGGGGATGTTTTGGAAAATGTTTGTTTGTGTTTGCAGGCCTTTTGGATGAGGTCATAACTTTTTGCTGTGATAGTTGCCTCCCTGGCTGTGAGGATTCTTTCTTTGCTCCAAATGCATTCCTACTGTTATCAGGTCTGCAGGCATAACGAGTTTCAATATGAGAGTCTCCTTGTTTTCGTGATTATGAGAGATCTGTGTAATAAGGTGTGAGATTTGCTCATGTAACTCTTGGGGATAGCTCGGAGGCAAAGGGCCAGCTCTGTGGTCATGTGTCCTGTAGCAGCCATCTTTTTTATTTCAGCAGAAAACACATTTTTGAAAAAAAAATAGAAATAAGAATAAAGTTTTGAATTTCTTTTCATGTCCCAAGAACCCAACAATTGCCATAAGGATCAGAGCTAGGGCCTTAGCTATTTCCCATATTAATGAATTGGATGAAGAAACAAAGAGTAATGAATTCAAGTTTGCTGATGATACCAGGCTCGGTGGAAAGGTAAGCTGTGGAGAGGACACAGAAATGCTGCAAAGCAATATAAACATTTTACATGAGTGGTCAATATGATGGCTGATGGAGTGTAAAATAGGGAAGTGTGAAGTTATTCACTTAAGAATAAAATAGCAGAACATCTTCTAAAAGATGAGAAACCTGTAAGTGTTGATACTGAGAGACTTGGTGCACATGTATAAGGAACATGAAAAGTTAGCACGTGGATGCAGGAAGCAATTAGGAAGGCAAGTGGCATGCTGACTTTTATTTTAAGTGATTGACATAAGAAAAAAGAAGTCTTGCTACAGTTGCACGGAGTTTAGTGAGACACACATCTGTGTGCACACTTATGAAAGGCTATACTTGCATTGCAGACAGTACAGTGAATGTTCAATAAATTAGTCCCTGGGATGAGAGGCTGAGTATATTGGGCTTATATCCTCAGGAGTTTAGAAGAATGAGAGGTGATGTCTTTGAAACCTGAAGGGGTTCAAGAGGATGAACACTGAGAAAACACCCATTGGTCAGGGCAATCTAAAACACGGGGGTACGGTCATAGAGGTTTACAGCATGGAAACAGGCCCTTCGGCCCAACTTGTCCACGCCACCCACTTTTTTTAAAACCCTTAAGCTAATCCCAATTGCCTGCATTTGGCCCATATCCCTCTATACCCATCGTACCCATGTAACTATCTAAATGCTTTTGAAAAGATAAAATTGTACTTGTCTCTATTATTACCTCTGGCACCTTGTTCCAGATACTTATTACCCTCTGTGTGAAAAGATTTCCCCTCTGGATGCTTTTGTATCTCTCACCTCTCACCTTAAACCTATGCCCTCTAGTTTTAGACTCCCCTACCTTTGGGAAAAGATTGACTAGCTACCTTGTCTATGCCCGTCATTATTTTATAGACCTCGATAAGGTCACTCCTCAGCCTCCTATGCTGCAAAGAAAATAGTCCCAGTCTATTCAGCCTGTCCTTATAATTCAATCCATCAAGTCCCAGTAGCATCTTGGTAAATCTTTTCTGCACTCTTTCTAGTTTAATAATATCCTTTTTATAATAGGGTGACCAGAATTGCACACAATATTCCAAGTGTGGCCTTACCAATGTCTCAGCAGGATAAGGAGGCTGATTGTTTAGGAATGAGAAGGGCAGAAGTCACTTCACTCAAAGCGTTCTGAATCTTTGAAATTCTCAACCCTAGAGGGTTGTAGATGCTCCCTCATTAAGTACATTTAAGGCTGGGTTTTGGGGAATGATGAGTGATGAAGAGTGGTTGGGAAAGTATAGTTGAAGCCTAAGATTAGCCATGATCATACTGAATAGAGGAGGAGGCTTCATGGGTTGTGTGGTCTACTCCTGCTCCTATCTCTTGTGTTCTTTAGGTTACCATCGTCATGGTCATGCAAAAAAAATTAAAAAGGGCCATGTACTTGCACTCCAAAAAGAATTAGAGGGTATGTTAGCAAGTGAGTTACCTCATCCTTATGCTTCAGAAGGCTGTACCCAACTCCTATCTCTTCACAGTCTTACCCCGACTAGTTCTCCTACAGTGGCAGAATGTCCTGGGATGCTTGAGTGATGATTTGCAACAGTATCTCGGAGATTGAAATGTTGCTTCAGTTACCTTTTTTTGAAAGTCATACCTCCTACATTTGGCCAACTTAAGAGAGTCACTCAGTAGGGGTATTAAATGGAATAGAATCTCACTGACTCACTGCATGTTCAATAGTGGGAGGGCAATTTGGAGAGTTGCCCAAAAGTTGGTTTTATGGTGGTATGAATTTCCTGTGGGATTTTCCACTGGTGCACACCATAGCGGTTAGGGAAGCCCACTGTGGGTTGGTGTGAAACTGATTTTCATTCTGCTAATGGGATACAGATGAAGACCCAATTGGAATTCTCCCCCCACCCCATGCCCAACTTTCCACAAAGCCACTGGAACAATATGGTGTGCAGAGATTGGGACTTACCTGAAGAATGTTTGGAGCTGCCCCAGGGAATAGAGGCAACAATGGGCCCTGATTGGAGGGGCGAGGGGGGGTGGTGGGGAGGGAGCGCGGTGGGGATGAGCATCAGGTACATCTTGCAGCTTCAGTGCCATTAAGGAAGCACATCTTCCAACCTCAGCAGCTTCCTGGAGATCTATCTTTTCCAAAAGGTCCACCTTCTTTCTTCAACACTGGGAAGTAATGTTGGGTGCCTTTTAAATATGGCAACCAAATATGATGGCAGGATACTTGCCATAAAGCCTGGCCCATCATGATATACAGTGCTAAATTCCTGAATGCATAATTAATGAGGTCATGCTCAAAGATGGCGTGGTATGGCAGGCAGCATGGTGGCTAGGGCTGCACAATGGCGCAGCGGTTAGCACTGTTGCCTCACAATGTCAGCGGCCTGGGTCTGTTCCTGGCTTGGGTAACCGTCTATGTGGCATCTGCACATTCTCTCCATGTCTGAGTAGGTTTCCTCCAGGTGCTCCGGTTTACTCCCATGGTCCAAAAGACATGCAAGTTAGATATATATTGGCCATGCTAAATTCTCCCTTAGTATACCCGAATAGACATGGTGGCCTCTAGGGGATTTTCACAGTAATCTCATAACAGTGTTAATGTAAGCCTACTTGTGACATCAATAAATAAACTGGTTTCCTATTAGCCTTTGCAACAGGACATGCTCCCTAGCCCATCCCCACTCCCACCACAGAACCAAGTCCCAGGTGAGAGAATTGCACCCTAGGTTTCAGAAGCCATCCCTTGGTAGAGACTGAGGTGCCATTCATTCCCATGGCAACCTTCTTAAACAATAGGTCTGGATTATGCCATCTGTTGGCCTCTTTTCATTGAAGACTGGATTGTCCTCTGCCAGATTAGAGGTAGTAACACCAGTCCAGAAGAATCTTTACAATATTGGATGCAGTAACCTGAAGAAGCACCACCTTTGATGGGCTGAATGTCCTTATCTTGCTCCTATGTCTTATGAACTTATGCACTTCAAACATTGATTTAAGCCACAAAGGCAGAAAGAGGGTGAAATTAGTCCACGTGAGTCAGCGTAACTTAACCACCAAAATGTTTACCTTGTTTCTTTCAGCTACTAGAGCTGCATTATTTATCTCTCCCCAAGCCTAGAGCCCAGGCTGTGTGTAGAGGGCCTGCACAGCTCTGGGAGCCCACCCTGAATATGTAACGAAGATGCCCTGAGGATCATTAGGTGGGTTCTGGGCTGTGTAATACCAGTGGATTTAAGAACAGTTGGAGTGAATTTCTGATGAGCAAAGTTTAGCTCAGACTTTGAGGACTGTCTTGAATAGGAACATCAAAATATGAAATAACTCAGTAGCCCCTGGTGTCCAAAATTTGCAGTTGGCAAAAATGCGTATTAACCCCTCGCTTGCTAAACCTATGACTTTTCATATTTTAAAACAGCAGAAGGTTGCCAATTAACTCAGATTACCATGGTTGTTATTACCGTACTGTAGTGCCACCTCTTATTGGTAACTAACCATGGTTTAGTCATTGACCTTGATTGGTCATTTTGAAAGATGACGATCAATGCAAGTGGAAACTTTGCTGCGATTCACATTGCGTTGCGTAGCACCGTGGCAACTGATGAATCACACTGAATAAATCACCCCTTGATCTGGCAGACCAGTTTTCACAAAATCAAAGACCTCACCCCACTTCTATTGCAATGATAACTGCTGGTAAAATAAAATTAGGCTAAAATTTCACCTTAGCTGATTTACACTTTCAGAGTCAACCCATCAGCTTGCTGTGCATCACACTGAGAGATTGTCGACTTCCCCTTCTGTCACCTCTGACACTCCAGAACAATATATAACATGCTGATAGAGATTCCATTTAGCAATGAACTAATCGCACGCAGTCACAGTTGCTACATTATAGACACTGAGTTAAGAGCGAGCACCAAATCCACAGCCGTCTCACTTGACGTTGAAAATAAAATGCACTTTTTTTTGCCTTTGTCCCTTCCATGGCACATCTTTTTTTAAAAAAAACTTCACAGCTGTAGAGTATTGAAGAGCTGATTTTTGAAAAAAATATTAAGTGGCGCTCAATTAGTCTTTGTTGATCCGCGTGATTCAGGTGAGATAAGAGCAAGATCAGATCAGCTTTTGCATAAAAATTCATCATGAAAAATGTAAATTGGTAAAATTTTACCTCTTTCTTTTCCCCTTTGGGCTACCATGACAGGCCCGCAGCTGTAATCATCTCAGTATGGTGCCACATTGGATGTGGTACAAATGATCACATTTGTAGTGAATACTCGCTCATTTAAATGTCATCCTTGATGGGACTGTACATCAGCAAAGCAAGAAAATAAACATCTAGCAGCTGAAGACAAGCAAATCAGTACACAGTCTCTGAAGATGCTGTGATCCTAATGCACAGAAATTGCCTTTTAATTACCCACATTTCCTTTCACACTTGTAATTGTTTCAGTATCATGGAGAAAGTCCTGTAATTTGGAAGCTATTTGCAGCCTGTGCAAGAAGCCGCAGCATTTTATACATCATTGCACTGCAAATATTTTATTGATTAGAGGGCTGGCCCTCCTTTATGACCAATGTTTTGGTCAAACTAACTTAATGATACAAAGCAGTGCAATTAACGGATGCAATTGGATTTTACTAAGCATGTTTTTGGGGGCTGGATTCCTTTTGGAGGTGGATTTTAACACTTGAGTGTGTAGACTTTAAACTTTGGCAGGATTGATCACTGACACAATCTTCTCTGCCTGCTTTGATTTCGTTGAGAGTGGTACATTGGTTTTCAACTGCAATTTTCACCCTCATGTTGGATGGTCCATAATCACATGTGTGGAACTGGCAACTGGGGAACGTGCCTCAAAAGAGGGTGTGATAGGGTGAGCAGGGGAGGGTGTGATGGGTGGGCGGGGTGGGTGGGATGGGTTTGGCACAGGAGAATAGGATGGGGTTGGCAGGGGAGGGTGCACTGCAGCTTTCTTGTTGGGGCAAATCAAAGATGTTCTGGTTAGGTGAATTAGCCGTGCTACACTGCCTTTTAGTGTCAAGGGGACTAGCAGGGTAAATATGTGGGATTACAGGTTAGGACCTGGATGGGATTATTGTTGGTGCAGACTTGATGGGCTGAATGGCCTCCTTCTGCATTGTGGGAATTCTGTGATTCTATGATAAATAATGCTTAGCAAATTGGAATGGAATAGATTAAGGTCTTTTTCAAGAAAAGAACCATTCCGATGACCAGAATAACAATGCTTGGTGATTGATTATGTAGAATGCTACATTGTAGCAAGTGGCTGTGTAATCCAACTGGTCTAAGCCACCTTTTACACTCCACACAAGCACCTTCCCACCTTGCATCCATCAGTGTTGCCTTCTTGTATTTTCTTCTTCATGCACTTAGCTAGCCTTCCCTTAAAGGCATCAATGTTATTTGCCCTGACCATTCCATGGTCGAGACAGTGGGGAAATGGTGGCGTAGTGATAATCGCAAGGGTTTAGTCATCCAAAGATCCAGGCTAAAATGCTGGGGTCATGGGTTCAAATCCCATGATGAGAGCTGGTAGAATTCAAATTCAATTAATAAATCTGGAATATAAAGCTAATCTCGGTCATGTTGACCATGAACGGTTTCTCGTCTGGCTTACATGTGACTCCAGGCCCACAGCAATGTGGCTGACTCTTAACTGCCCACTAAAATGGCCGAGCAAACTACCCAGTTCCAAGGCAATTCAAGATAGGCAACAAATGCTATCTCAATCAGTGACACCCACCCCCCCAGGAAAGAATACAGGAAAAAATATGGCAGCAAGTTCTACATTCTAACCATTTTCTGGGCCAGAAGCAGTTACCTGAATTCAATGCAGTATAAAATAAGCACTGGAACTATTCAAAATACCCATCAGACTCATTCATTTGTGGAGTGCAATGAAGTATGGCTGCAGTGCACAATTCTGGCAGAGGCCGGGGATAAGTGCGTGAGATTGAGGAAGAAAACAATTACAATGCAGTACTTCAGAGGCAAATTGTACTGTTTGGCAATGGATAATCTCAGAATGTATATCTGGTCTGTTACAGGTTTAATTTGACTTTAGCCATAGCAATGTGTATAAGAATATCTGTTGCCACGTTGGCATTTATAGGGAATATTTTCTTTGGTTTACTAATCATAGGGAATGTATTTGCCTCTACTGTTCTGCACACTGACCTATTCCCTAACACTACTGCTTTGAAGATAATATAGGCTAGAAATGATAGATAATCAACAATTAAAACATACTTATAATATTCTTGAGTCCGCTGTTTAAAAACAATTTTGGAATAAGCAGGGCATTACCTCAATTAAAATAGCAGACTGATGGTGTGACATGCCTACGTGTAATGATATCCCTGCTAATGTCGGCAGCAGTCATTTTTAGCTTGTGTGTTTGCATGACAGAAATAACCTAGAGATACAAGGAAACAGTGTTTTGAATTCATAGAAATCATAGAAACCCTACACGGCAGAAAGAGGCCATTTGGCCCAACGAGTCTGCACCGACCACAATCCCACCCAGGCCCTACCCCATTATCCCTACATATTTACCCGCTAATCCCTCTAACCTACGCATCTCAGGACATTAAGGGGCAATTTGGCAATGGCCAATCAACCTAAACTGCGGGAGCTCTGTGGGAGGAAACTGAAGCACCCAGAGGAAACTCACACAGACATGAGGAGAATGTGCAAACTCTACACAGACAGTGATCCAAGCTGGGAACTGAACCCAGGTGCCTGGAGCTGTGAAGCAGCAGTGCTAACCACTGTGCTACCATGCCGCCCCATATTTAAAAAAATTACTGTTACACTCCCTTTTTAGTGTTAAGCTGTGGACAATAGATAATCACTTTCAGTACGTACCTTTTATTTTATTAGTGTCACAAGTAGGATTACATTGACATTGCAGTCACTGAAGTTGCTGTGAAAATCCCCTAGTCGCCACACTCCAGCACCTGTTCGGGTACACTGAGGGAGAACTTAGCATGGCCAATGCACCTAGCCACCATGTCTTTCAGACGGTGGGAGGAAATCAGAGCAGCTGGAGGAAATCCATAGTCACTGCGAGAACATGTAAACTCCGCACAGTGACCCATGCCGGGAATGGAACCCAGGTCTCTGGCAGCAGTGCTAACCTCTGTGCTATCATGCCGCCCATACCTGCACTGTATGAGATTAGCTGTATTGCATAATTAACTAGTCTTAAAAGGAGCCCTCAAATTCTGTTATACTCTACATTGCTCATTGTTGACCTATTTAGATTTAGAAGCTAAAATTATTGCCAATTCGGCATGTCAGTTGAGAAAGATTTCTGTTGCTCACAACATAAAATTGGATCTGAGTTAATTATGTGAGACCTGATGGAAAAGAAATGACAAAACTTGTAGCTATACACTTAATTTTGTACAATCAAGAAAATGGAATGACATCTGCAATGTTGAATAGACACAGGCTACGGCAACTCAAGGAACAGAAGAAGTATGTTGTTCAGCTGGTTTACACACTCACTCTTCAAAAGTTAAAGCATGATAAAGAGGTTCTGCCTGTAGTGCATTTACAGCCCCTCTACAACCAACATTAGCCATGTCCAGCAATAGATTAACAACCTTACTTCGGAAAAACTGAGGACAAAGAGTTTGGAAAGCAGAAGAAGAACTGAGAACAATTGCCACTACTTCCCTAAACCTGGGATTGAACAGTATACGTATAGTCATTTTGATTTGATTTGATTTATTATTGTCACATGTCTTAGTATACAGTGAAAAATATTGTTTTCTTGCGCACTATACACACAAAGCATACTGTACATAATGAAGGAAAAGAGAGGGTGCAGAATGTGGTATTACAGTCATAGCTAGGGTGTAGAGAAAGATCAACTTAATATAAGGTAGGTCCATTCAAAAGTCTGATGGCAGCAGGGAAGAAGTTGTTCTTGAGTAGGTTGGTGCATGACCTCGAACCTTTTCTTTATCCTGATGGAAGAACGTGAAAGAGAGTATGCCCGGCGTGTGCGGGATCTTTGATTATGCTGGCTGCTTTTCAGAAGCAGTGGGAAGTGTAGAGAGAGTCATTGGATGGGAGGCTGGTTTGCATGATGGATTGGGCTTTGTTCACAACCCTTTATAGTTTCTTATGGTCTTGGTCAGAGCAGGAGCCATACCAAACCATGATACAACCAGAAAGACATTGTAGTGGATATGCTGAATTAACTTAGTCTCCTGAGAAAGTAAAGGCGTTGGTGGGCTTTCTTAACTATAGTGTCAGCTTGGAGGGGCTAGGACAGGTTGTTGGTGATCTGGACACCTAGAAACTTGAAGCTCTCGACCATTTCCAGTTTCTCCCCGTTGAAGTAGACAGGGGCATGTAATCCACTATGCTTCCTGAAGTCGATGGCTATCTCCTTTGCTGAACTAACATTTTGGGAGAGATTCCTCAGTTCACCAGATGTTCTGGGGGCAGTCCCCCCAAAAAAGTCCTAAGTGCTGAATTCAAGGGAAAATTGATGTAAATCATGATTGTTTTCTCTGTACAACTTCATATTAGAATCTCCTATATTCTATGCATGATTGCTGGCCAGCCCGGGACACCCACAATGCTGCCCCCAGCCCCTCCCACGGTCCGATTGTTGTCCCCATGCACATTCACGGGCCAGCCCTGCAACACCCCTCCCCAATCCTGGAGCATCCCTAGCAGTGATGATCCCCTCATACACCTCCCCCACCCCCCCACCCCCATCCCCGGCAGACCCCACCACCCCTACTAGTCCACTCCGATCGCTAGCCTCCCTCCCTATGCAGAGTGGCAGAGGGATCTCCCACCCCACCAATCGCCCCCGGACTCTACCCCCTTGGCACTGCCCCATGCCTGATGGACTGTGTCAAAGTGCTCACTGGACATGGGCACTTTGTCTCTTGGGCCAAGTCAGGGGGCAAAGGCTTGGGTGTCCGTGCACAGGGGGAACCATCCCCCCGCCACCCGACCACTGTAGGGGAGCCCAATTTCCCCCCTTCACTCCAGTGTGGTTACCCGCTACTTCCCTGAAAATGGGGAGCTATTCTAAACCTTGCTGGGTTGAAGTTGTACTGACAGGGTGGGAGATGAAATCTCTGGGCCTGCTATTCACATTAAAATTAGATTAAGAACAGATTTACCTGCTGTTCCTGCGGTTTCCAGCGTGTTCCTGACCACGCCGGATATCGCAGTCCCCTGCGATTCTCCTGGCTTGCCATGCTAAAAAATTAGCATGGCAGGATGGGAGAGTCGCCCCTCTATTTCTATCTCTGTGCAGTGTTGCTGCTAAACTCTATCCTGATTTAGATATGAAAATATTTACAGAACAGCAGGAGGCCTTTCCACAGTTGGAATCTTTGCGAGAGTCATTGAGAATGAATCCTACTATCTTCCTTTAACCCTCTATCTTTCCCTGCTGCGAATGCTTATCTGCTTTCCCCATAAAACATGCAATGAGTTCTGACTCAACCACTCCCTGGGGCAAAGCAATCCATGCCATAACAATCGTGACTTAAAGTGGCACATTTTCCAATCTCAACCATAGTTAGACTAACATTTCTGACAACTTATATAAATTATTCTCTGTCATAACAGACATAAATTGTTAAAAAACAAACCCAAGAGATGGAATTAAATTCCATGAACAAGCTGACCCTGATTATACTGAGCATGGGTAAGGTCTGATCAGCATGAGGAATTGAATATAAAATTGTTTCCCATGAGTCTTAATATATTCTGTTTGTGCTATGCATTAAAATTTATTGGATAAAGTTAATTGAACATGAGTATAATAACTCACTAACATTAAATAGGAGCTATGACTCAATGGGTAAAATTCCTGCCTCCCACTTAGCAGGTTGTAGATTCAAGTCATGCTCCAGCAACTTAGCCTTAAAGGGTCGGATTTTTATGTCAAAGGGAGTAACTGGGGGAAGGAGCTAATTCGGTATCCCATTCATGCCTACGCCTTGAGACTGCTGGGACATGGGCTGTTCTGGGGATTCAGACCCAAAGTGACCTGGCAAGAGCCTGCAGTTGAAATCAAGGTGGGCTAAGTCTAAAGAAGCCAGCTTAAAAGGCCTGGCTTTATGTCCAAAAAAACTTCGGCACTGTCCTTCCAAAGCAATGAATGGCTCCTCTATGTACAGATGAACCTTCTGAACACTTTAACCCCTCCTTCATTCAACCTCTCACCCACTCATATTCACACCCCTCAGACCCCTCACCCTCAATCCATTCATATGCCTCATCCCTTCACCCATTATCCACTTGACTCACAAGTTCATTATAATAATTGAAAGCTGTTGAATAGCCCATAAAATTCCCCGTGCAAACAAATAGACTCTTCTCAACAGCTGTGTGAAGAAAATTGTTGAATAACACGTAAAATTCCCTGTACAAACAAACAATCAGTTCAAACTGTGTAAACAGAGCCAGGCATTTGTAAAAGGATTAGATGATTGGACTGCAGCCAAGAGCCCACAACGTTCTCCAAGTAGATAAACTAACTTCAGAACTATTATCTCAAAAGCTGCCTGGGACTGAATATATAAGAGCAAAAAAAAATTAGACAATGTTAGCATATTAGACTACACTTTCCAAACTGTGAAATGCACACTCTGTTCATTTCATGAACTTTTCTTCATACATCAGAAGAATTTTGCACACTTACAATGTTGATCTTTTGGTTGACAGAAATAGCAACCTGCCAAAAATATTGCTTAATAGGTAGTTACATCTTCCAATCACAGCGCTGTCTTTGCTCACCTTACTGAACGCAGATGCTATGCATGCTAAGTATTTCATGATAAAATATAAAGGAGGCAAACACATCTTCCTTTTAAATTCTTTCCTCTTTCAATCCATGGTTCACACCAGCTGGTGTAAGCCTGACAGCTGCTAAACCCCAGCCACCCCTGAGAATTATAACACTTACTGGAGATGGGGTCTTAGTGAGCCCTCAGAGCTATTAATCACCTTGTTAATAGAAGCATGCATGTTCTGGAGATGGTCACTTCACTGCCCTAGTGAAAATTGCCGAGGACGGAAATGGAAGCAGGACTTGAAGGCGAGTCATTCGGCTGCTCTTGTTTTCTGGTCCTGCCTCTGCTTAGTGCTGATCAGAACCATGAATTTCCTGCCTACAACATTATTAAGGTGCAGAAGGAGACCATTTGCTTCATGGAGGCCATGGAACTCTGTGTACAGCAATCCAGTCAACCCCATGTCCACATCCATAACCCTGCAACTATATTTCTCTCAATTGCCCATCTAACTTCCTCTCAAAATCATCTCCGCTATCACCAGCCTCATAGGCAACAGTTTCACATCATTATTTTTTACTGTTCTCTCACAGAATGTGCAGGTCTGCATTTGTTGCCCCCACACCTAACTGCTCCTTAGGAGTTGGGAAGCCTCCTACTTGAACCATTGCAGTCCACCAGATGCAGGTAGACCTATAGTGTGGCTGGGAATGATGTTGCAGGATTTTGATTGCACAACAGTATTATCTGGCTTTTAATTAAACACCTTGCAAGCATTCTAGTTTAATGAGACAAACAATGACATCATTCAACTATTTCTTTATTTAATACTTCTAGTACCAACTCAAACATGAACAGTTGCAACTCATGTTACTGAACTTTAACTCTTAACTAAACATCAACTCTCAACTGAACTTTAACTTCTAACTGCACATTAACTTTAATTGGACATCAACTTAAACTGTTTAACTGTAATTAGATACTACAGAGTTTAGGAAAAACCTTGGCCAAAAAACATTCTCAACGTAGAATCTATGTTCTTTTCTGAAGCATTCTTCAGGGGACATGTCTTACGATGGTTAGTCTCCATAGAGTTGTCGCTGGCAAACAAAGGACTGCAATGTCTTTTATTCAGAATCCCCCACGTTCTTCCAAAAGATTCTTTGTCATCCAGCCAACTGTGTAACCAGAAACTGATCACATGGTTCAAACATCCAATGAAATTACTCGCAAACGACGCCCTTACGCTTAGTTCAAACTACATGTTCCACGCATAATAGTAATAAAATTCAAAGCTACAATGTCTGAGTTAAATGTAAACAACTTCCCTTATTTGACCAACTGTTCCCAGATCAGAGCTTTACCCAGAGAAGCTTTACGATCTGCATCTGGTTTTAATTATAAGTTGGCCAAAAATCCCACAGTGCTTAACTCTCAGCTAGAATAGCCATTTTAAAGCCATTATTGGCATTATTGTTGTTAAATCATTGTTGTAGCCATTCTTTCTCTGTCCACAACAGTGAAGGAACAGTGATGTAGTTTCAAGTCAGGAAGACTAGTGGCTTGGAGGAGTACTTGCAAGTGTTGATGCACCTAAGTGTTGCCTGCTTTTGTTCTTGTGGATTTTGAATGAAGTCTTGGAGAGTTGCTGCAGAGTTATATAATTGCTATACAGTACACACTGCTGCTGCAGTGCATGCTTGGTGAAGAGAGTGATTGCAGATGGGTTGGCTGTTGATCAGGTGGGGTTATTTTTTAACCACTTATTACATAAAAAAGGTCCTTGTCACATCACCTTGCATCCCATACCCAAAACTTTAAATCTGTGTCCCCTCTTCCTTGTACTGTCAGCTAAGAGAAACAACTTTTCTTTGTTTTGTGACATTAATAAATAAACTTTAAATTTATTGTAATCTTGTGCACCTACCTCCTCAACTTTCTCCTCAATCTACTTTGCTCTTTTGCCCCATCCCATTGCTATCCCCAAACAGTGAAAGAACAGTGATGTTTTTCCAAGTCAGGATGTGTGTGACTTGAATAGGAACTTGCAGATGATGGTGCTCCCATGTATCTGCTGCCTTTGTCCTTCTAGGTTGTAGAGGTTGCAGGTTTGGAAAGTGCTGTCAAAGGGTCTTTGGTGAGTTGCTGCAGTGCATCTGGTGAAGCTGCTACCACTCTGTATCAGGAGTGGAGGGCATGAATGCTGAAAGTGTTGGATAGGGTGCCAATCTAACGGGCTATTTTGAAAGGATGATGTCGAGCTTCTTGGCTGTTGTTGGATCTGCACCCATCCTGGCACTTGGAGAATATTCCATCACACTCCTGACTTGTGCCTTCTAGATGGTGGGCAGGCTTTTTGGAATAAGAGGGTGAGCTACTCACTGAAGAGTTCCCAGTTTCAGACCTGGTCTTACAGCCATAGTATTTATGTGGCTGGTTCAGTTCAATTTCTGGTCAGTGGCAACCTGCAGGTTTTTCATAGTGGGGAATTCAACAATGGGAATGCCATTGAATATCAGGGGGAAATGGTTAGATTCTGTCTTGTTGGACATAGTCATTATCTGACAATTGGGTGGTGCAAATATTGTCAGGACCCATAATCTGCAGTATTCAGTACCTTCAGCCATTTCTTGATGACATGTGAAGTGAATTGAATTGTCTGAAGACTGACATCTTTGATACTGGGGACCTCCTGAGATGGATCATCCACTTGGCACTTCTGGCTGAAGATTGTTATGAGTGCTTCAGCCTTATCTTTTGCATGGATGTGTTGGGCTCCCCCATCATTCAAGATGGAGATATCTATGGAGCCTCCTTCTTTCGTGTGTTGTTTAATTGCCTACCACCATTCCAACATCTTCTAACACCTCAAAATTTGCACATGATTCCAAGTTAATGGAGGGCGAACTGTGACAAGCATGCAGAGATCCTTCAGAATGATCTGGAGAGGTTGGGTGACTGGGCAAATTAATGGCAGATGCAGTATAATTTGGATAAATGTGAGGTTATTCACTTTGGAAACAAAAACAAGAAGGCAGAATACTACCTGAGTGGCTGTAAATTGAGAGAGAAGAGTATGCAGTGGGACCTGCACCACTGAAGGTAAGTGTGCAGGTGCAGCAGGCAGTAAAGAAGGCAAATGGCATGTTGACCTTCATTGCGAGAGGTTTCGAGTACAGGAGCACAGATGTGTTGTTAGAATTATTGGTGAGGCTACAGCTAGAGTATTGTGTGCAGTTTTGGTCTCCTTTCCTGAGGAAAGATGTCCTTGCTCTCGAGGGATTGCAGTGAAGGTTTATTAGGCTGATTCTGGGGATAGTGGAACTGATGTATGATGAGAGATTGATTAGGTTAGGGTTGTTTTCGCTGGAGTTCAGACGAATGATAAGGGATCTCATAGATGCTTATAAAATTCTAACAGGACTAGACAGGGTAGATGCAGTGAGGTGGGGGAGTCCAAAATCGGGGTCACAGTCTGAGGATTCAGGGTAGACCATTTAGGATGGAGGTGAGGAGACATTTCTTCACTCAAAGAGTGGTAAGCCTGTGGAATTCATTAGCACAGGAAGTAGTTGATGCCAAAACATTGGATGTATTCAAGAGGTGGCTGGATATAGCACTTGGGGCGAATGGGATCAAAAGTTATGGGGAGGAAGCAAGATTAGGCTATTGAGTTGGATGATCACCCATGATCGTAATGTATGGTGGAGCAAGCTCGAAGGGCCAAAAGGCCTCCTCCTGTTCCTATCTCCTATAAAAATAAGGGGTCTCTCCTTCAGGCAGAGATTTGGAGGAATTTATTTTCTGAGAGGATTGCTCCCTTTGGAATTCTCTTCCATAGAGGGCAGTGGAGGCTGTCTTATTGAACATATTGAAAGGTGAGTTAGATTTTTGATTGGCTAGGGAGTTGAGAGTTATGGAGGTCAGGCAGGAAAGTGGAATTAAGGCCACAATCAGATCAGCTACAATCTTTTCAAAAGGTGGTGCAGGCTCGATGGGCTGAATGGCCTACTCCTGCTCCTGTTTATTACGATTTTATGATCAGAACTGCATGCAGTACTGTAAGAGTGGTCTAACCAAGATGCGAAATAGATTCAGCATAGTTTACCTACTTTTCAATTCTATTCTGCCAGAAATAAACCTTAGTGCTTAGAACTTTTCTTTGATGACCTTGCTAACCTGTGGCAAAATCTTTTAGTGTATTTGTATTCTGAGATTTCTTTGTTCTCTACATCTAGAATTACACCTCGCAAATTATAAGTGATCTCCCTGCCCTTTGTACCAAAATGTATTACCTCACATCTCATAGAATCCTCATTGTGCAGAAGAGGCCATTTGGTCCATCAAGTCTGCACTGTCTTATCAGTGTTAAGTTTCATTTGCCAATTCCTTACACATTGGACACTTTTTATCCCAATTGCCCAAGCCAGCAGGGAAATCAGAGTGTTTCTGGTTGATACTGGCAACGTCCGTCAGGTGGGAGTTGCCTAACTGAAAGACGCAAATGAATATATCTCGGAAACCGTGCCAGCCAGACCCACTGTTCAGAGTTCAGATCGATCTCTGTATTTGCAGGCAGGTCCCCTTCCCTTCCACAAGACGAAACGGTGACCACCCCTCTCCCCTGCCAGCAATCTGTCAGCCAAGAGGGGCATCCTCATCCCACCACTCAAGGGACCGATCAGCCCCCCACCCCATACTAAAGAAGCATGAGGGTGACCCAATTTCCCACTTCAGCCTCCCTCTTCTTCTAGATTCCCCACAACCCTCTTCCTCCTCAGCCCACCCCCCACTTTCAGGCCCCATTCCTTGGCAGTGCCAATGATGTAGTGCCCTCTGACACCCTGGCACTGACACCTGGGTCTGGCACTTGTACCCCAAGTGTAGTTAATGAGATAAATCCAGAGTCTATGTGCCCCTTTGCAGATAGAGGGTCCACCAAAGACCCTGGGGGTTGATTGGGCTGGGGTAGGGGCAAGAGGTTGACTACAGCACTCTCCTCCGGGATAAGGGTCTTGTGGCTGGCCCATCCCTTCTCCTTTAGTAAACATTCCATTATTTCTCTTGCCACGGATATTAAGCTGTCTGGTCTCTAATTCCGAGGGCATGTTTTATTCCCCTCACTTAAAGTTAGGAATGATGTTAGTTATCTGCTCTGGCACAAATCACAACACCTTTTTCTGATGCATTATTCAGCATGTGGAGTGGTGCCTTATTCCTAGATTTTTGTAATGTATCTGGATGCAGTCATCCAGACCAGGGTATTTACTCTCGTTGAATTTGATGAGTCTATTCCTGTGAGGAGACAAACTGGAGGCACAGTCACCTCCAGATGGCATCATGCTAGGAGCATTGTGCCTGTGCTGTAACCTGTTTAGATGATAAACACCAGAAGCAGATACCAGAGTCTGTCTACAGTCTGTCCACTAACTAAGTCCCACACCTAAAGTCCCAGAAAGAAGAACACATCTCAGAACACTGCTCCATCGGCAGAATGTCATTGTCCTTAGAAAATGTCACTTGATTGCTGCGGTCTTAATTGGCTCCCTGCCGTCAATGAACACATTCCTGGCTGGGCAATCCAGTCGGCCCGTGGAAAAATGACAGGAAAACATCGGGGAGTTACCCAGATGCACCTTTTTAAAAATTCTTCCCATTTCCCCTCCACTCTCCAATCCTCTGGCACCTCAGGGAAGACTGTAAGATTGTAACGTAACTGTTTATAACACCACTGTCGTATAAAGTCTCACATTTGTAGCATGTTCTATTCTCGTGTTCTCTCTTTGCCAGTCTTAGTTTCCTCTTTCACTTCCACTCTCGAGTTATTGCACTTGGTCTGGTTCTCATTTAAAGAGTCACCTGACATGCATCATATACTGTGGGTGGGATTTTCCAGCCATGCTCACTCCAAGACTGGATAATTCTGTCTGAGGTCAAATGACTTTTGCATGGTCCATGTCCCGCCCTCTACAACTCATGTAGTGCGTGGACGGGAAAATTCCATCCTAGTCTTTTGTTTCATCATTTTCTCTAACTCGCTCTTCATCCAAGGAACTCTGACTTTGGTTCCCATTCCTTCTTGTGTGAATGTACTTAAACCCCATCTGAAACATTTCCTCCTTAAAGATCACTCATTATCCAGTTACAGATTTTCCTGTAAATCTTTGGTTCCATTTTATCCCGGCTTGATCCCTTCTCATCCCACTGAAGTTAGCTTCCATCTTAAAGTTCTACTTTGGATTGTGTTATGGCTCAAGTCAGAAACTCCAAAGTGTTATATGGAGCCCATCTGAATCATACGTTTTGCATCTTGAATTTGGCTAGGACAGGCACAATAGATTTCACTTTAAATAAGATTCAAATGACACACTAGGGAGCTTTTGCCAATCAAAGTTTATTCAAGAATATAGTTAACATGTATGGTAAGAAAATCAATGACAAATAAGAAATCAAAACAATCACTATAATGTATAAACCTTAGCAAATATATCTAATGCATTCCAATCAAAACCAAAACCTTTATTGACAAAACCCTTCAAACAAGTTCAACACAGCAAAGACTAATGCTCACATGATATAGGAAATTGAGTCCTTTGGTTGAAGTCTGCCGTTCTCTGGATTTACTTGGAACAGCTTCAAGTCAAAACAGATTCTCAGAACCACAAGGAAAGACTCTCTGGTCAAGACACCAACTGCAGAATCTTTATTGCAGGAAGGCAAGACTTTGCTTTTAGATATCCAGCAGAATTTCTGAAATAAACAGGGAGAGAGAAAACACTTCTTTTCAACTGGCGACTGCCTCTAAAAACCCAAACTGTAGCTCTAAACTGAAAATGAAAGAACTTCTGTCACCTGATCTGCCAACCAGTATTTTTTTACCTCCTAACAATGCAAAGTCATAAAAAATCCCAAAGTAAAAACAAATATTCCCATCCAAGCCACTTAAGGAGCAACAAAAAGACACCTGGTAGACCGCCTAGCAACAATAATGACATCAGTCAAGGCTATGAGCTCAGAAACCACTGAAACTGAGAACTGCAGAAATCACGATTAAAAAAAACTTTCTTAAAGGTACACTAACGTCACAACTGCCCTTTGTGCTTCTCCATTACTTGTCTAAACCTTTTGATATTATGATCACTCTTACCCAAGTTTACCCCACAGCCACTTGGTCCGCATGCCACCCCAGTCTTCAGTCTTAGTCTTCACTAATCAGTACTGCCTCTCTTTATTCCTTCCTGTTCTTTTATGAATGACTTTGTCCCAGATTTCCACCATGTCATGTTGACTTGAGAGACTTTTAAAGATGGTGTAGGGGAGGGTGCAATCCCATTTCTAGCAATTATTTTGCTCGATTGTGATAACAATGTGGATAGCCAGCACCCTTGCCCTTGCCAGTTCCATGAGAGATGGACGGTTTAAAACCCTGAGCAATTTTTGTGGAGTTGCAAAAAAGATATGGTTCATGCCACATATCATAGGAGTTGTGAACCATGGGGATGTCCACTCCCCAGGTGGCAACCAAGACAAAAAATGCCACCTGCTCCTGGAATTCTTTGATTGGCAAAGCCATTTGCTTTAAGACAGAAAACAAATCCGTTCTTTCAGTTTCAAAGAGCCCCATTGAAGCTGTGACAGTTTATTTTGACAGCCTAGACCATTACTGAATAGATCTTTGTTTGTTTTTACAACTAAATGACCTTGAGAGTTTTTTTTCATTGACTCTGAAGTCTTTTTTTCAATCTGAAGTACATTTGAGTGACAACTCTATTGGATTGTTTGAAGTTTAAGATTTTTTTACATTTGTTTCAATGCCTTCTCATTGCTATCACATGGCTCCTCGGGAATTGTCATAGTGGATACTGGTTGAATGGCTATAGAGACCACATGGTGCATTTGGCAGGCGCATGGCATTATGAGTGGCTGTGGAGGGGGCATGAGGTAAAGAGGCTATGAGAGGGCATGGGGCTATGAGAAGCCTTTGGGTTTGAGGGGGCATGGAGAGAGCATGGGAGTCTCCTGGGATATTTCTGGCACATGAGGTGAGGGTTTGAGGGCCTGACACTCACCATTATAACTGGGCCAATGTCTTCTGCAGTGCACAGAGTGTGGGAGATTCATTCGATACTTCCACTGGAAAAAACAGCGGGATTTACTCCAATTTTTACACGAATTTGACACTTAGAATTTTCTGGGGAAAATCCGACCAGGTTCGTGATTGGCAAGGTGATAAGACCATAACTCGGAGGAGTAGAATTAGACCACTCAGCCCATGCTCTGCCATTCAATCATGGCTGATATTTTTCTCATCCTCATTCTCTCGCCTTTTCCCCATAACCCCTGATCCCCTTATTAATCAAGAACATATCTATCTCTGCCTTAAAGACATTCAATGACCTGGCCTCCACTGCCTTCTGCGTCAAAGAGTTCCACAGATTCACCACTCTTTGGCTGAAGAAGGTTACAGAGAAACAAAGGTTAGAGGGAAAAGATGGGAGTGTGGGCTTGAGAACCTTAACAGCCATGATTGAATGGAAGAACAGACTCGATGGGCTGAATGGCCTAATTCAGCTCCTATATCTTCTGATCCATTTGAACATCACTGTTCTCAAACCTAAGAATACAGATTTACATAATACTTACTATGGGTAAATTCCTCAGTGGTTATTTCTTCTCTTGCTCTGCTAGTTAATTACATGAGCTGGATAAAACATGAGAAACTTATCATTGTTATTCCAGTGAAGCAGAAGAGGTTCTTAAATATATTCATGTTGCTGATGATGATGGTGATGATAATGATGATTACTCTGCAGCTAACAGCTGCTTTTAAACTTTCACAATAATATTAAAATCCGATGGTTTAACATGTTGAATCCCAAAGATACCATAATGCATTTTATTAATTCAAAAGGAGTTGATGTCGCAAAATGGACAATGCAGAGAGGCACCCCGCAGCTCAGACAGCACTTTTTAGCTTTTGACAGTCACAGTAGACAAGCTCGGTCAGAGTGGTGACAACACATTGTATCCGTGTAGCGTCATTGGTGTGTTTGAATTTCCCAAGACACTTTGTGGCTCTTATCAGACTAAATTTAAGACAAGAGCCACCACATAAAGATTTACAGCATGGAAACATGCCCTACGGCCTAACTTGTCCATGCCGCCCAGGTTTTACCACTAAGCTAGTCCCAATTGCCCGCATTTGGCCCATATCCCTCGATACCCATCTTACCCATGTAATTGTCTAAATGCTTTATAAAAGACAAAATTGAACCTGCCTCTACTACTACCTTTGGCAGCTTATTCCAGACACTCACCACCCTCGTTGGTGACCAAAAGCTCGATCTAAGACATAGGTTTCGAAAAGTGCCTTAAAAAGAGGTGACGCGTTTTCAGAAAATGCCCCCAGGTCCAGCCCAGGCAGCTTTGTTTTTATTCATTTATGGGAGATGGGTGTTGCTGGCTGGTCAGCATTTATTGTCCATCCCTAGTTGGCTACATTGTTGTGGCTTTGGAGTCAGATGTAGGCCAGAGCAGGTAAGAACAGCAGATTTCTTTCCCTAAAGGATGTTAGTGAACCAGATAGATATTTTCCTATCAACAATAGTTTCATGGTCATCGGTAGATTCTTATTTTCAAATATCTTTTATTGAATTCAAATTCCACCATATGCCATGGCAGGATTTAAACCCGAGTTCCCAGACCCTTGGTTGAGTTTTTGGATTAATAGCCTAGCATTAATACCACTAGGCATCACTCCCCTTAAAGCACTGAGGGCACGGTGATGAGTGGTGGAGCAATAATGATAAGGGATGCCGTAAGAGGTCAGAATTGAAGAACTGCAATGATCCCAGAGAGTTGTTGAGCTGTAGGGAGTTATAGGGGTAGAGATGGGAGGAGTCATGGAGAAATATGAACATCAAGATGAGAATTTTAAAACTGAGCACTTGCCACCAAGCACGGGGGTGATAGGTTTAGATTGCAAGTTGGTAAAATAGATATGGATGTGGAAATCCCATTAGTCTGTTCATCCACAATGAACCTGCAGCCTTCCCATAACAGCAGCCTTCTATTCCTTACAAAATGAAATGGGGAAGAGCTTCATTTGCCTTTCACTCATTTCAACATTCCACTTGTCCCTACCATCACAGTTTAAATCAAATTAGTATTCTGGATTATCTGGAGCAGCCCCAAATTGAGCAATATAAATAACTGGAGATGTATTGAACAATCAACGCATATTTATCCCGACAGATCCCGGTGGAACTATCTGTGTGAGCTCCCACAGTGCCATTTCTGGTGAATCACAACTTCCAGGTGTGTCTCAGCATTTTGTTGCCATTGAGACAGCAAGACCATGTCCAATATTCTTGGCCCCCAACACATCCCAGGCCATTGACTTCATTCCATGCTGCTCTCTGATGTGTATCTGAACCAGGCTTTTCCAACCTTGGGTGTCATATCTGACCTTGAGATAAGGTGAGATTCCAATGACATTTTCCTCCATTACTGAGACTGCCTATTTTCACATCCATAACATCATTCAATTCTGCCCTTGCCTCAGCTCATATGCCATTAAACCGCATTTTGTGTGTGTTGCCTCTACACACACTATTCCAATACACATCCTAAATTTAAGTTTTTTTATTGGTCACAAGTAGGCTTACATTAGCACTGCAATGAAGTTACTGTGAAAATCCCCCAGTTGCTACACTCCGGCAGGGTATACTGAGGGAGAATTTAGCATGGCCAATGTACTTAATCAGCATATCTGGTCTCCTTACTTGAGAAAGGATATACTGGCACTGGAGGGGATGTGGAGGAGATTCACTAGATTGATTCTGGAGTTGAGAGGGTTGGCTTATGAGGAGAGACTGAGTAGACTGGAGCTGATGGCGCAGATCGACACAAATGGATACGATCTGGTGGCCATTACAGAGACGTGGCTGCAGGGTGACAGGGACTGGGAGCTGAATGTACAGGGCTATCAAGTGTTTAGGAAGGATAGGCAGGAGGGAAAAGGGGGGGGGGGAGCTCTACTGATTAAGGATAGCATCACGGTGGTAGCAAGGGATGATATTGGAACCAAGGAGCAGAGGGTGGAATCGTTGTGGGTGGAGATTAGGAACAGCAAAGGGAGGAAGACGCTGGTGGGTGTCATCTATAGGCCCCCGAATAATGATCTGGAGATGGGGCGGGCTGTTAACGCGCAAATAAGCGCGGCGTGCAGGAATGGGATGGCCGTAGTTATGGGGGATTTCAATCTGCATATTGATTGGTCGACCCATGTTGGACGTGGGGGGCTCGAGGAAGAGTTCTTGGAATGCTGCCGGGATAGTTTCCTCGAACAGTGTGTGTTGGAGCCGACGAGGGAGCGAGCTATCTTGGATCTGGTGCTATGTAATGAAGCGGGTAGAATTAGGGACCTTGTGGTGAAGGATCCTCTTGGGGAGAGTGATCATTGTATGGTGGAGTTTCTGGTGCAGATGGAGGAGGAGAAAGTAGGTTCCCGGACACGCGTCCTTTGTTTGAATAGAGGGAAATACGGTAGGATGAGAGAAGAATTGGCGAATGTGGACTGGGAGAGTGCGTTGGAGGGAGGGTCTGTTGAGGAGCAGTGGAGGATCTTTAAGGAGATCTTTCTTGGTGCTCAACGGAAATTTATTCCGACGGTCAAAAAGGACAGTAGGAGGAGAGGTAATAAGCCGTGGATAACAAAGGAGGTGAAGGAAAGTGTTAAACTAAAAGCGGAGGAATTTAGAGTAGCTAAGAGTAGTGGGCGAGAAGAGGATTGGGAGAGGTTTAAATGTCAACAAAGATTGACAAAGAAGTTGATAAGGAAGGGTAGGAGAAACTATGAAGCTGGGCTAGCGCTTAATATAAAAAAGGATAGCAAGAGTTTTTATAAATATATAAAAAGGAAGAGGCTGGCTAGGGTGAATGTTGGTCCTTTAGAGGATGAGAAAGGGGACCTAGTGGTAGGGGATGGGGATATGGCTAAGGTATTGAATAACTTTTTTGTTTCTGTCTTCACGGAGGAGGACGTGAATAATTTGCCGGGTGTTAGCGATGGAAAGGTGGTAGGACTGGAGGGTCTTAATGACATTACTGTTACTAGAAAGGCGGTGCTCGACAGACTGGAGGGGCTGATTGTGGACAAGTCCCCAGGACCGGATGGAATGCATCCGAGGGTTCTGAAAGAAATGGCGGAGGTGATAGTGGATGCCTTGGTGGTTATTTTCCAAACGTCGCTGGATTCCGGGGAAGTGCCGGATGATTGGAAAACGGCTAATGTTACGCCGTTGTTTAAGAAGGGTGCCAGGCAAAAGGCGGGGAATTATAGGCCGGTTAGTTTAACGTCTGTGGTAGGTAAAATGTTAGAATCTGTCATTAAGGAGGAAATTGCAAAGCATCTTGAAGGGAATTGCTTGATAGAGCAGACGCAGCACGGTTTCATTAAAGGGAAGTCGTGTCTGACAAATTTACTGGAGTTCTATGAGGATGTGTCTAGGGCGGTGGATAGAGGAGAGCCGGTGGATGTGGTCTTTCTAGATTTTCAGAAGGCGTTTGACAAAGTGCCTCACAAGAGGTTATTGCAGAAGGTCGAGGGACATGGAGTTGGGGGTAGGGTGTTAGCGTGGATAGAGGATTGGTTGTCAAATAGGAGGCAGAGAGTGGGGGTCAACGGGTGCTATTCGGATTGGCGGATGGTGACTAGTGGAGTGCCCCAGGGGTCGGTGCTGGGGCCTCAGCTTTTTACCATTTATATAGATGATCTGGAGGAGGGAACCGAGTGTAGAGTGTCGAAATTTGCTGATGACACCAAGATTGGGGGAACGGCAAATTGTGCGGAGGGTGTTGAGAGTCTGCAGAAGGATCTAGATAGGCTGGGCGAATGGGCCAGGAAATGGCAAATGGAATTTAATGTTGGCAAGTGTGAGGTGGTCCACTTTGGTAGGAAAAATGGTAGGGAGGACTATTACTTACGAGGCGAAAAACTGCAGCAAGCGACGGTGCAGAGGGACCTCGGGGTCCTTGTGCATGAGTTGCAAAAACCCAGCTTGCAGGTGCAGCAAGTGGTCAGGAAGGCGAATGGGATGCTGGCCTTCATCGCGAGGGGGATTGAATATAAAAGTAGGGAGGTCTTGCTGCAGCTGTATAGGGCATTGGTGAGGCCGCAACTGGAGTACTGTGTGCATTTTTGGGCGCCGCACCTGCGCAAAGATATTTTGGCCTTGGAGGGAGTGCAGAGGAGGTTTACTAGGCTGATACCGGAGTTGAGGGGGTTGAGCTATGAGGAGAGGCTGAATAAACTGGGCTTGTACTCGTTAGAGTTTAGAAGAATGAGAGGAGATCTCATTGAGACGTATAAGATGATGAATGGGATGGATAGGATAGAGGTGGAAAGACTCTTCCCGCTCAAAAAAGACAATAGGACTAGGGGGCACAGCCTCAAGATAAAAGGGGGGCGGTTTAGAACGGAGTTGAGGAGGAACTTCTTCACTCAAAGGGTGGTGAATCTCTGGAATTCTCTGCCCGTTGAAGTGGTGGAGGCTGCCTCGCTAAATATTTTTAAGACGCGGGTTGATGGGTTTTTGATAGGAGAGGGGATTAAGGGTTATGGGGAGAGGGTGGGAATGTGGAACTGAGCAGTGACAGATCAGCCATGATCTTATTGAATGGCGGGGCAGGCTCGAAGGGCTAGATGGCCTACTCCTGCTCCTATTTCTTATGTTCTTATGTTCTTATATTCATTGGAATTCAGAAGAATGAGGGGAGGTCTTATAGAATCATAACATTATGAAGGGAATAGATAAGTTAGAAGCAGGGAAGTTGTTTCCACTGATGGATGAACCTAGAAGTAGGGGGCATAGCCTCAAAATAAGGGGAAGTAAATTTAGGACTGAGTTGATGAGGAACTTCTTCATACAAAGGGTTGTGAATCTGTGGAATTCCCTGCCCAGTAAAGCAGTTGAGGCTACTTCATTGAATATTTTTAAGGAAAAGATAGATGAATTTTTGAACAGTAAAGGAATTAAGGGTATGGTGAGCAGGCAGGTTAGTGGAGCTGAGTCCATAAAAAGATCAGCCATGATCTTATTGAATGGTGGAGCAGGCTCAAGGGGTCAGATGGCCTACTCCTACTCCTAGTTTTTGTCTTCTTATGTTCTTATCTTTCGGACTGTGGGAGGAAACCGGAGCACCCGGGAAAATGTGCAAGCTCCACACAGACAGTGACCCCAGCTGGGAATTGAGACTGGGTCCCTGGCACTGTGAGGCAGTAGTGTTAACCACTGTGCCACCCTGTAATCCCTCTAAAGCTTCTACCTCTTCACCAAGATATCTGTGCTTTTCTCATTCTGGCTTGTTGAGTAGGCTGGACAATTTGATACTCGTCTTGTATCAGCCAACGCAAACCAATTGGCTCCAAGTTCTGCAAATCCCTTTCTAAACCTCTCTGTCTTTCTGTCTCACTTTCTTTCATTAAGAAATGCCTTAAAGCCCGTCTTTTTTACCAAGCTTTTATTCATTTGCCCAATCATCTTTTGTGGCCCAGTGCTGGATGTTATTTTCTCACGCTCTTGTGAAGCACTTTAGGCGTTTTGTTATGTTATAGATGTTACATAAATACAAGTTATTGTTATGTATGAAACACAATAGCCAATTTATACACAGCAAGCTCCCACAAGCAGCAAATAAACAAGTGATGAATATGTCAAGATGAGTATGTCAAGAATAAAAGATTGGTTAGGGCCAGTCAGAGACAGTAGTGAGAAGTTGTGCGTGGAGCCTGAAGAGATAGGAGAGGCACTAAATGAATATTTTTCATCAGTATTCACGCAGGAAAAAGTCAATGCAGTTGAGGAGAATACTGAGATACAGGCTTTTAGACTAGATGGGATTGAGGTACTTAAGGAGGAAGTGTTAGCAATTCTTGAGAGTATGAAAATAGATAAGTCCCCTGGGCCAGATGGGATTTACCCTAGGATTCTCTGGGAGGCTAGGGACGAGATTGCCGAGCCTTTGGCTTTGATCTTCATGTCGTCATTGGCTACAGGTATAGGGCTGGAAGACTGGAGGACAGCAAATGTTGTCCTCTTGTTCAAGAAGGGGAGTAGAGACCATCCTGGGAATTATAAACCGGTGAGCCTTACTTCTGTTGTCGACAAAGTTTTGGAAAGAATTATAAGGGATAGGATTTATAATCATCTAGAGAGAAATAAATTGATTAGGGAAAGTCAACATGGTTTTGTGAAGGGTAAGTCATGCCTCACAAACCTTATCGAGTTTTTTGAAAAGGTGACCGAAGAGGTGGATAAGGGTAAGGCAGTTGACGTGGTGTATATGGATTTTAGCAAAGCATTTGATAAGGTTCCCCATGGTAGGCTATTGCAGAAAATGCAGATGCATGGGATTGAAGGTGATTTAGCAGTTTGGATCAGGCATTGGCTAGCTGATAGAAGACAGAGGGTGGTGGTTGATGGCAAATATTTGACCTGGAGTTCAGTTACTAGTGGTGTACCTCAGGGATCTGTTTTGGGGCCACTGCTGTTTGTCATTTTTATAAATGACCTAGATGAGTGTGTAGAAGGATGGGTTAGTAAATTTGCTGACGACACCAAAGTCGGAGGAGTTGTAGACAGTGAGGATAGATGTTACAGTTTGCAGAGGGACATAGATAAGCTGCAGAGCTGGGCTGAGAGGTGGCAAATGGAATTTAATGCGGAAAAGTGTGAGGTGATTCACTTTGGTAAGAGTAACAGGAGTACAGAATATAGGGCTAATGGAGGGACTCTTGGTAGTGTCGACGAGCAGAGAGATCTAGGTGTACATATGCATAGCTCCCTGAAAGTTGGCACCCAGGTTGATAAGGTTGTTAAGAAGGCGTACGGTGTGTTAGCTTTTATTGGTAGAGGGATTGAATTTCAGAGCCATGAGATCATGTTGCAACTGTACAAAACTCTGGTGCGGCCGCACTTGGAGTATTGTGTACAGTTCTGGTCGCCGCATTATAAGAAGGATGTGGAGGCATTGGAAAGGGTGCAGAGGAGGTTTACCAGGATGTTGCCTGGTATGGCGGGAAGGTCTTATGAGGAAAGGCTGAGGGACTTGAGGTTGTTTTCATTAGAAAGAAGAAGGTTGAGAGGTGACCTAATTGAGGCATATAAGATGATGAGAGAGTTAGATAGGGTGGATAGTGAGAGCCTTTTTCCTCAGATGGTGATGGCTAAAACGAGGGGATATAGCTTTAAATTGAGGGGTGGTAATTATGGGATAGATGTCAGAGGTAGGTTCTTTACTCAGAGGTTACTAAGGGCGTGGAATGCCCTGCCTGCAGCAGTTGTGGACTCACCAACTTTAAGAGCGTTCAAATGGTCAGTGGATAGGCATATGGATAACATTGGAATAGTTTAGGTTAGAGGGTGTCATTAGATTCATTCCACTGCTCAGCGCAACATCAAGGGCCGAAGGGCCTATACTGCGCTGTAATATTCTATGTTTTTATGTTCTATGAATAATCTGCTTTAGGAGGTATTGGGTGTGTGATAAACATTATCCAGGGCACTAGGTACTCCCCTGCTCTCCAGTGTGGGCAGCACAGTGGCACAGCAGTTATCACTGCTGCCTCACAGCACCAGGGACCTGGGTTCAATTCCGGCCTGTGGTCACTGTCTGTGTGGAGTTTGCACATTCTCCCCATGCCTGCATGGGTTTCCTCTGGGTGCTCTGGTTTCCTCCCAGACTCCAAAGATGTGCAGGTTGAGTGGATTGGCTGTGCTAAATTGCCCCTTAGTGTCCAAAGATGTGTAGGTATATGGATTAACTATGTTAAATGTATGGGGATACAGGGATAGGGTGGGGCCGAGGGCCTGGGTAAGACAATCTGTCAGAGTGCCGGTGCAGACTTAATGTCCGGAACTCTAGAATCTCGCCCACCACAGAATCGGAGCGGGCGAGGGTCCGATGATGGAAATTTCAATTGATCAGGGTGAGGCTGTAAAATCCCACCCAGTGGCCTCCTCTGCACTGCAGGGATTTATGATTCTATGACTCGTCTCATGGGATCTTTAACATCCACCTGAACTCCCAGACGGAGACTCAATTTAACGTTTCAGCTGACAATGCAGCACTCCCTTCATACCGCAGCGTAGTGTCAACCTGTGTAGTGAAATCCTAGAGTAGAGGTTGAATGCATGAGCTTCTGACTCAGCTGCCATCGACTGAGCCAAGCAACACATTGATGACCAGAATGTATCCTGAGAAATGAGCACAAGTCCAGCAGGAAGCCACACGGAAAGGGGAATAGGGATTGCAAAGTGGGTGCTGTAGCCCTGTCTCCAATCCACCCAATTTCAAGGATGGCTTCCTGTGGGATTGGTGAATTTGCCCCATAGGATTAAGTGGGGGAGAAATTGACTTCAAACTATCGGCCTTTTTGTATCTGGAGAACAAATGTTCAACTGTCCAGTCCAAAACCAGATGGCTGGCATCTTTCTGACAGTAATATTGACAGCTGCGTTGTGCAGATTTATTGGAAATTTTTCTGCGAAAGTTGGCTTCTAACGGGCAGTAAGTAGAGACAAACACAAAATACTGCGGATGCTGGAATCTGAAACGAAAATCTCAGCAGGTCTGACAGCATCTGTGGAGGTAGAATAGAGCCAAAGTTTCGAGTCTGGATGACTCTTCGTCATAACAGGAGTTTATTTATTGGTTGAAATGCAACATGAACTTCTATTGAGTAGTTGTAGAGTATGAGTATCAAAAGTATCAAAGAAAACAGCAGTACTTTATTTATATAGATATGAATCTGTATATACAGAGAGCAGAATTCTCTGATTTTTTTTGCAATGTGTCAGTTTGAGTGGGAAAAGCAGAGAGTAGCCAATGGGCTGCAGTGGCCACTTTAGCCACTATTTCTTTACTTTTTTGGACAAAAAAGTGATGGAGCGGATCCCATGATGTCATGCTTATGGGGCAGATCCCATGATGTCATGCTTTCGGGGCGGATCCCATGATGTCAGGCTGATGGGGTGAACCCCATGATGTCATGCTGTTGGGGTGGATCCCATGATGTCACGCTGATGGGGTGGATCCCATGATGTCACGCTGATGGGGTGAGCCCCATGATGTCACGCTGTTGGGGTGGATTCCATGATGTCACGCTGATGGGGTGAACCCCATGATGTCACACTGTTGGGGTGGATCCCATGATGTCACGCTGATGGGGTGAACCCCGTGATGTCATGCTGGTGGGTGGATCCTGTGATCTCATGCTGATGGGGCTGGCTCATCAGCTATTTAGGTTTTTTAAAATGGTGCTGCAATTTGATGAATAAAAATCAAAAAAGAAACAGCCCATGGAAATACCCCACACAGAACACCCACCCCTCCCCCCATGGAGCTCCCTCCCCATTCAGTCCCCACCGTGGAACCCCTGCGACTCACCCATGGAACCCCCCTCCCCCGGCACTGTCTCCCGGCACAGCCAGGGGAATAACTCTCTCCCCCCTGGGGGTTGTACTCACTTGTGCTCCTCTGACAGGTTCTTTTCACCAGGTGCATTTGGGAATGAAGCTGTCATGATTCATATCGACACTCCCCCAAACCAACTTGAACATGTGTTCTAATGGGGAGGATGGCGGGGGGGGGCGTGTGGATACAATCAGGAATAGAGGTGGATGTAGCTGGCGATCCCAACTCCCGATACATCATGGTGGGGGGGGGACAATCAAGTGGGGAAATCTCATTGACCTCAAAGTCAATTCAGATTTCTCTTTCAATTTCCCTGCCCTTTCCACTGTTCCTGATCCTCTCCACCAACCACCCCCTGATAAAGAGGGCAGGAAATCCCCCAATAGCTTTATTATAATAAAATGCACCAATGTGCATCTCAGGAGCATCGTAACATATTGATACTGAGCCACATATTAGGGCAGAAGACCAAACAGTTGTCAAAGAGTGAGAAATAGACTCTTGCAGGAAGCAGCCTGGCCTCCTGATATTTCCAGCATGGTTTTTTATTTCAGATTTCCCACGTTCACAGTATTTTGCTTTTGTGAAGAAATGCTCCCTGACTGAGACAGGCAAGCTTTATTGGACTAGTTCATTCTTTCAGCACTAGAGTTTTGGAGGGGAGGAACACTATTACAATCACTAGTGCAACCTTGCAGGGTGCATGACAAGGTAACCCTCATCGAGGGCACTGTGAAGGGTAGGGTGGACCCCCCACCCTCAAAAGCTACTGAGTGGAGCCCTGTGAGAGCCATTCGCCTTCCCTTTCTGCTGACCCCATCCCCACGACCTCCCCAATCCGTCATCAGTCTCACATTCCTCCTCAATCTGAGGGTGGCACAATGGCACAGTGGCTAGCCCTGCTGCCTCATGGTTCCAGGGACCCGGGTTCTATTCCCGGCTCAGATCACTGTCTGTGTGGAGTTTGCACGTTCTCCCTGTGTCTGTGTGGGTCTCCTCCGGGTGCTCCCGTTTCCTCCCACAGTCCAAAGATGTGCGGATTACGTGGATTAGCCATGCTAAATTGCACCTTAATGTCAGGGGGACTAGCTAGGGTAAACGCATGGGGCTAGGGGGATAGGGCCTGGGTGGGATTTTGATCAGTACAGACTTGATGGGCCAAATGGCCTCTTACTACACTGTATGATTCCATGATTCTATGAAGCTAGCAAAGCCTACCAAGAGAGAGTTCAAGTCATATTGGAGGTGAAATCTTTGAACTTTTGAAAGTCCTGAATGCAAAAGTAGAGATACAACTTGCCCTATTTCCAGTACGTTTTTATTTCTGAGTGTTTGACACTGGTGCACGTTTTTTCAGCTGATGTTGACAGCAAGGCCTAGAATGGTGAGCTTTTAAAATTGGATCAAGGCATTTCAACTAATGTGCAAACTGTATGCTTGGATCCCAACCCTAGTCTTGGAACCAAAATCTGTTTGAAATCAATTGCCCACAGATGGCACAGGAGTTGAGGGTAGCATCATGGCATATTGTGTTTGCGATGGCTGTGTGCCCACCGCCTTCCACAGGGTCAGGTTTGGAACCGACTGGCAGCAGAGGAGGCCAGTCACTGCCATAACAGAGGGGAGGTGAAAGCATGTGACAAACCATCTGAGGCAGTGACCATGCTGTCCCTCACATTTCGCTGCGTGGCAGCAGTGACTAAGGCCTGGGGAGCAGGTTGTCCATCTCCTCTCTCACGCAGCGCTGTTACACTCCAGTGAAAAGAGACAGATAAAAGGGGCAAGGAGGTATACGTTTTCTGCAAGGTATTATTTCTCACTTGAAGGAGCTTTCAGTTTGAAGGCCTGAAACTGTTTCCACTTTGCTCATTAATGAAACATTGGAGCATTTGCTCAGCCATTCATTTCAATGTCTCAATTCAGTGAGCGCATCCTAATCAGGTCAGATCTCACGCTTTTGCAACAAGGCTAGTAAATTAAAGCAGCGATTCGCAAAGGTCCTCCCTCAAACACCAAGGGACAGTGACAGAATGGAAAAAGTCTTTTGCAGATGCTCCATAGAAAGCATTCTTTCTGATTGTATCTCAGCTTGGTATGGCTCCTGCTCTGCCCAAGACAGCAAGAAACTACAAAAGGTTGTGATTGCAGCCCAATCCATCACACAAACCAGCCTCCCATCCATTGACTCTGTCTACACTTCCCGCTGCCAGCATAATTAAGGACCCCATGCATCCCGGACATTTTCTCTTCCACCTTCTTCCATCGATAAACAGATACAAAATCTGAGGTCACGTACCAACTGACTCAAGAACAGCTTCTTCCCTGCTGCTGTCAGATTTTTGAATGGACCTACCTTGCATTAAGTTGATCTTTCTCTACATCCTAGCTATGACTGTAACACTACATTCTGTACTGTCTTGTTTTCTTTTCTGTGAACAATATGTTTTGTATAGCGCGCAAGAAACAATACTTTTTACTGTATGTTAATACATGTGACAGTAATAAATCAAATCAAATCCTTTTTTCCAAGTAACAATATTTTTCACTGTATGCTAATACATGGAAAGGTCCATTGACCTTGGGTGGGATTTTCTGGTTTCAGGGTGAGTGTGGCTGGAAAATCCCATCCACATTATGAGCAATATAAACATTAATAGTTGTAGGCGCTAGCTCCCTTAGAGCAGCGCTGAAACCATAGAAACCATAGAATCCCTACAGTGCAGAAGGAGGCCATTCAGCCCATCAAACCTGCACCAACAACAATCGCACCCAGGCCCCATCCTCCAACCACACATAATTACTCCACTAATCCCTCTAACCTACGCACCCTTTGTTCAGAGAGCCAACCATTTAGGAATAACCTGGGGCCTTCAGGAATTGATTCGGCCCCTGGACACTACTATAACCAGTGTCCAAATAACCAGGGAGAAAACTCTCTAGGCCATTAAAAACAATGGTCTTTTCTTTTTGAATTTTCTTTGAACATTTCTCGGTGAACACAACTAATGTTCTGGAGACCCGGGTTTGAATCCCGCCACAGCAGATGGTGGAATTTGAATTCAACTAAAAAAATTTGGAGTTAAGAATCTGCTGAAGACCATGAAACCATTGCTGATTGTCGGAAAAACCCATCTGGTTCACTAATGTCCTTCAGAAAAAGAAACCTGCCATCCTTTATTGTCTGGCCTACAGACAGGCAGCACGGTGGCACAGTGGTTAGCACTGCTGCCTCACAGTGCCGGGGACCCGGGTTCAATTCCTGGCTTGGGTCACTGTCTGTGTGGAGTTTGCACATTCTCCCCGTGTCTGCGTGGGTTTCCTCCGGGTGCTGTGGCTCCCTCCCATACTCCAAAGATGTGCAGGTTAGGTGAATTGACCATGCTAAGTTGCTCCTTGGTGTCAGGGGGACCAGCTAGGGCAAATGCATGGGGTTATGGGGATAGGCCCTGGTTGGTGCAGACTCGATGGGCTGAATGGCCTCCTTCAGCATTGTAGGATTCTATGATTCTACATGTGACTCCAGAGCCATAGCAGTGTGATCGACTCCTAACTGCCCCCTGAAATGGTCCAAGAAGCTACTCAGTTTCAAAGGCAACTAGGGATGGGCAATAAATGCTGGCCAACCAGCAACACCCACATCTCATGAATAAATTAAAAAAACTGTTTATTAGTTACAAAAGCATTAGAAATGGGAAAGGTGTTTGACTGACATCAAGAATCATCCAGTCGGGCAGTGGGGAGTCTTTTGAGCAACTGAACTCTAACCAATTAGAGTTGATAGGTTATGCCTAGTGGCACATTTGACCAGAGTGGCCAATCCTGTCCATGGAATGTATGAAGCAGCGGGTTTTAGACATTTTCAAGTACTGGGTTCATTGAGACAATGGGCTGGATTTTCCAGCTGTACTCATCCCAGAATTGAAAAATCTTGCTGAGATCAACAGACCTTTCCAGGTTCCACCCCGCCTCGCCTATTACGATTCCTGTGGCAGGTGCATCGGGAAAATGCGCCCCAGTATTTTTGGTGACTGGCACTAAGCACTAAGGTTTGATTTAATTTGATTTATTATTGTCACATGTATTAGTATACAGTGAAAAGTATTGTTTTTTGCAAAGAATACTGACAAAGCATACCATTCATAAGGAAGGAAAGGAGAGATTGCAGAATGTAGTGTTACTGTCATAGCCAGGGCGTAGAGAAAGATCAACTTAAGGTGAGGTAGGTCTATTCAAAAGTCTGATGGCAGCAGGGAAGAAGTTGTTTTTGAGTAGGTTGGTACGTGACCTCAGACTTTTATATCTTTCTTCCGACTGAAGAAGGTGGAAGAGAGTTTGTCCGGGGTGTATGGGGTCCTTGATCATGCTGGCTGCTTTTCCGAGGCAGCAGGAAGTGTAGACGGTGTCAATGGATGGGAGGCTGGTTTGAACGATGGACTCGGCTTCATTCTCGACCCTCTGTAGTTTCTTGCGGTCTTGAATGGGCAGAGCAGGAGTCATACAACCAGAAAGAATGCTTTCTATGGTGCATCTATAAAATTTGGTGACAGTCATAGCTGACATGCCAAATTTCCTTAGCCTCCTGAGAAAGTAGAGCCGTTGGTGGGCTTTCTTAACTATAGTGTCGGTGTGGAGAGATCAGGGTAGGTGATCTAGTCATCTGGTGATGTGTTAACAACTGACCGGGTGAATCTCAGCATTGTCGCAAAGAAGTGATAAAATGTCAACCATAAGTTTAGTAAGAAATCTCACAACACCAGATTAAAGTCCAACAGGTTTATTTGATAGCAAAAGCCATTAGCTTTTGGAGCGCTGCTCCTTTATCAGGTAAGGGGGAGTTCTGTTCACAAACAGGGCATATAAGGACACAAACTCAATTTACAAAATAATGGTTTGAATGCGAGTCTTTGCAGGTAATCAAGTCATAAAAGTACAAACCGTGAGGGGAGAGAGGATTAAGCACAGGTTAAAGAGATGTGTATTGTCTCCAGCCAGGACAGCTAGTGAGATTTTACAAATCCAGGCAAGTCATGGGGGTTACAGATAGTGTGACATGAACCCAAGATCCCCAGGTTGTGGCCATCCACATGTGTGCGGAACTTGGCTATCAGTCTCTGCTCAGCGACTCTGCGCTGTCGTGTGTCGTGAAGGCCTTCCACACACATGGAAGGTCTTCACGACTTGTCTGGGCTTGACAAATCTCACTAACTCTCCTGGTTGGAGACAATACACATCTCTTTAACCTGTGCTTAACCCTCTCTCCACTCACATTGTCTGTACCTTTGAGACTTGATTACCTGTAAAGACTCGCGTTCCAATCATTATTTTGTAAATTGAGTTTGTGCCTTTGTAGGCCCTGTTTGTGAACCGAACTCCTACTCACCTGATGGAGGAGCAGCACTCTGAAAGCTAGGGGCTTTTGCTACTAAGTAAACCTGTTGGACTTTAACCTGGTGTTGTGAGACTTCTTATTGTGTTTACCCCAGTCTAACGCTGGCATCTCCACATCATAACCATAGGTTTAACCAGGGCTTCCCCTGGGCTTGTAAATGGAACAAAAAGTGGTCCTGGAGGCCTGCTTTGTGCTCCAAACAAAACTCCCACGTAGCGTTTTCAAAGAGAACACTTTGGACACAACATACGCAGACATTTAAAACTGTAACACTGATTTAAAATTTGACTCAAGCTTCAAAGTCTGCTGTTTTATTGTAAGTGAAGGTGTTTTTCACAGGTCTCTTTTCCCCTCGCAATTAAGATTGAGTTTGATTTGACCAGTTAAATGCCAGCAGTCAATCAAACCCATTAAAAAGCAGCACATTAACTTTCATGTTAATGTGGCTTGTATGGTGTGCATGACTGAACTGTTGCATCGTGCAAGATCCTACTACACTTTCTGGCTCCTTTTTGGTCAGTTGGTGGTTTCAGAATGAAAAAGAATATTTTTAATTGAACCGAGTAGGGGAGAACCTGATCTTCAGCAAACGCCCTGTCTAGTCTAGCCCGGGTATTAGTTCAACGGCAGCCCCATTTACACCAATTTGTGAGTGCTGCTGATTCATAGAATCCCTACAGTGCAGAGTGAGGCCATTCAGCCCATCGAGTTGCATCGATTTTCCAACAGGGCATCCCACTCAGGCACTATTTGGGTTGCCTACATATTTCATAGATTCCCTATAGTGCAGAAGGAGGCTATTCAGCCCATCGAGTCTGCACCAACTCTTGGAGAGAGCATCTTATCAAGGCCCTATCTCTGTATCCCCTGTACTTACCTCGCTAATCCTCCTAATCTACACATCTCTGGACTCCAAGGGGCAATTTAGCATGGCCAATCCACCTAACCTGCACATCTTTGGACTGTGGGATGAAACCGAAGAACCCAGAGGAAACCCAGGCAGACATGGAGAGAATGTGCAGACTCTGCACAGACAGTGGAATCGAACCCAGGTCCCTGGCGCTGCGAGGCAGCAGTGCTAACCGCTGTGCCACCATATCCCATCACTTTTGGGTGTTCTGAGCTTGGCCAAACATATAATGTGCCTCTAGAAACTGCCATTATAAGTTACGTTGTATAAACACTTAGCACCCTTCCTGCAAAAAGCACATGGGGATTTGACGCCATACAACCCCTCGAGCCAGTTCCACTATTCCGTTCGAATGTGGCCAACCCGTGTCTTAATTCTGTCTATTTGCCTTAGCTTCTCTAACCACGAATACCCTCCCTAACAAAAAAAAATCAACTTCAATTCTGAGATTCCTAAATAACTCCCAGCCTTAACACTTTGTTGGCAGGTGAGTGTTCATGGTTTCCAGTAAGACCATAAGATATGGGAGCAAGATTAGGCCATTCAGCCCATTGAATCTGCTCCGCCATTCAATCATGGCTGATCTGATTCTCATCCCTGCTTTCCTGCCTTTTCCCCGTAACCCTTGATCTCCTTACTGATCAAGAATCTATCTATCTCTGTCTTAAAGACACTCAGTGACCTGGCCTCTACAGCCTTCTGCAGCAAAGAGTTCCACAGATTCATCACTCTCTGGCTGAAGAAATTCCTCGTTTTAAGGGAGCGTTCCTTCATTCTGAGGTTGTGCCCTCAAGTTGTAGTCTCTCAAGCGGAAACGCTCCCCCCCACCTCCACTCTATCCAGGCCTCTCAGTATTCTGTGAGTGCCCTATAATTACCCTATTTTATTACTAACTTGCTTGCATAACATGAAAAAAAGAGATTCCCCAAGTTCAGCGTTGATATTCTACAGGATATTCTAACCTGGTATTTCTGCAGCACCCTTAGCTAAAAGAAACTGGCTTTGAACTCTGAAAACACATTCGGCAACTGGCTATTTTGATACTGTAGTTATAACTCCTGAAAAATGATAGTAATGATAATATTCCCAAATTTGAAGAATTCTGGCTTGCAGTATTTGGTATGTACTTGTCAAATAAAGAGCAAGCAACAACAGAAAGAGTTTTTGAAAGTGGAGGAGAGGGACAAAGTAATGGAGATGTTTAAAATAGTGCAACACTGCCATCATGTGGTGAACCTTCCCCACTCCATTCACCTTGATGAAGAATCTCAGAAAATCTCTGATTTGTATGTAACTAGGTTTAACTCTGGATTTAATGACCATGATTTAATGAAATCTCAAGCTGCTTGTGTAGCAGAATTTATTTTCCCAAAGTTGGATAACATTTCTCAGTATTGATTGCAAACCGAGTATTATTCGTGCTCATTATAATGCCTTACCTCCATTTCCATCAGTGCATCCCTTTTTTGAGTTATTACTCACAGAATCTGAGAATGTGAATGTTTTAAGGTGTTGGGGGTAATTTGGTTGGTTTTGCAAAGGTATCCATACTCTTAGGTAGTTGAACAGTAATTATTTATTAGCTACTAGAAGGCATACATATAGGGTGGCACGGTGGCACAATGGTTAGCACTGCTGCCTCACAGTTCCAGAGACCCAGGTTTGATTCCCAGCTTGGGTCACTGTCTGTGTGGAGTTTGCACGTTCTCCCTCAGTCTGCGTGTGTTTCCTCCGGGTGCTCTGGTTTCCTCCCACGTCTGAAAGATGTGCTGGTTAGGTATGTTGACCATGCTAAGTTCTCCCTCGATGTACCTGAACAGGCGTTGGAGTGTGGCGACAAAGGGAATTTCACAATAACTTCATTGCAGTGTTAATGTAGCCTTACTTGTGACTAATAGATAAACTTCATATACATGATAAAGGTGTAGGAACTATCTCCATGCTTGTTTCTGCACATGACTCTGTCCAAAACTCCTCTCATCCTACAGATGCAGGGTCATGTGTTGTCTTGCATCACATATGTAAGCACACTGTACTCAGTCCTTCCTTACCTAATACCTATATTTATTTATTAGTGTCACAAGTAGGCTTACATTAACACTGCAATGAAATTACTGTGAAAATCCCCTAGTCACCACACTCCTGCGCCTGGTCAGACATACTGAGGGAGAATATAGCATAGCCAATCCACCTATCCTGCACATCTTTGGACCATGGAGGAAACCGGAGCACCTGGAGTAAACCCACACAGATATGGGGAGAACCTGCAGACTCTGCACAGTCGGGAATTGAACCTGGGTTGAATGCTAATCCACTGTGCCATCAATACAGGTTACATCACAGTCCATCTCATCTGTGCTAATTCTTGACAAAACTGGTGCACTTAGTCCCATTCCCCTGCTTCCTCTCTGTAACCCTGCAGATAATATCTTCAGATAATTACCTAGTTTCCTTTTGAAAACCACATTTGAATCTGCCTCCACCCGATTCTCGGGCAGTGCATTCCAGATCCTAACCACTCACTGTGCAGAAATCCTTTTCCTCACGCTGTGTCTGGTTCTTTTGCCAAACCGGTGCCCTCTGGTTCTCAGCCTTCCCGCCAATGGAACAGATTATCTAATCTGTCTGGGTACCCCATGATTCAGAATAGTTCAATCTATTCCGTCTCACCTTCTCTTCAAGGGGAACAAACTCAGCTACTTCAATTGATCACAGAATTCAAATCTCTCAACTCAGGGCCTGTTCTTGTAAATGTCTTCTGATGTCATTCTCGTGCCTTCAAATTATTTTGAAAATATAGTGTGCAGAACTGGACATCACTGGATTCCCCAGTTTTGTTTTGATTTGATTTATTATTGTCACATGTATTAGTATACAGTGAAAAGTATTGTTTCTTGCATGCTTTACAGACAAAGCATACAGTTCATAGAGAAGGAAAGGAGAGAGTGCAGAATGTAGTGTTACAGTCAGAGTTAGGTATAGAGAAAGATCAACGTAATGCGAAGTAGGTCCATTCAAAAGTCTGATTGCAGCAGGGAAGAAACTGTTCTTGAGTCTGTTGGTTCTTGCCCTCAGACTTTTGAATCTTTTTCATGACAGAAGAAGGTGGATGAGAATATGTTTGGGATGCACGGAGTTCTTAATTATGCTGGCTGCTTTTCTGAGGCAGTGGGAAATATAGACAGAGTCAATGGGTGGGAGGCTGGTTTGAATGATGGATTGGGCTTCATTCACGATCTTTTGTAGCTTCTTGCGGTCTTGGTGTTTTATAAAGGTTCACCAGAACTTCCTTGCTTTTACACTCTAAAGTTCAGACCCCCAAATGCCTGAATTGTTTTCTGGACCTGCCCTGCTACCTTCAAGTGTCCATGCTTATGAACCCATAGTTCCTTCCATTCCTGAACATACTTTAGAATTGCATATTTTCTCTTTTTCCATTCTTTCATGGGATGTGAGTATTACTGGCAAAGTCAGCATTTGATGCCCAGTACTATTCACCCTCGAGAAGATGGTGGTGAACTGCTTTCTTAACCATTGCACCATCTGGTGTAGAAGCAGTGCTATTAAGAAGAGAGTTCCAGGATTTTGAACCAAAGACATTGAAAGAATGGCGATATATTTCCAAACCAACATGCTGTTTGTTTTGGAAAGGAAACTGCTGGTGGTGGTGGTCCCCAGTGGCTGCTGCCCTTGTCCTTCAAGGCGGTTGAGGTTTGGAAAATGCTGTTGAAGGAACCTTGTTGAGTTGCTACAGTGCATCTTGTAGATGGTACACAGCTGCCACTGTGCATCTGTGGTAGAGGGAGTGAATGTTTAAAGTGTTGGATGGGATGCTAATAAAGCAGGTTGCTTTGTCTTGGATTGTGTTGATCTTTGTGAGTTTTGTTGGAGCTGTACTAATCCAGGCAAGTGGAGATTATTCCTTCACATTCTTGACTTGTGCCTTGTGAATGGCTCTGGGGAGTCAGGAGATGAGTTACTCACCTAAGCAGCCCCACTTTCTCTCGTAGCCACAATGTGTATATGGCTGCTCCAGCCCAGTTTCTAGTTGATGCTGGATTTGGACTGGACAGTTGAACATTTGTTCTCCAGATACAAAAGGGCCGATAGTTTTAATTTAATTTCTCCCCGACTTAATCCTAAAGGGCAAGTTCACCAATCTCACAGGAAGCCATCCTTGAAAGTGAGCAGATTAGAAACAGTGCTAACAGCACCTGCTTTGTAATCCCATTCCCCTTTCCTGCTGGACTTCTGCTCATTTCTCAGGGTACATTCTCAGTATGTTGCTTGCTCAGTCGATGGCACTCCCATCTCTGAGTCAAAAGTGCGTGCATTCAACCCGTACTCTAGGACTTCACTATATCGGCTGACACTGTATTGAGGGAGTGCTCTATTGTCAGCTGCAAGGGAGTTCAGGTGGATGTTAAAGATCCCATGAAATCATTCATAGAATCATAGAATCCCTGCAGCGCAGAGGAGGCCATTCGACCCATTGGGCAGGATTTTACAGCCTCGCTTGCGCAAGACCGGACATTCCTGCCCGAGGTCAAAGGGGATGTCTATCGTCAGACCCTCGCCCACTCTGATTCCATGGCGATCAAGTTTCTTGAGTTCCGGCCATTGAGTCTGTAGCGACTCTCTGACAGATTGTCTTACCCAGGCCTTCTGCCCTGCCCTATTCCTGTAACCCCATACATTTAACAAAGTTATTCCATCTAATTTATACATCTTTGGACACCAAGAGGCAACTTAGCACGGCCAATCCACCTAACCTGCACATCTTTGGAGTCTGGGAGGGAACCAGAGCACCCAGAGGAAACCCACATAGACACGAGAGAAACTCCACACAGACAGTGACCCAAGATCAGAATGGAACCAGGTCCCTGGCGCTGCGAGGCAGCAGTGGTAACCACTGTGCCATTGTGCTGCCCACACTGGAGAGTGGGGGATGCACTTCACGTCCTGGGCAATGTTTATCGCATAACCATTACCTCCTAAAACAGATTATTTCATCACTTGTTTATTTGCTGCTTGTGGGAGCTTGCTGTGTATAAATTGGCTACTGTGTTTCATTCATAACAATAACTTGTATTTATGTAACACCTTTAATATAGCGAAATGCCTAAAGCTCTTCACAAGAGCATGAGAAAATAACATCTGGCACTGAGCCACATAAGATGTTAGGGCAAATGAATAAAAGCTTGGTGAAAGAGGTGGGCTTTAAGGCATCTCTTAATGAAAGAAAGTGAGACAGAAAGATAGCGAGGCTTAGGAAGGGTTTTGCAGAGCTCAGAGCCAATTGTTTTGGATTGGCCGATACAAAGCGAGGATTGGATTGTTCAGCCCATACTCAACAAGAATGAGAGAAGCACAGATATCTTGGGGAAGTGGGTTGGGTCCTCAGAGGAATTACAAGGTTAGTGCTGCTGCCTCACAGCACCAGGGATCCGAGTTCAAGTCGCAGCTGGGGTCACTGTGTGTGTGGAGTTTGCACATTTTCCCTGGGTTTCCCAGTTTCCTCCCACAATCTGAAAGACGTGCTGGTTAGGTGCATTGGCCATGCTAAATTTTCCCGAGTAGGCACTGGAGTGTGGCGACTAGAGGATTTTCACAATAACTTCCTTGTAGTGTGAATGTCTACTTGTGACTAATAAATAAACTTAACTCTGTTTACCTGCCTTGGCTCGGCAATCCGTTAACGAACAAAAATCTATCAATCCCAGGTTTAAAACAATGAGCTAATATCTACTGTGTTCTGTGGGAGAGTTCTACACTTTGCAGGAGGCTATGTTTCTTAACTTTCCTCGTCAGTGGCCTCGTTCTGGTTCTAAGCTTATGTCCAATCATTTGATAACCCCTTCAAAATCCTGAAAACCTTGCCCAAATCACACCTCCACTTTCTAATTTCCAGGGACACAAACACTTGGAGATCTATAGTAACATTCCGGTGAATCTGCCCTGCAGTATTTTCTGAGGCTAATATATCCTTTCTCAGTTATGATATCTCGAAGTCTAGACAGTATTCCGTGTGTGGTTTAATCAAGGTTCTGTAGGGCTGTTACAAAATTTCCCCTCTTTTATATTCAGGCCCCCCAGTTATAGGTTTGTCGATTTTTTTCTCACCTAATTAACATTTTTGTGACATTTGCATGGAACCATAAACCTCTTGGTCCTCCACAATTCCTAGATTTTTACCACTTAAAAGATATTTGATTTTATCTTTGCTCCAAAAATGGATGATCTTACTCTTACCTGTATTGAAATCCATTTGGCACATTTAATCATTAATATACAGAATCCCTAAAGTGCAGAAGGAGGCTATTCGGCCCATTGAGTCTGCCCTGAACTCCTCTGACACAGCGTCTTACCCAGGACCACTTCCCACCCTATCCAAGTAACCCCATGCATTTACCCCATTAACCTCCTAACCGACATCTTTGGACACTAAGGGGAATTTTATCATGGTCAGTCCACCTAACCAGCACACTTTGAGCTGTGGGAGGAAACCAGAGCACCCAGAGGAACAGACACGTGGAGATTGTGCAAACTTCACACAGACAGTGACCCAAGGTCGGAATCGAACCCGGGTCCCTGGCACTGCGAGGCAACAGTGCTAACCACTGTGCCACCCACTTGTCTATTTTAATTTGTGCTCTAGACTACACTACTTACTATGCCACTAATCATTGGCTGGGATTTAATGTGTGATCGTGCTTTGGCCCATTAGTTGGAGAACTAGTGGAAACCCAGCATGCCTTTTCTTCATGAAGTCTGACATTCTAAGGAAATCAGGCACTTCCTTGGATGGCCGATGGAGTGGAAATCCCCCTCTCCTGAGAACCTATGGCCAATCATAGGCGAGCAGGTCTCCATAGCTAATGCCACCATCTGGACTGGTGGCCAATTTCGATGCTACAATAGCACCCAGCTTTAGGATTGCTGAGAGAGGGGGAATGTGGGTTGGATGGGGATCTTGTGGAAAATTTCACCAGCAAGGGGAAGGTGTTGAAAATAGGGGTGAGGGGTTGGCTTTCTGCTGGAACACCCCCTCTTTCCCATTGTTGGGTCCCTCAATGATGCACAGAGCAGCTATGGACACCTCCCGGCTCCCCTCATAGACCACTAGCAAATCCAAAAGAGTTTACTAAGCAGCCAATCCGGATGACATTCTCCACTTTCTTGCTGCTACTTGAATGCCAGTATTTTTGTACTGGCAGTTATGACCCAGCATTTTTTTATTCATTCGTGCCATATGGGCATCACTGGCTGGCCAACGTTTATTGCCCATCCCTAGTTGCCTGAGGGCAGTTGGGAGTCAACCACATTTCTGTGGATCTGGAGTCACATGTAGGCCAGACCAATTAAGGATGGCAGATTTCCTTCCCTAAAGGATATTAGTGAACCAGATGGGTTTTTCTGACAATCGACAATGGCTTCATGGGCATCAGTAGATTCTTAATTCCAGATATTCTTATTGAATTCAAATTCCACCAGCAGCGGGATTTGAACCTGGGTCCCCAGAACATTAGCTGAGTTTCTGGATTAATAGTCTAGCGATAATACCACTAGGCTATCACCTCCCTTGTAAACATGAATATAACAATCAGGTAGGGTGGAGATGATCACCAAACCTGGTTTATGAGCAAGGACCGCATATTTTTAAGACTAAAATAAAATTATTTAAATCTCCCAGAAGAATTGTGGCAGGAATATAACCATAGTGGTACTAGGTCCTGGAACATGTGTGCAATGATTCCCAAGAGGTGATGAGTGTTAAAAAAACAGCAAGACTCAATCACAAACCTCTCCTATATCAGTGAGAAGAGGAAACAGATAACCATTCTATAGCAGGTTGCTACTTAGAGGAAATTTAGCTGCAGCTCCATGAACCAATGGGGGAGCGAGTGCCATGCAATCTCCTCCCATTGGTAGTTAGTGATGAGTGGACTAACCAGCAGTCTCCAACAGACTGCTGCGCAGTGCTCAAAAACAGGGAGGTGAAATTCTCTTCAAAGGGTTTTTCAGTGGAGCCATGAGTAGGAAATGTACTGACCGGCTGCCATTCGTACCCTTAGTCCCGGAGCTATAGCATCTTTTTTGCTTGCTCACTCACCAAGCCTCAACCTCAGTCCCACAACCTTAACAGGACATTGAAACAAAGGGATGTAACCAAATTTCCCCATCTGATTACCACTGGAGTGCTGCCTGTGAGTGTTAACTCCACACTTGCAACTCACCACTATTCTGTAAATGAGATCCTGTTAAATTTACACAGTGCACCCCCCCACTCCATCCCACCCCACAAAACTGTTGCTGAAACCTGAAGCTGGTTTCTTTTTAAAGTTTATTTATTAGTGTCACAAGTAAGTTTACATTAACAGTGCAATGAAGTTACTGTGAAAATCCCACATAGTCGCCACACTCTGATATCTGTCTGGGTACACTGAGGGAGAATTCAGCATGGCCACTGCATCTAACCAGCATGTCTTTCGGACTGTGGAAGGAAACCGGAGCACCCAGAGGAAACCCACGCAGACATGGTGAGAATGTGCAAACTCCACACAGACAGTGACCCAAGCTGGGAATCAAACCTGGGCTCCAGGCACTGTGAGGCAGCAGTGCTAAACACTGTGCCACCCTGCTGTATCCTGGGTCTGTAATTTAAAATTGCAGTTGACCTAATTGGGGGCAAGAAAGAGTGGGCAAATATCTTCCAATCCCCCGCCTCTGCCACCATTGCTCCATTTTAACCCCATCACCTCACCCTCCGATTCTGCTAATGGGAGGAGTTAAAATCCTTCTCCCTGTGTGTTAAAGAGCACGGTAGCACAGTGGTTAGCCCTGCTGCTTCACAGCTGTAGGGTCCTGGGTTCGCTTCCTGGCTCAGGTCACTGTCTGTGTGGAGATTGTACATTCTCCTCGTGTCTGTGTGGGTTTCCTTCCAAAGATGTGTGGGTTAGGTTGATTAGTAATGCTAAGAAATTGCCCCTTAGTATCCAGGGATGTGTAGGTTAGAGGGATTATTGGGTATAATATATAGGGGTAGGACCTCGGGGGGATTGTGTTCGGTGCAGACTCGATGGGCCAAAGGGCCTCTGTCTCCACTGTAGGGTTCTGTGATGATGATCTATGAGTGTTCAATTCTTCAACAATCAGCATTCCTCTCATTTACAAAAAGCCTGACTCAAAAAATTAAATCCAGATGAAATAATTTTGTAAACAGTTGAGCCATTTACAGCAACAATCTACCCGTTTCCGACTCCCTCGCAGATTCCTGATGGCAAAATTTTCCCCATTTCAGGTCCCGAGCTGGGCTTAAGTGGTCAGGAGAGAGTTGCAAATTCAGCTGTGTTGAAATATTTATGCTGATTGATGTTAGTGTTTCCATGTTTGGGGAAATGAGAAATATTCTGGCCTGATTTTGCTTTCAACTAACAACATGATTGTTTCATTAGGTGGGCCATCAAGCATGAAGGAACTGTGAAGCCCGGTCAGTGGAAGCATTCGAAGTTGGAGAACCCACTGTGGAACAAGTTAACCTACATGTGGCCTGTGCTGCCAGATGGTGATCTGAATGAGGTAACAGCACTTCACTGATGAGTAGACATTTTCTGATAAAATTATTCACATTACTGAGGAATTCCAGCAGATTAAGTTGTCCAGGAACATAATGCATTCGTTCAGAACTCTCAGAGCAGTAGTATAGCTGGATTCAATCATAGAGTCCCTATAGTACAGAAGGACGCCATTCGGCCCATCAAATCTGTACTGAACACAATCCCACCCAGGCCCTATTTCCATGACCCTCATTTACCCTTCTAGTCACCCGACTCTAGAGGCAATTTAGCATAACCAATCAACCTAACCCGCACATCTTGTAGATGTGGAGGCTTTGGAGAGAGAGCACAGAAAAGGTTTATCAAGATGTTGCCTGTTATGGAGGGTATTAGCTGTGAGGAGAGAGTGAATAAACTGGGATTGTTCTCCCTTGAAAAACAGAGGCTGAGAGATGACCTGATAGGTGTACGTAAAATTATGAGGGGCACAGATAAGGTGAGCAGTTGGAAGCTTTCCCCAGGGCAGAAATGACAATTACAAGGAGGCACAAATTCAAGGTACGGGGGCAAAGGTTCAGTGGAGATGTGTGGGGAAAGTTTTTTTACACAGAAGGTGGTGGAGGCCTGGAATGCACTACCAAGTGAGATGGTTGAAGCAGATGCGTTAGCGCCATTTAAGACTTATCTGGATAGACACAGTAAGAAGTCTCACAACACCAGGTTAAAGTTTGATATCACAAGCTTTTGGGGTGTCGCTCCTTCTTCAGGTGAGTGATCACTGGTGTTAAGAACATAAGAAATAGGAGCAGGAGTAGGCCATCTAGCCCTTCGAGCCTGCCCCGCCATTCAATAAGATCATGGCTGATCTGTCGTGGCTCAGTTCCACTTTCCCGCCCTCTCCCCATAACCCTTAATCCCCTTGCCTATCAAAAACCTATCAACCCGCGTCTTAAATATATTTAGCGAGGTAGCCTCCACCACTTCAACGGGCAGAGAATTCCAGAGATTCACCACCCTTTGAGTGAAGAAGTTCCTCCTCAACTCCGTTCTAAACCGCCCCCCTTTATCTTGAGGCTGTGCCCTCTAGTCCTACTGTCCTTTCTGAGCGGGAAGAGCCTCTCCACCTCTATCCTATCTATCCCATTCATCATCTTATATGTCTCAATAAGATCTCCCCTCATTCTTCTAAACTCTAACGAGTACAAGCCTAGTTTATTCAGCCTCTCCTCATAGTTCAACCCCCTCAACTCTGGCATCAGCCTAGTAAACCTCCTCTGCAGTCCCTCCAAGGCCAAAATATCCTTGCGTAAGTGCGGCGACCAAAACTGCACACAGTACTCTAGCTGCGGCCTCACCAGTGCCCTGTACAGTTGCAGCAAGACCTCCCTACTTTTATATTCAATCCCCTTCGCTATGAAGGCCAGCATCCCATTTGCCTTCCTGACCACCTGCTGCACCTGCAGGCTGGGTTTTTGCGACTCATGCACAAGGACCCCGAGGTCCCTCTGCACCGTTGCATGCTGCAGTTTTTCGCCATGTAAGTAATAGTCCTTCCTACCATTATTCCTACCAAAGTGGACCACCTCACACTTGCCAACATTAAATTCCATTTGCCAGTTCCTGGCCCATTCACCAGCCTATCTAGATCCTTCTGCAGACTGTCCACACCCTCCGCACAATTTGCCATTCCACCAATCTTGGTGTCATCAGCAAATTTCGACACCATACACTCGGTTCCCTCCTCCAGATCATCTATATAAATGGTAAATAGCTGAGGCCCCAGCACCGACCCCTGGGGCACTCCACTAGTCTCCAACCACCAATCCGAATAGCACCCATTGACCCCCACTCTCTGCCTCCTATTTGACAGCCAATCCCCTATCCACGCTAACACCCTACCCCCAACTCCATGTCCCCTGACCTTCTGTAATAACCTCTTGTGCGGCACCTTATCAAACGCCTTCTGAAAATCAAGAAACACCACATCCACCGGCTCTCCTCTATCCACCGCCCTAGACACATCCTCATAGAACTCCAATAAATTTGTTAGACATGACTTCCCCTTAACGAAACCGTGCTGCGTCTGCTCTAACAAACAGTTCTCCTCAAGATGCCTCGCTATTTTCTCCTTGATCACGGATTCTAACATTTTACCTACAACAGACGTTAAACTAACCGGCCTATAATTCCCTGCCTTTTGCCTGCCACCCTTCTTAGACAACGGCGTAACATTAGCCGTTTTCCAATCTTCCGGCACTTCCCCAGAATCCAGCGATGTTTGGAAAATAATCATCAAGGCATCCACTACCACCTCCGCCATTTCTTTCAGAACCCTTGGATGCATTCCATCCGGTCCTGGGGACTTGTCCACAATCAGTCCCTCCAGTCTGTCGAGCACTGCCTCTCTAGTAACAATAATGTCATTCAGGCTCTCCACTCCTACCATCTTTCCATCGCTAACACCCGGCAAACTATTCACGTCCTCCTCCGTGAAGACCGAAACAAAAAAGTTATTCAAGGCCTCAGCCATTTCCCCATCCCCTACCACTAAGTCCCCCCTCTCATCCTCTAAGGGTCCAACGTTCACCCTAGTCAGCCTCTTCTTTTTTATATATTTATAAAAACTCTTACTATCCTTTTTTATATTAAGCGCTAGCCCAGCTTCATAGTTTATCCTACCCTTCTTTATCAACTTCTTCGTCATTCTTTGTTGATATTTAAACCTCTCCCAATCCTCTTCTCTACTCTTATCTACTCTAAACGCATCCCCTTTTAATTTAATACTTTCCTTTACCTCCTTCGTTATCCACGGCTGATTATCTCTCCTCCTACGATCCTTTTTAACCATCAGAATAAATTTCTGCTGAGCACCAAGAAAGATCTCCTTAAAGATCCTCCACTGTTCCTCAGCAGACCTACCTTCCAATGTGCTCCCCCAATCAACATTCGCCAATTCCTCTCTCATCCTATCATACTCCCCTCTGTTCAAACAAAGGACACAGGTCCGGGAACCCACTTTCTCCTCCTCCATCTGCATCAGAAACTCCACCATACAATGATCACTCTTACCAAGAGGATCCTTCACCACAGGGTCCCTAATTCTACCTGCCTCATTACATAACACCAGATCCAAGATAGCTCGCTCCCTCATCGGCTCCAACACACACTGTTCAAGGAAACTATCCCGGCAGCATTCCAAGAACTCTTCCTCAAGTGCACCGCGTCCAACATGGGTCGACCAATCAATATGTAGATTGAAATCCCCCATAATTATCGCCGTCCCATTCCTGCACGCCGCATTTATTTGCGCGTTAATAGCCCGCCCCACCTCCAGATCATTATTTGGGGGCCTATAGACGACACCCACCAGCGTCTCCCTCCCTTTTCTGTTCCTAATCTCCACCCACAACAATTCCACTTTCTGCTGTTCGGCTCCTATATCATCCCTTACTACCACCCTGATGCTATCCTTAATCAGCAGAGCTACGCACACCCCTTTTTCCTCCTTCCTATCCTTCCTAAACACTTGATACCCCTGGACATTCAGCTCCCAGTCCCTGTCACCTTGCAGCCACGTCTCTGTAATGGCCTCCAGATTATATCCATTTGTGCTGATCTGTGCCACCAGCTCATTCACTTTATTCCGAATGCTTCGTGCATTCAGATAAAGTGCCTTCATCCCAGCCTTCACCTGTACCCTATTTGCCGGAACACCACCAACCTTACTCACGCCCCCTACTCCCTTTATTATTGGGACATCCTTGGCCTCTTCATGTACCTGTACCCTCTCCTTTACTTTAGACCCCGTAATGTCACCTACCCTCGCACCCTCCCCCCCCCCAATTAGTTTAAAGCCCTATCTACAGTCCTATCTACACGATTCGCCAGGACTCTGGTCCCAGCATGGTTCAGACCAACCCCATCCCACCTGAACAGGTTCCACCTACCCCAATACTGGTGCCAATGCCTCATAAATTCAAACCCATTCCTCCCACACCAATCCCTGAGCCACCCATTCACTTCCTTAATCTTATCAACCCTACGCCTGTCTGCACACCGTTCAGGCAGTAGTCCAGAGATAACCGCCTTGTCGGTTCTACTTTTTAATTCCGTTCCCAGCTTTTCATACTCCCTCCCCAGATCCTCAGTTTGCATTTTGCCTACGTCGTTGGCACCCACATGTACCACAATGACCGGGTTCTCACCCTCCCACTCCAGGTTCCTCTGCAGCACAGATGCGACATCCTGGACCCGAGCACCAGGCAGACAACACACCCTTCTGTGCTCTTTGTCATTGTGACAAAGGACAGTGTCAATACCCTTAACCACACTATCCCCAATTACCACTACATTCCTTTCCACCTTCTCTTTGTCTGTGTCCTGTATCTGCATCACTGTACCGTGTGCAGTTTGCTCGCCAACCTCACAGCCCTCGTTCTTGTCCACACTGGAAGCAAGAACCTCAAACCTGTTATGCAGATTGAGAGGCTGAGGCATTTGGTCCCCACCCTCCTTCCTCCGGTCCCCACCCTCCTTCCTCCGGTCCCCACCCTCCTTCCTCCTCTCAGCAGCCCCCTCCTGCTCCTGATCCTTAGAATTAGCCAGTCTAGGGGGTGTGGATGTCTCTTGCACCCCATTATCAATGTCACCCTCCCTCCCCCTGATGAGCCTCAGTGTCTGTAGCTCAGAGGCCAGCTCATCTACTTTGAGCTGGAGCTCCTCCAGCAACCTGCACTTACTGCAGACATGGTCACTGGGAAGGACCCTGGGGTCCACCAGCTCCCACATCATACAGAAACAGCACATCACATGCCCCTCCATTATTCCCCTTTAGTAATACTGAACACAGTTTTCAACTCAAACTTATCTGGCCCTTTTCTTCCCCAGTCCTTAGATCCTAAGCCCTAGCAGCTCACTCTGCTGCCCGCTGCCTACACCAGGCCTCCTTTTAAACCTGGCGCTGTTGAAACACTGCTTACCCACAAATCCCTGCTCTCCACTCCCTTTGAATTCTTAAAGCGGTAAACACAAAAAGCCCGCGAAAATGCTTTTAAATGAATCTAACAGTTCTACAAGGTAAGTTCTTACTAAACACTAAAAAGCCTGCGAAAATGCTTTTAAATGACTTAAACAGTTTTTTAACAGGTAATTTCTTACCTGACTCAGTGCTCCTTCACTCCGCCCGCTCCAGCGAACAATCTGCTTTTGATCGTAATCGTAGTTAATCTGCTTTTGATCGTAATTGTTGACATAAGTATAGTGGCATGTGATCTTTAAAGCAATTAGGCAGACAGGGTTTTTGTTTAATGTCTTATCAGGAAATTGTAATAAATTACAGTTAAGTTATAAATTTAATGCTATACTTACATCTCCCTGGTAATTCCAACTTGGATACCAGTTTAGAAAAACAAAGAAACTCTATAATCCACCAAACATTCACGTTCCTGCCTAATTAATACCTTTAGACCTCAGCTCTCAGTTCTTGCTGTGTCCCAGTCCCTCCCTTAAGCTATTCTTTGCTCTGTAAAACACCATAACTGCATTGCTTCTCTCATTGTGCCCAACTTCCTCCTTCACCTGTTAAGTTGTATTCCATTGAGCTGTCCATGTATTGCTTACTTAATTCCCCCTGTGGGTTCACAAGGAGCTGTAATCATCTGGATTTATCTGTTTAGACACGTTTCTCACAATGAAGTGGGGTGATGGAAGAGGGGAGTGGTAACTGAGAGGTGTCGTAAAGGGACAGGACAGAATGTCAGCTCAACATCACAACCATGATGCAGACCATAAAACTGTAAGCATTGCAAGTGAAGATTTGGGGGCAGAATTTTCTGGCTGTGCTCGCCCCAAGGACGGAAAATCCCACCGAGTTCAATGGCCCTTTGCATGTCCCGTGTCTTGCCCGCCACAATTCCCATGATTTTGATTTGATTTATTATTGTCAGATGTAGCAATATACAGTGAAAAGTATTGTTTCTTGCATGCTATACAGAGCATACCGTCCTTAGAGAAGGAAATGAGAGAATGCAAATGTGGTGTTGCACTCATAGCTAGAGTGGAGAGAAATATCAACTTAATGCAGAGTACATCCATTCGAAAGGCTGACATCAGCAGGGAGGAAGCTGGTGATAGACAGGACGGAGAAATTCCACCCTTGCTTGTGCGTTCGAAAAGCATGTTGCAGATTTGTAGCCAAACTAACATTAGCCAGATTTTGCAGTTGAAATAATTGCTTGTGTGTCAGGGCTTGTCATTATTCTTTGAAACTGACAATAACTTTCAACATCTGCACAATTAACGAAAATGCCCGTTCCTGATTCTTAACTCATCTCCAGCGTGTGCTGTTCAAATCCTTACAAATTAAATTTCCTAAGAAGTCACTTGAATTTCCATTATTATGGAGGGACTTCACAGTAAAATAAAGAAAAGCTCAAAAGAAGTTGCATTATATTTAAAATAGGTACCCCTGGGGCTTTAATAAAAATCACAATTATAGCTGAACAATCTCTCTGGCCCTGAAAAATGAATGTCATAGTGCAGAAGGAGGCCATTCAGCCCATCAAGTCTGCACCGACCACAATCCCATGTAGGCCTTATTTCTGTAACCCCACACATTTACCCTGCTAATCCTCCTGACACAATGGTAAATTTAGCATAGTCAATCCACCGAACCCACACATATTTGAACTGTATGAGAAACTTCAGCTATGAGGGTCGATTGGGGAGGTTGGGACTATTCTTGGACATAAGAAGGCTAAGATGAGATTTGATAGAGATACTCAAAATCATGCTGGGGCTGGACAGAATAGACAGGGAGAATCTGCTCCTGTTCATAAAAGGATCAAGAACAAGAGGATACAGATTTAAAGTGATTTGCAAAAGAACTAAATTTGATGTGAGAAGAAACCTTTTCACACAGCAAGTGGTTGGGGTTTGAATGCGATGCCTGGAGGCATTCAAGATGATTATTTGAATAGAAACAATGTGCAGGGGTACAGGGGAAAAGTCAGGAGAATGGAACCAAGTCATGATGCATGTTTGGAGCGCCAGTGCTTACATGATGGGCCAAATGGCCTCCTTCTATACTGTAGGAGGAAACCACAGCATCCAAAGGAAACTCATGCAGATATGGGGAGAATGTGCAAACTCCATACAGACAATGACCCGAGGCCAGAATTGAACCTGAATCCCTGGCACTGTGAGGTAGCAGTGCTAACCACCTCTGCCACCATGCTGCTGAATGTCACACTATTCCATGATGGTAAAGTTCCATTAGTGTTTAAAATAACGAAAAGAACATTCTTCAAGTTTACGATATTTCATCTTCTACCTTAATCCCACGTCTATGACAAATCTTCATTTCATTCTCTGTAAAATAATCAGTGTTTTCACTTTTTTCATTTGCTGTCTGTGAGAATCCTGCGATGTGATTGGCTGATCAGCTTGCTTGATGGCATCTCTGTGGCTGTATTCTGGAAATCCTTTGTAGATAGTGCCAGGGTTAAATTGGCTTTGGGAAAGGATAAAACCAAGATTATTCAAAATGGCACCGGAGTGTGGCAACTTCTTGCGAGCTATCCCAAGCATATCCTCTAATTCCATCTTTTACTCTCATTCTATGCTTTTGACTATATTCTCCTTTCCTTCTCCCCCATGTGTACTCTATGAACGATATGCTTTGTCTGTATAGCGTGCAAGAAACAATACTTTTTGCTGTATTCCAATACATGTGACAATAATAAATCAAATCAAAAAACGAATATGAAATAAATTGTGAGATCATTGTAGACGGCTTTCGCTGAGGTTTGTGGCAGGCACTGCCGCTCTCGACAGTACTTACAATAGGCTGGCTCTGTATCATGATTGTGATGTTGAGGTAATACTTTGTCCTGCTCCTTCATGACATCTCTCAGAGACCACTCCCCTCCCCCATTGCTCCCCCCTCCTATTGTGAGAAATGCCCCCCTCCGTACTCTGCCCCACCCACACTTCGCCTCCCCCCCCGGACTTTGCCCTTCTCTACACTTTGCCCTGCCCGGCACAAGCCGTACCAACTCTCTCCTAAGTCCCACTCTCATGGCTCCCTAAGCTGTTGCCCCCTTCCAATCCATCCCACTTTGCCCACCAGTCCCTTCACTTCCTCTCCTCTCTCTGAGTGCACCCCCCAATTCCTCCAATTCATACACTATAGAAAGCATTCTTTCCAGTTATATCAGAGCTTGGTATGGCTCTTGTTCTGCCCAAGATCGCAAGGAACTACAAAAGGTCATGAATATAGCCAAATGCATCACGCAAAGCAGCCTCCCATCCATTGACTTTGTCTACACTTCCCACTGCCTGAGGAAAAGCAGCCAGCATAATTAAGGAGCCCATGTACCCCAGACATTCTCTCTTCCACCTTCTCCTGTCAGGAGGTCATGTACCAACTGACTCAAGAACAGCTTCTTCCCTGTTGCTGTCAGACTTTTGAATGGACCGACATTACATTAAGTTGATCTTTCTCTACACCCTAGCTATGACTGCAACACTACATTCTGCACTCTCTTGTTTCCTTCTCTATGAACGGTATGCTTTGTCTGTGTTATGCGCAAGAAACAATACTTTTCAGTTTATGTTAATACATGTGGCAATAATACATCAAATCAAATCAAATTTGTCTAAACAGATAAATTTGATATTGATGAATGCAAAATTCTGTATTAAAAATAATCGATTGTCTTTTGTAACCTATTAAAACTAGGAATACGACTGGCCAATTGAGGGGTCCCTTCTGCCCAATGCTCCACCTCTGCTAAAGCCAACTCAGAAAAGTCATGCTGGCTACACACCGGTAAGGATCAAAGTTCTGAAGAACGGGGAGAGAGACAAATCCAGGATATTAACAGTCACAGGACCAGATATCACCAACATGCTCAAGAAAACGTAAGACCACAAAATACCCTTTCTCACTTCAGTCATAGCTGTGAACGTTGTGAAGGCAATTTCTTTGAGAGAGCTCAGCAGAAGCGATGTGCATGTTAAATTTCTGCTGAAGATTTCACCTTTCCACATGAAATAGGCGACCCAAATTCTTAGTAACACCAGGTCTGCTGCACTGCAAGAACAAAGACTACACACACTGGAAATGTAATTATTAGCATGTTTTGAAAATGGATTAAAATTATTTGAAATGGACCAAAAAGAGCTTCAGGATTCCTTCAAGGGTTAGAAACAAGGGTTACATATTCATCTCGCCTCCATGGTATGTTGCATGGATCATTTTGATTTGTCAGCGAGCATGTAATGGGGCACCTAAACTCTGTTAACCATTCATAAAATCATACAATTCTTACAGTGCAGGAGGAGGCCATTTGGCCCATCAAGCCTGCCCAACAACAATCCTGCCCAGGCCCTATTCCCATATCCTGTTGTACTTACCTTGCTAATCTCCCTGATGTGGAGATGCCGGCGTTGGACTTGGATAAACACAGTAACACACGTTAAAGTCCAACAGGTTTATTTGGTAGCACAAGCCACTAGCTTTCGGAGCACTTCCCACTTCATCAGGCGAGTGGGAGTTCTGTTCACAAACAGGGCATACAAAGACACAAACTCAATCTCCCTGACACCAAGGAGCAATTTATCATGGCCAATCAACCTAACCTGCACACTTTTGGCGTGTGGGCAGGAACCGGAACACTCAGAGGAAACCCATACAAACACGCAGAGAACATATAAACTTCACACTAACAGTGACCCGAGGCTGGAATTGAACCGGGGTCCCTGGCACTGTGAGGTAGCGATGCTAACTACCGCGCCACTGTGTTACCCTCAAAGTTTAGGATTTCTTTAACTCTTGACTGCTCTTGAACCTATCATCATTCCAGCCTGCGAGAAGTGATAATTGATTGGACGGTGTTCTGTTCTATTTACAAAGCCAAGGATGCTTTGTCCACGATGCAGCAAGTGCTTAGGAAACTTGCAGGAACCCCTTACCCAGATTTTAAACCGACCTGCAATTTATTTATCCATATTTGCAACAGATCGATGCAATCTAGGCATGTGAAATCCAACCAATGGAAGAAATATTCCACCAGCGCACGCAGCCACAGACAAGCCAAGTTCTCTCCTGGTCTGATACCTCTAGCTGCTGTGTAAATATAGCATGATAGTTGGAATTCCTCCTAGACTGTCCTACCTCAGATCTGAAAAAAGAAACACTGCAGCATTTTCAGACTTGTCTCATTTAAGTCAATTAGTGTGTTCATGTCTAATTGTGTGTTGTTTCTGATTATTTTTTTAGCAGCACACTTGCTGATTGTCAGTTTCCTGCGTAGACGTCTTATGTTCTGTGTTGTCTCACAGGGAATAAGGAAATGGTGAGGCGGCCCTTGTAATTTGCAGTTGGTACAGTGAACACATTCATTGTAGACACCGCACGCAATTCTGGCCAGCGTTACAGAATACTCTCCCACTGTGATGACTGACACAAGAAGGGTTCACAGTTCCATTTTAGCAAGCTGGCTCTCTAGTGCTGATCTCCTTTCCTGATTACACGCCTCCCTTACCCAGGATGTTTCCCTGCCTAGGAATACCGTCTAGATCAATCCACCCCCTAGTTCACCTTCCCTTCCTCAGATGGCTGACTCTCACTTTAATTGGTGGATATTTCAAGCCAACCAATCAGAAGCCTGAGGGCAAAATATTGTGGATACTGGAATCTGAAACAAAAACAGAAAATGTTGGAAAATCTCAGCAGGTCTGACAGCATCTGTGGAGAGAGAATAGAGGCAACGTTTCGAGTCTGGATGACCCTTCGTCAGACGCCTCCTTTTTCTATTATCAAGCAGTGACAATTTTCACAACATTCCCTTGCGCTCAGTGCCGCTCCTGTAAAAAAGCATTTTGATGTTGTGGTCATCAGACATCTTGGTGACTCACCGATTATCTAAGCGGCTGGTCCTTACTTGTCGCTCAAGTGGTTAATGGTGGTGGCTGATGCCTAAGAGAAGCATTGGAACCAATGCCAAGCCTGCTTGCGTTGGCACCAATATGTGTGCCTTTCCAATGCAAGGCTCTGAATTGCAACCAGGAGCAGGAATTCTGATCTCCTTTGTCCTTCTTTCATCCAGGAAATATTGGATTACAGGAGGCCAGCCAAGCCCCTGAAGCATTTCCCACTGCTATTCAATTAAATTATGCTTGGTCTGTATTTTCACTCCATCTAGACACCCTGGATCACTAACCCTTTAATATTCCTGCCTTTTAAAGAATTATCAATCTCTATTTTTACATTTTCAATTGACCCCTATCCTGAACTGCTTTTTGGGGAGATAGTTCCCGATTTCCACTCTCCTGTGTGTGAAGAAGTGCTTTCTGAAATCACCCCTGAATGGTTTATCTCCAGTTTTAGGGTTATGCCTTCTTTTCGTGGACTCCCTTTTCTATTGAAAGGGTTTTTCTCTATCTGCCCTATCAACCTTAATCATCCTAGGTTTGATCATCTCTACTCAAGATCTTCTTCTCTACTCAAGGAAATGCAATCATAGAATACCTAGAGTGCAGAAAGAGGCCATTCGGGTCTGTATTAAATTTCTCTGATGCAGAATCTTCCACAGGCACTTTCTCCACCCTATCTCTGTAACCCACACGTTTACATGGCTAATCCATCTAACCTGCACATTTTGGGACTGTGGGAGGGAATTAGAGCACTCGGAGGAAACCCACGCAATCACAGGAAGAACGTGCAAACTTTACACAGGCAGTCACCCGAGGCTGGAATTGAACCTGGGGCCCTGGAGCTGTGTGGCGCTGTTACTGCCGTACCATCCACAATCCTAGTACTTGCAACCCACTCTCCTAATTTGACTCTTCTAGTTCCAATATCATAAAATCATAGAACCCTATGGTACAGAAGGAGGCCATTTGGCCCATCGAGTCTGCACTGACCATAAGCCCACCCAGGCTCTATGTCCACAATCCCATGCATTTAGCCTAACTAGTCCCATGACACTAAGGAGCAATTTAGCATGGCCAATCCACCCAACCTGTATATCTTTGGACTGTGGGAAGAAAGAAACCCACGCAGACATGGGGATAACGTGCAAACTCCACACAGAAAATAACCCAAGCTAGGAATCGAAGCTGGGTCCCTGGCACTGTGAAGCAGCAGTGCTAACTACTGTGCCACTGTGCCATTCTATCATGGTTAATCTGCGTCACACTCCATCCAAGGTCATTATATCCTCCCTGAGGTGCCCAGTATTGAACCAGTACTTCGGATGGGGATCTGACCAGAGTGTCATGCACTTGGAAGCTTAACTTCCAGGGATAGTGAGAATAATTGCAGCACTTCCTGCTGTCAACCCACCAAGGTCAGATAACTCAACATAAACCTAACCTGGCACCTCCTGTATCTATATGCCTATGTGTTACCCTGGGTGGTGCTCTGACTAAATCATTAAGTGAACTCAGCAGCATTAGATAAACAAATAATCAAGGCCACATGTGCATGTAAAGTGTACGTGGAGAAGGAATTACTGGAAATTATGCTAATGGGCTGTCAGAGGCATAACTGTTACCACAGCAACATAATAAGAAGCAAATCAGCCTGGATTAAGAAGGGGAAGATCCTTCCAATGAGCCTTTCTCAATGTTTTCTGAGAGTAAATGAAATAATGACACATCAAATGCTTTAGATTATTTCTTTCCTAAAGGTTGTTGGCAAGGTTTCACATGAGAAATTGGCAATAAAAATATTAGCCACTGGAATCCAGGGTAAAACAAAAGTTTGGATAAAAATCTGGTTATGACACAGCATGCTCAGGAGACATAATGTGAAGGATTCACACAAGAGCCAGAACTATCAATGGAATGGTTATTTTTATTAATGGTACAAAAACAGGTAGACAGTAGAGATAGAGAATGAAGCAATGGTTTCTCAAAAGGTGAGAGGGGAGAGATACGAAAGGGTCCAGAGGGGCAATTCTTTCACACAGTAAGTGTCTGGAACAAGCTGCCAAAGTTAATAGTAGAGGCAGGTACAATTTTGTCTTTTGAAAAGCATTTACATGAGTAAAATGGGTATAGAAGGACATAGGCCAAATGTGGGCAATTGGGATTAGCTTAGGTGTTTAAAAAAAAAGGGTGGCGTGGACAAATTGGACCGATGGGCCTGTTTCCATGCTGTAAACCTCTTTGACTCTAAAAGGATTTGGATTGTTTAGCAATATAGGCAAACACTTGGCAATTGTATTTTTAAACAATCAAACATGCAGACTATTATACAAAGGTCAAAAACTGTAGAGTACAAGTACAAATGTATGTAACTCAGTGTTCCAGGAAGATCCTGTGTGGGGCCTTACTTACATAATTATTGTGGTCCATGTGATGAGAATTAGTAAAATGCTGCGACACATAACAGTGTGAGAGACAGTGAGCTGTGCTGACGTTTTACAATGCACTGGGGAGTGCCGGATATCATATCGCAAAACAAAAATGCAAGTAATGGGAATAATACCAAGTCAAGTGACAAGACAAATCTTCAGTGGAAAGGGAACAAGCTCTGATGGAAAATTAAAGTGTAGAGGAAGCCAGCCAAAAAACATGTAGAATGATTTGGAAAAGGTAAACCCAGAAGATTCCTCCTCCATCAGGTACCGTGACCTAAAAGGTCAATAACAACCATGGACTCCCAGTGACTTGGTCCATGATTATGCTTGCACACAATACTGAAGTGATACGCCATTGCCTTCTGCACAATAACTAAAACAGACACCACTTGACATATTGTGAGGATTTACAGGCTGATAATCAACCTGTTTGGCAACATTATGGACGCACCTTCCAGGGTCATCAAGTCCTGAGGTGAAATAACCCAGAACTTCTGACCGAGAGGTAGGACTGCGACCCACTACACCACAAGCCCTCCAACAACTCAAAGGATTAGCTACTTCAAAGCAAACAAAGGAAGCAGGTGAAAGGATAGGGAAATAGATCAGTGAAACATAAATTTGGAGCAAATGCATATCACCATACATTATGTTCGGGACCAGATCAGAAACTCCAATGTATATCATGAAGTTAACCTGACCCTTAACTTTTATTGATTTTGGCATTAGTGCGAACATAAGATATTCACCCCAAGTTTGATTCCACTGACCCACTAGGAAGTTTTTATTAAAACAAACTTTATTTAACAGTTAAAATATAACAAAAAGAATGAGCATAGCTTTTCCCAATTGAAATACTTAAACATGACAAGGTATAATTCTTAACAGCTAGCTACCTCTATAGTTTCAATTTAAGCAATAGTGCCACAGACACAAATCCCTCTTCGGGTGCTACATTTCCAGCCTTTTAACCCCTCTGACCAGAGATACAGAAAGACAATTGTCTTCTGATTCACATACAGCAGCCTCCAGAGAAAGATCTACCTTCAAACAGCAGAACTTCTGAGGAAGTGACTAATATCCTGGAAGATTCCAGTCTCCAAATCCAGCGAGAGAAAGAAAGAGACAGGAAAGGACACTTCTCTCTAAAGATCCCAAGTAATAACTCAGTTTGTGTCTTTCTGTGAGTCTAGTCCTGCTCAGTCATTTGATGTTCCTGTCAATCAACCTAATCAAACCACACTCTGAAAAACACCAGGGGAGAACACAAAAATAACAACCCTGCATTAACTCAGATTAAAACAAACACTCCAGCATTTAGGATCAATTATGCTTTTGCAGCATCAATATGTAGGCTACCACCTATAGACAAATCAGGCCCTGTAAATCCCTCTTCAGAGTTAGTTAGCCCAAAAAAAAATGTTCATGTGGGTCCTACATTTCCAGCCTTTTAACCCCTCTGACCAGAGATACAGAAAAACAATTGTCTTCTGATTCACATACAGCAGCCTCCAGAGAAAGATCTGACTCCTAAAAATAACCTGCACAAGAAACATGACACAAAGGCATTTCTTAAAGGTACAGTTTCATCACAATAAAATGGTCTTGAATTTAAAAGATATAACTGGAGTTTTGCAAAGAGGCAGATCAGAATAATAACTGGTACAGATTCAGTGATCAAATCTTTGGGGATTAACTTCTCAATGAGGTATCAGAGGCAAACAAACTGTCTACGATATTTGTGATGAAAAGTGGAGGGTGTGACCAAAAATGTCTAAAGATTGGAGATGTGGCTCTCTGTAACACTTGACTGCAGGGTTTTGTTTTCATTCTGTAGCTCCACCTTTCATCCAGCAGCCAGCCAAATGATGTAGCAGTATAGCTGGAGAGCGGGAATAAACACCAGAGGCAGGAGGCTGCAGCCTTGGGGGCAGTCGGTGGGGAAGATGCAAGGCCTGAAATCTGAATTGGGAATGAAGACAGGCAATCAATGGGGAAAGTAGTTGGACGCCCACAATCAGAAAGGCTGAGGAGATTGAAGGCTTCCTTGAGAGGTTCCCAAGTCCTTTGGATTCGATGGGAATTCAGCTCATTCACTCTGTTTCTCTCCACAGATGTTAAGAACATTAGAACATAAGAAATAGGAGCAGGAGTAGGCCATCTAGCCCTTCGAGCCTGCCCCGCCATTCAATAAGATCACAGCTGATCTGTCGTTGCTCAGTTCCACATTCCCGCCCTCTCCCCATAACCCTTAATCCCCTCTCTTATCAAAAACCCATCAACCCGCGTCTTAAAAATATTCAGCGAGGGAGCCTTCACCACCTCAACGGGCAGAGAATTCCAGAGATTCACCACCCTTTGAGTGAAGAAGTTCCTCCTCAACTCCGTTCTAAACCGCTCCCCCTTTATCTTGAGGCTGTGCCCCCTAGTCGTACTATCCTTTCTGAGCGGGAAGAGTCCCTCCACCTCTATCCTATCCATCCCATTCATCATCTTATACGTCTCAATGAGATCTCCCCTCATTCTTCTAAACTCTAACGAGTACAAGCCTAGTTTATTCAGCCTCTCCTCATAGCTCAACCCCCTCAACTCCGGCATCAGCCTAGTAAACCTCCTCTGCACTCCCTCCAAGGCCAAAATATCCTTGCGTAAGTACGGCGCCCAAAACTGCACACAGTACTCCAGCTGCGGCCTCACCAATGCCCTGTACAGCCGCAGCAAGACCTCCCTACTTTTATATTCAATCCCCCTCGCTATGAAGGCCAGCATCCCATTCGCCTTCCTGACCACCTGCTGCACCTGCAAGCTGGGTTTTTGCGACTCATGCACAAGGACCCCAAGGTCCCTCTGCACCGTCGCCTGCTGCAGTTTTTCGCCACGTAAGTAATAATCCTTCCTACCATTATTCCTACCAAAGTGGACCACCTCGCACTTGCCAACATTAAATTCCATTTGCCATTTCCTGGCCCATTCGCCCAGCCTATCTAGATCCTTCTGTAGACTCTCCACACCCTCCGCACAATTTGCCGTTCCACTAATCTTGGTGTCATCAGCAAATTTCAACACCATACACTCGGTTCCCTCCTCCAGATCATCTATATAAATGGTAAATAGCTGAGGCCCCAGCACCGACCGCTGGGGCACTCCACTAGTCACCATCCGCCAATCTGAATAGCACCCATTGACCCCCACTCTCTGCCTCCTATTTGACAACCAATCCTCTATCCACACTAACACCCTACCCCCAACTCCATGTCCCCTTACATTCTGCAATAAACTCTTGTGAGGTACCTTGTCATACACCTTCTGTAAATCAAGAAAGACCACATCCACCAGCTCTCCTCTATCCACCGCCCTAGAGACATCCTCATGTTACGCGGCTCCAGCAGTTTTTATTTCTATTCTAATTTTTTAGGCCGGAATTATCTACCCTGGCGGGATCTTCCAGTCCCACCAACTGATTACACGGTTGGAGGGTGTGCAGTCCTATTCCTCTGTGCCCACAAGCAGTACTGAAAAATCTCCTTACATTGGGAGATAGCAGCTTGCACCTCCATTTCGCCACAGGGTTTTCAGATCCACTGGAAACCCAAACAGCAGCAGCTAATATCCAATAAGACTTTTAGCTGTACAAAAGAATCCCAATTAAAAGTTATCAAAAAAGGCTCCAACTCTCCATGGTTTCCACTTTTCAGTACAGGGGAAATAACATTACATACATGCATGGTTTTGATTTGATTTGATTTATTATTCTCACATGTATTGGGATAGTGAAAAGTATTGTTTCTTGCACACTACACAGAAAAAGCATACTGTTCATAGAGTTCATAGGGGAGAAGGAAAGGAGAGGGTGCAGAATGTACTGTTACAGTCAAAGCCAGAGTGTAGAAAAAGGTAGGTCTATTCAAAAGCCTGGCAGCAGGGAAGAAGCTGTTCTCGAGTTGATTGGTACGTGATCTCAGACTTTTTCTTGTATCTTTCTTCTGATGGAAGAAGGTGGAAGAATGTCTGGGGTGCATGGGGTCCTTGATTATGCTGGCTGCTTCTCCAAGGTAGGGGTAAGTGTAGACAGAGTCAATGGATGGGTTGCTGGTTTGCATGATGGACTGGGCATGGTTTAGTAGGATTGTCTTACGTACATCTTGCAGTTAGCCTGCCTGTTGTGTGAGGGTGGGTTAATATAGAGATGCTGGGTGGGATTTTCCGAACTCACTCGTCCTGAAACTGTCGAATCCTACCCGAGGTCAACAGACCTTTCCGTGGTCTGCCCTTCCGATTCCCATGGCGGCACAAAGAGAAAATTTGCCCCATGATATTTACTTCAATGGATACCATAGTCATGTGATAGATGTGTTTCAGTGAATTGAAAGAGACTTTTCCTGAGATTTCCATGCTAAGGGCAGGATTTACCACGCAACCTGCCGCAAATTTCACAGTGGCTGAAGGCGGTCCGCCATTGGTTGGCAGTGGGATCTTCTGGTCCTACCATTGTCAACGGGATTTCCCACTGAATGCGCCCCTTGCCACCATGTAATCAGTTGGTGGGACTGGAAGATTCCGCCAGGGTGGATAGTTCCGGCCTAAAAAATTAGAGTAGAAATAAAAACTGCTGGAGCCACGTAACATCTGTGGAGAGGAACAGAGTGAATGAGCTGAATTCCCATCGAATCCAAAGGACTTGAGAACCCTTTCAAGATAGCAGACAGGTTCCGATTCCAGGACAACCAACCCACTTCCCAGACTGTCTGAATTTCAGCAAAGTTGCAGGTGGTTCCTGTCAAAATCCCATACCTAGCACTCCTGATGGGTGGAGACAGGTATTTCCTACTCCTTTGCAATTTTCATGGTGTCTCATTAGGTTTTTAAAGAGTTGAGCTTCATGGCTTCTCCAGGGACTGGCCCTGTCCTCTCCTCATCTCAGTTCTAAAGAGTTGGCCCTTTACTCTGAGGCTGTGTCCTCAGACCCTAGTCTCTCTGACTAATGGAAACGTCTTTCCCATGTCCACTCGATCCAGACCTTTCAGTATTCTGCACGTTTCACTGAGATGCTCCCTCATCCTTCTAAACTCCATCAAGCACAGACCCAGAGCCCTCAAACACTCCTCTTACGTCAAGCTTTTCATATCCAAAATCAAGTGTGAAGTACTTTGGAAGTGTGGCCACTGCTTTTATGTTGTGGAAGGGCCATTCTTAGTGCAGTTGCCTCAAGGGTGGATTATGAACACAAAGAGCTTTTGGTAATAGCAACATGAGAGATATTTACAAATTAATATGCTATGCACGAACTGCATAGTGTGAACCTAATCAGCTCATGAATGAGAGAAGCATGGACACACCTACTGTAGCGCATTAATCCATGGTAAACTGCCACTTCGAAGCAAATGCAAAATTTATTAAGAGAATTCAAAAGCAGTTTCAAGACAGTGCAGTGAACACACTGGTGAAAACTCTGAATAGATTTATTATTCTGAGGAATTGCAGCCGGCTCTGCTATGCTTAAGCAGAACCACACGACTCCCCAGATTTCTTTACAATCAATGAAGTACATTTGAAGTGCTGTCACTGTTATAATATTGGGACAGCTGCCCGTATCCTAACTGTCATCATGTCCTTTTCGCCCATCACCCCTGCGCTTACTGACTTATATTAAGTTCTGGTCCGCCAACATCTCGAATTTAGAATCTCCCTCCTTGCCCATACCCCTCCCTACCTCAGTGACCTCCAAAAACAAAGGCCTCAGAGAAATTCTGTCGTCCTGCATTTCCAGCCTCTTGTGTATCCTCCATTCCCCATTCCCCATGCAGCATCGAGCCTTCATCCATCTCGGCCTTATGCTCTGCAACTCCCTCCATAAAGCTTTCCCTCTTTACCTATTTCTCCTCATAAGATGCTCCTTAAAACTCTTTGGAAAGCTTTCAGCCACCTGTCCTCCCATCTCCTTTGTTGCTCAGTGTCAACTTTTGTCTGAACTTACCTTTGTGAAGCACCTTGGGAAGGTTTGTGGCGTTATATGAGTGCAAGTTATGGCTGAAACATGGCAGCTAATTTGCACACAGCAAGATCCCACAAACAGCAACACAGGAAATCTGTTCTAATGATGTTGGCTGAGGCATAATTATTAGCCAGAATGTCAGAGGACCCCTTTGCTCTTCCTTGTACACCACAGGATTGACTGTGTTGTTTAAACTAAATGGAAGGAACCCAATATGTTCAATATCTGCTGTCCCTATTTGACACAGGCACCTCAAAGGGGACCTGGGCAATGGCAGCACGGTAGCACAGTGGTTAGCACTGCTGCTTCACAGCTCCAGGGTCCTGGGTTCAATTCCCGGCTCGGGTCACTGTGTGTGTGGAGTTTGCACATTCTCCTTGTGTCTGGGTGGGTTTCCTCCAGGTACTCCTGTTTCCTCCCACAGTCCAAAGATGTGTGGGTTAGGTTGATTGGCCATGCTAAGAAATTGCCCCTTAGTGTCCAGGGATGTGTAGGTTAGAGGGATTAGTGGGTATAATGTGTGGAGATATGAGGGTAGGGCCTGGGTGGGATCATGTTTGGTGCAGACTTGATGGGCCGGAGGGCCTCTTTCTGCACTGTAGGGTTCTGTGATTCTGTGATTTTTCTGCTGTAAACTCAGTGCAAAGCAGTGAAACTCTAATTGGACCTGAACATGTTCAAGAAATGCGAGCTTGATTCTCAACTTGTCTCTGGTAAGAATCGGGCCTTCTCAATATTCCAGTCAGTTTTACTGACAACACTTCTGGGCAGGAGCTTCTGGCTGCACAATAGACCTTTGCATGCTCCATGGACTGCCCACTACGATTCCTGTGGCAAGCGGGACAGGAAAATTCTGCCCCATATTTGAGAAAACGATTACATTGCTGGGCCAGAAAAGGAAAAGAGAGATTGCTTTTACAGTCATTGAGTACAAACTTGGACAGAAAAATCTCTATTTTGAGTTGGCAATAATGTTACAGTTCCAGCAAAGGATCTCAAACAGCAATCTGCCTATTTTCAGCTATTATCCATTGTTTATTCTCTGCACCATTTTTTTAATTGGTTCATGGGATGTGGGCATCCCTGACTGGACCAGCATTTATCGCCTTGCCCTTAATTGGACTGGGTCTGAAGTCACATGTAGGCCGGACCAGATAGGGGTAGCAGATTTCCTTCCCTGAAGGACATTAATGATTTTTACAACAATCCATAATGATTTCATGGTCATCATTAGACTTTTAACTGCAGATTTTTACTGAATTCAAATTTCATCATCTGCAGTGGTGGGATTTGAACCGGGGCCTCCAGAGCATTACTGGATTTCTAGCCCAGTGACAATTCCACTATGCCACCACCTCAAGTATTAAACACTTAACGGGATTTACTTTATAATCACCCAAGTTCATTTCAATGGGTAACCTGTGTATAACAAATGAGAAGATATAGGCTAGATTTCTTAAATCTGTTTGGAAAGGAAAATGAAAATCCCTCTTTTGTTATTCCCTTCGTTTGAGTTCGCTGCACCACTGCCCTACTCTGAATTGATTATCTGTTCCTTTGATATCCTGCTGTTCCAATGACTTGCCTTCTCACCTTCTGGAATGCAAAGTTCTTTCAATGGTATTCCGTCTATCATTTCCAGGTTCAATAATACTCCCCTCACCTCTGTGTCTGAAGGTCACAAATTCACAAGAGTCGCCAGAGATTTAGGTCTAAATTCAAGCCTGCCACCCAATGTAGCACTGAAAGGGTGCTGCATTGTCAGAAATGCCATTTTTCAGAAGAGGCAATAAACATTAAATTGGTTTCCTTCTCAAATGGATTCAAAAAATCCACTGGCACAGTTAAAGGAGGACAAAGGTGTTGGGGGGGGGGGGGGTGGCGGGGGCGCTGACTCACCCAAAATAATTCTAAGTATCAAATTTGTGTAAAAACTGGAGTAAGCCCTGTTGTTTTTTTCAGTTTCAAAATGAATCTCCCACAATGTGTGCACTGTAGAGAGCACGAATGTAAATCTGTCCAAAAAGCTGTGAGTGGGACCTATTTTCCCTGGAGACGCCGGCAGCATAACGCTGAGTGGGCCATTGACCCTCTGACCCCACCCTCCCCCATGGCCCCATCGCTGGCCCTGCAAACATGTCCGGACTAGGTCAACCCCGCACCTCCCCCCGCCCCCCCCCAACCCTCAGCCCACCTCACTCCGCAGCCCTGATCTTGTGATTTCCCGCTCCCCCCTGGAAGCACCAACGTCCCCCCTGGCAACCCCCAACACCCCCAGCAGGCTGATTCCGCCCCCCCCACCAACCCCTCCCTAATGGCCTGCCCCCATTGCTGGCCTCCCTTCCTCTGTCACTCAGCCAAAATGCAGTGTGGCTTCAGGACTCCCCCGCCCCATGGGTTTCCCCTCCCCCATCCCCATTTTGCCTTGCCCCCATTAGGCCCACCTCCTTGGCCCTGCCCTATGTTTGGTGGGCAGTGCCAAGGTGCCCCCTGCGCATTGGCACTTTGCCCCTTCGGCAGTGCCAGGGACCCAGGTTGGCACTGCCAAGGTGACAGTGCCCAGGAGGCAACCCCTTGGCACCCTGCCCTCGATTTCTCCCTCTTTGCCCCAGTGGGGTCGTGCTGTCAGCTCCCCACAAGTGGGAAGCTAAAGTAATCCCTACTGGGATGAAACACTCCTGGCTGGTGTGGGGAGGGGGAACGGACTTCAGTCCCAGGCCCACTAATGATATTTACTTTTCATTACAGTTAGAATTTGCATAATTGGGGGTGGCACAGTGGTTAGCATTGCTGCCTCATAGTGCCAGAGACCCAGGTTCAATTCCAATCTTAGGTCACTGTCTGTGTGGAGTTTGCACATTCCCCCTATATCAGTGTGGGCTTCCTCCAGCTGCTCCGGTTTCCTCAAATCAAAGTCTTGCCTTTTCGCATGTTGCTAGTTTAAGAAATTTGATATTCAAGCTACCCAATTAACTGATTGACATTGTTAAAACAAGTTTGCCCCAAGATGTGCAAGTTAGGTTGATTGGCCATGGCAAATTGACCCTAATGCCAGGAGAATTAACAGAGTTAATATGAGGGAATGGGGCCTGGGTGGGATTGTTCTCAGTGCAGACTCGAAGGGACGAAAGGCCTCCTTTCTGCTCTGTAGGCATTCTATGATTCTACATTCACTGAAATAATGTTTGCAGCTCTGCACTGATTTCTGGCACGGAGCTGATGGCACTGGAATCCAGTGGCCGGAGATGTGTGGAGGCCGTGATGCCCAGCAGGGGGCCTGCAAAACAGCCTCTGCTAGAGTCTCCCAACCCACTGTGCTCCAAAAAGCAGCGCAGCAGGATGGGAGAATCAACCCATCTGATATCCTGGCCAACATTCACCCCAATCTAAACCATACTTAATACTAAACCAGTAATATTGGTGATTTATCTCAATACTTAGTGTGAGATGCCAAGAACGTAAGTAATAGAATCAGAAGTGGGTCATTTGGCACCTCACACCTGCTCCGCCATTCAACCAGGTCATATTGATCAGATTGTGGCTTTAAATCCACTTCCTTGCCTGTTGCCCATCACATTTGATTTCCTTGTAAATTGAAACTCTGCCTAACTAAGCCTTGAATATGTTTAATAAGCCACTGTTCTGTGGAAGGGAATTGCAAAGTTTAACAGCCCTCTGAGTGAGGAGATTCATCTAAATCTCAGTCTTCAATAAAAGACCCCTTATTTTGAAACTGTACCCCTGGTTCCACATCTCCCACAAGAAGAAACATGCTCTCAGCAGCGACCCTGTCAAGCCCACTCAAAATCGTACATGTTGCGTTAAATTCACCTCTCATTCTTCTAAATCTCAATGGGTATAGATCTGACCAGCTCATCTTTTCTTCATAAAACAGCCCCTTCATCCCAGGAATCAATCTATTGCATCTTTACTGAACAGCTAAATAAGGAGATGCAAATATACACAGACTGGCAATTGTGATTCCCTACCTAATAGCATGACAAGGAGTGTTTTTTTCCTGATGTGAAGTGCTTTGGGATATCCTGGGAGTTGAAAAGGTGCTACACAAAGTACTTCCTTACCCCTATCCAACGGTGCCCACTTTAATTCAATGATAACAGTCTTACCTCTGAGTCAGTGAGTCACGGGTTGGCTCTTAAATACCCTCTGAAGTAGTCAAACAAGCCAGTCAGTTTAAGGGCAATTAGGGATGGGCAGTAAATGCTGGCCCAGCCAGCAACACCCACATCTTATGAATGAATAAGAAAAAGGTCCCACTCGTGACTCAAGCATGCATTTTGGGCTGCGATTCCTGTGCAGTTCTGAGGATATGTTACTGCTTCTCGCTGATAATTTGGTGTTGCTCACATTGCTTTTTTCTAAATAACTCGGTTGCGATTGGAAACTCACCATGCAAGCAGTGCTAGCAAGCTGCCCTTGCCCACCGCCCCCTCCTCCTCCACATCACTCTAGCGCACCTTTTAATACTTTGGCAGCCAGTACAGCAGGTACCTTGGTATTCTGTTGCTCTGTTCTAAAGAAATCCCAATTAGTAACAATAACAAGGCTGTGCTTTCAGAGTGCTCCCATTAAAGTGAGTTAAAGAAGGAGGTTGTGTTTTGGTCAGTTAACAGGGTTTGATTTTTTATTAAACCTCACACTATCTGTACAGGTCTGTGAAAATACTAATGTTATAAATTAGTCCATAAAGCAAAGCTGAGCCTGAAATTGAAATCTCTGATGCATGGATATTAATATCAAATACATTATTAACCAGCCTGAGATAACAAAACCCTCCTGAATATTTTCTGTGCACTTTATAAACCAAATACATTGTTGACACGTCCAGTCAAGTATATACACAACCACTGCATTTTTATTACTGCCACTGCCTCTGACACAGAAAAACCTCTCCATTATTCTCATTAATTCACAGTGTGTCATCTTGCTCTTCTAAATGGACTTCACTCTTCCTCATCTGCCTCTTTCATCACATCACCTCATACCAAAGCTGAAATAATGAGTACATGCTATTTTTGTCCTCACTGAACAGTTGGAGACATGCATGAGGTTTTTGTTTACTTGTTCTTTGCCTGTTACATTAAGGGTGCAGATTGTCAGTAGTGCAATGTGAATATTTATACAGCAGAGGGCAATTGCCTAAGATGGATCAAGAATAGCAATGGCCACTCTGATTCAGGAAGTCGTGGGCTTGGATCTGACATGGGCATAATCTTAGTTGACAGAGTCGGTGCAGTACTGAGGGATATGCTGTATATTGGGTCAAAAATTAAAGCAAAGCCCCACCAGCACCCCTCACCCACTGACTCTGTCCACATTGCCTCGGAAAAGTAACCAGCATTATCAAGAACCCCACATACCCTGGACATTCTGTCTTCTACCTTCTTCTGAAGGAAAAAAGATACAAAAGTCTGAGGTCATGTACCAACCGACTCAAGAACAGCTTCTTCCCTGCTGCCATCAGGCTTCTGAATGGACCTACCATATATTAAAGGTCTTTGTCTACACCCTAACTAAAACACTATATTCTGCACCCTGTCCTTTTCCCCTCTGTACTCTATGAATGGTATGTTTTGTCCGTACAGCACACAAGAAACAATACTTTTCACTGTATGTTAATACATGTGACAATAATAAATCAAATCAAATCAGGTACAGGTAAAGGATTCCAAGGTATAATTTTGAAGATGAGAAGGGAAATGTTCTCTAGCATTTTGGCTGACATTTGTTCCTCAACCAGCATCAATAAATCAGTGAGGGCAGATGATCTGTCTGTTGTCACATTGCTGTTTGTGGGAGCTTGCTGTTTGTCACATGGTCACACTGTTTCTTACATTACAAAACGAAACACTCTTCAAAAGTACTTCATTGACTGTAAGGGTTTTGGGACATTTTAAAGCCACAAAAGGTTGTGACATCCTGATCCCATCTTTTAAATTATTAATCACTTCAAGGCAAATGATTGGAAGTGAGCAGTGTTTTGCCTTGGTGGATTTATTACTGTGAAAACCCAATTCATTCATTGTTGATGTATGGCCTTACACACAGTAACAGCTGCAGGCTGAATTTTTACCACTGTAGTGGGCTGGATCTCAAACAATGACAAGACAGGGAACAGGAATAAGATAGAAAATCTGATGAACTGGTGTGATGACAATAATCTCTCCATGTCAACAAAACAAAGGAGATTGTCGTCAATTTCAGGTGGTGGGGAACATGTCCCTGTCTACATCAATGGGGATAAAGTAGAAATGGTTGACAGCTGAATCTGATCTTTCACTGCTGCTTCACAGTGCCAGGGATCCGGGTTCGATTCCCGGCTTGGGTCAATGGCTGTGTGGAGTTTGCACATTCTCCCAGTGTCTGCATGGGTTTCCTACAACTCCAATGGTTTCCTCCCACATTCTGAACGACGTGCTGGTTAGGTACATTGATCTGAACAGGCATTGGACTGTGGCAACTAGAGGAATTTCACAGTAACTTCATTGCAGTGTTAATGTAAACCTTGCTTATGACTAATAAATAAACTTTACTTTTAATTTTTTATGAGCTTCAAGTTTTTAGGTGTCCCGATCACAACAACCTGTCCTAGTCCTCTCATGCCAACACTATAGTTAAGAAAGCGAACCAACACCTCTACTTTCTCTGAAGACTAAGGAAATTTGGCATGTCAGCTACGGCTCTCACCAACTTTTACAGATGCACCATAGAAAGCACTCTTTCTGGTTGTATCACATCTTGGTATGGCTCCTGCTCTGCCCAAGACCGCAAAAAACTATAAAGGGTCGTGAGTGAAGCGCAGTCCATCACACAAACCAGCCTCCCATCCATTGACCCTGTTTATACTTCCTGTTGCCTAGGAAAAGCAGCCAGCATAATTAAGAACCCTGTGCATCCCAGACATTCTCTCTTCCACCTTCGTCTGTCAGGAAAAAGGTACAAAAGTCTGAGCTCACACACCAACTGACTCAAGAACAGCTTCTTCCCTGCTGCCATCAGACCTCTGAATGGACTTACTTCGCACTAAGTTGATCTTTCTCTACACCCTAGCTATGACTGTAACACTACATTCTACACTCTGTCCTTTTGTTCGCTATGAACTGTATGCTTTGTCTATATACTGTGCAAGAAACAATGCTTTTCACTGTTTGCTAATACATGTGACAATAATAAATCAAATCAAAAATCAAATCAAAGGCTGGGTTAGTATATACTAGTGCCAAGTGTCAAGCTATATGCCTAGCTTAGGTCTATTTTTCTCAACTTTACTGATGCGCTCAAAGCTCACACTTCACTGGGTCACTGTACATTCAAAACTACTTAATATTTCCCAGCGCTTGCATTGAGAATTCTTCAGTTTCATCCAAGGAATGTGCTAAGAGACAATGTCTGAGCCAGCAGATAGACTGAGGCCAGGTAGAAGACATTTTGGTGCAGCGCAGTTATCGGATAAGGGAGACACAGGAGGATCCAATTGATTGAAAGGTCAATGACCTGAAACATTATCTATGTTTCTCTCTCCACAGATGCTGCCAGACCTGCTGAGTAGTTCCATATTTTCTGATTTCATTTCAGATTTCCAGCCTCTGCAGCATTTTGATTAGCTCTATATTGTCCAGGGATTCCAATCCATTATTGAATATAAATATAGGCTTTTTTATTTACAGTCTGGGACATCCATTTAAACAGCTTTTCAGCGTGTTGGTATATGAATGAATGGGTGAATGTGTTGGTGGGTAAGGGGATAGGGTGGGTGAGACAAATGGTTAAGGGGGTAGGTTAACAGGTGGGTAGGCGAGCAGATTGGCAGGTAAATAGGATGTTCAGCGGTAGAGTTACTCAGAGTGAGACTTGGATTTTCCTATAAAACATTTCTTCGGTAACTATCGGGGTAAATAATTTGGAATGGCCACATTCTCCAACTCTAGCTGAAGAGAGTCCTCGGGAGCAGTGGAATTGCCCATCAGAAGTTGAATCTTTCTGGGATATTCCAACAGAATCAGAACATTGGGACTCCCAAGGGTTCCCAACGCATATCCAGGAGGGTATATCCAGTCCGATCATAAGAGATTGGAAGATCTGTTAAGGGGACACAATATGATCAAGCAAACTAGAGATCCAATGACTTTTCAAATACAATTGTTTGATCACGTCCCATGTCCAGTTTCATTTGTGTTTTTTTCAATGGAAGACTTACGAAAGAAAAAGGTACCTCACCAGAGAATACGGGGGCACTTCTCCCATCCTGCTGTGCTAATCTTTTAGTGCAGTGGGCCGGGAGAATCACATTGCTAGCCTTCCTCCAACCCCGACCAGACCCCAATACAGAGTGGCAGTGGAACCCCCCCCACTCTCACCGACCGCTCCTAGGCCCTGCCCTCAATTGGCCCAACCCCATTGGCACTGCCCCATGCCTGGGCATGGACACTTTGCCCCTTGGGCAGTGCAAGGGGGCATACAATGGCATGGGCAGTGCCAGCTCAGTGCCAGCACCCCCTCTGCCACCCAACCCCCACGGGATCTGATTGCACGTCCCCTTCACTCCAGTGGGGTCGGGCCTGTAGCTTCCCAAAAGTGGGGAGCTATAGTAATCTCCACTGGAGTGAAACAATTGGCCGATTCATGGGATTCCCGCGAGTGTTCGTGCCTCACTTGCATCTCCCAGGCCCAGATTTCCGGCAGTGTCTGCATTTAGCATACTATTTAAATGCTATTAGGGGGTCTGGGACTAAATTCTCCAGGCCTGCTAGAATCTCCCAACCAGCCAGATTTCCTTCCTTAAAGGACACCAGTGAACCACATGGGTTTTTACAACAATTGACAGTTGTTTCATTGTCTTTAGTGGACTCTTAATTCCAGATTTTTTTTATTGAATTCAGACTCCACCATCTGCCAGTAACCACAATGAAGTGTTTACTCCAACTGTTTTGTCTGGAAACACCATTCATTTATTGACCTCACATATTGTTATCCCCAAACCGAAAGCAAGCTGAAATTTCCTAATTCCTGACCTTACATTGCCCTCGAACAATCTTGGCTCCAAATGGATCGGGGCACCTTAATGCAAAAAGAGCAAAAGCAAAAATGGAACCCCCACCCCCATGGGACAGAAACCACTGTCCTCCAAACCCCAGGGCACAGAGAGATAAGTGCATGCATGATTGTGCCTTCTACTGTGAGCAGCTGGCTTTCTGGCTAGCTTAGGCCCCACCTCCCTCCCCTTACTGGTAGAAAACAGGTTGTGAATCATTTTTTGCACTAAGTAGTGTAATATTTAATTTGTGGCCTCACTGAAAAACATGGATTTAAAACTCTCCCTTTCTCACACTTGTTCGGCACTTAGACTTTTTTTTGGTAAGATCGCCTCCGTTGAGATAGGGGCTGAGTTGCGGATACTGCAGTACATCAGAGAGAGGTAAAATTACCTGGACACTTTTTACTAGGAGTCAGTCACACCGCTCAGATAGGGCCGACTGAGTTGGCTAGTGGTCAGGAATCGGAGGGCATGACTGCAGTGAGGCAGGTAAGGGGATCAGGAAGGTAGAAGTAGAGGAGATTCAGCCCTTGCAGTTGTCCAACAAGTTTAAGGTTCTTGCAGCCTGTGTGGATAAGAGCTGGAGCTGCACGGTAGATGTACAGGAAGGCATTCAAGTGTGGGAGTTAATAAGATTGTTGTAGAATAGGGAACAGTAGTTAGAGAGATGGACACAGTTCTCTACACCAAGAGCACGATTGTATCTGGCTGTGCTGCCTGCCCAATACCAGGATAGGGGATATCTGCTCAAGGTTGGAGAGGAGCTTTCAGGGAAGGATCCAGTTTTGGTGTTCCTTGTGGGTACCAATAACATAGAGCGGTTGAAGAAAGAGGTTCTGCTCTGTTCATTAAGGTGTCATTAGCACAGTAACAAGAGATGACCTTAGCTTGAAGGAGCAAGATGTAGAAACAGTTTGGGTAGAAATAAGAAACAGGCAAGGTAAGAGGTCACTTGTGGGAGCAGTTGATAGACCCCTAACAGTAGTTACATAGGCAGAGTATACAGAAAGAAATGAATGGAGTGTGGAAAGAAGTACTGTAATATTAATGGATAACTTCAATTTAAGTGTAGGTAGAGTGCAGACTGTGGAAAACAAGTTCATACAGTATATCTGGGACAATTTCTTGGAGCAGGAAGTTCTAGACCAACCAGGGAGCAGGCTATTCTGGACCTGGTAATGAGCAATGAGAAAGGATTAACCAATAAGCTTGGTAAAGGAGCTTCTAGGCATCAGTGATCATAACATGATGGAATTTCATCATAGAGTAGGATCATTATAGAATTCCTATAGTGCAAAAGGAGGCCATTTGGCCCAAAAAGCCTGCACTGACTCACTGATAACAATCCCAACCAGGCCTTATCCCATAACCCCACATATTTACCTTGTTAATTCCCATCTTGGGTCACTAGAGGGCAATTTAGCATGGTCAATCAACCTAACCTACATATCTTTAGAGTGTGGGAGGAAACCGAAGCACCCAGAGGAAACCCATCCAGACACGGGAAGAATGTGCAAACTTCACACAGGCACTAACTTGAGGCCAGAATTGAACCTGGGTCCCTAGCGCTGTGAGGCAGTAATGCTAACCACTGTGCTACCGTGTTGCCCACAGTCAGGTTGAAGGGGCTAAGTGTGCACCTATGACTAGTGTTTTATACCTGAATATGGATATGATCTCACTGAAGTAAATTGGGAAAGTAATTTAGAAGGTAGGACAGTAGAAACACAGTGGCTGACTTTTAAGGAGATATTTAATAACCCTCAGCAAAGATTTATTCCTGTGAAAAGGAAAGATTCTTTGAGAAGGATGCATCATGCATGGCTGAACAAGAAAGCTAAGGATAGCATCAAATTGAAAGAATACTAGGCAAATCTGCAAAGATTAGTGGCAGGTCAGAGTTCAGATAGATTTCGAATCAGCAAAGAATGTCAAAGAAAATAATGAAGAAGGAGAATGTAGGAGAATGAGAAAGCTGGTTAGTAATCTGAAACCAGATACTAGCAGTTCCTACAAGCATTTAATTGGAAAAGAGTAAATAGATCTTCAGACACAGAGCCTGCAATCTTCCGGCCAAAGCATGTCATTAATATTTAAATTGGCTCTCCTTCGCACCGGCGAAACACGGCTGGGAAATGGCTTTGGGCACGAGGTCAGTTCACGACCAGTGCGAAAGCCTCACACACTGTCTTCCCTGCTTGCAAGTAACACTCGCACCACACAAGTGCCAGGTTATGACAATGTCCAACAAGAGAGAACTTAACCGTTGCCCCTTGACATTCAATGGTATTACCATCACTGAAACCCTTCTAGCAATATCCCGGGGGTTACCATTGAACTGGATAAATACTGTGGCTACACGAACAGATCAATGGCAAGAAATCCTGCAGTGGCTAACTCACCTTCTGACTCCCCAAAGTCCATCCATCATCTACAAGGCAGAAGTCGGGAGCGTAATGGAATTTTCTCTACTTGCCTGGATGGGTGCAGCTCCAACAACACTTAAGGAACTTCACGCCATCCAGAACAAAGCAGTCCACTTGATCCTCCCACAAACATTCACTCTTCCCACCAATGATGTACAATGGCAGCAGCATGCATCATCTACACGATGCACTGCACAAACTCACCAAGGCTCCAGGCAAATGACCACTACAAAGGCAGCAGACATATGAGAAATCACCACCTGCAAGTTCCCCTCCTAGTCACTCATCATCTTGACTTGGAACTATATCACCGTTTCTTCTCTGTTACTGGGTCAAAATCCTGGAACTCCCTCCCTAATAGCACTGTCGGTGTACCTACACCATGTGGACTGCCTGATTCAAGGAGGCAGCTCATCACCTCCTTCTCCAGAGCAACTACAGGTGGGCAATAAATGCTGGCTTAGCCAGCTAAACCCATGTCCCATAAATTAATTTTTAAAAATATTGGTTTAGTAAGTTTTGGAGTGCCATAGGGATCAGTGCTGGGGCCTCAACTATTTATAACCCACATATATGATTTGGATGAAGGGATAACTAATTCTGCCACTGACACAAAAGTAGTTAGGCAGTTGAGTTGTCAGGAAGAGGTAGATTGGGTGATTTTATCATTTTTTTCTCAGTGCTGGGTGGACTTGAAACTGGGAGAGTTTCAGGTCCATTTTTGGGTGTGTTTTCAGTCCTCTCCCCCCACCTCCCCTGCTTTCCATATGTAATCTGCCTGCAAAAATATCGACGAGCCTGTTGTCTGCTGCAGAAGCCTGTGGGTGGAGCTTATTGTGCCCGAAAGCCTGTAGAGGGAGGTAGTGCGCATGTGCAGGCCTCTGATACTGCACGTGTGCATTAGCAGCAGCAGGGGTCTGACAGAAAAGGGAGCTGTTAGGTCCTTGCTAATTCAAGCTGCCTGAAGCAGCTCCCCCCCACCACAATCGTGGGGGCCTGTGGCCCGAGGTACAGCCCTCACCAACCCCTCCCACCCCCCACTGCCCAGACCGACAGCAGAACCCCCCTCGCTCACCAATCACAGACTTGCCACCCTCCCCCCATCAATACCTTCGGAGTGGTAGCGGGCCCCCTCACCTTCCTTCCTCCCCACTGATCGATGTAGAGTAGCAATGGGCTCCTCTCCTCATTAGCCCCTCCTCCCATTAACCCCTCCCCATTTGCCGCACCCCTGGCCCAACTGGCCCCATCCCCATTAACCGTGCCCCTGCACCGTCGATGAGCATTGCCCAGGTGTCAGGGTGGCATTGCCTAAGGGGCACCCCTCCCCCTTACCCTCGGGCTCCCCGGGGCAGCTTCAATGGCCTCCAGTTCCACTGCTCCCTGTTCGTGTCTATTCCTCGTTGGCGCAAGCCTTTCCTGGCGAGGTCATAAAGGGGGGCAGGCCTGGACGATTGAACACTGGGCTCGCTAAGCAGATGTAAAATAACACGACAGGAAATTGGAATTCGTTAACCTGCCTCTCGCCCATTTTTGGTGAGTGGCTGACTGCACCGGAAATCCGGTGCTTGTGAAATGGTGCTGGCCGCGAAAATGGGCGCCAATGTTGCTAAGTGCTTTACCCTGACTTTACCACCACGCTCAGAGAGTCTGCAAAGAGAAATAAACAGGTTAAGTGACTGGAAAAAAATTGACAGATGGTGTATAATGTAGGAGAATGTGAACATGTCCACTTTGGCAGGAAGAATAGAAACACAATGTAGTATTTAAGTTGAGATAGATTGCAAAACTCTGGCACAGAGAGATCCGGGTGCCCTGGTGCACGAATCACAAAAAGTTAGCATGCGGGGTACAACAAGTGATTCGGAGGGCAAATGGAATATTGGTGTTCATTGCGAAGAGAATGGAATATAAAAGTTGGGAAGTTTTAGTGCAGCGGTACAGGGCCTTGGTGAGACCATATCTGGAGTACTGTGTTCAGTTCCAGTCTCCATATTTGAAAAAAAGTTATTTTCGCATTAGAAACAGTTCATGGAAGTTCACTTGACTCATTCCTGGGCTGAGGAACTTAGAAGAAGGAATGATTTTATTGAAACATATTCATCCTGAGGAAACTTGATAGGGTAGGTACTGAGCGGATGTTTCCACTGGTGGTAGAACTGGAAACTAGAACTGGGTGGCACTGTGGCACAATGGTTAGCACTGTTGCTTCACAGCACCAGGTACCCAGGTTCGGATTCCTTGTTTGGATCACTGTCTGTGTGGAGTTTGCATGTTCTACCCATGTCTGTGTGGGGTTTTCCAGGTGCTCCAGTTTCCTCCCACAGTCCAAAGATGTACAGGTTAGGGGGATTGGCCATGCTAAATTGTGCATTAGTGTCAAAGAGATTAATAGGGTAAATATGTGGTGTTGTAAGGATAGGGCCTGAGTGGAATCATTGTTGGTGCAGACTTGATGGGCTGAATGGCCACCTTCTGCACTGTATTGATTTTATGATTCTAACTCGAGGTCGCAGTTCAAGAATAAGAGGCCTCCCTTTTAAGATGGAAGTGAAGAGAATTGTTTTTGATCGTCATTAGTGTGTGGAATTATTTTCCCTAGAAAGCAGTAGAGGATGGATTAATGAATTAATTCACAGCAGTGTTAGATTTTTGACAGACGAGGGAGTCGAGGGTTATGGGGGGCACACAGGAAAGTTGAATTGAGACCACAACCTGATCAGCCATGACCTTATTGAATGGCAGAGCAGGTTTGAAGGGCTGGATGGCCTTTTCCTGCTCCTAAGTCCTATTGTGCTACGTTACAAACGTGTCAAAGGCAAATCCTATATAATTAGATTGACTGAGTTTTTTGGTGAGATAACAGATATTTTATGAGGGCTGTATATGGACTTTCAACAGGCATTTGATCACTTTCTCTTCTTTTTCCCATTTGCTCTTGGGATGTCCGGGTTGCCGAGAAGGCCAGCATTCATTGCCTATGCTTAACTGACTTGAGAAGGTGGCAGTGAGCCATCCTCTTGAACTGTGGCATCTATCTTGTGTAGTTGCAGCCACAATACCGTTAGTTCCAGGGATTTGTGAAGGAATGACAATAAACTTCCACGTCAGGACAGTGTGTGTCCTGGAAGGCAACCTGCAGGTGGTGGGGTACTCATGCACCTGCTGCCCTGGTCCTTCCACATGGTAGAGATCACGGGTTTGGAAAGTGCTACTGAAGGAGCCTTGGTGAGTTTCTGAAATAAATCTTACAGTTGGTACACTCTACTGTGTTGTGCACTGATGGTGGGGGGAGTGAATGTTTAAGGTGGTGGTTGGGGGATGTTGATGAAGTGCGCTTCTTTGTTTTGCTTGGTGTTACAGAATCATAGAATAGTTTACAAGGGATCCTTGCGACCCATGGAACCAATGTCTAATTTCTGCAATAGGATAATCCACTCGGCACATCTGGGTGAAGATGGTTATGAATGTTCCAGCCTGACCTTTTGAACTGATTTTGTGTCCATTATTACAAAAATACTCCAGTTGAGGTCAAACCAGGGTTTTACAAAAGTTCGCCATGACTTCCTTGTTTTTGTATCCAATACCTCTATTTATTTATGTCACAAGTAGGCTTACATTAACGCTGCAATGAAGTGAAAATCCCCCTGTTTGGGTACACTCGGGGAGAATTTAGCACGGCCAATGCACCTAACCAGCACATCTTTTGGACAGTGGGGGGAAACCAGAGCACTCAGAGGAAATCCATGCAGACATGGGAAAAACGTGCAGACTCCGCACAGTCACCCAAGGTTGGAATTGAATCCAGATCCCTGGTGTTGTGAGGCAGCAATGCTAACCATTGTGCCATCATGCTGCCCCGATGTAAAGCCCAAGATCACAGATGCCTTTATAACCAGCTGGACGCCAACTAAACCGAGAAGATTGATAACCCCAGTATGTACCTGCTGGACCATGTTTTCCCAATCCTAAATCTCCTTCAGGCCAGAAATTTGATGCATTTTTGTTCAACTCTGGCAATTACAGTATCGTACCAGTGTGAGTATGTACACCATGAATATATCAGTGCAGAAGAATGCACAGTGTTTCAGTGTATGAAAATAGGAGCTGGGAATAATTTATCATTATTGCCTCTGAGTATTTCCATCATGCTTTGAAATAAATAACATGAGTTTGCTATTAATAAATATTTGGTATGCTTTTTCTAGCCATAATGCTGCAGGGAATAAGGTTCGACAGAAAGGGGAGTGTGAATTACAGAAAAGTAAAGATTTGCAAGTGGACCCTTCAATTAAAGTACATGAACTTGAATTTCAGCAATTTCTTGAGAGGTAATAATTCCAACAGCCATGAAGAAGATTCCTGATATGTTGCTTGTGAGTGTGTGTGAGCGAATGATTGAACTTTTACCTTCATTGGCTCATCTTCATACTAAGGTGCACCTTATTAGAATGGAATTGATTTTGCAGAGATTATTTTCTGTTCCAACGTGTGCATAATTACCCAGAATTTGCAAGAGTTGGGCCATTTACCAAGTTCAGCAGGTAATTGGGAAGGCAAACGGAATATTCACTTTTATTCCAAAGGGAATTGAGTATAAAAGTAGGAAGCAGAAACAAAATCACAGCAAGTCTGACAGCATCTGTGGTGAGAGAATAGAATCAACGTTTCTACAGATTATAGAGTCATGGAGTCATAGAGGTCTTTGATTGCCACAAAAAAGCCAGACATTGGCCATTTTCATGACCGATCTGATCTGCTAATCTTCAATTCCACTTCCCTGCCTTATCCTGTAACCCTCGATTCCCTTACTGATTGAAAATCAATCTAAAGAATTCTTTACTGCAGAGGGTTGTAGGAACTGGGTCATTAAGTACGTTCAAGGCTGAGGTTAGACTGATTTTCAATCTGGCTTTTTTGTGGCAATCAAAGTGAGATTGGTGATTTGAAATTTTCTGTTTAGCCATCAGATTGCTGGGATTGTCAGCTAATAATGATGTAGCAAAGGCCTTGGAGTAGCTGGAAACTCACTAAATCAGAGGGCGGGATTTTCTGGCTGTGCTCGCCCCAAGGCTGAAAAATCCCGCTTGAGATCAACATGGTCCGTGTCCCACCGACAGGATTTCTGTGATGGGTGAGACATGAAGATTCTGCCCTGAGGCTCAAATGTGTTTCCCCTCAACCACGAGAAAGAAACAGGTGAATTCAAGTCAATTCAGACACAGAAAGAGAAATAAAGAGAGGGAAAGAAAGATTGGGTTAAGAGAAAGAGAACAAGTGATGTCGGGAAAGTTATTAAAAAATTCTAATTTCAAAATTTTAAAACTTCTGAGAACAATTAGAGGAATGTAGATTAGGTTGATTGGCCGTGCTAAGTTGTTTCTTATTGTCAAATGGATTGGTTAGGGTAAATCCTTGGGGTTACGGGAATAGGCCTGAGTGGAATTGTTGTCGGTGCAACCTTGATGGGCCAAATGGCCTCTTTCTGCATTGTAGATTCTATGATTCTCTGAACATGGGAACAGGAATAGGGCATTGCTGTTAGACAAGTGATCAGTGCTACCTGCTATACATGTTGCAAGATTAATGAGTTGACTGAGTTCTTTCTCCAGATGTACGTCGATCCTGGGATTACCCTTTGCAGCCCGCAGGTTGTTTGATGAAAATGGGCACGAGCAGACTCTTCTGAAGGATCTCCAGAGGGATCAGTTGGTAAGTATGATCACCCAAGAATACAGAGGAAATATATCAACAGGAGGAGACCTTTCAGCCCCTCCAGCTTCCTCCAGCCTCCTCTGTCATTCAATCCTTGTTAATCACAGATGTCTCATATTCTAGGACCCTCCATTCTGACAGCACCATGGGTGTACCTATACCACAAGCAGATCGCCAGGCTACCACCACCATTGACAAATACAATTAGGAATGCGCAATAAATGTTAGCATTTCCCACATCTATAAATGGATTTTTAAAACTGATTTATATCCTCATTTACCTGCCTTTGCCACATACCTTTGATACGCTCAACCAACAAAAAATAATCTGTCACAGTATTGAAATTCTCAAACATCCACAGTCTTTTGGGAAAGAGAAAACAGATTTGTGTGAAGAAATCCTTCCTGATTTCCCACTCAATAGGCCCAATCTCGAATTTTAAGATTTATTTCTGATCTTTGCACCAGAAAAATAATTTCACTGAGTCCGCCCTACTGAATTCTTTTAACATTTTCAACACTTGATTGAATTACCTCTCAACTTTCTTTTCCCAAGGGAATACAAGCCAGGCTCCTGTCACCTGAACCTCATGATTTAAACCCTGGTATAATATTCTGGAATTTACGCTGCGCCTCTTCAAGGCCAAATATATCTTCTGTGAGATGCCCAGGACATAACACAACTTTCCAGATGTTGTCTGACCAAGGGGACTATACATCTGAAGCAACAACTCCTTCCCTTGGGGGCAGCATGATGGCACAGTGGTTAGCATTGCTGCCTCACAGTGCCAGGGACCCAGATTCGATTCCCTGCTTGGGTCACTGTCTGTGCAGAGTCTGCACATTCTCCAAGTGCCTGCCTGGGTTTCTTCAGGGTGCTTTGGTTTCCTCCCACTGTCTGAAAGAGGTGTGGGTTAGATGCATTGGCCATGCTAAATTTTCCCTCAATGTACCGGAACAGGTACTGGATTGTGGCAACCAGGGGATTTTCACAGTAACTTCATTGCAGTGATGTCGTAAGCCTACCTGTGACATCAATAAAAATAAACTAAAGTTTGTTAATTCAACTCTCTTGGGATAATGCCCAACACTCCAGCAGCCTTTATGTTTTTTTTGTGGATGGAAAGCAGTGTTCAAAAATATATTCAATAAGGGGATATTCCAGCCCTGACATGATACATTTTTCAGCAGTGGAGACAGATTACCATTGGCCACTCGTGGGATCTTTCAATGCATTGATATCTATACTACTTTTCATGACTGACTCACCCCATTGCTGGGGAACCCACTGGGGGTGGGGGGGTGGAGGAGATGCCTTCAGTTGGACTGGAACATCATGCTGGTGGGAAGGACTGGAAGATCACACTCAACAAGTTCGAGTGTTGTTTTTAACCACTGCCATTCTTAATGTAAATATTGGGTAGAATTTTTGCAAAATCTGCCAGTGGCAGTTTCAAACTGAAAACCCAGTGTGTAGCAAACCAGTACCACACTTGGGCCACGGAGCAGGTGGTGAGGGAGTGGTATTGTCACTAAACTAGAGTCCAAACATGCAGCGTAATGTTCTGGGGACCCAGATTTGAACCCTACCATGGCAGATGGTGAAATTTGAGCTCAGTTAAAAAAAAATCTGGAATTAAAAGTCTAATGATGACCATAAAATCATTGTCAATTGTCATAAAAACCCACCTGGTTCACTAATGTCCTTTAGGGAAGGAAATCTGCTGTCCTTACCTGGTCTGGCCTACATGTAATGGGGTTGACTCTGAAATTCCCTCTGAAATGGAGGGCAATTAGGGAGGGGCAATAAATTCTAGGCCCAGCGAATGATGCCCGCATCCTGTAAAATGAATAAATAAACAAGCCTGTAATAGTTATTAAATTTCATGAGTGGCCAAAACTGGGATTTGTGCCAGAGAGACCTCACTTTGAGGTCTTCCCCACTCCCATAAATTCTAATGACTTAACATCTGCTTACCGGCCTTGATGCACTAACGTCCACCCACACCTTATCCTCCCACCCAGTCGGCGTGACATCACACCAGCGCAAATCAAGAATGAAAACCAGTCATGAAGACCACACCGGGGGTACGGAAGTAAATACAGCCCCCTGGAGGTGAGGGACACGGCTGCACAGCGCCCTGGCACTGCTTCTTGGCATTGTCAACCTGGCAGACTCAACCTGGCACTGCTGGGGTGGATCCTGTGAGGGTGAGCACTGTGTTCCAGTCAGAGGAGATGTAATTAGTTATTTAGGCAAAATGAGTAATTTTTGTCTTGACCATTTACACTGTGAACGAGCGATGTGATGAAAATTGTTTATCGGATATAGAACCCAGCAGATTCTCAATCCGTTTTACGTGATAAGGAACGTGTTTACGTGATCAGGTTGTCCAACAGTCTACCTGGTATAATAAGTCTTCAAAGGCAGAAGTCCCTTCACCAAAATCCCTTCAGTTACAATTCCAGCAGCAGTACACAGAGAGCTATCAGTCAGCAATCTACCTTCAGGAATGCCAGAGGAACTGACACTTCTGGCTAAATACAAGGAAAATACTCCCTGATTGGCACATCGATTGACTCTTTAATCAGGGTGTTCATATTCCAATAAGCCAACTTCTATGGCTTGATTGAAGTCGTTATACATGGATCCCAATCTAGAGATCCAAATAAGAATAATAGCCTGGATTCTCAAATACCAATTACAATTTAAAACATACATATTTAGGATGCCAGCCATGTCTCAGTTGTTGGCACTCTCACCTCTGAGACTCAAGGTTCCAGGTTCAAGTCCCACTCCTGCGCTGAGCACAAAAAATTAATGCTAACACTTCAGTGCAGTACTGAGGAAGTGCCACAATGTCAGAGGTGCCGTCCTTCTGATCAGAGATTAAATCAAGACCCTCAACTTCCTGCTCCGGTGGATACAATGAATCCTGGCATTAATATGAAGAAGAGCAAGGATATTATCCCCAGTGACCTGGCCCATATTTAATCCTCAATTAACAACACAGAAACAGATTATCCAATTATTATCACATTGTTGTTTGTGGGAGCCTGCTGCGTTTCCTATGTTACAACAGTAACTACACTTCAAAAATAATTCATTGGCTGGAAAGCGCTTTGAGCCTTCTGGTAGTCATGACAGCATATTGCTATCATAGATTAGATTCCCTACAGTGCAGGAGGAGGACATTCGGCCCACCAAGCCAGTGCTAACAACAATCCCACCCAGGCCCCATCCCTGCAACCTCATTAATCCTCCTGACACTAAGGGTCAATTTAGCATTGTCAATCAACTTAGTCCACACAAACCAGAGCACCAGAGAAAGAAACCAGACAAAACCCATGCAAACATGGGAAGAATTGTGCAAACTCCACACAACAGTCATCCAAGGCTGGAATCAAACCCAGGCCCCTGTGCTAACCACTGTGCCACTGTGCCACTCACATAAATGCAAGTCTTGCTTTGTTCACATGCACATGTCATTTGTTCTTCTGCCACTCGTGTGATCCTGGTCCCCCTCTCTTGCACCCCACCATCGATAGCCACTCCCTCTCCTGAAGGAACTACAGGAGTAATGGCTCTATGGCTCTACCTTTCAGGTGTACGTTTCCTGTGGGGAGGCATGGATAGACCCTAACCTGACGTCGGTGGAACAGAAGAAACGTCTTCGCCTTAACAACCTGACATATGATGTTGCTTTGATCCGCAGTTATTGTGCCATGCGTGACCCTAGAGGTATAATGAATGATCTAGGAATTTGACATTGCCATACTCATTGTTTGAGCACTAAGTGACCACCTAATGTGATGGATAGGAGTGCTCCTCTCAATCGTACATTCAAAGGAAACGGGGGCGCTACTGGATGCCCCCACCTACCCCCACACACCCTCACCAACCCACCACTGGGGACTGACTCCACCCCTGAAAGTCACTACTTAGCTCATCTGATCACTGATGTTCATCCCTTGACCACCACCATTTGCAGTCTTGACGGACAGCAATTCTCTCCTCCCCCCTTTTGGTGCCAACATCTCAGTGAGTGAGTCCAGATGTTTACACATTTAACTAGCCGTATCTGATCAGTCTTTTCTGTCAGAATCCCAGGAGGTGAGGGGATGGGGATGAACACTGCTTCCTTTCTCCACTGTATGTTTAGCAGAAGACCCTTGAGGAAACATTATTTACCCCATTTCACCAGGATTTCAAAGGCCGAGAATGAGAACTTGCACAGAAATCGATTCCCCAACACATCAGCATTTATAGAATTATAGAATCTTACAGTGCAGAAGGAGGTCATTCGGCCCATTGAGTCTGCACCAACCACAATCCCATCCTGGCCCTATCCGCATAACCCCATGCACTTACCCTATCTAGTCCCCCTGATATTGAGGGGCAATTTAGCATGGCTGATCCACCTAACCCAGACATCTTTGGACTGTGGGAGGAAACGGAGCACCCAGAGGAAATCCACGCAGACATGGGGAGAATGTGAACATTCCACACAGCCAGTGACTCAAGCTGGGAATCGAACCCAGGTCCCTGGCACTGTGAGGCTGCAGTGCTAACCACTATGCCACCCACTTTGCAAAGTGCAAAGTATGAAGAAAACAAATTCCACACTCCAAGTAGTGACCAAAGCCCTGGGTCTCAAGAGTTGCTATCAGAGGTGGTACAAAATAACTACCTCTGTCTTGTTGATCCTCTAAGAGGTTCTGCATTAGCTGGACGCTTGTTGAAAAGGAGGCCTTAGAATTCACAAGCCATCAGCCACTTGCTGCCCTTCAGGCTCCAAAGACCCAGTGCAAGATTATTGCAAAACTTTTAAGTCTGATCTAGCTACAGAAGTTGAACTGTCAGCCATGTGGCTCAATGGGGTGGCACTCTTACCCCCAGGTGAATAGGTTATGAGTTCAACTCTTGCTCCAGAGACTTGAACACAAAATGCAACTGGCTCTCTACTACAGTACTGAGGAAGTGCTACACTGTCAGAGGTGCTGTTTATCTCACGACGTATTAAACTAAAGTCTCTCTTAAGTGGATGCAAAAGATCCCATGGCACAATTGTGAAGGGGAGTTATCACCAATACTTATCCCTCAACCCAACATCATTTTGTTTAGTTGCTATTTGTGAGAGCTTGCTGTGAGTAAATTGGTTGCAATATTTCTGAGACCTCCAAAGTATTTAGTTGCCTGTAAAATGCTTTGAGACATCCTAAAGTCGTAAGGGGCGCTATTTAAAGGCAAGTTTCTTTTAAAGTATAGGGCAGATTGCAAGCATCCAGCTTAAGAATGTCTTCGTTTAACCATGCAGGTTTGGTACTTGCGGTTGTCGGTAATCTCATACCTGGGGCCAAGCTGGCATTAGCTGAATGTGTCGTGTCCATTGATCATGAGGAAAACACCTGTGAAACAGATAAGCAAGATCATTTATGCACTGCAACAACCGAAGAAGATCATTGTGAGGATGGAAATATCATTAATGATTCACTGTAAGGAATTTGCGCCATTCTGCTCAGAAGCCTGAATATAACAAAAACTGAGTTTCGGTCATTTGGGATTGATACCAATGTTTTCAGTAGCAGTTGAAACTGATGGACAGATACATGATCGGAAGATTTAATTAGGATATTGTAAGAATATAGAAACAGGAATGTGTCAATAAGAACATAAGAACATAAGAAATAGGAGCAGGAGTAGGCCATCTGGCCCTTCGAGCCTGCCCCGCCATTCAATAAGATCATGGCTGATCTGTCGTGGCTCAGTTCCACATTCCCGCCCTCTCCCCATAACCCTTAATCCCCTCTCTTATCAGAAACCCATCAACCCGCGTCTTAAAAATATTTAGTGAGGCAGCCTCCACCACTTCAACGGGCAGAGAATTCCAGAGATTCACCACCCTTTGAGTGAAGAAGTTCTTCCTCAACTCCGTTCTAAACAGCCCCCCCTTTATCTTGAGGCTGTGCCCCCTAGTCCTACTGTCCTTTCTGAGCGGGAAGAGTCTTTCCACCTCTATCCTATCCATCCCATTCATCATCTTATACGTCTCAATGAGATCTCCCCTCATTCTTCTAAACTCTAACGAGTACAAACCTAGTTTATTCAGCCTCTCCTCATAGCTCAACCCCCTCAACTCCGGCATCAGCCTAGTAAACTTCCTCTGCACTCCCTCCAAGGCCAAAATATCCTTGTGTAAATACGGCGCCCAGAACTGCACACAGTACTCCAGCTGCGGCCTCACCAATGCCCTATATAGCCGCAGCAAGACCTCCCTACTTTTATATTCAATCCCCCTCGCTATGAAGGCCAGCATCCCATTCGCCTTCCTGACCACCTGCTGCACCTGCAAGCTGGGTTTTTGCGACTCATGCACAAGGACCCCGAGGTCCCTCTGCACCGTTGCCTGCTGCAGTTTTTCTCCACGTAAGTAATAATCCTTCCTACCACTCTTCCTACCAAAGTGGACCACCTCGCACTTGCCAACATTAAATTCCTAAATCTTTAGCAACATTTTCTAGGTGGTGAAGCATTTTGCAATCATGGAATCTCTACAGTAAAGAAAGAGGCCATTTGCCCCATCGAGTCCATACCAACTGCAATCCCACCCAGGCCCTATTCATGTAACCCCACACATTTACCCTGCTAGTCTCCCTGAGGCAATGTTGCATGGCCAATCAACCTGCACACATCTTTGGACTGTGGGAGCAAAGTGGAACATCCGGAGGAAACCTATGCAGACATGGGGCGAAAGTGCAAACCCCATACAGACAGTGAGCTGAGGCTGGAATTGAACCCGGGTCTCTGGCGCAGCAGTGCTAACCACTCACTGTGCCGCCCGTGTTGTGTTACGAAAAATGTGATATAAATGCAACACCTGACTTCAATTGGGAATCTCAGTCCAGGCTCATACATATAGCACAGTATGAGACCATTCAGTCCATCATGTTGCAACTGTACACAACTCTGGTGCGGCCGCACTTGGAGTATTGTGTGCAGTTCTGGTCCCCACATTATAGGAAGGATGTGGAGGCTTTGGAGAGGGTGCAGAGGAGGTTTACCAGGATGTTGCCTGGTATGGAGGGGAGGTCCTATGAGGAGAGACTGAGGGATTTGGGGTTGTTTTCGCTAGAAAGAAGGCGGCTAAGAGGGGATCTTATTGAAACATATAAGATGATGAGAGGTTTAGATAGGGTGGATAGTGATAGCCTTTTTCCTCGGATGGAGAAAGCTAGCACGAGGGGGCATGGCTTTAAATTAAAGGGAGGTAGTTATAGGACGGATGTCAGAGGTAGGTTCTTTACCCAGAGGGCGGTGAGGGATTGGAATGCCCTGCCTGCTGCAGTTGTAAATGCGCCTAGTTTGGGGGCGTTTAAGAGATCCGTGGATAGGTTTATGGATGGAAAGGGATTGGTTTAGGTTAGAGGGTCATTGTTTTTTAACTGGTCGGTGCAACATCGTGGGCCGAAGGGCCTGTTCTGCGCTGTAATGTTCTATGTTCTATGTTCTATCCTGTCCATGTTGGCTCTTTGAAAGAGCTGTTCCAATTCAAATCTCTCCCCTGCTTTCACCTTAGCCCTGCAAATTTCTCCTTTTCCAGTATCGATCCCCCTCTCTTTAGAAAGTTACTGTTGAATCAACTTTCACCACATGTTCAGCCAGTTGACTCAAGATCTCAACAACTCACAGATTAGGAAAAAAAAGTTGCCTTTTCTCCCCCCCTCAATTCTGATGACAATTATCATGAATCGATGTCCTCTGACTATCGACTCACCAGCTGGTGGAGACAGTTCCTCTTTATTTAATCTAACCTCCCCCTCCCTCAATAATTTTGTCAATAATGTGACAGGATTTTAATATGTTTCAGCACTAACTGCTTCTTCCAAGGAAATATAGGATGATGACATATAAATGAGGTTTTGTTTGGCGCAGTGCAGTCATATTTTATCTGTGTTTTCCAGTGACTCACACACCAGAGCCCATCTAGCTCTCGACGCTCAGCAGTCCAAGGACCATTATCCATGGGAAAGAAATTTAAAACCATTCGATGATGATGAAGTCTCGCAGCAAGAAGACGGGAGGTCTTTCACCAACGTTGATTTATATAATAAATACAGGTTAACCAATACTTCTTTGAAACTATTATAACTAAAAGCTAGCCAGAGTATATGGGTATCACAATGCAGAGTGTGAGAAGGCCCATGGGGTAGACCTTGAAGACTTACCGATGGGAACTCTTTACTGAAGGTGTGTTCCAGAGTCAATCCTAGACTGACTCCCTGAGCTCCACCTTGGGCAGAATGGTCAATTAATGGCAGGATGAGTTTGTTGAGAGGAAAATGGGATTCTTTCCAATTGGCTCACCCTTAAAGTCATTGCTTCAGTGGCTGGGACTCACCCAGCTGAGAAGGCAGTGGGTGTTTCTTTAGCCACACAGTTTTATGTGGTTTAATTCCAGCGTGTCAATGAGTGCACTCGGAGTTTCATTCACTAATCTGTGTCTAATCCCTCTTATTTTGGATAACCAGAGGCCTCCCCTTCAGCAAGTGCTGCCTCAAAGCATTAGGGACCTGGAGTCGATTCCCGGCATGGGTCACTGTGTGCAATCTGCACATTTTCCCTGTGTCTACGTGAATTTCCTCCCACAGGCCAAATGACATGCTGGTTAGGTGCATTGGCCATATTAAATTCTCCCTCAGTGTATCCAAACAGGCACCAGAGTGTGGCGACTTGGAGATTTTCATAGTAACTTAATGTTAATGTGAGCCTACTTATGACAAATAAATAAAACTTAAAACATATCAGGGTGTGATTGCCAGATTGTGCCCATTAATTACTTTTCATTTGGACTGTACTCGTGTTTGTATCATCGGAGCTCCCCCATCCCCGTAGATCTCCTGTGTAATTCATCCACATTTAAACACTGTTAAATGTTTTTCTATGGAGGTCCGGACCATGACGTAGCTGACACTCCTTCCACCACCAGCCCCTGCAATTGAGTATCACTTCCAATACTTTGTAGCTTGCCTTCCTGGACACACTAGGTGCTGATGTTCTTCCGCCCTACCGAGGAACAAAACAAACCTGGTGTTTACCTGAGAGCTTACCCCAATCTTTCCCCTTCCAACAGGGTCCTGGCCTCACTTGCTTTCCAGTTATGGTGGGCTTTTCTGGGGCAGTTACAGTCTCATCTCTCCATGAGGCCAGTTGGTTGTGCTGGAAGACCCACGGTTTTCGAGAAAGATTTTTTTTCAATGCATTCGATGCTTGTGGGGTGGCACGGTGGCACAGTAGTTAGCACTGCTGCCACACAGTGCCAGAGACCCGGGTTCAATTCTGGCCTCGGGTCATTGTCTGTGCAGAGTTTGCACATTCTCCCCTTGTCTGCATGGATTTCCTCTGGGCGCTCCGGTTTTCTCCCACATTTCAAAGATGTGTGGATTAGGTGGATTGGCCATGCTAAATTGCCCCTTAGTGTCGGGGGTTAGTGGGGTAAGTATGTGGGGTTACAGGAATAGGGCCTGGGTGGGATTGTAGTTGGTGCAGACTGGATGGGCCAAATGGTCTTCTTCTGCTCTGTAGGGATCCTATTGGTGCAACTCACAGGTCGCATTCACCCACAGGCCACGACCTAAGCCTCTGAAACCACAACAAATACATCAGCAGCAGTTTCAGTTCCAGGACGGACACATCATAAACCGCAACTGTCCTTGGCTTGTGGTGGGAGTTGCTGGGATGAATGCACGACCGGGCACAGAGATGACACTGGTAGAGAAGAAAACTGATGACATCTTTCAACGCTGGACAATGAGAGAAGACAGCAGGTAGAAAAGAATGTAAACGTCCTTTATCCAATGCTTTCCTTCTAGCCGAGTTTTCTCAAGGTTGAAATGAGTTTGCTGTATTATAATAAGATATTTTTCAGGAATCTGAAACAAGAGGACACTGGATAAACTCTGCAGCTCTGGCAAGCATTTATTGTAAAAAGTCTGACAACAGCAGGTTTTAGTCCAACCGATTTATTTGATAGTAAACTCACAAGCTTTCGAGGGGACTCCCTCTTTGTCAGGTGAATGGAGAGTTCTGGCATTTATTACCAGAGAAATCAGAGTTAACATTGCGAGTCCTTTGACTCGTCAGAACTGAAGGCATGGAGAATGTGTTCGAGCTGTGGTAGATTGCAACAAAAGCAGCAATTTTGAGAACAATAGACAGATGGGCTGCTGGGGGTGGAGGACGGGGGTCTGCATTGAGGAAATATATGTCTAGGATATTTTAAAAAAGGGCTTTTAAGATGGAGGAGAAAAGTCATAATCTAAAGCTGCCGAACTCAACCTTAAATCCCAAGGTCTGCAACTTGAGTCCCAAGGGCGATATGGTGGCACAGTGGCTCACACTGCTTCCTCACTGCTCCACAGACCCAGGTTCGATTCCGGCCTTGTCTGACTGTGTGGAGTTTGCACATTCTCCCTGTGTCTGCGTGGGTTTCTTTCGGGTGCTCTAGTTTCCTCCCACAGTCCAAAGATGTTCAGATTAGGTGGATTAGTCACGCTAGATTGCCCCTTAGCGTTCCTAGATGTGTAGGTTAGGTGAGTTAGCAGGTAAATGTGTGGGGTTATGGGGCTGGGCTTGGATGGTGTTCTTTCAGAGAGACTGTGCAGACTCACTGGGTGGAAAGGCCTCCTTCTGCACACTGGGGATTCTCTGACCAATCTGAATGAGATGCTGCTCCTCCAGCTTGTACTGGGCTTCACTGGAGCACTGCAGCAAGCCAAAGAAGGACATGTCTTAGACCATAAGACATAGGAGCAGAATCAGGCCACTCAGCCCATTGCATCTGCTCTGCCATTCAATCATGACTGATATTTTTCTCATCCCCATTCTCCTGTCTTTTCCCCATAACCCCTGATCCCCTTATTAATCAAGAATTATTCTATCCCTGATTTAAATACACTCAATGAATTGGCCTCCACAGATACACCATTCTCTGCCTGAAAAAATTCCTCCTCATCTCTGTTTTAAAGGATCATCGCTTTAGCCTGAGGTTGTGCTCTCTGGTTTTAGTTTTTCCCACTGGTGGAAATGTCCTCTCCACGTCCACTCTTTACAGACCTCGCAGTATCCTGTAAGTTTCAATAAGATTCCCCCCTCATCCTTCTAAACTCCAATGAGTATAGACCCCTTACTATAAGTATTCACAGCTAATGGCAAAGTTGGCATTTACAGCATATCATTTGCTTCCCTTAAGGTGAGGGGCAGGCCTTCATCTTGAATCACTCAAGCCCCCTGTGATAAAGGGGATCCCAGAGTGCTATAGGGAGGTTGAGGATTGGGATGCAGTAACAATGAAGAAAGGGTTGATATATCACAGAGTCATGTTGTGTGAGACCTGAACTGAATATGATACCACAGCAGTTATATGGAGAGCTTCCCTAAGAATATTTATGATTACAGCACTGTTAAATTACATGTTGATTTGTGGAATGCATTTCAATTAAGTTTTGAAATCAGCAAAAGGCTTATATCAATGTCTGTAGGATTCCAAAGCTCCTGTCCTACATCAGAACTGCAGACAGAACTGGAAGTGAAACCTGTTTGACTGCACACTTTTCTACCTCTTAACTAAACAATCTCTTACTTTTCTTGACCAACTTTCCAGGATGTTTGCCTCAGTTAAGAAATCTGCTTTCCACAATATCTCATACAAGCTCTCCGGTTCTGTGATGGATGCTATTTTTAGTAAAAGATACATACAGTGAAAAAAGTAATTGGTCAGAGTTTTACACTCTGATGGGTTTTTAGGCGGCGGGTGGGGCAATGGGGGATAGGTTGTAGAGGGGGAATGCGAGGGGATGTGGGACTGGTGAAATCAAAGGAATGGGATTCCCTCTAGCTTCCCACCCACCCCAAATACTCAGTGATTTAACACTGGGGTCGGCAAGGCCATAGACATGAAGCCCACCCTTTCCCCAATAGAAGCTCTTAAGCAGCCAACTATTGGCAATTCAGGGCCATTTTCTATCCAGAGTCAATTTTTAGGCTGGTGGGAGGATTGACCTTGCATGAGAGAAGGCTAAAAATCAATACCTCAGGCAGGAACAGGAGTGGGGGAAGTGAGGGTAGGCAAACATGACAGTAATATATCAGCCTTTTCTTTATTGTTGCTGCATCCCAATCCTCACCCTCCCTATAGTACTCTGAGAGCCCCTTTATCACAGGGAACTTGAGCGATCCAAGATGAAGGCCTACCCCTCATCTTAAGGGTTGAGAGGGTTGGCTTATGAGGAGGGACCGAGTAGACAGGGGCGATACTCATTGGAATTCAGAAGAATGAAGGGAGATCGTATAGAAAGATTATGAAGGGAACAGATAATATAGAAGCAGGGAAACTATTTCCACTGACGGGTAAAACTAGAACATGAGGGCTAGAAACTAGTGGGCATGGCCTCAAAATAAGGGGGAGCAGATTTAGGACTCAGTTGAGGAGGAACTTCTTCAAACATAGGATTGTGAATCTGTGAATTCCCTTCCCAGTGAAGCAGTTGAGGCTACCTCATTGAATGTTTTTATGGTAAGGATAGATAAATTTTTAAACAGTAAATGAATTAAGGGTTATGGTGAAAGGACAGATAAGTGGAGCTGAGTCCATGAAAAGATCAGCCACGATCTTATTGAATGGCAGAGCAGGCTCGAGGGGCCAGATGGCCTACTCCTGCTCCTATTTCTTACGTTTTTACATTCTTATTAAGTGGAGGGGGGGGGGGGGGCAGCGGGGTAGGTGGCGAGCACCTCCTTCAGAAGTCCTCTTCAGAAGACAGACCCTTCAGGTCCAGTGACCTCTGGACCTCCCTCCCCATCAAAATCCCCCTCACTCCACTGGTGCTCCCCCTTCCCCCAGACCTTCCTTACTCTCATCACCCTTGGACCCTTTGAATTCACCTGGGCCTCCAGGGCTTGGACTTAATCTCCTGTATCCTCCTGTATTCCTTCTTCAGCCCATTGCAACACTGCCACTGCAGGGATTGAAGAACATAAGAACATAAGAAATAGGAGCAGGAGTAGGCCATCTGGCCCTTTGAGCCTGCCCCGCCATTCAATAAGATCATGGCTGATCTGTCGTGTCTCAGTTCCACTTTCCCGCCCTCTCCCCATAACCCTTAATCCCCTCTCTTATAAAAAACCCATCAACCCACGTCTTAAAAATATTTAGCGAGGTAGCCTCCACCACTTCAACGGGCAGAGAATTCCAGAGATTCACCACCCTTTGAGTGAAGAAGTTCCTCCTCTGTTCTAAACTGCCCCCCCTTTATCTTGAGGCTGTGTCCCCTAGTCCTACTGTCCTTTCTGAGCGGGAAGAGTCTCTCCACCTCTATCCTATCCATCCCATTCATTATCTTATACGTCTCAATGAGATCTCCCCTCATTCTTCTAAACTCTAACGAGTACAAGCCTAGTTTATTCAGCCTCTCCTCATAGCTCAACCCCCTCAACTCCAGTATCAGCCTAGTAAACCTCCTCTGCACTCCTTCCAAGGCCAAAATATCCTTGCGTAAGTAGGACGACCAAAACTGCACACAGTACTCCAGCTGCGGCCTCACCAATGCCCTATACAGCCGCAGCAAGACCTCCCTACTTTTATATTCAATCCCCCTCGCTATGAAGGAGCTGCCAGCTAATCAGAAAGCCCTGTCTCCAACCATTGAATCCTTATTGAAGCGTGGAATGATTGCGGGGCAATGAGAGTTAGTGGGAGGCAAAACACCGCTGTGTGAAACATTTAGGCCATTGAAAAAAGGAATGCTTTTCAGCCTCTCGATTTCTTTATCTTTTCCTGTTTTTGAAGATTTTCAGTCTCAAAATTTAAACTACACAAGCCTAACTCCCTTGACTTTCCACTAAATTGCTGAACTCGTAATCTCCAATCCTGGCCCCCATATTAACTGATATTGTTAAAATATATATATATTTTCATGGGATATGGACATGGCTGGCTGAATCAGCATTTATTGCCCATCCCCATCCTTGAGGGCAATTAATAGTCAACTACATTGCTGTAGCTCTGAAGTCACATGTTGGCCAGACCGGGTAAGGATGGCAGATTTCCTTCCCTGAAGGACATTAGTGAACCAGATGGGTTTTTCCTGACAATCAACATGGTCATCGTTAGACTTTGAACTCTAGATTTTTACTGAATTTAAATTTCACCTTCTGCCATGGTTAGGATTCAAACCCTGGATCTTCAGAGCATTACCCTGGGTCACTAGTCCAGTGACAATACCACTTTGCCAATGACTCCCATAGCTCTTTTGCTTCAGGTACTGTACTGCTCTCTCTCTGATCTGCTGTCTTCACCCCATTCCCCATAAAACAACCCTTGATAGCCCTCCCCACCCCCTCATCATTGCATCCCAGCATATCAGTGTAAAATATGACTGTAACCATCTTGAGGCACAAATGCCGAGTAGATGATTATTCTCGGCCTCCTCTTGACATCCCCAGTCTTAGGCCAATTCGATTCATAGACTCCCTACAGTGCAGAAGGAGGCCATTTGACCCATTGAGTCTGCACCAACTCTACTAAAGAGCGTCTTACTTAGGCCCACCTTCCTGCCTAATCTCCATAATTCCATGCATTTACCATGGCTAATCTGCCTAACCTACACACCTTGGACACTAAGGGGCAACTTAGCATGGCCAATTCACATAACTTGCACATCTTTGAACTGTGGGAGGAAACCCGCGCAGACACGGTGAGAATGTGCAAATGCCACACAGCCACCCAAGACCAGAATTGAACCCAGGTTCTTGGCATTGTGAGACAGCAGTTTATTGTGCCCCCATGCCATCCCCACTCCATATGATGTCAAGAAACAGCTGAAAAAACAGAATACCACAAAGCTTATGGACCCAGACAATATCTTGGCAGTAGTACGAAGACGTGCTTCAGAACTAGCTGTACCCTCAGCATTGTTCCAGTGCAGGGGTAATACCAACTTTCATCTGATAGTGCCACAGATTGACCAAATGCTTCCTGTCCACAAATCCAATCTGGATAATTATGGCCCATCATTCTACGCTTGATCCACAGCAAATTGAAGGAAGGTGTCGCCAACAGTGCTTTCAAGCAATGCTTGTACCATAATAACCTGCTCACTAATGCTCACTTGAGGGTCACTTGGCTCCTGGCCTTATTACAATCTTGGACTAACCATCAACCACATTGAAGCATTCCTCGTTGCTATAGTGGTTAGTATCCCTGCCTGTCATGCAGGAGCCTGGGACAGTTCGGTGGCACTGCTGCCTCATACGCCGGGGACCCGGGTTTAATTCCTGGCTTGGGTTACAGCCTATGTGGAGTTTGCACATTCTCCCCATGTCTATGTGGGTTCCCTCCGGATGCTCCAATTTCTCCCACACTCCAAAGACGTGCTGGTTAAGTGTATTGGCCGCTCTAAATTCTCCCTCAGTGTACTCAAATAGGAGTGTGGCAATTAGGGGATTTTCACAGTAACTTCATTGCAGTGTTAATGTAAGTCTACTTGTGACACTAATAAACTTTGAAGTCATTGGGAATGCTAAACTATTTTGGTTCTTGGTTAAACAGTGCCTCAATTTTAAAATGCTCCCCTTTGTTTTCAAGTTCCTCCACAATCACAGCCTTCTGTACATCTGTAATGACTGCAGTTGCAAAGAATGAGAGGTGATCACATTGAAATGTTTCACAGGGCCTTTGATAATATTGCTAAGGATCAGGGTTCTCCAGATCAGGAGTTAGATATTTAGGGCTAAGGTGAGGGAAATTTCTTCCCTCACCTTAGGCCTGCGGATCTTTGGTTTTCTGTAGATGTTCACTCACTGAGCATATTGTGTACGAGATTACGAGGGACATGGGCAGAGTGGATAGGGAGCATATGTTCTCCTTAGTTAAAGGGTCAGTCAAGAGGAGACATATGTTCAAAGTGGGGAGTTGGGGGTTTAGGGGGGGATGTGAGAAAAAGGCATTTTACTCAGAGGGAGGTGATAGTCTGGAGTCTGCTGCCTGGGAAGGTGGTAGAGGTGGGATGCCTCTCACCCTTTAAAAAGCACCTGGATGAGCACTTGGCACATCACAACATTCAGAGCTATGAGCAAGAGCTGGTGGATGGGATTAGTTGGGAGTTCAGGTGTTTCTTGCGGACTCGAAGGGCCAAAGGGTCTCTTCTGCACTCTACAATTCTATGGCTCCATATTAAAAACTGGTTCAATAGTTTTTTTGGACAATAAGGGCATCAAAGATAGATAAATCTTTGACCAGTAAAGGAACTAAGGGTTATGGTGAGTGGGCGGGTAAGTGGAGCTGAGTCCATGAAAAGATCAGCCATGATCTTATTGAATGACAGAGCAGACTCGAGGGGCCAGATGGCCTACTCCTGCTGCCAGTTCTTATGTTCTTAAAGTCCAGCACAGGAAACTGGAGTTGTAAAGCTCAGCCCTGATCTTGCTAATGGCAGAACAGACTTGAGGGGCCATATGGCCTAATCCAGCTCCTATTTCTAATGTTCATTCTGAATTGCAAAGGGAGGAAGATCTGCCTTGTTAGCTTGAAACCGAGCCCATGTGACGTAACAAAGCCAGCCTCTTACCACAGAGAAAGCAATTCACACTCTGTGTATTGACTCAACAGAACTTTCCATTTAATGGGTGATCCGGATCTGGTGCTCGCAGTCTCAATGCCCCAGATTAAACTGGGTGATGGCAAGAGTGTGGTGGAAGTCCAGGGATGTTCAATTGTCCTTCAGGTCAGCATTATTTTAACTATTCCATTCACAGTTGAGCAAACTGTGCAATTACATTGAAACATAATCCATATACGATGTAATGCAAAATACATTACTGTATGCCAGTCAAACAGACCCAGGCCAAATAAAAACAATAATCATAGGCTCAAACTGCTGAGTGTAATGACAGGAACCATATCATAATATAGAATTCCTACAGTGCAGAAGATGGCCCATTCAGCATCAACTCCATATTCTCGCAACCCCACACATTTACCATGCTAATCCCCTGACATGAGAGTCAATTTAGCATGGCCAATCAACCTACACACACATCTTTGGATTGTGGGAGGAAACCAACGCACCTGGAAGAAACTCACCCAGACATGGGGAGAATGTGCAAACTCTGCACAGATAGCAACCCAAGCCAGGAATTGAACCCGGGTCCCTGGCATGGTGAGACAGCAGTGTTAACCACTGTGTCACCATGCTGCAGTTAAAGGATATGATCAGCTGAAAAGTGCACTTCCTGTCAAGCTTTCCACACTATTGGCATTGCTGAACTTGTGGCTAATATGGAGGGGGTAGCCCCACACTGGCTTACCTTGAACACTGTGTGAAATGCAGTGCCAGAATAGGGGCTGACTTCACCATAGCCAGACTTCACTTGGAGGCAGAGTGCTTGAGCTAGAGGGCTGTGAATTCAAGTCCTCTTCCAGAGGCTCGAGTGCACAGCCAAGGCTGACACTTCTTGGCAATCCTGGGGATGAATATGAGAAACCTCATGATGTTTTTCAAATAAAAATGGCGAGTTGTCTTCGTGTTCAACATTTAACCCCCAACTAGCATCACTAAGAACAAAGAACAAGCAAAGTACAGCACAGGAACAGGCCGTTCAGCCCTCCAAACCTGTGCCAATCATGATGCCCTAACTAAACTAAAAAAAACCTTCTGCCCTTATTTGTCCATATCCCTCTATTCCCTCCCTATTCATATACCCAAACAGATGCCTCTTAAATGTTGCTAGTGTGCCTACTTCTACCACCTCCTCTGGCAGCGTGTTCCACCACTCTCTGTGTGAAAAGCTTTCCCCTCAAATCTCCCTTAAACTTTCCCCCTCTCACCTTGAATCTGTGCCCTCTTGTAATTGACACTTCCAACCTGAGCAAAAGCTTCTGACTATCCAAATGATATATATATATACATTTGGATAGTCAGAAGCTTTTGCTCAGGTTGGAAGTGTCATATATTTATTTGCGTGTGTGTATATATATATATATATAGATATATATACACACAAATAAATATATGAGTTGCTTATCTGCTCATTTATTTCATTACTGTTGACAGGACCTTGCTGTATATAGATTGGCCGCCACATGATGTGCACTGTGGCTCAGTAGGTCGCACCTTTATCTCTGTTGGAAGGCTGTGGGTTCCAGTCCCAATACAGAAACTTCAGTGTGTCATCTAAGATGTTTAGAAATATTATTTTTGAAATATGATGTAAAAGTGAGGCATCATCTGTCCTCTTAGGGAGAAGATAAGAGATCCCATGGCACTTTGGGCAGCACAGTGGCACAGTGGTTAGCACTGCTGCCACATAGCGCCAGGGACCCAAGTTCAATTCTGGCCTGAGGTGACTATGTGGAGTTTGCACATTCTCTCTATCTATGCATGGGTTTCCTCTGGGTTTCCTCCTACATTCCAAAGATGTGCGGGTTTGGTGGATTGGCCGTGCTAAATTGACTCTCAGTGTCAGAGACTAACTAGGGTAAATACGGTGGTGAGGAAGGGAGGGTGGTATGAGGATAGGGGCTGGGTCGATTTGTTGTCTGTGCAGGATCGATAGGCTGAATGGCCTCCTTCTGCCCTGCAGGGATTCTATAAGTCAGGGCGGGGCATCCTGGTCAATGTTCTTGCCTAGATTATGTGCTCACGCCTCAGGAATGGGGCTTCAAAACTTGATCTCGTGGCCCAGTGACAAGACCAACCCCAACAGAAATCCATTCTATCAGCTCCCTTTACCTGATATAATATTTTTGATATTTTACCACAGAAGTATAAAGGGTATAGTAATGGAGTCGCAAATCAGAAATGGTTCTGGATGCCAGAGATAAAAGTGCTGTGTGCTTTTTACACCTCAATATTGGACAAGGAAATTACAGCTGCTAATCAGGCATCTGTGTGCACTTTCTGCATCTGTAAAACAGAGGAACTAGATCAACCTGTAAGTGTAACCACGTTTCCATTTCATTTTATCAATTGCATTGAAGGTTTGGGTGAATTTATATTTGCAGGTGTGCGAATGTTTGGGGTGGCTACTTTAACCCAAATGAGAATGGATTTGAACCAGGCTTGGAGAAACTGGGTTTGTTTTGAATTCAACTTTCTCTTTATTTTCCAATGTAACAGAACTGGAGCATTTCTAAAATGACATTGTTGGTCCTGGCTGGTATGAGTGTCTCTTTCAACTACAAAACACCACAGACATACCCTGCATGAGGCACTGAAACCTCCAACTCGCATCAACTGCAATCATAGAATCATTGAGTCATAGAATCATACTGTGCAGGAGAGGCCTATCAGCCCATCGAATCCACACTGGCACATTAGAAACACCTGAACTCCCACCTAATCCCATCTGCCAGCACTTGGCCAATAACCTTGAATGCTATGATGTGCCAAGTGCTCATCCAGATACTTTTTAAAGTATGTGAGGCATCCCATCTCTACCACCCTCAGGCAGCACATTCCAGACTATCACCACCCTCTGGGTAAAAAAAGATTTTCCTCATGTTCCCCACTAAACCTCCTGCTCTTCATTTTGAACCCTTTTGGCTGACTCTTCAACTAAGGGAAACAGCTGCTCCTCATCCACTCTGTCCATGCCCATCATAATTTTGTACACCTCGATCAGGTCACCCCTCAGTCTTCTCTGCTCCAACAAAAACAACCCAAGCTTACCCAACCTCTCTTCATAACTTAAATGCTCTATACCAAGCAGCATCCTGGTGAATCTGTGAATCCCAGTGAAGCAATGCCACTAAAGGATACTTTGACTAAAGATGAATGAAAAGTCTCGCTCACCGAATGCCTCCCTGCCCTAAAACCATTAGAGACAGTAGATACTGTTCCCCCAAATCAGAGAACCATACAGCATAGAAGAAGACCTTTTGACCCATTGTCCTGTGCTGGCTGTTTGAAAGCACTATCCAATGAGTTCCACTCTCCTGCATTTTCCAAAGTATCCAGTTCCCTTTTGAGTGTTGCCATTAAATCTTCTTCCACTGCCCTTCGGACAATGTCTTGCAGATTATAACAAATAAGAACATAAAAACTAGGAGCAGGAGTAGGCCATCTAGCCCCTCGAACCTGCCCCACCATTCAATAAGATCATGGCTGATCTGAAGTGGATCAGTTCCACTTACCCGCCTGCTCCCCGTAACCCTTAATTCCCTTATTGATCAGAAATCTACCTACCCGTGACTTAAACATATTCAACAAGGTAGCCTCCACCACTTCAATGGGCAGAGAATTCCAGAGATTCACTACTCTCTGAGAGAAGAAGTTCCTCCTCAACTCTGTTCTAAACTGACCCCCCCCCCCTTTATTTTGAGGCTGTGCCCTCTAATTCAGGTTTCATTTCTAATTGGAAAGAATCTCTCTACCTCTACCCTATCTAGCCCCTTCATTATCTTATATGTCTCTATAAGATCACCCCTTAGCCTTCTAAGCTCCAACGAGTACAAATAACTTGTAAAAAAAAACTGTTCTTCATCTCCCTTCTGGTTCCTTTACCAGTTACTTTATACCTGTTTACCAATCATGCTAGCATTGAAAAAACTTTCCTCTGATCTGGTTTATCAAAGTTTTCCAGAATTTTGAACACCTCTATTAGATTTCCCCCTTAACCTTCTCTGTTAGAATGAAAACCTCTGCACCTGGACCCACGAACATCAAATAACATTTCAGTTTCTCAAGAGAGAGGGAGATGAAGAAGAAATGACATTGTGTTCTTCAGAAAGCGATGTAAAGAGGAACCATTGCAAACATAAACGTGATAAAGTAATACTTTGCAGACTAAAGTAATTACTGTCTCTCAAACAGTTGAATATATTTCTAACAATCAAATGAAAAATTTATTGTAGCTGTCTGAAGTCTGGAGTATTGTACATTTTTCCTCAACCTCAAAACATGACATTTCTCTGTTTCATGTCAAAAGCCTCTTTAAGACATTTTTAATGATCATTTGCCTCCTCTAGTTCCTTGCTTACTATTAGTTCATGCCCAATTCTGCTCTGTGAAGCATCATGAGAAGTTTTAATGTCTGTTAATGGTGCTACAGAAATAGTGGGAAGTATATTAGTCCCTCAAAATGCATGAGTTGGATTAGGTCAGGTTTTTATTTTATTCATTCATAGAATTGTAGAATCCTTACAATGCAGAAGGAGGCTGTTGGCCCATCGAACCTTCACTGATAACAGTCCCACCCAGGCTCTATCCCTGTAACCCCATGTATTTACCCTGATAATTCCCCTGACCCTAAGTGGAAATTTAGCATGGCCAATCAACCTAATCTTTGGAGTGTGGTAGGATTCTGGAGCACCCGGAGGAAACACACACAGAGAACATGCAAACTCTACACAGACAGTCACCTTCCAAACCCAGAACCACTTCCATCTAGAAGGACAAGAGCAGCAGTTACATGGAAACACCACTACCTGTACGTGATAGATACATTTTTAAACAGTAAAGGAATTAAGGGCTACGGTGAGTGGACGGATAAGTGGAGATGAGTCCACAGAAAGATCAGCGGTGATTTTTTGAATGGTGGAGCAGGCTCGAGGGGCCAGATGGTCTACACCTGCTCCTAGTTCTTATGTTCCCCTCCAAGTCACTCACCATCCTGACCTGGAATCGCCATTGTTTCTTCGCAGTCGCTGGGTCAACCCACAAATCAACCCACAGCATGTGAACTGCAATGTTTCAAGAAGGCAGCTCACCACCACCTTCTCAAGGGCAACTAGGGATGGGCAATAAATGCTGGGCCTAGCCAGTGAAGCCCTTGGATGCATGTCTCCCCTCCCATGACCTGCAACACTCCCAGTATCAGGACCATTGGCTTGTTAGGATACATCTTCATAGAATTTATAGCGCAGAAATTTGTCTTTTGGCCCAATTAGCCTGTGCTGTTGTTTACATTCCACATAAGCCTCCTCCAATGCTACTTCATTTAACTCTTTATAAGCAGATCCTTTTATTCCTTTCTGCCTAGTATGTTTATGCAGCTTTTTCAGAAATACATCCATACTATTCATGCATTCAACTACCCCTCGTGTTAATGAGTTCCATATTCTAACCACTCTCTGGGTGAAGCAACTTCTCCTGAATTGCTCATTGGACCATTTTACATTTGTGGTCCCTATTTCTGGACTCCACTACAACTGGAAACAAGTACTCCTGTCAATTTCTACGTAATTTTAAAATTCTGGAAAGAAGAGTCCCAACCTACTCATTCTTTCTAACCTCTGATATAATTCTGGCACATCTCTTTGCACCCCCTCCAGTGCAACAATATGTTTTGTGTGATATAGAGACTGGAATGTTAAGTGGTCCATGTGTTTTATGTAATTATGTACACATAATTTATACGGATTTTGTCTTCCAATGACATACTTGTATCTGTGGAAAAACTCACCTGTCAATCTCCTCTTTACATTTCTGCGTTAGGGTTATTGCATTACCCGTGCCAGCCCAAGGCAGAGAACCATGGTTTGTTTGGCATGTGCCAGGGCGCTGAGGGGGCAGAACGTTATGACGAAACTCCATCCAGGTAACCCATTCACCTGTGCAACGGGCGGCGCACAGAGCCAGGTTGAAGAAACCGGGCCTTTTAAGTGCCTCAAGGTTGCGAGGGTGAGCTATACTTTAATCTGGATGAATACTTTACAAAGTGAGTATTGACACCACTGTGAGTTACATTTTGCCAGCCACTGAATTGGAAGTGGGGTGGAATTTACAGCGGGATTCATGGAAAACAATATACTTTATGTCAGTTTATCTATTCAGCAAGCAGAGTCTTTTTGAACATATTATGTATGAATTTGATGAAGCGATCATGATTGAAACTACAGCAAAGCCCTCCAATAAAAGCAACATCATTTTTCTAACAAAATGGAGCCAGTGGAAGATGATTCCATAACACAAATTGATTATTTCACCATCAAAAAATAGTGAGTACGGATAGTTAGGTTGTATAACTGATGTGTATAAAAATCAACCCAGTCACTTATAGCAGCATGGCTTCTAGGGGTGATTGATGGGGGAATTACCCAAATCGTCTCCATTTTGACTGGAACTTGTATTCTAGGCAACTCAACTGCAATAATGAGGAAGCACTGCACTGTAGACACTGATTGTAAGATCATTTGGGAGTATAAAATTTCCATGGAATCTTTCCCAATTTGAAGTGGGATTAATCGCCGGGATGAAGGTTCAGAGTGGCCAGAATTTCTAACTCTTAACATCTACTTTTTGCTTATTTTGTGAAGTGCAACAAAACCATAAATGGATTTCTCATAAATCATGTTACGTGGCGAGATTAGAGAAACTGAGTTGTTCTCCTTAGTGCAGACAAAGTAAAGGGGACTTTTAATAGAGAGACTCAAAATTATCATAGAATCCCTACAGAGCAGAAAAAGGCCATTCAGCCCATTAAGCCTGCACTGACAATCCCATCCAGGCCCTACGCCCATAACCCCACGTATTTACCCTGCTAATCTCGTTGACACTAAGGGACAATTTAGCGTGGTCACTCCACCTAATCCGCAGATCTTTGGAGTGTGGGAGGAAACCAGAGCACCTGGAGGAAACTCAGACAGACACAGGGAGAATGTGCAAACTCCACACAAACAGTGACCCAAAGCCAGAATTGAACCTGGGTCCCTGCTGCTGTGAGGCAGCAGTGCTAACCACTGTGCTAAGTAAGTAGAAACTGTTTCCACCAGAAGGGGAGGGTGGTATCTAGGGAACACAGATAAAAGGTGATTGGCAAAAGAACCTTAAAAGTAAAGTGTCATTTTGAGCGAGAAAACTGGGTGAATCTTCCGGCATTTAGTCATTTTTTTAGGAGGGAGAGGGTTTTGCACTGGTTTGGTGCAGGGCAGGGCTTAAGCACGTTGGCAAACCCGGCTTCACAGAGATTGGGGCGCCCTCTATTCCCTGCCCCATTCATGCTGGTTGCCTTCATGCGCCACCCTTTCAGGCCTCACCCCTTCAGGTGCCTCCTCATTCAGGCCCCACCCCCCCAGGCACTGCCTGTAGGTGTGGCCATCATGACTGGACTCTGTTTATGAAGACCAGTAGTGATTCGCGTCGGGTTCCCATTGCGTTTGCGAATCAGAGAATCCCAGGAGCTGGGAGAATCCATTTGAAGCAGATTATTAAAATGATTATTTAAATATGCTAATCTGGTTCCCACCCTCACTGAGCAGGAACCAGATTACACTCAGGTGGAGTGGGGGAGGGGGCTGCAAGAATCCCAAAGGAAATTCTTGCCGGCACTAAACACACCAGCTCTCCCCTACGATTCTCCAAACCCGCGCGGCCCCAGCACAATCTGTGCGTGAACATGCGGGGCTGGAAAATTTCTCCTTGGGTGTGCAAGAGGCCAGAATCAGAGGAGCATAGATATCTCGGAGATTCACTTTGGGCATGGCTAGCACCGTGTTGTGCTACCCTCTATTTGCAAACAGCTGGCAGATTTTGCTTTTTCTTTGGGTTACAGGTTGACCTTTCCACTGCGGAAGCTGAAAACAGTTTGGCCTGCTGGGAAGAGAAGTGGATTTCCTTGCGCAGGGAGACCTCAGTCCAGACTATCTCGCGGGAGATCTCAGCTGCCAAGACCCAACTGGCAGTAAGAGTCTTGGCTTACCGAAATGGGGCTGGATATAAGGATGGTCAACTGATCATTGGGACAACCTTTTCTTCGGTAACAAAGCAAAGCTAAAAAACATGTTCAGATGAAAAACAGTAAATGCTGGGAATAGACCCCAAGTTTATTAGCCTCTCTGGAGAGGACAGGACAACCATTTTCAGTTCTGATGATAATGTTCTACTCCAGTCACATGGGTCGGAACTTTACCACCTTGCCTGCCTTGGAATCGGAATTCTCTATTGGCCTCGAGCGGGATTTTACGAGCCTCGCCCGAACAAAGTCATTAAAACCTGCCCATAGTAAAATCATCATCATCCCAGATGACCATCAGCTGCTCTCCCCTTTGAGAGAGAGAGAGAGAGCGAGCTGACTATTGGTGATTTAACCTGAGAACCACTACACCTCAGACAAAGGGTAAGGTTGAGAAGATGGACCTTCATGAATAACCTCAGTCAGTGTGGGAATTGAACCTGCACTATTGGCATTGCTCTACGTCACTAACCAACTCTCCAGCCAACTGAGCTAAACCAAATCATGACCACCACCAAATAGGATGGGAGAGTAGATGTCCATAAGGGGGCAAAGGAGGTGGGCATTCTCTGCCTATCTGCTATCAGCTTAGTGAAAGAGTCATGGAAAATTACAACCATCAATGCCATTTTCCATTGGCAATACTGTGATATTCACACAATTCTGAGTCTCTGCTTACTTCTCCCACTGTGACAAGTTTGGTTGTTTAATGCCCAGATTCCCAAAACATCCACATATTGCTTAGAGCTCAGCTTCATGAATATTTTACTTTCCTGCACAAAGCTTTAATTTTATATTTTAGTAAGTCAAGCACCGAGACAGAAATTAAAGGAAAACATTTTGTGAGCGCTTACTTACCTGATATTTGAAATGAACCATCCCTGTGCTGAACTTGCTGTGCACTCTGAGAACTAAGTCCGCAGTGTTCAAAGATGTGCAGGATAGGTGCATTGCCAATGCTAAATTGACTCTTAGTGTCCCGGAATGCGTAGGTTAGAGGGATTACTGGGGTGGATATGTGGGGTTGTTGAGATGGGGCCCAGGCAGGATTGTTATCAGTGCAGACTCGATGGGCCTCTGCACTGTAGAGATTCTATAATTCTAATATTTGGCACTAGGTACTGGTTGAGGTGAGAGATGATGTGCCTAATGCTATTGAAAATTTCTGATAGGCCCACTCTGATCATCATATTTTTGAGGATGATAACGCAGTCGTAATTATGCAGAGTGGGTAGCTTGACGCACGACCTGCTGTTTCAACTTCTCTGTTAACTCCCTCTCTTAAACACACACAATTAAATGTGTATTTAGCTATGGGAGAGAACTTCCTCCATCAGTACTTTTCAGAGGGACCCACCCAACTGCAGGTTAGTTGCTAATTACTGCCAGTTGGCTCTTCCAACTATCAATGGTGCTGCTACCTTTCCCTGCAAAAGAAAGGGTAGTGTGCCTGTGTGCGTTGGAGATTATGTACCTAGCTCAGTTGAATAAATGGCAGCATGTGCAAACTGTAAGAAGTACGTATGTGGTATGCAGCAGTGCTAAGAGTGTGAGAGTGAGGTGAAAAGTATGGATGTGAGGTTTGAACCATTATTGAGATAGATTGCTGTAAGCCTATGATGAGGGTATGGTTATCAGAATGGCGTATGAGACTGCTATTCAGTTGTAAGAATTTGATACATAAAGATACCTTTACTATCCAGAAAAGTCATGCAAGGTTATTAAATTGTTTGTGGTATTACTCCCAGGTTTTCAGGTCCAGACTATTGGCATTGACCTCCATGAACAATTGGCATTGACTCCATAGACTGTTGGCATTGACTTCCATATACTATTGGCATTAACCTCCATAGACTGTTGGCATTGACCTCCATAGACTATTGGCATTGACCTCCATTGACTGTTGGCATTGACCTCCATGGATTAATGGCATTGACAACCATGGATTAATGGCATTGACAACCATAGGCTATTGGCATTGACCTCTATAAACTATTGACATTGACCTCCATAGACTATTGGCATTGACCTCCATGGATTAATGGCATTGACAACCATGGATTAATGGCATTGACAACCATAGGCTATTGGCATTGACCTCTAAGAACTATTGGCATTGACCTCTGTAAACTAGTGGCATTGACATCCAAAGACTATTGGCACTGACCTCCATAGACTATTGGCATTGACATCCATAGACTATTGGCATTGACCTCCACAGACTATTGGCATTGGCCTCCATAAACTAATGGTATTGACCTCCATAGGTATTGGCATTGACCTCCATAGACTGTAGGGATTGACCTCCATGGATTAATAGCGTTGACATCCATAGACTATTGGCATTGACCTCCATAGACTATTGGCATTGACCTTCATAGACTATTGAATTGACCTCCGTAGACTATTGGCATTAATATCCATAGGCTATTGGCATTGGCCTCCATAAACTATCCATAGACTATTGGCATTAATATCCATAGGCTATTGGCATTGGCCTCCATAAACTATCCATAGACTATTGGCATTGACATCCATAGATTATTGACATTGACCTCCATAGACTAGTGGCATTGACATCTATAGACTATTGGCATTAACCTCCATAGACTATTGGCATTGACCTCCATAGACTACTGACATCGATATCCATAGACTAGTGGCATTGACATCCATAGACTATTGGTATTAACATCCATAGACTATTGGCATTAATATCCATAGACTATTGGCATTGACCTGCATAGACTATTGACATTGACCTCCATGGCCACCTGTTGAAAGTAAATGACAGTGAAATACAGGCAAACACTAACCCTGACACCAATGGACTTCTCCAGAAATCCAGCTCATCAGAGCTGAGAAATTGGGTGCGATCCTGATTTCTCAGCTCTCACACAATTTTACCGGCTCACTCCACCCATTTTGCCCGTAGTCTATGACTATAACTCTTGTCACCTCCATTAAATAAATTTATTTATTAGTGTCACAAGTATGCTTACATTAATACTACAATTACTGTGGAAGTCCTCTAGTCACCACACTCTGGCATCTGTTTGGGTACACTGAAGGAAAATTTAGTATTACCAAAGCACTTACGCAGCACATCTTTCGGACTGTGAGAGGGAACCAGAACACCCACAGGAAACCCACACAGACATGGGGAAAAGGTGCAGTCTCCAGCAGTGACCCAAGTCAAGAATCGAAACCAGGTCCTTGGCTCTGTTAGGCAGCAGTGCTAACCACTGTGCCACCCAAATTAATATTACCCATTAACTGGGAATGGCTGGTGCAGAGATTGCCATTTAACCCTTGAAATTAGTGTTATCATTAAAAGGAACAACTGACTAAGTTCCTGGATTGTGTTCTAATGTTCTGCGGCCAACATGCAACATTTTACACGGGTCAGTTAAAGTGTTAAGTTGTCAGATTTAAAGGAATTAATTCCTCCTTTCAGGAGTAGGGAGAAGAATACCACACGAACAGTGTTAACAATAATTCCTCATTTCCATGCAATGCATTTTTCTTTCTTTTCTCTGGTTGCCTTGGTCTAGTTGCTTGCTGCATGCACTCAAAGACTGGGACTCAACAGGCCAGCCTGCAGACTGTACACAGCAGACGGAAGCCTGATCCTGAGTATAAGTGAACTGACAGCTTGGGCAGTCAACGAGGCTTTACAGGAACACAAATCCAAATCAAAAGTTGATGCACAGGGTGAGGAGGGAAGACCTAAGGAGTTAAGTGAGGAGATCAAGGAAGGTATGCCAATCGTTTTATACACATGGTATCTCACCTCCCACAGTCTTGTGTGAGCGCACTGGGATATGACATATAGTTACAGGTTCTAACTGTTAATCTCCCTGCTCCTTTATAATTACTGTTCACATGCCTCCCCTTGTGAAATGATCTAACTCATTAGATCATTGTTTGGTGAGAGGCTGGGATACCAATGAATTCTCATTGATACAGCCTCGAGCCCTGCAGCAAGCTTTGACTTGATTTGATTTATTATTGTTGTATGTATTAACATACAGTGAAAAGTATTTTTTCTTGCGCGCTATACAGACAAAGCATACCATTCCTAGAGAAGGAAATGAGAGAGTGCAGAATGTAGTGAGCTTTAGCTATGGTGTAGATAAAGATCAACTTAGTGCGAGGTAGATCCATTCAAAAGTCTGATGGCAGCAGGGAAGAAGCTGTTCCTGAGTCGGTTGGTACATGACCTCAGACTTTTGTATCTTTTTCCTGATGGAAGTAGGTGGAAGAGAGAATGTCTATGGTGCGTGGGGTCTTTAATTATGCTGACTGTTTTTCCGAGGCAGCAGAAAGTGTAGACAGAGTCAATGGTTGGGAGGTTGGTTTGCGTGATGAATTGGGCTACATTCGTGACCTATTGTAGTTTCTTGCGATCTTGGGTAGAGCAGGGGTCATACCAAGCTGTGAAACAATCAGAGAGAATACTTCCTTTCACTATTCCCCCCCAGGAGGCAAACAGTTCTTCAGTTTAACATTTCATCTAAGAAATGGCACCTCTGACACTGCTGCACTGCTTTGGTACGGGCATATAAGGGACGGAATCTTGTGCCTTCCCCCATGTCCTGTTTAGTGGTGGGGTACTTTTTAATCTGAAGGGAGGGTGATGAGCTGTGACCCCCACCAACTCCTTGCTTCTACCCCAAATAGATCTGGGATGGCAACCTCCGTGGATGGCCTTCCCACCCCACTGCCAGTTGAAATTTCCACTTCATAGTCATATCTGCCATTGCTGTTATGAACCCAATGATTAGCAGGAGGGCTCACCATGACAGAAGCATAACAAACAAACTGTCGGAGCTACTTGCAGATTCTTAGGAGTGTCCCTTGTTCAAACATTGTTCAATCAGTGTCTGAGCGAGGAGATCGGAATCAGGAAGGATGAAGCTGTTGAACTCCTGTCTTGTTGTTGACCCCCCACCCACCAATCCCCACCTGTTGACCTTCCCCATCCTCCACCTTCACCCCGCCCCCAACCACCTCCCCCCTCCCCCCACAGCTCCCCCACCCACCCCAAGCCCTCCTTTCATCCGTGATTCTGGCCCAATATCCATCAACAATCCTACCAGGTGGGCTTTGTACCAACAGCAGCCACTGTTGGCCTCTTTTGGGTGAACCTTCCCGAAGAAAGGAGACGCTTTTGAGTCAGCAGTTAAGATCCCTGCTACCTCTACATGAATTGGCCTGGATTCTGGGCTCAGGCTCCTGGAGTGGGACTTGAAACCATAACCAACAAAACCTTTTTTGTCAGTTTTTAAAATATATATATTTAGCAACCATTTCAACTTTCTATCATCACTGTTTCTTTAACTGGTCATCTCATCTTAAAAGATAAAAAGTTCAGTTTCAAAAAAGGGGGAATATCACCTAACTGATCTTTAATTACACAGTCTCATTGGTATGTCGACTTGATTTAATTCACCTGTTGCATGTTTCTGCTTCTAGACCAGACTAAGGTATCACTCTCAGAGAATGACCACTTAGAGCCAAGTTTACCCCGGGTGACGCCAGAGGACTTGAAGAGTATGGACACAGAGCTCATAAGCCTCATTATCAGGAATCCCATTGAGATCTGGGTCTCCTGTGGAGAATCGTTCATACCTTTGTGTGGTAAGAGTTTTAAAAATGGGGTGCGGCATATCCTCAGTGTAATGTTTTCAACGGAAATTTCATAAGGTAGTATAACGTGGATGAATGTGAGGCTTTCCACTTCGGTAGCAATAATAGGATGGCAGATTATTATTTGAATGGGTGTAAATTGAGAGGGGTGAATACACAGACCTTGCTGTCCTCGAGCATCTGTCGCTGAAAATAAGTGTGCAGGTTTTTTGATATAATTTGATTTATTAGTGTCACATGTGTTAACATACAGTGAAAAGAATTGTTTCTTGTGCACTCTTCAGACAAAACATACCATTAATAGAGACGGAAACAAGAGAGTGCAGAATTTAATGTTACAGTCATAGTTAGGGTGTAGAGAAAGATCAAATTAATGCAAGGCAAGTCCATTCGAAAGTCTGACAGCAGCAGGGAAGAAGCTGTTCTTGATTTGGTTGGTAAGTGACCTCAGGCTTTTGTACCTTTTTCCCAACGGCAGAAGATGGAAGAGAGAACATCTGGGGTGCGTGGAGTCCTTAATTATGTTGGCTGCTTTGCCAAGGCAGCGGGAAGCATAGACAGGGTCAATGGATGGGAAGCTGGTTTACATGGTAGACTGGGTTACATTCGCGACCTTTTGTAGTTTCTTGTGATCTTGGGCAGAGCAGGAGTCATACCAAGCTGTGATACAACCAGAAATAATGCATGGTGCATCTGTAAAAGTCAGTGAGAGTCATAGCTGACATGCCAAATTTCCTTAGTCTTCTTAGAAAGTAGAGGCATTGGTGGGCTTTCTTAACTATAGTGTCAGAATAGGTGGACCAGGACAGGTTGTTGGTGATCTGGACACCTAAAAATTTGAAACACTTGACCCTTTTTATTTCATTCCCGTTGATGTAGACAGGGGCATGTTCTCCTTTACACTTCCTGAAGTCTCCTTCGTTTTGTTGACATTGAGTGAGAGATTATTGTTGCTTCACCAATTCACCAGATTCTCTATCTCAATCCCGTACTCTGTCTGAACAGCAGGCAGTAAAGAAGGCAAATGGCATGCTGGCCTTCACAGCAAGGGGATTTGAGTATAGGAATTGTGATGTTTCACTGCAATTGTATAGGGCGTTGGTGAGGCCACACCCCAACCAAACATTACCGCTAACACCACTGAAAAATGATCTCCTATTTTCAGCCCTACCTTTTTAATCCCTCTCCGCCCCTCTGTGCTCTCTAGCTGCATCTTCTGATCTTCCATCTGGCCTTTGATCTCCTCCCTTACAACTTTGTTCCCCCTCTGGCAACAAATGCCAATATGGGTGGCATGATGGCATAGCGATTAGCACAGCTGCCTCACAGCACCAGGAACCCGGTTTCAATTCCAGCCACCTGCTCTTTGATTTCTGGAAATGCTTCCTGATTTTAATCCGGAATGGCCTGGCTCCTCTTTTACAATTATGCTCAGAATTCTTGTCCAAAATTCTCATATATTGCTTGAGAACAAAAGAGTAGGATCGAGGACTTTTAAATGAAGTAATGTGTTGATTCTGTTTGAGTGAATAGGCTTTATTTAACTCTGTTCTCAGGTGAGAGATTAATATTCATTTATAATGTACACCGCTGGTTACCCTGGCAGTCAGGGTCAACCAAAGGATTGTCTGGGATTATCATCATGTGTAAGAGCAATGAAAACAGTTCCCTTCCCTGAAGAATATTAGTGCCCAATTTTCTTTTGAAAACTTGGTAAATCTTATAATAAGTGTTTCTGGTGACTGTCCACATACTTCCAGATATTTTGAAACTAAGTTTAAAGTTTATTTATTAGTGTCACAAGTTGGCTTACATTAACATTGCAATGAAGTTACTATGAAAGTCCCCTAGTTGCCACACTCCAGTGTTTAGGTTTACAACTTATCACAGTGGGATTTGAACTAACATCAATTCTGTTGCTCAGCTGCCATACTGTAAAATGCTTCCATCTTTTCCAACAAGGTATAAGGGACTGGTCTCGCTCAGTAGTACTTCAGCATGGCTTTGGGGACTATGCGTAACTTAGCTTGGAACCCCTTTACTTTATCTTGTTCTTCTTGGAAAACCTTGGGATAGGGCGGCATGGTGGCACAGTGCTGCCCCACAGCGTCAGCAACCTGGGTGCGATTCCTGGCCTGGGTCACTGTCTGTGTGGAGTTTGCACATTGTCCCTGCATCTGCGTGGGTTTCCTCCAGGTGCTCTGGTTTCCTCCCACAGTCCAAAAGACGTGCTGGTTAAATGCATTGGCCGCGCTAAATTCTCCCTCAGTGTACCTGAACGGGTGCCGGAGTGTGGCAACTAGGGGTTTTCACAGTAACTTCACTACAGTGGGAATGTACATCTACTTGTGACCAAAGAATAAACTTTATCTTCAGATGACAATAGCAATGTTTAAGAGGAATCTTGATGGATGCATGAATAGGTGGGGAAAAGAAAGATATGGACCGTGTCGAGGCAAAGATCTTTAGTTTGATTGTGTTGTTTATGGTCACAGTGTATAAACAGTTAACCACTCACAGGATCTTCAAAAAAACTGTTGCAGTTCAACAAGGAGAGGGAAAAGCAGGGAAGCATCCCATCCATCCACACCTGATCATGACAATATCATTAAAAGGATGGGTGCAAAACAATTGAATTTTTCAGCCCATATCCATATTACTTTCTGCACAGGTTTCTCTGTGAAAGAACCTATTGTTCACCTTGCAGCCTGCAAGCTTCCAGTCACGTCCAGTGAAAGTGGAGCCCAGTGTTGAGAGCAGTGAAAAGGTACCTGTCGTGCACTCTGACTGTCGGAGGGCCAAGGATCAGCTCTTTCTCATTTAGTGCAATATGAAATTCAGCCATTAACATTTTAGCCTCCTCGTAATCAAGTTCAGGAATTTAAAGCCACAGTACACAGTGCAACAGCACATTACAAGCAAAAACAAGTGGCTACCTTCTTGAGAGCCATATTCTAGGCCACAACTTAAGTAATTAATTAATTACAGGTTCGGAATATGCTTACCTTTGAGATACAAGAAGCCTGCAGCTTATTCTGTCATTTATACCAATGCTCTTTTTCTGCCAGCATTCATTAAAGCAAAGTAGCCTGGAGGGAATCAACACCAAATGTTCCTTATCATTGTAAAATGTATTTTTTAAAATTCATTTATAGAGTCATCAAGTTATAGGGCAGTACAGCACTGCAACAGGCCCTTCGGCCTAACCAGTCCACGCCAAACCTGGTGCCTTCCCAGCTAGTCCCAGTTGCCCGCGTTTGGCCCATATCCCTCTAATCCATGTACTTACCCAAATGCTTTTTAGAATGTTGCTATTGTACCTGCCTCAACCACTATCTCTGGCAGCCCACTGCACACACAAACCCTACTCTGCGTGAAGAACTTGCTCCTTGGGTCCCATTAAAAATCTTTCCCCTCTCACCTTAAACCTGTGGCCTCTAGTTTTCAATTCCCTTTCCCTGGGAAAAAGACTATGTGTGTTCATCCTATCTGTGCCCCTCATGATTTTATACACCTCAGGCTCATTAGCCCTGACAACATGCTCATAAATCTTCTTTGTACTCTTTCCACTTTATCAGGGTCTTTCTGAAAGCAAGGTGACCAAAGATGTAAATAATACCCCAAGCCTGGCCTCACCAACAACTTATACAACTGTAGCATATTTTCCTATACTCAATGTTCTGACTGCCAGTGTGGGACATCCATACCAGCCAACATCCTGGTAAACCTTTTCTGTACTCCCTCCAAAACCTCCATGTCCTTCTGGTAATGTGGCAACCAGAATTGGACATAGTATTCCAAATGTGGCCTAACTGATGTTTTATATAACAGTAACATAAATGGCCAATTTCTAAACTTGATGCCTCAGCCGATGAAAGCAAGCCTGCAATATACTTTCTTTACTACCTTTTCCACCTGTGCTGCCACTTTTAAGGATCAGTGGGCCTACACTCCCAGATCTCTCTGTGTGACTATGCTCCTGATGGTTCTGCCACTTATTTTGTAGTTCCCACCTGAACTGGATCTACCAAAATGCATCACCTTGCATTTGTCTGGATTCAATCCATCGGCCATTTTTCTGCCAATTTTTCAACTTACGTATATCCTGCCGTATTCTCTGATAATCTTCATCACTATCCGCAACTCCAGCAATCTTAGTTTCATCCACAAACTTGATAATCAGACCAGCTATGTTTTTTTCCGAGTCATTTATATATATTATAAACAACAGAGGTCCCAGCATTGATCCCTGTGGAATATCACTAGTTACAGACATCCATTCAGAAAAACACCCTTCCATCTGTCTTCCCTCTGTCTTTTATGGCCAAACCTAGTTCTGAATTCATCTAGCTAGTTCACTCTTGATCCCATGTGATTGAAGCTTTTGCACCAGCCTGCCACGAGGGACCTTGTCAAATGCTTTAGTAAAGTCCATGTAGGCAACATCTATGGCCATTTCCTCGTTAATTATTTTTGTCCTCAAAACACTCAATCAAATTAGTGAGACATAACCTCCCTCATATAAAATTATGCTGTCTCTTGCTAATAAGACCATTCAGTTCCAAATGTGTATAGATCCTAGCCCTAAGAATCTTCGCCAACAATTTCATTATCACTGATACCCAAGTTTTCCTTGCTATCCTTTTTAAATAACAGGACAGCACTGGCTATTCTCCAGTCCTCTGGGGCCTCAACTGTGGCCAATGAGGAACAAATATTTCTATAAGAGACCCAACAACTTCCTCTCTTGTCTCCCTCAGTAATCTGGGATAGATGCCATCTGTAAAATTTGTCTGCCTTATTGCTTTTTAATACACCTAACAATTCCTCCCTCGTAACTTGCTCTAGAGGATTTACATACCCCTCTGAGACACCGTCAATCAACCTGTCCCTCTCCTTTATGAATACCGATGCAAAATACTCATTAAGGATCTCACCCACTTCCCATGGTTCTACGCATAATTTCCCTTTTCTGTCCTTGAGTGGACCAATTCTTTCTCTAGGTACCCTCTTGTTCCTGCTATATGTATGAAATGCCTTGGGATTCTCCTTAATCCTGCCTGCCAAGGATATTTTGTGACTCCTTTTTGCCCTCCCAACTCCCGTTTGAGTTCTTTTCTACTTTCCCCTGTATTCTTCAAATGCTTCATCTGTTTTTACCTGGTCTGACCTACATGTGACTCCAGAGCCACAGCAATGTGCTTGACTCTTAATTGCCCTCTGAAATGGCTGAGCAAGCCGCTATCAATCAAGGGCAACTAGGGGTGGGCAATAAATACTGGCCAGCCAGCAATGCTCATGTCCTGTGGATGAATAAAAAAATTGTACCGTGAGACTCCAGACTTGTAAATATTTGCTTTCGATGTTGGAGAGGGTTTTTGATATTAATTAGATTTATCACACCTTTGAAAGGATACATAGACTGAAATGGATAAGGCATAACTTTCAGTAGTGTGTTTAGTCTGCGTCTACAATGTTAATATGGGAACTTCACACCATTCAACAATGTAAACAGTGAGTCAGGGAGAGAGATGCCATTTTCATGCAACGTCCAGGGGAGTAACATCTTGGGTTACACTTTCTGGACTTCATGTTTAATTGTGCATTTCCATTCTGCTGTCACGCTTCCCATCCATTGACTCTGTCTACACTTCCTGCTGCCTTGGAAAAACAGCCAGCATAATCAAGGACCCCACGCACCCCTGTACTCTCTTCCACTTTCTCCTGTTGGGAAAAGATACAAAAGTCTCAAAACACGAAACAACCAACTCAAGAACAGCTTTTTCCCTGTTGTAATCAGCCTTTTAAATGTTCCTATCATATATTAAGCTGATCTTTCTCTTCACCCTACTTATAACTTCAACGCCATGTGCACCTCTCCTTTCCTTCTCCCCTATGTACTCTATGAACACTATGCTTTGCCTGTATTGCACACAAGAAACAATACTTTACGCTGTTTCCTATAAATGTGACAATAATAAGTCAAATCAAATCAAAATCTTCATATGTTACTGGCTGATTTGCATATAAGTAAGGGAATGCGCCTTTAGCCTGACCATTATTTTCACAGTATAATCTAGGGTATTAGAATAGCCTTGTTCAACAATATAGGCTTGAAGATATTCCATAAAGGAGGAGAAGCAGGTGGAGGGACAAGGTTGCTTTGGGAGGGACCTCTGGAGTTTGGAGCCCAAGTGGCTGAAAGTGAGGCCTTAAATGATGGTGCAACTGAAGTGGACTGAGACTGTTTGCATGATCTGCACTGTCTATTTAGTGATTAGCCTCCCACCGACTAACTTAATTAGCCAGTGAAACGATAGGATCACTATACATTTTGAAGCACATTCCAATTATTTCCAGCAGCGACATAGACTTAGCACCAGATTTTTGCAATAGTAACAATGGTGAGACTGTCAGCATTTACAGCTGTTATTCCACTGAAGTTTACTGAAACTTATGTGCAGAATAATGCAGCAATCCAAAAGTTGTTGCCAGTGAGTCAATTCCTCTAAAGGTTGTACTAAATGATTCCCCCAAGATTGCTCCAAATAATCAGTGAATTGATGAAACATCTGCTTTTACTCTGTTAGTCTCACTGCAAAAACCCCTGAGAAAGTTACACCTTGTTTATAAGGTGTAACTGGGTATTAAATGGCACACTACCTTCATAATTATGGCTAAACACCCTCACTGGTCCTGAAAAGCAAACCCTAGACTTGTGGGAAATGTCAAATTGCTGCACTATGGTAAAGAAAAATCCATTGTATTTTTCAAATAATAACTACTTTTAAAGTTTATGATATATTAGAATCCCTATAGTGCAGAAGAGGCCATTCAGCCCATCAAGCCCATACTGGCAATAATCCCATCCAGGCCCTATCCCTGTAACCCCACATATTTACTCTGCTTATTCTCCTGACACTAAGGGGTAAATTTAGCATGGCCAATCAACCCAATCTGCACATCTTTGGACTGTAGGTGGAAACTGGAGGAAACACACGCAGACACGGGGGCAATGTTCAAACTCCGCACAGTCACCCGAGACCAGAATTGAACCAGGGTCCCTGGTGCAGTGAGGCAGCAGTGCTAAACACTGTGCCACACACAAAGCAAAGTTCGGCATACTGTGCCACTCAGAGCCCCTGCCTTAATATGTAACCATAACCATTTATTGCACCATTTAAAAATGTAAATTAAAAGCGAAGGCATTCAGTGCTCTTTAATCTTCTGCTTTGTTGTCAGTGAGAATACCTCACAGTGATTGGTTACTCACCAATCTTGCTGACACCATGACGGCTGCAAAGCTGGAATTCCCTTTGACTTGGCGCCAGATTGGGAAGATGTTGGGAAGAATGGAAATCCATTTCCAGATCTTTGTGCGCTGCTTTTTTCGAGGTCAGCGTGGAGCACTGTTGAGTGCAGAAAGTAGGCTAATAAGAAAAACTAATTTAATCAACTTTCTTTTGTATTGAAATCAGTCAGTGGTATCCGAACACCAGAAATACCATCAGACACCTTTAGAGGGCCCTATGTACCTGTGTGCTTTCAATTGCTGAAGAGGTAATCACGACTGAATTCAGTACCATGAATATTACTGATTTTTAAAGGACCTGCAACGTGGGAATTTTACGTGAAACAGCATAGATACAGGCCAATAGGCGCAAGCTAGTGTTTATGGTCTACATGGGCCTCCCACTGCATCCCACCCTCCCAATATGTCCTTTTTTTGTCCCACCTGCACTTACTTAGCTTCCCCTTAAATGCAAAAGTTGCCCATCACCACCGTGTGATGGAAAGTTCCACATTTAAACAACACCAAAGGCCAACGCGCAAAGGTCCAATTTTGAGATTTGACCCAACAACAACTTATTACTGATCCCTGGCCTCCTGCAGTGGGTGGTGGGGCTATTGGGCGTCAGGCAGGCTCAGATACCCCCTTTCCCCAGATGGTCTTTATCGGGATTGGGCAGCTTTTGTGGTATTTTTTGTTTTATTTGGTGGCACTCACAAATGATTAGACTCTTCAAAGGCAGAAGGACAGAGACCAGGGAGAATTCAGACTTACGACCGTATGTGTTGTTTGTGTGCACATGGGGGGGTCACCAAGAGTCATGAACCCGTTGTGGGGTCCCGACCTGATTCAAAATCAGTCAACAATTTATCTGAAAATGACAAATGAATGTTAATAGCAACTCGCTGAACCAGGATTGAGGAAGGGCATCCAATTCCAAAAGACTCCACATAAAACACAATCACCTCAAAAGGTTTGCAGCTTGCCACTTAAAGAAACTCTGTTTAAGTTGTTGAGTCATGATGTGGAGATGCCGGCGTTGGACTGGGGTAAACACAGTAAGAAGTCTCACAACATCAGGTTAAAGTCCAACAAGTTTATTTGATAGTAAACCCACTAGCTTTCAGGGTTTGCCCCTTCGTCAGATGATTGGAGAGTTCTGGTCACAAACAGGGCATAAAAAGGCACACACAGTTTACAGAATACTGATTAGAATGCGAGTCTTTACAGCTAATCGATTGGTTAGCTGTAAAGCTGTTGAGTGCCAGGTAGAAAATGAAGCTTGTGCCATGCTCTCGGTGTCCTGACTGTGATGTGGGAGATGCCGGCATTGGACTGGGGTGGGCACAATAAGAAGTCTCACAACACCAGGTTAATGTCCAACAGGTTTATCTGGCTGTCAGTAACGGCTGTGTAGGTAGCTGTCTCGCATCCGAGTTCGGGATCTGTTGCACTCTGGAGAGCTGAGCACAAAAACCCAGGCTGAGGTTTGAATGCTGAGTGAGTGTGGCACTGTTTGAGGTCCTGTCTTCATACTGAAGTGACAAACCAAGGCCTTGTCTGCCCTCTTGTGGTCGGCATAAAAAATCCTTGCCACTTCTCTGCAGTAGAATATGGGGAATTCTCTCCAGGGACCTGGCTAATATTTATCCCTCAGTCATTATCACCAAAAACAGATCATCAAGGTTATTAACATATTTTTGCTTGCTCTACCCAAATTGTTTATCACGTTTCCTAGCATTACAACACTTACCACAATGCAAAGGTAATTAAAGTTTATTTATTAGTCACAAGTAAGCTTATATTAACACCGCAATGAAGTTACTGTGGAAATCCCCAAGTCACCGCACTCCAGCGCCTGTTCAAGTACACTGAGGGAGAATTTAGCATGGCCAGCCCCAATCGCTGGCCTCCCTCCCTCTCACACCCATGCAGAGAGGCAGCAGGAACCCCCCTCCACCCCACCGATTGGTCCAACAGCCCCCATTCCATTGGCCCCACCCCCTTGGCACTGCCCGATGCCCGATGGGCAGTGCCAAGGTGATCCCTGGGCATTGGCACTTTGCCCCTTGGGTAATGCTGAGGGCCCAGGCTGGCACTGCCAGGGTGCCAATGCCTAGGAGCCTGTCCCTCCACTGCTTGATCCTCTGGGGGAGGCCCCTGATCTCACCCCCTTCACTCCAGCAGGGTTGGGCCACTAGTTCCCTGTTAGTGGGGAGCTATTATAATCCCTGCTGGAGTGAACCACTCTGATGGGGTGGGGGGGGGGGGTGAATGTTAATAGGCCCAGAGACATCAGTCCTGGGCCTGCTAATGAAATGTTAACGATATTTAGATGTCCATTTAAATGGCTGTGGCGCTTCCCCGCCGATTTCTGATACGGAGCTGATGCCGTCAGAAATCCGGTGTTGGGAGATGTTATCAGGACGGGAACACATGCACAAACCCTGTGAATCAGCCAACACGAAAATCTCCCGGCCTGCTGCGCTAAATAATAAGCGCAGCAGGACGGGAGAATCATGGCCTGGAAGTTTCTGGTGATAAAGTCACAGTGACAGTAGTTTCTGGCTTTTCTCTTGTTGAGATAAAGTTAAGCTCTTGTAGTGAAAATCTGGGGCTTGGTCCTGCAAATTAAAAGGCAAAAGAACTTCTTTGCCTGCTGATGAATTCTGGGCAAGATACTGTCTTTGCTGGTCAGGATTTCTTCCCTCTGACATCTCCTTGTCTCCCAGACTCACTGACTTGCTGCTCTCAATATGTGTGTTAATAAATGTTTCTTATCATAAGCTGGTTTCTGTCAGGTGACCACAGTATTGATGTTCCCATTATCTACATAAATGGCCCCTGATGACACTAGCATTGACAGACAGTGAGGTTTGAATCTCAGCCATTTGTACTTTCCTTTGTAATGGGTTTTGAGGTTGAGGGTGGAGTCGGGCTAGAATAGGAATCAGGGTGGGTGAGCCCTGGTGTAATAAAGGGCCAGAGGCAGGCCTAGCATGGGTTGGGTGACTCAGGTGCAAGACTTCACGGTGGCACAGTGGTTAGCACTGCTGCCTCACAGTGCCAGGGACCTGGGTTTGATTCCCAGCTTGGGTCACTGTTTGTGTGGAGTTTGCACGCTCTCCCTGTGTCTGCGTGGGTTTCCTCTGGGTGCTCCGGTTTCCCAGTGACCATGTCTGCAGTAAGTGCAGGTTGCTGGAGGAGCTCCAGCTCAGGGTAAATGAGCTGGCCTCTGAGCTACAGACACTGAGGCTCATCAGGGGGAGAGAGGGTGCCATTGTCAATGGGGTGCAAGTGACATCCACCCCCCCTAGACTGGCTAACTCTAAGGGTCAGGGACAAGAGGGGGCTGCTGGGAGGAGGAAGGGGGGTGAGGAGCGGAGGCCTCAGCCTCTTAATCTGCATAACAGGTTTGAGGTTCTTGCTTCCAGGCTGGACGAGAACGAGGCAGGTGAGGTTGGTGAGCAAGCTGCACACGGTACAGTGCTGCAGCAGGACATAGGCAAAGAGAAAGGGAAAAGGAACATAGTAGTGATTGGGGATAGTGGGGTGAAGGGTATTGACACTGTCCTTTGTCACAATGACAAAGTGCACAGAAGGGAGTGTTGTCTGCCTGGTGCTCGGGTCCGGGATGTCGCAGCTGGGCTGCAGAGGAACCTGGAGTGGGAGGGTGAGAATCCGGTCGTTGTGGTTCATGTGGGTGCTATTCCTGCTCCTATTTCTTATGTTCTTATGTTCCTCCCACAGTCCGAAAGATGTGCTGGTTAGGTGCATTGGCCATGCTAAATTCTCCCACAGTGTATCCGAACAGATGCTGGAATGTGGCGACTAGGGGATTTTCCCACTAACTTCATTGCAGTGTTAATGTAAGCCTACTTATGACACTAATAAACTTTTAACTTTAAAGAATGTATACACATGTCAGGTAGGTGCTCACAGTGGAGATGTGAATGAGCACTGTGATGCACAGACAGTGATGAGAAATATCCCTCCATATATATCAGGCTAACATGAGATCTCACTGGTGTTGCATTTGGCGAGGGCGAAGATTGCAGTGGAGATGGCCTGGGTTGGAATGGATCAGTCTGGCTGAAACACATCCAACGCGTGGAATGGAGGGCCATAGAGATTGCCATTCCTACCTGTTGGTGATGGTGAATCACTCTAATCAGGTGATGAAGGCGGTTCTGAAATCACCTTGGCACTCGGTGGTAATGGCGGAGGTCATGATGCCAGTTCACAGAAAGACTCTCTGTGGTAGTGAAAATCTATTGTATTTTCGCACACTCTATCACACTCAACCATATACTCTATCACACTGACTCACACTCCCACACTCTATCACACTCATTCGCACCCTCTATCACACACTCTATCACACTCACATACACTATCACATTCACTCGCACACTCTGTCACACTCACTCGCACCTCTCACACTCACATACACACTCTATCACACTCATTCGCACCCTCTATCACACACTCCATCGCACTCACATACACGCTCTATCACACTCACTCGCACACTCTACCACACTCACATACACTATCACACTCACTCGCACACTCTCACACTCACATACACACTCTATCACACTCACTCACAGTATCACACTCACTCGCGCACATTATCACACTCACTTGCACACTCTATCACATTCACTCGCACCCTCTATCATACTCACTCACACACTCTATCATACTCACACACTCTATCACACTCACACATACACTCTATTACACTCACTCACACACTCTATCACACTCACTCGCACACTTTATCACACTCACACGCATACTCTAAGGTGCTTTCCCAGCCTCCCACAATAAAAGTAGATGCAGAGTTTTCGACTTTGTCCTTTTTGCACAGCACTAACAATCTGAGAAGTATACCCCCTGGGGCAGAAGAGTGGATTCACATCAGCTTCTCCATTATTGCAGCCAGGTCCTCGGGAGATCTGCTAACATCAAAACCTCCTTCGAATCAGCAGTTTCTCTGCCAAGCAAGCATTAATCTTAAGACACCTCCAGTGTATGAGTAATTTATAAACAGCTCTATTGATACAGCCTGCAAAGCGTAATCAGTAGAATGGTAACCATGGCTGTCTTTTAATTTCAGAATTGAACAAAAGACTGCGACTGCAGCAAAAACAGTGGTTGCAAAAACAGAAGGTTCTATTTGGTCTTGATACAATGAAGCACAAGATGCGTCTTCTTCAAGGTAATAAAGCAGAGAAAGGTGTTGTTCCTGTTCAGCCATGTTGCATTTTTTGTCACCTGTGTCCCATTCACTGATGCGATTGGCAATTTGATGGCGGGACCCCCGCTTTTCAGATATGAAATGGATGTCTCAGCCCCCAGTTTGGCAGTAGCATTCATAAACTGAACATTGTTGTTCATGACGGTTCAAGTTTATTTATTAGTCACAACTACAGTAAGTAGTCTCACAACACCAGGTTAAAGTCCAATAGGTTTATTTGGTAGCACAAGCTTTCGGAGCGTTGCCCCTTCATCAGATGAGCAGAGCATACGGTTCACAAACAGGGCATATACAGACACAGACTCAATTACAAGATAATGGTTGGAATGCAAATCTTAACAGGTAACCAAGTCTTTACAGGTGCAGACAATGTGAGTGGAGAGAGGGTTAAGCACAGATTAAGGAGATGTGAATTGTCTTCAGCAAGGACTGTTAGTGAGATTTTGCAAGCCCAGGCAAGTCGTGGGGGTTACAGATAGTCTGACATGAACCCAAGATCCCGGTTGAGGCCGTCCTCATGTGTGCGGAACTTGGCTATCAGTTTTTGCTCAGCGACTCTGCGCTGTCATGTGTCGTGAAGGCCGCCTTGGAGAACACTTACCTGAAGATCAGAGGCTGAATGCCCTTGGTTGCTGAAGTGTTCCCCGACAGGAAGGGAACACTCCTGCCTGGTGATTGTTGAGCGGTGTCCATTCATTCGTTGTCGTAGCGTCTGCATGATCTCATCAATGCATCATGCCTTGGGACATCCTTTCCTGCAGCGTATTAGATAGACAATGTCGGTCAAGTCAAAAGAATATGTACCATGTACCTGGTGAATGGTGTTCTCATGTGAGATGATGGCATCCATGTCGATGATCTGGCACGTCTTGCAGACATTGCTGTGGCAGGGTTGTGTGGTGTCGTGGTCACCGTTATCCTGAAGACTGGGTACTTTGCTGTGTACAATGGTCTGTTTGAGGTTTCTTGGTTAAGAACATAAGAACATAAGAAATAGGAGCAGGAGTAGGCCATCCAGCCCTTCGAGCCTGCCCCGCCATTCAATAAGATCATGGCTGATCTGTCACTGCTCAGTTCCACTTTCCTGCCCTCTCCCCATAACCCTTAATCCCCTCTCTTATCAAAAACCCATCAACCCGCGTCTTAAAAATATTTAGCGAGGCAGCCTCCACCACTTCAACGGGCAGAGAATTCCAGAGATTCACCACCCTTTGAGTGAAGAAGTTCCTCCTCAACTCCGTTCTAAACCGCCCCCCTTTTATCTTGAGGCTGTGCCCCCTAGTCCTATTGTCTTTTTTGAGCAGGAAGAGTCTTTCCACCTCTATCCTATCCATCCCATTCATCATCTTATACGTCTCAATGAGATCTCCTCTCATTCTTCTAAACTCTAACGAGTACAAGCCCAGTTTATTCAGCCTCTCCTCATAGCTCAACCCCCTCAACTCCGGTATCAGCCTAGTAAACCTCCTCTGCACTCCCTCCAAGGCCAAAATATCTTTGCGCAGGTGCGGCGCCCAAAAATGCACACAGTACTCCAGTTGCGGCCTCACCAATGCCCTATACAGCTGCAGCAAGACCTCCCTACTTTTATATTCAATCCCCCTCGCTATGAAGGCCAGCATCCCATTCGCCTTCCTGACCACCTGCTGCACCTGCAAGCTGGGTTTTTGCGACTCATGCACTAGGACCCCGAGGTCCCTCTGCACCGTCGCCTGCTGCAGTTTTTCGCCCCGTAAGTAATCGTCCTTCCTACCATTCTTCCTACGAAAGTGGACCACCTCACACTTGCCAACATTAAATTCCATTTGCCATTTCCTGGCCCATTCGCCCAGCCTATCTAGATCCTTCTGCAGACTCTCCACACCCTCCGCACAATTTGCCGTTCCCCCAATCTTGGTGTCATCAGCAAATTTCGACACTCTACACTCGGTTCCCTCCTCCAGATCATCTATATAAATGGTAAAAAGCTGAGGCCCCAGCACCGACCCCTGGGGCACTCCACTAGTCACCATCCGCCAATCTGAATAGCACCCGTTGACCCCCACTCTCTGCCTCCTATTTGACAACCAATCCTCTATCCACGCTAACACCCTACCCCCAACTCCATGTCCCTCGACCTTCTGCAATAACCTCTTGTGAGGCACTTTGTCAAACGCCTTCTGAAAATCTAGAAAGACCACATCCACCGGCTCTCCTCTATCCACCGCCCTAGACACATCCTCATAGAACTCCAGTAAATTTGTCAGACACGACTTCCCTTTAATGAAACCGTGCTGCGTCTGCTCTATCAAGCAATTCCCTTCAAGATGCCTCGTAATTTCCTCCTTAATGACAGATTCTAACATTTTACCTACCACAGACGGAAAACTAACCGGCCTATAATTCCCCGCCTTTTGCCTGGCACCCTTCTTAAACAACGGCGTAACATTAGCCGTTTTCCAATCATCCGGCACTTCCCCGGAATCCAGCGACGTTTGGAAAATAACCACCAAGGCATCCACTATCACCTCCGCCATTTCTTTCAGAACCCTTGGATGCATTCCATCCGGTCCTGGGGACTTGTCCACAATCAGCCCCTCCAGTCTGTCGAGCACCGCCTTTCTAGTTACAGTAATGTCATTAAGACCCTCCAGTCCTACCACCTTTCCATCGCTAACACCCGGCAAATTATTCACATCCTCCTCCGTGAAGACAGAAACAAAAAAGTAATTCAATACCTTAGCCATCTCCCCATCCCCTACCACTAGGTTGTTTGAAGGCAAATAGTAGAGATGTGGGGATGACTTTAGCGAGATGTTCGTCTTCATCAATGAGATGTTGAAGGTTCTGGAGAAGATGTTGTAGATTTTCCGCTCCAGGGAAGTACTGGACGACGAAGGATACAGTGTCTGCTGTGTCCCGTGTTTGTCTTCTGAGGAGATCGATGCGGGTTTTCACTGTGGCACGTCAGAACTGTCGATCGATGAGTTGAGCACCATACCCTTTTCTTACGAGGGCGTCTTTCAGCGTCTGTAGGTGTCATTTGCAATCCTCCTCATCTAAGTAGATCCTGTGTAGAAGGAGGGCTTGTCCATTGGGGATGGCTGCTTAACATGTTTGGGTGGAAGCTGGAGAAGTGGAGCATCATGAGGTTACCCATGGGCTTGTGGTACAGTGAAGTGCTGAGGTGACCGTCCTTGATGGAGATGCGTGTGTCCAAGAATGCAACCAGTTCTGGAGAGTAGTCTACGGTGAGTCTGAAGGTGGGATGGAAATTGTTGACGTTATGTAAGAGAATTTGATCCGAAACTTGTATTAGAATGTGTGTGATGAAGTAGATTCAAAATGGGAGATGGGATGAGACCAGTATGATTAATCAGCTCAATGTATGTTACTTAATGTAATTAGTATAGTAGTCAGACCAGCATGACTAGATGAAATGTAACCAATATAATCAATGCATGTTACCCAACGAAGTTAGTATAGTAATCACTCATTAATGAATGTAAACAGTAGCCAATCGGGAGAACAATGGACACTGCCCAGTTGTCCAACTTAATATGTGACTGTAGCAAAAAGGAGAGAATAAAGTAAGCATGTTTTTCTTCACTATTTGGCCTGAGTTAGCTAAATCACGATTATTATGTAAGCAGAATTGTCTCGATAAGGGCAAAGGTCACAACTACCATGGTTTCAAGAAGCAAAGAGATGTAACAATGAATGACCAATCTCAAGCAAGGTAGATAAAGGGTTGACCCAGAAACAATGGTGGCTAAACAAGGTCGAATCTTAAAAGTAAGATAAGAATCTTGAGGTATGGAGCTGTAATGTGTATAAAAAGACTGTAAGCAGATGGTTCATTGGATTGTTCCGGACATCCCGGCTTTATTGTCTTGTGCTGGAAAATAAAGTCTACTGCTTGGAGGATTAAGGCTCAGACTCCGTTCCAATCGGCTAAAATCAGTTGTCGTCCTGGAGAACCACGACAGTTATCATGTAGTTGTTTCAGTGATTATTTGCCATGAGTCCAAAGGAAGAAAATGTGATCAATGTAACTAGTGTATAGCGTCGGTTGATGGTCCTGTGCGGTGAAGAGGTCTTGTTCGCTCTGAAAGCTTGTGCTACCAAATAAACCTGTTGGACTTTAACCTGGTGTTGTGAGACTACTTACTGTGCCTTCCCCAGTCCAACACCGGCAACTCCATATCATAGCCACAAGCAGGCATACATTAACACTGGAATGAAGTTACTGTGAAAACCCCTTAGTCGTCACATTCTGGAGCCTGTTCGGGTACACTGAGAGAATTTCGCAACACCAATGCACCTAACCTGCACACCTTTGGACTGTGGGAGGAAACTGGAGCACCCGGAGGAAACCCAATGAGACACAGGGAGAATATGCAAACTCCACACAGATAGTGACCCAAGCTGGGAATCGAACCCAGATCCCTGGCACTGTGAGGCAGCAGTGCTAATCACTGTGCCACTATGCTGCCCCAGTGAAGGAGTGTCCACAGTCAGGACCAGAAATAAGAGTTAGGCGCTTTGCCTATGCTGGGAGTGGGCTGTCATACCTCTTTGAGGTCCCCTATGCATTGTCAGGCTACCCTGCTCAAAGCCACTCCCCATGACGCTTTCTTACTTTCAAGCTTTTTTGCTTCATTTGAACCTGGGGTGAATAGGTCACCTGAGAAAGACTCAGAGGGTGATGTTCCACCATTGCTTTTCACAGGGAGGCGAGTGGGATCCATGGGCCCAGCCAATATGGTGCCCACAAAGAGTCCAATTCAGCCAGTGGTGGTGGCCGGGGGTTGGACAGAGCCTTCACCAGAGGAGGTGAAACTGATGGAAGATGTGCAAAGCATGGAGGTAGGTGGCACTTCATTGCATCTCTTCATTTATAAAACACAAAGGGCCAGATTTTACCATCAAGTTGTGCCTGTTTTCAGCATGAAAACTTGGTAAGATCAGGCATGAGGCGAATAGTGTGATCCGTGTCCACCTCCACGCCGGTTCCCCCTTTACCAAGGCCTGAAAATGGCCGCGACCAGGACCGCACCTGAAACGGGCACGACAGCCATTTAAATGCTCTTGCATGCATTTAAATTGACTCAATGGATTGTACGTCCAACCTTACTGGCACTTCCCCCTTTTCCAGATGGGTGAACGTGGTGGTATTGGCGCGAAACAGACGTGCCCCACAAAAGTCTGCTTTGGATGCTCCATCAGTGAGGGTTCATGAGGAGGGAAGTGCATAGCGTCCGCAAACTCTGGGCTGCTTTCTGGGGTCCTTTCGTTGCAGCCATTTTCTTTATCGGGTGGGTATGTGGGTGGGGGGGGCAGCTGTTGCTCAGCAGAGTGTCCGATATCCCATTTGCAGCACTGATCTCGTTGAGGTTGTGTGGATGCTGCTGGGTCCTAGTGCACTCAGCATTGGCCAGCTGAAGGATATGCACAAAGCCCTTGCAAATTGCACAGCTGTAGCCTCTCAACTATTCAAGGAGCTGTCATTCTGGGGAGCATGTGGCTGGGGGAATGGGGGGTCCGATGCCACTCTAAGATTGGCGACATGGGGAAGGGGGAAGAGGGGCCTGCAATCAGGCTGCGTGGCATAGGAGGTGGTGATATAAGTCAGTCAGTAATGTCGGCATGGGGCAATGACCGTCAGTGCCAGGAGGACGCATTATCTGGCTCAGGAGGGATGTGGCAGGGGAGCAGCATTCTATCATTTTTCTTCTGTGCATGTGCAGTTGGAGGCTTTGATTGGAGCTACAGAGTTTCGGGCGTGTTATGCCCCATCCACAGGCTTCTGCAGCGTAATTCAGAATCGCTGATATTTTTGCAGGCAGAGTGTGTGGGGGGGCACCTGAGAATGGGTCTAAAAGTCGGATCTGAAACAGTCCCCGTTTCAAGTCCGCCCAGCACTTTGAATCAAAATGGTAAAGTTGGGCCCAAAGGCCATACTGATGCATTCGGGAGTGGTTTGTTTTTATTCAAGTTTTTTCTATTCATTCACGGCATCACTGGCTGGCCAGTATTTGTTGCCCATCCCTAGCTGCCTTTGAAGGGCAGTTGTGAGTCAATCACACATGATTCTGGAGCCACATGTAGGCCAGACCAGGTAAGGACGGCAGGTTTCCTTTCCTAAAGGACATTAGTGAACCAGATGGATTTTTCAGACAATCAACAATGGTTTCATGGTCATCAGTTGATTCTTAATTCCAGATATTTTTATTGAATTTAAATTTCATCATTTGCTGGAACAGGATTCGTCCCCAGAATATGAATTGAGTTTCTGGATTAATAGGCCAACGATAATATCACTAGATCATTACTTCCCCTGTTTGACTTGGTTCGTTCTGAATCAGAGGGTTATAGGTTCAAACCACACTTCAAGACTCAAGTATGCATCAAGACTTGCACTCCAAAGGAAGGCTGTGATGTCGGTTGTAGATTGTTCTTGAGATGAGATATTAATTCAGCAAAGATCCTTAGACAGCACCTTACAAATCCACAACCACTTCCATCTAGAAGGACAAGAGCAGTAGATACAAGGGAACACCACCACCTGCAAGTTCCCTTCCAAGCCACTCATCATCCTGACTTGGAAATATATCACCGTCCCTTTACAGTCGCTAGGTCAGAGTCCTGGAATTCCCTACCTAACGACATTGTGGGTCAACCCACAGCACACGGACAGCAGCAATTCAAGAAGGCAGCTCACAGCCACTTTCTCAAGGGCAAGTAGGGATGGGCAATGAATGCTGGCCAGCCAGCGACTCCCACGCTCCACGAATGAATTCAAAAAAATTAAAGTGGGTGTGTTGGCTTGTTTGATTCCATAAATTTGAAGGAGAGGTGGGAATCCTCATGGTGCCCTGAGCAACATTATTCCCTTACCAAATGGCAAAAAGAGAAAGACCAGCTGGTTATTCAATTAATTGCTGTTTGTGGAATCTTGCTGTGCATTTGGCTACATTACAATAACTGTACGCCAAAAATACGGACCAGTTGGAGTTATTCTGCCGGAATTTTATGTGAAAGCAAACCTTTTTGTCCCCCCCACCATCAAATAAAGCACACAGTGATAAAATCTTAAATACACAGGAAGTTATGAGGATTACAAAAGAGAGAGAAAGTTCAGCCAGAAATCTTCCCAGCCTCAGTATGATGTGCAAATTCCCCTATTTTTGATGATTGGTTACTGAGCAGTTAAGATCACAGCCCATTAATTTTCATGGATGAGGGTTCAGATGTAGCCCACACTAATGGAATGATGGTCTCCTCTCTCTGAAATGACTGTGGAGATCTGAAATTAAGTGAGTCTGAGCAGCCAGCAAGTGCAGATAATTCAATACAACTGTGAGTAAATTGGCAGACTCAAACAGAGAGGCCATAAAGGGAAAGGGAAGTGGAAAATGTCACATTGGTGCAGCACTAAGTGCTTTTCTAAGTATGCGATTGGATCCATTGTGAGATAGTGGAGAGGAAACATTATATCTAGGCTCCACTCTATCTGATCTCAAGTGCTCAATGCTTACAATGGATCGCATAAAGGTAGCAAATTGTTTAATTCCCCGCTATCCTGATAACTCTTGCACTCATTGCAACCAAGCATGGCAATGTTAGGCGAATCATTATTCTCTCGTATTTGTCCAGCATAATTTTTATTTTCAAATACAGAAGTAAGCCACAAGGATGCACTGATAGCAATAATCCTCTGTCCACCATATTAATATTGCTAATGACTCTTTTATTCAAGTTACAAGCAAAAGTGAGTCACAAGAATGTGGCTGCCCACTGATGGTCATTCCTGCATGTCCTGAGCTCATCAAAAGATGCTGTACAACTTGCCTTTGGTCACTGCCATAGTGAAGAGGACTATCCAGTCTGTCTGTGTTCAATGTTCTTGGTTTAAACATTGTGATGGGATGTTGCCTGCTTTATTCTCAGCCGTTGTATGCATGCACACTTTATGTGGAACTTATTTTCCTCCTAACCTATTAATAACGTCTCCCTTAGATGCACCTATCAGAAGTCCAAGCTGTGCTAATGAGAGAAAGCCCTTCAATACACAGCAGGTTGGCCTCCAGTCAAAGGCCTCTCTACAGTCAACCAAATGTCAAGAGGGTTCTGGCATATCTCAATGGTGACTTCCCAGACCAAGGAACCTATGCCTGGGGTAAAACTATTCAAGAGGTAAGCAGTTGGCGAAACAGCATCTTTTCTTCCCATTGGCAACTGTGCCCACTCAGCTATTGATTTGATTTATTATTGTCACATATATTAACATACAGTGAAAAGTATTGTTTCTTGCACACTATACAAACAAAGCATACCGTTCATAGAGAAGGAAATGAGAGAGTGCAGGATGTAGTGTTACAGTCATAGCTAGAGTGTAGAGAAAGATCAACTTAATGCAAGGTAAGTCCATTCAAAAGTCTGACAACAGCAGGGAAGAAGCTGTTCTTGAGTCAGTTGGTACATGACCTCAGACTTTTGTATCTTTTTCCCAAAGGAAGAAGGTGGAAGAGAGAATGTTGGGGGTGTGTGGGATCCTTCATTATGTTGGCTGCTTTGCCAAGACAGTGGGAAGTGTAGACAGTGTCAATGGATGGCGGGCTTGTTTGTGTGATGGATTGGGCTACATTCACGATCTTTTGTAGTTCCTTGCGGTCTTGGGCAGAGCAGGAGCCATACCAAGCTGTAATACAACCAGAAAGAATGCTTTCTATTGTTGTTAACGATCCAGCAGTACCAACCACAGCACAAAAGTAAATACATTTTCCCCTCCCAATGCCACTGGAAATATCTCATGTTCTATTTCAAAATACCAGTGAGAAAATTAGCTGGAGCAGTGTATGTGCGATTGGATCATAACACGCACTAGATGTGACTTCACATGACCCGCTTATTGAAATCATTGATGCAGCAGGTATTAAGAAGGCAAATGGAATTTTGTCCTTCATTGCTAGAGAGATGGAGTTTAAAAACAGCGAGATTATGTTGCAGCTGTATAAGGTGCTGGTGAGGCCACACGTGGAGTACTGTGTACAGTTTTTGTCTCCTTACTTGAGAAAGGATATACTGGCACTGGAGGGTGTGCAGAGGAGATTCACCAGGTTGATTCTGGAGTTGAGAGGGTTGGCTTATGAGGAGAGACTGAGTAGACTGGGGCTATACTCATCGGAATTCAGAAGAATGAGGGGAGATCTTATAGAAACGTATAAGATTATGCAGGGAATATATAAGATAGAAGCAGGGAAGTTGTTTCCATTGGCAGGTGAAACTAGAACTAGGGGGCATAGCCTCAAAATAAGGGGAAGCAGATTTAGGACTGAGTTGAGGAGGAACTTCTTCACACAAAGGGTTATGAACCTGTGGAATTCCCTGCCCAGTGAAATAGTTGAGGCTACCTCATTGAGTGTTTTAAGGCAAGGATAGGTAAATTTTTGAACAGTAAAGGAATTAAGGGTTATGGTGAGCAGGTGGGTAAGTGGAGCTGAGTCCACAAAAAGATCAGCCATGATCTTATTGAATAGCAGAGCAGGGTCAAAGGGCCAGATGGTCACTCCTGCTCCTAGTTCTTATGTTCTTATGTTGCCTGTGGGGGCTAGTTGAGATGGAGAGTGTATGTGCCCTGTTTCATGACTTGTTACCTCTCGACTTGTCAATTCTAAATCCTTCCTGGCTTGTCATCTATGTTCTTGCCTCTGTAAACTCTAAAACTTTGCTGCTCACATCTGAACTCACACCAAGTTCCATTTACTTATCACCCCTATGCTCACTGGCTTACATTGGTTCCTGGTCAAGCAACATCTTGACTTTAAGAATTTGCATCCTTGTTTTCAAATGTTTCCATGGCCTCATCCTTCCCTATCTCACATCTCCTCCAACTCCACAACCCTGCAAGGTATCTGCACCATTCACACCTCTTGAGCATCCTGGATTTTAATCTCTCCACCATTCATTTTCAGCTGTCAAGGCTGTAAACTCTGAGTGTCTCTCCCTATACCTCTCTACTTCTCTTCCTTCCTTTCTTCCTTTAAGACACTCCTTGAAACCTACCTCTTTGACCAAGTTCTTTGTCATTTGACCCAATATCTTCCTACATGGCTCAGTATCTTATTTTGTTTTAGACTGGTGCTGTAAATTACCTGGGGATGTTTTATTCCATTGATATTGCTATATAAATAAGATATTGTTATTGTAATAATATTGTTATTGGGACAACTGATGTGTCACCAACTGTCACAGAGCTGCATTTTGTGAGACGCAGCAGCTTAATAGAATATGCCCACCAGAGCTGTGAACAGATTTGGTAAAAGATGCCATAATTCCAGGTCACGGAGGGAAAGGATTGCTTTACAGTATATTTGTTGGCTATTGTCAGCCACAAGTTGTTGTATGTCACCCTCCTTTCCTATGCCAAAAACCCTCACATAACCTTACAATCCCTTCGGAATATTATCTGCATTCCCACGCCTTAGGCAGGACCCAGACCATGCTGAAACTCTTCAGTGTGATGCATTCCAAGGACTTCAACACATCAAAATGTTGGAACCCAACTTAACTGCATAAATACATGAGCACCCAGAAACTTATAAAGGGAACATATCTGTCTCTATGTATGATCCTTCAACCTTGAAATCACTCATTCCAAACCTACACCCATTATTAACTTTATCTTCATTTGCTATCTTTTTCTGTGATTCCATCTCCAGCTATAGGCCTTGACCCAAAGTTCTGCGATTTCCTCCCTTAACCTCTCCGCCCCTGTACCTCTTCTTCTTTAAGATGCTTAACATGTTTCCTTATTTGGTGCACTGTCAAATTTTATTTGATTACATTTCTGTGAAGCCCTTTGGACCCCTTGGGACATTTGAGTTTATTCAAGGTGCCATTTAAAGCAAATTATTATTCTTATAAGGGCTACTGACAAGGTCAGCATTTATTGCCCATCCCTTGTTGCCCTGACAAGGTGTCACAGGGCTAAAGTCATACTAAGCGCTTTAAATCAATTATACAAATTCCATCGCCTTTAAGACCTTGTTGTTTGGTGATATTCTTTGTCCACATTCAAAGTAAGCTTTAGAGACCAAATGGGCAATCCTGCAAAGCAGGGGAATTTTAACCAGTGTTAACTTGAATATTGTTGCAAGTATTCGGAGGTTGTAATCCATGCCAAATCCTGAGAAACACTCTAGCCCATAAGGTGTAGCCCACTGGATAATTGATGCCATTTATATAGCACCTTTAATGTAACAACGTATTCCAAGGTGCTTCAGAGGAATGTAATCAAACCAAAATTTGGCACAAAATTATTAGGATAGATGACCAAAACTTGGTAAAGCACTTAGATTTTTAGTAGTGCCTTTAAAGGAGGGGGTTGAGATGGAGAGGTGAAGAGGTTTATGGAAGGGATTCTGGAGCATGCAGCCAGCTGAAGGTGGATGCAAAGAAACCCTTAGCACAATTTGAAGAAGAGCAAGAGTTCTATGCTCCTTCCAGCAACACCTAAAACAGATGATCCGAAACTTCATTGTGTAAACTTACATTTATATAACACTTTTCAGGACCATAGGATGTCCCATAGTGCTTTATGGCCCAACGAAGTACTTTTTGAAGTTAAGTCATGGTTGTAATGTCGGAAATGCGAGGGCCAATTTCTGCACAGCATGCTCTCACAAACAGTAATATGATAACTACCAGATAATTTGTTGACTGTGATGTTGACTGAGGATAAATATAGGCCGTGGCACCAGGCAGAACACCTTTGCTCTTCTTCAGCTAGTGCCGTGGGATCACTTATCAGCTGAAGAACAGCATCACCGACAGTACAGCATTCCCTCAGTACTACACTGGGAGTGTCGGTCTACATTCTTTGCAGTCGAGGCCTGGAGTGGGACTTAGGTCTGCACCGTCAGGGCCACCCATGAGACACAGCTGGAAGAAAATGCAGGTTCTTTTGTCCTTCACCGTCGTCCTGTGGAATTTTCTCATAGAGAACTACAAAAATAGGCAAAGTAAAGGGATCTTCCTTCTGATTTGTGTTTATCACAGTTGAAAGGTTATGAATGAAGTCCAGTCCATCACGCAAACCAGCCTTCTATCCATTGACTCTATCTTCCTGCTGCTTCGCAAAAGCAGCCAGCATCATCAAAGACCCCAAGCACCCGGACATACTGCCCAGTATTTTACGACCTTGCTCGAGTGAGGCTTGTAAAATCCTGTCCCAGGCTAACGGAGAATTCCGTTCTGTGAACCATGCCCACCCTGATTCCGAGCTGAGTGTCGCGGTAAAATTCCAGACATTCTCTTCCACCTTCTTCCATTTGGAAAAGTCTAACACAAAAGTCTGAAATCACGTACCAATCAACTAAAGAACAGCTTCTTCCCTGATGCCATCAGACTTTTGAATAGACCTAACTGATATTAGGATGATCTTTCTCTACACTTTAGCTACATTCTATACCCTCTCCTTTCCTTCTCTATGAATGGTATGCTTTGTCTATATAGCGTGCAAAAACAATACTTTTCACCGCATCCCAATACATGTTATAATAATAAACTCAAATCAAATGTATTTCTTCATGTTTGGGTGTTATAAAAATTGTTCTCTTTCCTGGCTTTAGCTGCTGGAAAGCTGCACAGCTCGACTTAAGCTGAGATGCACGGCTAAGATCCTCTTCAACCCTGACGGAGAGCAGATCACCTCGTGGGAAAGAATTGAACGAGACATGTTGGTGTGCGTCTCTCTGGGCGAGCCTTTCATGACTAGCACAGGTTGGTACTGTCTTCTTGACACCCACCCCCCTCCTTGAGTGAATACCAGAGAGCAGATAAAAAAAAAGTGCTGACATACGTAAGTGCCCCTTGGATTAATGGGCTTCATCAGCCTGGGCAGGGAGTATGAAGCCTCTTTCATGTTGTCTGGTGCACTAATTAACAGCCCATGCGCACACATTCAAACTTGAAGGGCTTAATGAATCAGACAAATGACATGACCCGACATGTAATTGCTGTTTTTTTAATTGTAATGCGCTTTTATTTTAACTGATTCATGTTTACAATGGGGCAAAACTGATGGAAAGGAAAATTGAGGCTTTTTTTACAATGGTTAATTTGCAAAGCCAGTTTGAACAAAGTGGGGTGGCAAGTTTAAAGTCAGACTCAGTTTACAGAGTTTAAGGACCAGTTCCACACCCCCAGTCGGTGCAATGGTCACACTTGGTGGCTATGTGTGGGCATTACTGAGGGAGTGCTGCAGTGCTGCACTATTGGAGGTGCCATCCTTTGCATGCGACATGAAACTGAAGCACTGCCTACCCTCTTAGTTGAGCGTGAAATATCCTGTGGCATTAATTCAAGGAAGAACAGGGGAGTTATCCTTGGTGTTCAGGCTAATATTATCTCTCAATCAGCATCATTAAAGACAGATTACCCAGTCATTATCACGTTGCTGTCTGTACGAGCTTCGTATGCACAAATTGGCTGCCATATTTCCTGCATTGCAGTAGTGACTGCACTTCAGATGTATTCTATGGCCGTTAAGAGCTTTGGGATAAACTGTGATCATAAAAGATGTTAGACAAGTCTTTTCTTATGGTGCCTTTCATGAACTTTCATGATGAAGGATTGAGTAAACTTTTTTGGGCACTTGTTGTAGGGTCACTGTCGGTAATAACTCCCCTCCTTTTCTTCAAACAATGCGATGGAATCTTTTGCATGCACCTTAGATAACAGGCAGGGTCACAGTCTAAAATTCCATCTTAAGGGCAACACATCCAATAGTATCACACTCCCTTTGTAATTGTCCAAATGATGCTCAAACATTGGCTATACCCTCACAATGTATCACTCCACATGTATTGTGAATGCCATGTCCCACTCAGTGAGCCCTTAATCTTAGAATTAACCTTTAAGTATTTGATGCTTTTCAGCATGGTGCAGAAAGCATTAATTATTTTCAATTTTCTTACCCTTGCCTCTCCTCTTCCCTCCCCTTGCCCTTTCATCTTCTCTTTCCTCTTTTCCCCTTCACCCACTTTCTCCATGTCTTCTCTTCCTTTCTCCTTTTCTCCATTGACATTCCTCTTCTTTGTTCCTCTCAAGTCTCCTTCACCTTCCTCTCCACCTCTCTTTTTCTCTACTCTCCTGTCTATTCCACTTTCCTTTTCTGTTTCTTCCACTTTCCTCCCCGTCTCCTCCTTTTTCCTCCTCTCCCCTCCTATGTTTTCTCCTCTCTTCTCTGCTTCTCTTTCCCCGTCACCTCTTCTCCGTTTCTCTATCCTCATTATCTCTCCTCACCTATTCTCTCCTCCCCTCTCCCCACTCTCCCCTCCAAACGATGAACAGAATTTGCTTTAGTAAGTAACTAGACTCTCACAACAGTTAATTCTGTCTAATCGCAAGGGTAGAATCTGAAGTGCAACAATGATTGTTGTTTTAACATTATCATCTTCAAAAATGACACAAGGTTCCTTTGAATTTGACCTCATCACATATAATTAACTCTTCATTATTATGCGAGCTGACTAAAAACAGAATTTCTAAAGAGAAACTGTTTCCAATGAGCGAAGGCTCAATAATCAGCAGGCCACAATCAGTGATTGGCAAGATAACCTGAGGCAACATTAAGAAATGTTTCTTCACACAATAAATGATAAGGATTTTTAGTGCACTGCATGGATATATATTCAACTGTAATCATCAAAGGGATTTGGATGAATATTTGAAGGAGAAAAAGTTCTTAAGCATATGGGGACAAAACTGGCTGTGCGACCAATTGATTTTTTTTATGACACAGTGGTTAGCACTGCTGCCTCACAGTGCCAGGGACCCGGGTTCGATTCCCGGCTTGGATCACTGTCTATGCCAACTCACCACATTCTCCTCATGTCTGCATGGGTTTCCTCCGGGTGCTCCGATTTCCTCCCACACCCCAAAAGACGTGTTGGTTAGGTGCATTGACCATGTCAAATTCTCCCTCAGTGCGCCTGAACAGGCACTGGAACGTGGCACCTAGGTATTTAAAATACTCAACGGGATTGATGAAGTAAATGTTAATCAAATGTTCCCCCTTCTAGGACGGTCTAGGGTAAGAGGTCATAGTTACAGAGTAAGAGGGGGAGATTCAAGACAGAGATAAAGAGGAGTTTCTTCTTACAGAGGGTTGTGAATCTATGGAACTCACTGCCCCAGAGTGCAGAGGATGCAGCATCAATCAATGGATTCAAGAAAGAGATAAATAAATATTTGATCAGAAGTGGGATAAAGGGCTCTGGGAAAAAGGTAGGAAAGATGGATATCAGCCATGATCAAATAGATTGAGGATCAAAGGACTGAATTGCCTACTCTCGCTTCTAATTCCTATGTTCCTAGGGGATTTTTACAGTAACTTCATTGCAGAGTTAATGTAAGCCTACTTGTGACACTAATAAATAAACTTAAAACTTAAATGAATTGCTTTTTGAAAGAGCAGTCCAACTAGGTGGGCTGAATGGTCTCTTTCTGTTCTGTGCTATTGTACAATTCAGTGATCATGCTGCAGAGGTGTATTTTATAGTCTGTGCACACTTCAACTTTGCTATCTAACCCCTTTAAACGAGTAGGAAAAGGTGGACCTGTATATGAACAATTGGCTGCACTTCATTCCTATTCTCTTAGGAGGGAGAAACTATTAAGAGGTCGAAGGTCAAATTTCTTCCAAGGGCAGATGACTAAACCAATTCAACAAAAATCCTTAGGCAGCACCTTCCAAACCCACGATCATTTCCGCCTTGAAAGAGAAGGGCAGCAGATATATGGGAACACCACCACCTGCAAGTTCCCCTCCAAGCCACTCACCATCCTGACTTGGAAAAGTATAGCTGTTCCTTTGCAGTCCCTGGGTCAAAATCCTGGAATTCCCTCCCTAATGGCATTGTGGGTCAACCCACAGCACATGGACTGCAGCGATTCAAGAAGGCAGTTCACCACCACCTTCTCAAGGGCAATGAGGGATGGACAATAAATGCTGGCCAGCCAGCGATGTCCATGACCCACAAATGATTAAAAAAATTATTAAAAGCACATTTTGATGTGACTGGTGTGGATGATTTGAAGATACTTTTGCCACAAATGGGGTGTGTAGTCCTTGCATAAGAAACCACTTTCACACACATACAGAATAATTCAGCCCAAGAAAAGTCCAAGATGGCAAGCGCTATGGAAGTAATTGTGCATATGTTGGGAGCTGTCATCACCATGGTAATGTAATCTGTTCAACATGCTTTGTACGCAGATGCAGCCTGTTGTTTAAAAGGATAATAACTGAGATCACAATCTGAACCAGAACAAAGGAGGAATATCTATTAGTTTAAGGTTATAAATGTGCAGTGTCAAACACAGAGGAATATGTACTGTATAAACTCCAATGCCCTTTGGCAAGTTTGCTAAATTATAACATAATTGGACCAAATGCCTTTGGGCAGTGTTCAAATCGGAGCAAAATCTATATCACCTGTGTGGATTTCTCCTCATTCCTCATTTACACTCAACATTTTAAATTTATTCTCTTCGCTGGCCATAATATGGATAAACAAAAGAGCTCATAATTCTTGCTTCAGTTTCCCTCACTGATTGTCTTGTGTCTGAAGTGTGCTCTCCGATGCCCAAACTAAGATTGTCAGTTATGTTAGAGTGACAACCCAACAGCCTAATACAACTGCAATATTTATAGGATTTACAATCATTTACAGGATGCACCATAACAATAGGTTATGTATCTTCCCCTTCTGTAATCTCTTCCATCAAAAAGGACAAGCACAGCAATATTGTAGCACTCACCTGATGAAGGAGCAGTGCTCTGAAAGCTTGTGATTCCAAATAAACCTTTTGGACTTTAACCTGGTATTGTGAGATTTCTTACTGTGTCCACCCCAGTCCATCTTTATCTCGTGGTTCAAAAAAACTGCCGTGATTACCTTCTCAGGGCAACTAAAGATGGGCAATAAATGAGGCTTTCCATAGAATCCCTATAGTGCAGAAGGAGACCATTCGGGTCTGCACTGGCTCTCTGAAGATCATCTTACCCAGGCTCATCCCCCCTACCCTATTCCTGTAACCTTGTGATTTGCCATGTCTAATCCCAGTAACCTACACATCCTGGGACGCCAAGGAGCAACTTAGTGCATATCTTTGAACTGTGGGAGGAAACCAGTCATTGTGTCTTAGGGAGGGGACTGATCATGCAAGCTATGGGAAGCATCACAGTAACAATGTGCTCCATGTAATTTGTGGGCGAGTTGTATTGATAAGATAGTGGAGTGATATGTATTCTGCATTAATCCATGATATGCCAGATCTGAGAATGCTGCTTCTTATACTTATCCTAAGGTATTAGACTTCAAAAGAGTCCTGGACTTAATCTTCCATCACCGCTGTTTAATCACAGAGCAAAAGCTCTCTAAAACACATATGAAAGGAACAAACATAAAATGGGATTTCCCTCCATGATAAACTCTTCATAACAAAAGCAGACAATTCCCACAGCAACAGGATAACACTGATCCTATCCTCACTCAAGATCCTTATACAAAATCAAATGACTGAAAAGCAAGATAGCAGCAGCACTCACTGCACTTTTGTAAATAAGCAACAGGGACGAGCAGCAAAAACCTTTGGCAATGAAGGGCTTGATTGAAAGCAATCCTTGGTGGCACAGTGGTTAGCACTATTGCCTCACAGCACCAGCAACCCGGGTTCGATTTCAACCTTGGGTGATAGCCTGCGCAGAGTCTACACATTCTCCCCATGTCTGCGTGCTCCGATTTCCTCCCACAGTCTGGAAAATGTGCTGGTTAGGTAAAATAAAGTTTATTTATTAGGCACACATTAAGAAATGGCGGAGGTGATAGTGGATACCTTGGTGATTATTTTCCAAACGTCGCTGGATTCTGGGGAAGTGCCGGAAGATTGGAAAACGGCTAATGTTACGCCGTTGTTTAAGAAGGGTGACAGGCAAAAGGCAGGGAATTATAGGCTAGTTAGTTTAACGTCTGTTGTAGGTAAAATGTTAGAATCCGTGATCAAGGAGAAAATAGCGAGGCATCTTGAGGAGAATTGTTTGATAGAGCAGACGCAGCACGGTTTCGTTAAGGGGAAGTCGTGTCTGACGAATTTATTGGAGTTCTATGAGGATGTGTCTAGGGTGGTGGATAGAGGAGAGCCGGTGGATGTAGTGTTTCTTGATTTTCAGAAGGCGTTTGATAGGGTGCCTCACAAGAGGTTATTACAGAAGGTCAGGGGGCATGGAGTTGGGGGTAGGGTGTTAGCGTGGATAGGGGATTGGCTGTCAAACAGGAGGCAGAGAGTGAGGGTCAATGGGTGCTATTCGGATTGGCGGTTGGTGACTAGTGGAGTGCCCCAGGGGTCGGTACTGGGGCCTCAGCTATTTACCATTTATATAGATGATCTGGAGGAGGGAACCGAGTGTATGGTGTCGAAATTTGCTGATGACACCAAGATTGGTGGAACGGCAAATTGTGCGGAGGGTGTGGAGAGTCTGCAGAAGGATCTAGGTAGGCTGGGCGAATGGGCCAGGAAATGGCAAATGGAATTTAATGTTGGCAAATGTGAAGTTGTCCACTTTGGTAGGAATAATGGTAGGAAGGACTATTACTTACATGGCGAAAAACTGCAGCATGCGATGGTGCAGAGGGACCTCGGGGTCCTTGTGCATGAGTCGCAAAAACCCAGCCTGCAGGTGCAGCAGGTGGTCAGGAAGGCAAATGGGATGCTGGCCTTCATAGCGAGGGGGATTGAATATAAAAGTAGGGAGGTCTTGCTGCAGCTGTATAGGGCACTGGTGAGGCTGCAGCTGGAGTACTGTGTGCAGTTTTGGGCGCCGTACTTACGCAAGGATATTTTGGCCTTGGAGGGAGTGCAGAGGAGGTTTACTAGGCTGATACTGGAGCTGAGGGGGTTGAACTATGAGGAGAGGCTGAATAAACTAGGCTTGTACTCGTTAGAGTTTAGAAGAATGAGGGGAGATCTCATTGAGACATATAAGATGATGAATGGGATGGATAGGATAGAGGTGGAGAGGCTCTTCCCGCTCAGAAAGGACAGTAGGACTAGAGGGCACAGCCTCAAGATAAAGGGGGGGTGGTTTAGAACGGAGTTGAGGAGGAACTTCTTCACTCAAAGGGTGGTGAATCTCTGGAATTCTCTGCCCGTTGAAGTGGTGGAAGCTGCCTCGCTAAATATATTTAAGACGCGGGTTGATGGGTTTTTGATAAGAGAGGGGATTAAGGGTTATGGGGAGAGGGCGGGAATGTGGAACTGAGACACGACAGATCAGCCATGATCTTATTGAATGGCGGGGCAGGCTCGAGGGGCTAGATGGCCTACTCCTGCTCCTATTTCTTATGTTCTTATGTTCTTATACATTCACACTGCAATGAAAATCCCCTAGTTGCCACACTTTGGCACCTGTTCAGGTACACTGAGGGAGAATTTAGCACAGCCAATTCACCTAATCTGTACATCTTTGGACTATGGGAAGAAACTGGAGCACCCAGAGGGAATCCAGGCAGACATGGGGAGAATGTGCAAACTCCACACAGGCAGTGACCCAAGCCAGGAATTGAACCCAAGTCCCTGGCACTGTGAAGCAGCAGTGCTTGTCACTGTGCCACCTTTGCATCCAGTGCATTGGCTATGTTAAATTCTCCCTTAGTGTACCCGAATGGGAGCCAGAGTGTGGCGGCTTGGGGGGATTTTCACAGTAACATCATTGCAGTGTTAATGTAAGCCTACTTCTGTCACTAATGAATAAACTTTAAGCTTAAACTCACCAATAACTTGGAAGTTGTCACCTAATCAAGTCATATTGGCTGCCTGTAAACTTTCCCTCACTGAGAAGAGTGTGCAGAAAAGAATTGAAATGACTCAAAGTGACTAAAGTTGAAAGTAGATGCTAAAGTTAATCCATCTCAAACTTATGAAACAGACCACAGTTTAAAACTCCAGGCAGATATATTTTCTCAGATGGGTTGATTTTGAAGCAGAGGTGAAAGGTCAGACACAGACCCAAGATTTATCATAGAATAATGTGAATCAGTGATTTTCAATTGCTGTATTGTGGTTTTGATGTATCTAAGGCAAGGCAAGGACAATTTGTGCCATTCGAAGTAAAGGTCGACTGAGACACAGTGGTTAGAAAATCATGGTGTTTTGGAGCTGTTAATGGAATATCAGCACTTCACCGTAAATTAACTCCTGCCTGCAAAGAGCTTCAACAATGGAGCTGCTGGTACATAGAAATGGAAGTGCAAAATAAGTGAATAAATCTATGGGAAGTACATCAAGACATCCCAAATGACAAACTACCTGGCTATTCTTCGATTGGACAGTTTGACGTAGGCTACCATCTGAGGTATCTTCTGTTCTTCACACTCAAAAATAGGCATTTTAAAGAGAGAGATACACACTTACAGAGCACCTTTCATGTCATCAGCACTTTATAGCCAAGTAAGAAGTCTTACACCCTTTACAGGTTTGTGAAAACGACCTCTCCATTCACCTGATGAAGGAGTGGTGCTCCAAAAGCTCGTGATTCCAAATAAACCTGTTGGACTTTAACCTGGTGTTGTGAGACTTCTTACTGTGCCCACCCCAGTCCAACACTGGCATCTCCAATTTATAGCCAATCAAGTATTTTTGAAGTATTGTTACTATTGTATTTTTTAAGTTCACGTTATTAGTGTCACAAGTAGGCTTACATTAATACTATAGTGAAGCTACTGTGAAAATCCACTAGTTGCCACACTCTGGCGCCTGTTCGGGTACACTGAAGGAAAATGGCCAATGCACCAAATCAGCATGTCTTTCGACTGTGGCAGGAAACCGGAGCACCTGGAAGAAATCCACGCAGACACGAGGAGAACGTGAAGACTCCACACAAACCCAAACCATGAATCAAACCCGGGTCCCTGGCCACCGTGGGAAACACTGCAGCCAATTTGCACACAGCAAACTACCAAACACAGCAATGTGATAATGAGTAGATAACCTGTTTTTTTTTGGTGTTGGTCAAGAGGTGAGTGGTGACCTGAATGCTGAGGAGAACTGGCCTCCTCTTCTGTGAAACGGGATATTTCACTTGAGAAAGTGATTTGACATGACAGCCCCTCAAAAGATGCCATCTCTAATAGTGCAGCACTTCCTCAGTATGGCTGTTGGGGTGTCAGCCTGAATTACATGCTGAAGTCTCAGACTTGACGGAGAAGAGAAAGAAAGTATATTTTACCTTGGTGCAACCTTTACTCTTTCTCTACTGCTTGACCTGCTGCATGTGTTCAGGCATTAGCTGTTAATAATTAATGAACAGATGGAGCTTCAGCTAAAACTGTGCTGAACAGTTGTTGGTCACAGTATTTGGTGTAGTCATTGGAGGACAAGTTAGTGCCACATATTTTTCTGTACAGTCTCTCTGTGTGAATTATTTGTCTCCAAGAACTAGAAATTATTGGATAGAAATTTCTTGTCAATATTTTTATTGTAGGATCATGTAGTGTTCACAGTATAGTCCAGAATATGTTTCATTTAGTATCTGACACTTAACATGTGAACTTGAGGCGGCGCAGTGGTTGGCACTGCTGCCCCACAGCGTCAGGGATCCGGGTTCAATTCCCGGCTTGGGTCAATGTCTCTGCAGAATTTGCACTTCCACGTATCCGCGTGGGTTTCCTCCGGGTGTTGCTGTTTCCTCCCACAGTCTGAAAAACGTGCTGGTCAAGCACATTGACCATGCTAAATTCTCCCTCAGTGTACGTGTACAGGTGCTGGAAGGTGGTGATTAGGAGATTTTCACAGTAATTTCATTGCAGTGTTAATGTAAGCCTGCTTGTGACACTAAGAAATAAACTTCAAAAAATTTAGCATATAGCATTAAACATGTAATACTGAACATGCCACACTTAACATGTAACACTGCACTCAATTGTATCCCTGAACATATTACATGTGATATTGTTGCACTTAGCATGTAGCATTGAACAATGCTGCACTTAGCATGTAATGCTGAACATGTAACAATAAATACATGGTACTGAACATATAACAGGCTCGAGGGGCAACTTCTGTTCCTATTTTGTATGTAGCATGCTCATATCAAAGTCGCATCACCAGCATTTAAATAAAACCCATGGGTTAATGTCTCCATTAGAATAAGAAGAGAAACCTGATACAATAGCATTCAGCAATCAAAGAATTATTGGCCACAGCAGTTTTTGTCTCAATGTGTTTTGATTTTGCCTGCGCCAGTAAAAAATCTTACTTTGCTCATTCTGCTTCTTTTCTCCCTCTAAATCCCTTCCTTTCTTTCTGGAGGGTTTTGACTCCCACATGTTTATAATGTGGGCTCTCCTCCAATAGTTTATCTGTGAGGGTGATTGCGGAGAGGAGGGGGGAAGTGGGGCAGAATTCTCATTCAGGATGCCCCGGTGACGGAACCCTATTGGCCTCCCAAGAGCACTGAAGGACCCTGTGAGAAACACTCTTGCTGCATTGAAAAGCCAAACCACAACAAGATGTTTGTCTTTGTGCAATGTGTACAAGCATACAAAAACCTAATTTATAGAAGTCTTTTCTATTGTGTATGTGTCTGAGTTTATTAAAATTAAAAAGTTCACTTATTAAAAATTGTACTGAGATCTTACCTTTCTCACTTTTATTGGGAGCAGTGTTGCTACTCGTTTGGTTCAAATGGGAAGAGTTCTGGATTCTCACTTTGGATACACGCACCACTTTCTCTCTCACATACACACACTCTCTCATTACACACACACTCTCACCACTCTCTTTCTCACACATACTCTCTCATTACACATACACACTGCTCTCTCCCTCTTTCTTTCACTTACTCTCTCATTAAACACACACACACACCCTGCTCTCTCTCTTTCCAACACATATTCTCTCATTTTACACACATGCATCGCTCCCTCTCTCTCTCGTTACACAGACACACACTGCTCTCTCTCTAACACATACTCTCTCATTACACACACACACAAACAAACATCACTCCCTCTCTCTTACACACATCTACTCTCTCATTACACACACACACACACACACTGCTCTCTTTCTAACACGTACTCTCCCATTACACACACACACACACATCGTTCCCTCTCTCTCACACACATTTACTTTCTCATTACACACACACACACACACACACACACTGCTTTCTCTCTCTCTCACATACGCACTCATTACACACACACACATACACACATCACTCTCTCTCTTTCACACACATCTACTCTCAGTACACACACACACACAAACCACATACACACACACACACACACAGACTGCTTTCTCTCTCTCACATATCCACTCATTACATACATAAACACATCGCTCCCTCTCTCTCTCACGCACGTTCTTACCATTTTCTTTCACACACACACACGCACACAACACATATTTGTCTCATTTCACACACACGTACTCACCGCTCTCTGTCTCGTACACACTCTCACTGCACTCTCTCCACACACACTCTCACCACACTCTTCTTCCCTCTCTCATTTCACACTTACATCCTTTACACATACTCTTCCACCTCACCGCTCAACCCCATCACATTCACCTCTTCTCTCACAAGCTTTCCCTCCTCACTAACACTCTACCCTATTCCCTCACACTACTCACCCTCCCCCACACACGCTCGCACCCTCCTCTCTCACACACACAGTCACCCCCCTTTGACTGTCTCTGAGGTATGCACAAGCCTGCCCAACTCACCCCCTCCCTTGCCCCCTCCCCTCCTGGGCTCAGCGGTCCACTCTGGTCACCCACCCCCCACTCCAAGGCTGGCTCTGGATGTGCCCCCCCACCCCCCATGCTCCGGTGCCCACTTCAAGTTCTGTTCTATGGCCCTCTCATCTTCTCAAGCTGCTGCCCACGCTTGCCCAATTGGAGCCCAACCCACAGTCCTATTGGGAGGTTCCCGTGAATCCCAGTCTGGGGCCCCCTTGCGGTAGTTTACTGGGAGAAGTGAGTGGTGAGTTCCATTACAGCTGTGCAATATTCTGCTCCGCCCACCCTAGATTTTTCCTGAATGCTCTGTTCCCAAATGATCCATTATTCTAGCGCGGAATACCCGGTAGCAAGTGGCAACAGACTCTGTGATCCTGCAGGAGGTAAGGACTGAGTCCTATCTTCAGGCAGATGATGGAGTTTGAATTCAATAAAAAAAATCTGGAATTAAGAATCTACTGATGAAACCATTGCCGGAAAAACAAATTTAGTTCACTGATGTCCTTTAGGGAAGGAAATCTGCCATCTTTACCTGGTCTGGCCTACATGAGCCACAGCAATGTGGTTGACACTCAACTGCCCTCTAAAATGGTCCAACAAGCCACAGGATTCAAGGGCAACTAGGAATGGGCAATAAATGCTGGCCCAGCCAGTGATGCCCATATCCCACGATGGAATGAAAAAAGGCATTGGATCCTACAGCGCAGGAGGAGGCCATTTGGCTCACTGTGCCTTTGCTTGCTCTTCAAAAGAGTTATTCAATTAGGCCAGCCTACCCCCTGCTCACATATGAAAATTATGATTGAATTTGCTTCCACCATCCTTTCAGGCAGCGCATTCCATATCAGGAGTACATGCTGTGTAAAGAAAATTCACTTCATTTCCCCTCTGGCTATTTGCCAATGAGGTAAATGCATATCCTTTCATTACCAACCCCCCTAACAGTGAAAACAGTTTCTTCATTTTCACTCTGTCAAAACCCTTCATAATTTGAATCCCTTTGTTCATCTTCTCTGCTTTGAAACCAATCCCTGTCACTTTGCGTTTCACAAAGTCCAACTTTGCCCTTACCTACGGGCACCTTTCAGCAGATAGGAAGGAAGACCTCAGCCCCTTCCAATGGTCAGCTCTACGATACTCAGCCACTCTTGGGGAAAATGCTTTCTGAGCAGCATTGAAACTACGTGATTACAATATGATCATTCGCACATCCAAACCTGTCAGAGGCACAACTCCTGCTTGACTGCATGCCTAAATAACCTCATTCTCTAATAAGGCTGGTGTGATGCATTGATGCACACACATGCACAAACATGTACACACACACGCACACACAAACGTGCACACACACTCTCTGCACACTGACACGCACACACACAAACTCACACTGCACACTGACACACACAAACATGCACACACACACACGCAAACACACACACACACACACTGCACACTGACACACATACAAACACACTGCATGCTGACACACAAGCACACACACACAGACTGACAGGCACATATGCACACACACTGCACACTGCAGGCTGACGCACACACACATACATGCACGCACGCACACACACATACCCACACACACTTAATGATATGTTCGGCTGCAACCGGTCCTATCTTCTCCCAAATATGACCCGGCGACTTTCCTCTGCTGCCTGTTGAAATGTGGAGAGGTCAGCAAGGCTGTGCAAATGTTACTCTTGATACATTTCTATCAGACAAAGGTTTGTCTCTGGGAGCATCCCCTGAGTTTATGGTTCATATTTGGAGTCCTCACTGATGCAAAATGCTGGAACCCACTGCTATCAGAAAGAAAGATCTACTGGTAGAATTTAATCGCCATCAGCATTTTGGAGGATTTTCCTTTTTGACTTTGCAGAATCCAGCAAACACTTCAATGAATTAAACATGTAGCTGCTGCAATGTGTTCCCAATTTAAAAGAAGTCTATCTGGTTCTTACCAGACTGGTGGAATGTATGGGTCCATCCCACATTAATAACACGATAAGCCTCCCATTTATCGCTTCGCTATTCTCTGGCAGATGCCCTCTGTTTTTGTAAAAGATTACAAATGGGAAAGCAGACTCACAGCAGTGTATCATTATTAAAATGCTGACCCACAGCTTTTAATCATTTCACTAATACTTTCTGGCAGATTAGTATTTGGTGTGCAACTGATTCTGACATCAGCTGTCAGCCATAACTTGGTGGATGATCCTCTTGTCTCCGAGCTAGAAGGTTGTAGGTTCAAGCCCTACAATCTTCTAGTTTAAAGTTTATTTATTAGTGTCACAGGTAGGCTTACATTAACACTGCAATGAAGTTACTGTGGAAATACCCGTTTGTAAATCTTCAGTCTGGAGGTAGGTCGGAAGTGCTGTATTTCCCATGAGATGTTAAATTAGGGTCCTTCCTGCCTATCTGCTCAGGTAGATGTAAAAGATACCATGCAGATGTTTCAAAGAAGAGCAGAGAATCATAGAACAGAACAATACAGTTACCTGATTTTTGTTGATTGTGGGAGCTGGCTGTGCGCTTGTTGCCTGTCCCATTTCCTTTGTAAGTGGCTACTCTTCTAATTGGCTACTATACACTTTGGCACATCTTGAGGTGCCGTATACACGTCAGCTTTTTCTTTCTTTTTAATAAATACTACAAATCCATTTTATGAGTAAGGTCACAGAATAAATAAGCCTTGTAAAAATATGAGATGCCCAATATTCCTTTTGATTTTATTTATTATTGTCATATGTATCAGTATACAGTGAAAAGTATTGTTTCTTGCATGCTATATAGACAAACCATACCAACCATAGAGCACATAATGGAGAAGGAAAGAGGAAGTTGTAGTGATACAGTCATCGCTAAGGTGTAGAGAATGATCAACTTACTATAATGTTGATCCATTCATAAGTCTGATGGCAGTAGGGAAGAAGCTGTTCTTGAGTCGGTTGGTATGTGATCTCAGACTTTTGTATCTTTTCCAGATGGAAGAAGATGGAAGAGAGAATGTCCTGGGTGTGTGAGGTCCTTAATTATACTGGCTGTTTTTCCGAAGCAGCAGAAAGTGTAGCTGGAGTCAATGGATGGGAGGCTGGTTTGAGTAATGGATTGGGCTACATTCACAACACTTTGTAGTTTCTTGCAGTCTTGGTCAGAGCAGGAGCCATACCAAGCTGTGATAAATACGGAAAGGATCCTTCCAAGGTGCATCTGTAAAAATTGGTGAGATTCATAGTCGTAGCCATGCCTCTGCTCACTTCAGAGGGAGAATTCCCAATTTGTTCCGTAATTTCATGAAAGTTTTAAAACTGTTTTAAAAATAGAGGGGAGATTCAGCCTTCTTGCTATAATTGTTTTGTTTGTAATGTTAATAATCTCTTAAATATTGATGTCCAGGTGACATTATTGCTCAGCTGACGAACAGTTGTCGAAGGTCTATTTCATTCTCAAACTAAACATATATTGGATGTTAGCCAATATATTCACCCCATTGCTGACTGGAGGCGTCCATTAGCAACAGTAAGAAACGGCCAATCAGACTGGGCAAGTTGCTGGGTCTGCTTAATCAGATGGCAGCAGGGAAGCAGCTGTTCTTGAGTTGGTTGGTACGTGACTTTTGCATCTTTTTCCTGACGGAAAAAAGGTGGAAGAAAGTATGTCTGGGATGAGTGGGGTCCTTAATTATGCTGGCTGCTTTGCTGAGACATCAGGAAGTGTGGATGGATGGGAGGCCAAACAATCCTGTGACGTTACAAGCATAATTATTAAAATTTTGCAATTGTATGTAAAATAGGAAATGGTTCAATGATAAATATTGGTCATGATGCTGGGAAAAACTCCTGTAATTCATAAAATTGAAGAATCTGGTGCTCTTACTTGAGAAAGCAGATGGGACCGCAGTTCAATGTGCCATCGAAAAGATGACACCTCCCTTTGTACAGTACTGAAGTGTGAACCCTAGACTGTGTGCTCACGTTCTGCTGAAAGTTAAAGTGTTAGCACTGAATTAAATATCCACTCTCCAGCTCACTGTATTATCATCACTCTCCAGCTCACTGTATTATCATCACCCTCCAGCTCACTGAATTACTATCACTCTCCAGCTCACTGTATTATCATCACTCTCCAGTTCACTGTATTACTATCACTCTCCAGCTCACTGTATTATCATCACCCTCCAGTTCACTGTATTATCATCACTCTCCAGCTCACTGTATTACTATCACTCTCCAGCTCACTGCATTACTATCACTCTCCAGCTCACTGTATTATCATCACTCTCCAGTTCACTGTATTATCATCACTCTCCAGTTCACTGTATTACTTTCACTCTCCAGCTCACTGTATTATCATTAGTCTCCAGCTCACTGTATTATTATCACTCTCCAGCTCACTATTATTATCACTCTCCAGCTCACTGCATCATCCTCACTCTCCAGCTCACTGTATTATTATCACTCTCCAGCTCACTGTATTATCCTCACTCTCCAGCTCACTGTATTATTATCACTCTCCAGCTCACTGCATCATCCTCACTCTCCAGCTCACTGTATTATCATCACTCTCCAGCTCACTGTATCATTATCACTCTCCAGCTCACTGTATCATGATCACTCTCCAGCTCACTGTATTATCATCACTCTCCAGCTCACTGTATCATGATCACTCTGCAGCTCACTGTATTATCCTCACCCTCCAGCTCACTGTATTATCCTCTCTCTCCAGCTCACTGTATCATTATCACTCTCCAGCTCACTGCATCATCCTCACAGCCTGTCCCGATCCCTTCATGCTGATGCTATGGTTAAGGAAGCCCATCAACACCTCCACTTTCTCAGAAGACTAAGGAAATTTGGCATGTCTACTATGACTCTCACTAACTTCTCACAGCTTGGTATGTCTTGCTCTTGCTCTGTCCAACAGTGCAAGAAACTACAAAGGCTCATGAATGAAACCCAGTCCATCAGTCAAACCAGCCTCCCATCTATTGACTCTGACTACACTTCCCCTGCCTTGGGAAAGCAGCCAGCATAATCAAGGACCACCCGCACCCCGGACATACTCTCTTCTATCTTCTTCCATCGGGAAAAAGATATAAAAGTCTGAGATCACGTATCAAACAACTCAAAAACAGCTTCTTCCCTGTTACCATCAGACATTTGAATGGACCTACCTCGCATTGAGTTGATTTTTCTCTATACCCTAGCGATAGCTGTAATACAACATTCTCCACTCTCTCCTTTCGTTCTCTATGTATGGTATATTTTGTCTGTATAATATTCAAGAAACAATACTTTTTACTGTATTAATACATGTCACAATAACAAATCAGAGTTGTAATAGATATACCAAATTTGATTTCACCCTGTAATGTCAGCTGCCGACTTTCTGTTGAGCTTAGCATCCCCCCCGCAACACCTCCCCCCCAACCTCCCCACCCTCCCCCCAAACCCCCTGCTGGTGGGAAACAATCTGTGCATTATTTTTTGCACAGAGTGGCATAAGATTGGACTTGTGGCCTTGGCAAAAAAAAACAGATCTAAAACTCTCCCATTTTCATGCTTGTTTGGGACTTAAAATTTTTTTGGTAAGATTGTCCCCATGTCTTTGCTATTGGTCATCTGCTAAAATATCAGCTCTTTTGCTTCAGAGTCTAACTTGGCTTTATGAAGCTTCTCTGAAGCACTTTGGGTTGCGTTATTACGTTAATGCCACTGTAGAGATGCAAGTTGTTGTTTTAAAGAATAAGAATCCCCATCACACAGAGGTAAGTGGCACGGTGGCACAATGCATTGGCCGTGATGAATTCTCCCTCAGTGTAACCCGAAGAGGTGCCGGAGTGTGGATTTTCACAGTAACTTCATTGCAGTGTTAATATAAGCCTACTTGTGGCTAATAAATAAACTTTAAACTTTGAAAGGTTACCAGCAACCCTGGAAAAGTATCTCTCTAGCCAACCTAACGTCCCACAGGCGTAAATTGAAAGCTGCTGCCCTGTGACTCTGAAAAGCAATGTGGCCGCTGGCGTAGAGCCCAGTCTAGCCCAGATAAGATCAGCTGTTCTTTTTCCTTGGCCTGGAATTATAAGCAAGGACCTCAAAAAGTTGGAAAAACGAGCTTTTCATTAGGCTTGCTCCTCACACAATATTTGATCGAAACATATTCTGACTGGGTGTGACACTTTCATTTGTACCTCAGTTTGAAGGAAATTAAAATTGTAGGCCTCGGTATTATTCCATTTGCAGTGAAAACATTTGTGCGTTCCTGAATCAAGCAGCATTCCTCAAAGGGTCACTCAAACGATGCATTTCACTGACAAAATTGGAGAGGGTTGCTTGACCTGTAGGAGGTTCCCCCATTTTGTCAGATCCTACGGAGGAGTTTCATTGTCAAGAGATGCATCCTGGTCTTCGAAGAAACAGCAAGGAATTTAAGTGAACTCTGTTTATAGGCTGTGCAGTAGGAAAGAAAAATTAAATTTGCCACAATTAAAGATAACATTTTATTAAAGATATTTTCAATTGCTTTCATGTATTGATCACTCCTATGCATCCACTAGTGGCCGGAATTATTTATTTTATTTATTGTTAGTGTCACAAGTAGGCTTACATGGACACTGCAATTAAGTTACTGTGAAAACCCTCTATTCGCCACACTTCTGTTTGGGTACACTGAGGGAGAGTAATAGCATGGACAATGCACTTAACCAACACGTCTTTCGGATTGTGGGAGGAAACCAGAAAATCCAGAGGAAACCCAAGTAGACATGAGGAGAATGTGTAGACTCCACACAGCCAGTGACACAAGCTGGGAATCTAACCGGGTCCCTGGCGCTGTGAGACAGCAGTGCTAACCACTGTGTCACCGTGCAGCCCTGGTGCCTCTGCCTCTGGACATTCATTCCCCGCTGCTGCTGCCAGCAAGGACAGAGAATTTGGCGGTCAGTCAAATCTCCATTCACAGGAGCGGAGCCGGAAAATCCCAGCTGCAGGTGAGGTTGGAGAACCCAGCCTAGTGCCTTAAACATTCTGCCTATCCACAGAAATATTGCTGTAGCTTGTTTTCTCTCTGAGCTTCAGTCTGAAACTGTCTCTTGCCAGCTGCCCACAGGGCAAGCTCACAGCATTGCCCCATCCTTAGCCACCATTGTACAAGAATCATCCATATCAGAATATTGCCAGCATCGCTCCCTTAAACTGACCCCATTTAAAATGCAAGCAGAGAGATTTTTAAATTCTTTAATATTTGTTTTCAGATGGCTTCATGGCTCTTGCCCCTCTGTGGCTCTGTAACCTCCTTCAGCCCCACATTCCATTCAGATCCCTGTGCTTCTCCAATTCCAACGTCTCAACATTCACAGTTTCAATCACCCCACCATTGGTAGTTAAGCCTTCACTTACTTAGGCCTTGAATTATATAATTCTCTTCCTAAGCATCTCTACCTCAGCCACACTCTCTCGTTTCTCAAGTCGCTCCTTTAAACGTACCTCTTCTGGTCATCTTGCCTTAAGTGGCTCGGCATTGCATCTTGTTTGATATTGTACCTGTGAAGCACCTTAGCATTTTTTCAAACTACATTAACGACAATATAAATGCAAGTTGTTGTTATTACCTGTATGATGTAAAGAGATTGTCAATTGTCACTTTTTAATAGTCATTAAACCTATATTTTGTTCAACAGAATGAGGCTAATCTGAATGTAAATTGCCAATTGCTTGAAAGGCAAAACTTTTATTGCAGTTTTTAACCTTACTACAGATCAATGTGGTGTAAATGTTGCCAAATAGAATCATTAAACATAAGAACAGGAGGAGGCCATTTGGCCCTTCAAGCCTGCTCTGCCATTCACCCCAATCATTGGTGATCATCCACCTCAATAGTCTAATCCTGCTTTCTCCCCATTAACTTTGATCCCGTTTGCCCCAAGTGCTATATCTAGCCATCTCTTGAATAATTCAATGTTTTGGCAAGAACTACTTCCTGTGATAATGAATTCCAAAGGCTCACCACTCTTTGGGTGAAGAAATGTCTCCTCATCTCCGTCCTAAATGGTTTACCCCAAATCTTCAGACTGTGTGACCCCCCCATGGTTCTAGGCACCCCCAAAATCGGGAACATCCTTCCTGCATCTACCCTGTCTAATCCTGTTAGAATTTTATAAGTCTCTATGAGATTCCCCCTCATTCATCTGAACTCCAGCGAAGACAATCCTAACCTAGTCAATATCTCCTCAGGCATTAGTCCCGCCATCCCCAAGATCAGCCTGGTAGGCTCATCAGCAGTTGCCTGACACTTTTGTTGTCTACACGTCTGATTTCTTTAAATTCATTCATGGGACATGGGTGTCACTGGCTGGCCAGTATTTATTACCCATCCTGAGTTGTCAGACGGCAATAGAGAGTCAACCACACTGTTGTGGCTCTGGAGTCCACATGTAGGTCAGACCAGGTAAGGATGGCTGATTTCATCCCCTAAAGGAGATTAGTGAACCAGATGGGTTTTTCCAACAATGGTTTCATGGCCGTCTGTAGATTCTTAATTCCAGATTTTTTTTACTGAATTCAAATTTCACTATCTGCTGTGGCGGGATTTGAACCCAGGTCCCCAGAACATTAGTTTCTGGATTAACAGTCTTGTGGTTAATACCACTAGGCCATCGCCTCCCCACTAATGTGCTGGGAAGTGAGCAGCCATCTTAGCAGTGAAAGGCAGTTAGTTATTCACGGGACATTTGCTGACCGCTTTCTCTTTCTCATTCTGATAGCAAGCCGCCAAAAGGTGGAGGTCAGAGCCAACTATGCACGAGTCCTAAAAGAACAGGGACATGATGCCACCAACATTGTCATTACTTCGAGAATAAACCCCAAACTGCAGGTATGGAATTCTTTGTTCTCCGCAAAGAGAAAATATTGATCAGAAATCAGGTTCGATCATCCTATTATTTCTCAGGAGGGAGAAAGCAGAATCTTTGTAAAGTTATTTTATACATCAGCCAGTGCTTTAAAACAAGCAGTACGCCAATAACATTTATTGATTAAGGGCTTAACGTGTATTGAAGGACCCAAAAACATTTGTTTTGCAATATTTCAGCACACTACCAGGACATTTTTCAGACTTAAACAACGTAATTTTCCACATTAAAGATGTGTTGTTGTACAAGTTCAAAGTGCAAATGCAAAGTGCAAATGTTTTCCAAGTACAGTAAACTTGCAGAATAGCTCCAGAGCAACCAAGTCCTCATCACGTGTTCTGGCCAATTATTATTATCGGCGAACCAAGTTCTCGAAGAACAGATGATCTATTTGTTATCACATTGCTGTTTATGGCACAGCTGTGTATAAATTGGCCATTCCATTTCCTATTACAACAATCCCTGGCTGGAATTCTAATTGGATACATGCACAGGGAGGGTTTCTGATGGCTAAAAATGTAAACATTCAGAAATCAGGGAGGGTATAATTCTTCTTTCCAGATATTTAAATTGAGGCCAGACAGAGTTAGAATCTGTTATATGCAGCACTCCCTCAGTCTCGACATGAGATTACCTGCTTGGACAATGGGCTTGAGGGCTGAATTTTCACTTTGTGAGCGAAGAAACGGGGGTTTCTAAGTCCCAGCTTACTTTGAGAATAGACCCCAAAGGTGGCAGGCACATGGCCTCTGAAAGCTGAAGGGTCATTCAGAGGCCCCCCAGCTTGAGATAAGAGGCAGGCTGCAATAAAAGCCAACACGATGGCACAGTGGTTAGCATTGCTGCCTCACAGTGCCAGGGACACAGGTTTGATTCCCAGCTTGGGTCACTGCCTGTATGGAGTTTGCATAATGTCCCTGTGTCTGCGTGGGTTTCATCCGGGTCCTCTGGTTTCCTCCCACAGTCTAAAGATGTGTGAGTTTGGTAGAATGGCCATGGTAAATTGCCCCTTAGTGTCAGGTGGATTGGCTAGGGAGTTATGGAGATAGGGCCTGGGGTGAGATTGTGGTTGGTGTAGACTTAATGGGCCGAGTGGCCTTCTTCTGTATTGTAGGATTTTCTGATTCTATGAAAAAATAAGTAATTGAGAGGGCTTTTAAAATGGATGTGCCCTCTTCTTAGATAAAAAGTAGCCAGGCCACCATTTTACAGGGTGGCCTTTGGCTGCACCCTCACCGTAGCAAGAAGGCTGGGCCTGCAGATGTGCCCAGGACACTGCTCCCCCCCCCCCACCCCCGGGGTTGCTGCTGGATGCCCACCTCTGGGTCCTCTGCTCCCACTCTCACACTGCCCACCTGTTGCATCAGGAAACTAAACATGGATTGAAAACACCCAGTTAACCGCCAGCTAAGAAGGCTTTTAATTAAAATTAATTTGTTACCGGCCTCAAGGCTGGCAGTGTGAATGGGGTAAACACTGTAAGAAGTCTCACAACACCAGATTAAAATCCAATAGTTTATTTGGTGGCAAACACCACTGGCTCTGGGGGCTCTGCCCCTTCGTCAGGTGAGAATGAAAGGGCAGAGCCCTGAAAGGTAGTGGTGTTTGCTACGAAATAAACTGTTAGACTTTAACCTGGTGTTGTGAGACTTCTTACTGTGTTTACCCCAGTCCAATGCCGGCATCTCCACATCATGACAGTGTGAATGGGGAACAGGGAGCCAGTGTGCCAACCTGCTGGCACCAGTATTTTCGGACCTTGTCCAGCTCTGTTCCCAATGTCATCAGGGCCTGAAAGCCACCCTCCTAAGTCTCCAATCAGGGCTTCAATCCAGAATCTTCTGAAGCGAGAATGCTACACAATGAGCCACTGTGGACACTGGAGAGACCCCAGCAAAATGGCGGCACTCTGCTAAGGCTGGGTTTTCCAGGTCTTGATGGGGTCTGTCAGCCAAAATTAGTCTGGAGAAAGTACATGGAAATCAAAGTAAGAGAGCTTTATTTTTGTCTTTGAAGTATGCTTCTCAGCCAGGGCTATTTTTTGTACAGGTTGAGGCCCCCAGTCCTTTTCTGGCCCTTCTCCCAGCCAAAGATATTAATGAATGAACTAGACAGGTAAGTAGCGAATCACTATTAATCTTTTAGCATAATGATGTCCTAATGTAATTGTTAGTGCTTTTATCTGTCATAGATCAGGCATAACACCTACACTTCTCATCGAGTTATAATTGAGGGACTGGAAAAAGTCCTATTTATTGTCTGAATCTGCCTTTTTCAATTCCAGGGTGCCATATTAACACAGGAGATATTTGTTGTTGTTAAATGGTGTGAAACGCTGTAGAGATTCAAATCCCGATGGAAGCAATAGGCTTTGGTATGAGATGCAATGCTTATTGTTAAATACCAGTGATGTCCAGTCAATAACATTCAAACAGCCTCCTATGCTTTGCGATCTTATTTTTGTGGGGGCTGTCTTGTGAGTATTGATACAATCCTGGCATTGCCTATGAATGTTGGATACATCCCCAGGGCTCTCCTGAAACTTATCAAAACATTCCCAGTGATCCGCTTGTAAACACTGAGGCACTCCCGGGATCTTGCATAAGTACTGACACACTCCAGAGTTTATCCTCTTATTTTCAGAGGTTTCTAGGCTAGGATTCAGACCTGGACCTCCCCGCCCCTCCCCACCCCCCATCTGAATTCGTATATCTGTATGTGGCCTTTAGGAATTCCCCTGCTACCCACAACATTGGATGGCAAGAGCTGAGAGAGTTCCCTTTGTGGGTTTGCTTGCTTCATGGCCCGGTTTCCTCTGATGTCCAGAGCTCTGATGTCCTTTGATGTCCAAAGATATGGTCCCAAGAAGGGATTGTGGTCAGTGCAGACTCAATGGGTCAAATGGCCTCTTTCTGCATTGTAGGGTTTCTATAATTCTATGATTCTATGTCCAAAGCTGTGCAGGTTGGGTAGATTGGTCATGCTAAATTGTTCCTTAGTGTCAGGGGGACTAGCCAGGGTAAATGAATGGAGTTGTGGGGATAGGGCCTGGGTGGGATTGTGATTGTTGCAGACTCGACAGGCCAAATGGCCTCCTTCTGCACTGTCGGCTTCTATGATTCTATGTTCGGGGCAGATAGAAACATAGAAACTAGAAGCAGGAGTAGGTCATTCAGCCCTTCAAGCTTGCTCCACCTTTTGTTTGAAGTTCCATTTGCCTTCACGCTGCTGGGCATTTTGTTAGCCAGCAGTATTGTGGATATAGCCTTTGTGTAGCCCATTTCAGTCCCGGGTCCACTAATGGGAGTAATATTGCATGTAAATGAGGATTGCCATAAGTTATTCAGCTCCGCAGCAGAAATTGGCGCAGACTGATGGCTCTGGAAATCTGGTGGCTGGACATTCGTGGAGGCCATGGCTCTTAGATGGCCTGCGAAAAGGCCTCTGCTTGAAGCTCCCAGTCCACTGCGTTACAAAAACAGCACAGTGGGTTGGGAGAATCGCCTCTCACCTCTTTGTCTTAATATAGAAAGAAAGCCAGTGATAACATTTAAAGTTTATTTATTAGTATCACAACTAGGCTTACACATCGACAATGCAATGAAGTTATTGTGAAAATCCCCTAGTCGCCACCCTCTGGTGCCTATTCGGTACACAGAGGGAGAATTTGGCTTAGCCAATGCATTTAACCAACACGTCTTCCAGACTGTGGGAGGAAACTGGAGCACCCGGTGGAAACCCACGCAGACACGGGTAGAACGTGGTGACTCCACACAGACAGTGACCTAAGCCAGGAATCGAACCCGGGTCTCTGGCGCTGTGAGGCAGCAGTTCTAACCTTTATTGGTGCTGGATGTGAAAGTGTTTTTTAATGTAACCTATTTCTCACCGGCAGCTCTGTTACCTTTCCTTTTGTCATTACAGTGGGAATGGACTTCAAGGCCAAGTACATAAAATTTTTAATACCTGAAGCTTCCTGATAAGAGACTGGAATTAACGAGTTGCAACAAATTTCCACCCTTAACCCTCGTAGAAATGAGACCAACATTGAGGTGTCACAGCAATGGAGTCGCAGGGTCCAGAGAAAAGTTGGATAATCAGCCGTTTGCCAACGATTTTGTTATAAATCTGTGTCTGCTGCTCCTCTTGATTGACTGAGCAGAGATTTTGATTGTGAGATGGGAAGTCCAAGGATTCCCACTGGTTGGGCCAGAAACAGGAACTATAATGCATATGATTTTCCATAATGTTAGATAACAAATGAAAGGGAATCTATTTGAAAGGAAGCAGATCGATTCTAAGTAATCCACCATTATTAGTGTTCATAAATTCAGCAACTACAACATGACACTGAATACCAAGCAGAAACATGCCCATCACTGCGACAAAGTCTGTTTCTAGCTGTCGTATTAGAAGGGAAGGCTCAGTTTTACATCGCAGTGTTGCAAATGCCTTTAAGGGATAGCAGCAGACCATTGTAGTATAAGGGAGTTTGTCAGAGCAAGGGTTAATGCAGAGAACAGTACTGCCTGTGGTGTGATGTAGAGAATCACATGATAGTAGACAGTGTGGAGAAGAGTCTAGAAAGAGCCAGCCTGGAGATAGCACCCATGCATTGTAATACTTTGGATATGTATGTAGTGATAGTTTACCAATAAACAATTTATCCCTTCTGCCCGCCACAGGAATCATAGCGGGTGAGGGGTGGACCATGGAAAGGCCTGTTGACCTCGGGAGGGATTTTCTGGGAGGTGTGGCTGTAAAATCCCACCCAATATGTTCAACCACACAAACTGCCAGTGAGACACTGGAATAATTCCCCTCCTCCAACCTATTACGACTTTATAGACACTTGATTTAAATCACCTCTTGATTTTCTTCCTATACTCAGTGGGACGGAAGCTTAATTTCTGCAACCCATCGCCATAAATTTGACCCTTTTAGCCAACATATCGATGGAATTTCCCAGGAATTCCCGCTGGCAGGATCTTCCAGTCCTGGCTGCAGTGACTACCTCCCCCCACCCCCAGCTGCGGGCGTCCCAGTGGAGACGAACAACTTGATGCCCCATAGACAGCAGTGGGACCAGAAGGTCCTGCTACAAACCAATAGCGGGCTGTCTCCACCGCTACATAAACTGCCGCGGGGGAGAAGAATGGGTGGGTGGGGGGTGCGGGGAGATAGAAAATGCCACCCATCCTTCCTGAGGTGCCGTTCACAGCAATGAACCCAATATTCCAGATGCGGTTGAACGATGCCAGAATCCCGCTGGCATGAACGGCCGGAGAATCACTACTTTTAAGGCAGAGGCAGATTGATTCTTAACCGACAAGAGAGTCGAAGGTTATTGGAGAGGGGGTAGGCGGAATGTGCAGTTAAGTTTACAATCTGCTGAGTGATGACCTTATTGAATGGCGGAGCAGGACTCGAGGGGCAGAATGGCCTACTCCTGCTCCGAATTCGTATGTCTGTATGTTTTACTGTCTGTGGGGTCCAGTGTGAAAATGCGCCTCATGTTCTGATTGTTAAGAAAGATGAACAGCCGTCTCCCATGAAGTTACATCAAAAAAATATAAAAAGTGCCTCTGGAACCTTGACAATCTAACAGTCATCAGTCAGGACTTAAACTGCAAACTTCAAAGCTTAATGGCATGTTTACATTTCACTTCATAAAAAGTAGCCCTGGGAGGTTATGTGTACCTTAATTACACTCTAACTTAATTATAGGTTCATACTGGAAAGTAAAAAATTAAATGTGTTTATTTTAGATTGAGTCATCTGTGCTTAAATATAAATAGAAAGCTTTTAAGGAGCTTTTGCAACCCACTTTGTTTAACTTGACTGGACTGCTGCCTCGCCAGGTAATGTCATAGAATGAGGACTGCGGAGCGACAGGGTCACATTACAAAGTACGCAGTAGAACAAAAAGGAACTTTTGTGGACGCGTTTAACCGTTTCAGTTTCTGAAACCCTGGACAGCTTTGAAATTCTGGTCCACGTTCACTCTCGGTACGCTTCTGAACATCTGGCAAGCGGACGTCAGGAAAGCGAAGCTAATGTCATGAGAAATTCCTGAGCTCACAGCACCTCGACACAGGCAAGCACAGTCAGGTCAGCAATGCTGCTGCTGAGCGCAGGCATTTAATCAGTGCTTTGATCCCACCTTGATTAAAAACTTGCTGAGTGAACAAATTTGGGTTGACACGTGGCACCGTTCCTAAGCACCGCAGAACGCTGGCTCCAATTTATTGCTACTGAATATTAAAAGGCATTGAGATGGGAGAACGTTAACTTTGGGAGCAGAAAGCTGGCGTTGTTATCTCGCAGTACTGTCCTGAACAGTCACCGTAGTCAGGCTAAGCATCATTCTCCAGCATTGCTTCAGCACTGACGGGAGATTGTCGCCTCAATTTAAAATATTTCTCTCCATCACCTTCTGAAATTATTGTTATGCGGGGTTTCCCTTTGTCTGAATCCGTCCGCGTATAACATCAAACAGAGAATGTATCAGAATCACACCAGCTATCAGTGTACATAAGGGGTTTCTGCTGAATAAACTAAAGGAGTACTCACTGTTGATATGAATCTCTACCATCCTGGCTTTTTATTTTATGTTGTGTAACGCAGTGCAAAAGAAAGAATAGTGCCTCCCGCATCCCAAAATGTTTCACAGTCAATAGTGATTTTTGAAATGTAGTCATTGTTGTAGTAAACACAGAAACCAAATTGTGCTTAGCAAGAAAGAAATGTGTGAATGCAAAGATGACGGGTGGGATTTTCCGGCCACACTCGCCCCCAAGCCTGGAAAATCCCTTGCACGATCTGTAACCCACCCGCTACGAGTTCCATGGCAGGCGGGACAGGAAAATTCCGCCTGACCTGTGACTGTTCCGATGATGAGTTATCACGACCTGCAGCACTGCATGGAATATTCTAGTCGTGTCGAAAGTCACTGGACTTTGGGCTGCCTCTGCAAATTACCCGTTCCTGCCCACAATAGGAGGGATCGAAAAATCCTAGCTGTTGACTCTGTTTCACACAAGCCTGAAAGCATCTTGTAATATAGAACATGAGTATTGCTGGGAAAAAAAGGGGCATGCTGTTGAAACTTTACATCTTGTACTTACCAGGACACATTCACAAGAATACAAATGCAAAGATTCTCCAATTTTATCCATACCTGTTCCATGGCCAGAGAGAAGGGACAATTCAGCCTAGTATTAGCTAGGTAGAAACACCCAGCAAAGCAATATTGACAGAGTGGATTCAGCTCCAAAGTTAATATTTTATATTGTTTGAATGAACATCGGTCAATATCCAGGTTCTTTTGGGTCAGTATTTTAAAAGCTGGGATGGCCCATCTCATTTTTCTCCCCTTGTTCCACCTCCTGACCCAATTCCTGAATACATTGACTGGAGAAATGGACCTACACCAACAGCATAAATCAAGCTCTGAGCAAATCAACAGGCAGCATGGTGGCACAGTGGTTAGCATTGCTGCCTCACAGCGCCAGAGACCCAGGTTCGATTCCAGCTTTGGGTCACTGTGTGGGGTTTGCACATTCTCCTTGTGTCTGCATGGGTTTCCTCTGGGTGCTCTGGTTTCCTCCCACACTCCAAAGATGTGAGGGTTAGGTGGATTGGCCATGCTAAATTGATACTTAGTATCAGGGTGATTAGCAGAGTAAATAAATAGAGTTAAAGGGATGGGACCTGGGTGGGATTGTTGTTGGTGCAGACTCAATGGGCTGAATGGCCTCTTTCTGCAATGTAGGGATTCTATGATTTTTCTATGAACTGCAGTATTATTAGCTTTATTCTCTCTCTGCAGATGCTGTGTCGAAGCAGCTGAGATTTTCAGTTTCTGTTTGAAATTGACAGCACAATTTGACACCACACCAATATCCTTTTGGTGTCATTGTCAAATAGGTTGTTGATTTGCTATCAGCCCATTCCATTACTTGCTGAAGTCCAGGTCTGAGGTGTTCAAGTCAGGCCTGACCTATATATGAAAACACTGTAAGAAGTCTCACAACACCAGGTTAAAGTCCAACATGTTTATTTGGTAACACAAGCTTTTGGAGTGTTGCTCCTTCTTCAGATGAGTGAAGGGTTCTGTCCAGAAACAGGCATAAAAAGACACAAACTCAATGTACAAAATAATGGTTGGAATGTGAGTCTTTACAGGTAATCAAGTCTTAAAGGTACAGACAATGTGAGTGGAAAGAGAGTTAAGCACAGGTTAAAGAGATGTGTATTGTCTCCAGCCAGGACAGTTAGTGAGATTTTGCAAGCCCAGGCAAGCCATGAGGGTTATACATAGTGTGGCATGAACCCAAAATCCCAGTTGAGGCCGTCCTCATGTGTGCAGAACTTGGCTATCAGTTTCTGTTCAGCGACTCTGCATTGTCATGTTTTGTGAAGGCCGCCTTGGAGAATGCTTACCCAAAGATCAGAGGCTGAATGCCTGTGACCGCCGAAGTGTCTCCTAAGAGGAAGAGAACACTCTTGCCATGGTGATTGTCGAGCCTTGTTCATTCATCCATTGTCGTACCGTCTGCATGGTCTCCCCAATGTACCATGCCTTGGGATATCCTTTTCTGCAGCCTATCAGTTAGACAACATTGGCCGAGTTGCGAGAGTATGTACCATGTACCTGGTAGATGGTGTTCTCACATAAGATGATGGCATCTGTGTCGATGATCCGGCATATCTTGCAGAGGTTGCTGTGGCAGGGTTGTGTGGTGTCGTGGTCACTGTTCTCCTGAAGGCTGTGTAGTTTGCTATGGACAATGGTCTGTTTGAGGTTGTGCGGTTGTTTGAAGGCAAGAAGTGGGGGTGTGGGGATGGCCTTGGCAAGATGTTCGTCTTCATCAATGTTCGTCTTCTCGCATTCCACCATTGTTTTGTAAATTGAGTTTGTGTCTTTATATGCCCTGTTTGCGAACAGAACTCCCACTTACCTGATGGAGGAGCAGCGCTCCAAAAGCTTGTGCTACCAGATAAACCTGTTGGACTTTAACCAGGTGTTGTGAAACTTCTGATTGTGTTTACCCCAGTCCAACGCCAGCATCTCCACATCATGCCTATATATGAAAGCCAGATACAATCTAAGGAGATCCATCAAAGATGCCAAAAGACAATACTGGACGAAGCTCGATTCCCAGGCTAGCCACACTGACCCCCGCCAACTATGACAGGGTCTACAAGACATTGCAGGCTACAAGTTGAAGACATGTAAAATTGCCGGCTCCAACACACCCCTCCTTGCTGAGATCAATGCATTCTAGGCCCATTTTGAGCAAGAGGTCAGCAAGAGCGTGCCCTCCACTCTGGAAGCCCTTGATGAACCTATATCTGGGATCATCTATGTTAGACTCCTATTTATTGACAACAGTTCAGCCTTCAACACCATTATTTCCACAAAAATCGCCTCCAAACTCCATGGCCTGGGCCTTGGCTCCTCCTTCTGTGACTGGATCCTGAACTTCCTAACTCACAGACCACAATCAGTAAGGATAGGCAACAACACTTCTTCCATGATCATCTTCAACCCTGGTGCCCCACAAGTCTGTGCACTCCTTATACACCACTGACTTGTGGCCAAATTCCCCTCCAATTTGATTTTCAAGTTTGTTGACAACACCACTGTAGTGGGTCAGATCTCAAACAATGACGAGACAGAGTACAGGAATGAGATAGAGAGTCTGGTGAACTGGTACAGTGATAATAATCTCTTCCTCAATGTCAACAAAACGAAGGAGATTGTCATCAACTTCAGGAAGTGTAAAGGATAACATGCTCCTTTCTACATAGAATCCAGAATCCCTGCAGTGGAGAAGGAGTGATGTGGGTATGCCGGCGTTGGACTGGCGTAAACACAGTAAAAAGTCTGACAACACCAGGTTTTAGTCCAACAGATTTATTTGATAATAGATTCACAAGCTTTCAGGGTTAGCCCCTTCGTCAGGTGAATGGAGAGTTCTGGCCTCAGACAGAGCATATAAAGCACAGACAGTTTAGAGATTACTGATTGGAATGCGAATCCTTACACCTAACCTGCTGTTCAAGACCTGAAGTGGCTGACAATGTGAGTGGAAGGAGCACTGATCACAGGTTACAGAGATGTGTATTGTCTCCAGACAGTACAGTAAGTGAGGTTTTGCAAACCCAGGCAAGTCACAGGGGTTACAGATAGTGCGACATGAACCCAAGATCCCTGTTGAGACCATCCTCATGTGTGCGGAACTTGGCTATCAGTCTCTGTTCAGCGACTCTGCGCTGTCGTGTGTCGTGAAGGCCACCTTGGAGGACGCTACGACAACGGATGAATGAACATCGCTCGACAACCACCAGGCAAGACTGTTCCCTTCCTGTTGGCGAACACTTCAGCGGTCACGGGCATTCAGCCTCTGACCTTCGGGTAAACATTCTCCAAGGCGGCCTTCACGACACGCGACAGCGCAGAGTCGCTGAGCAGAGACTGATAGCCAAGTTCCACACACATGAGGACGGTCTCAACAGGGATCTTGGGTTCATGTCGCACTATCTGTAACCCCTGTGACTTGCCTGGGTTTGCAAAACCTCACTTACTGTACTGTCTGGAGACAATACACATCTCTGTAACCTGTGATCAGTGCTCCTTCCACTCACATTGTCAGCCACTTCAGGTCTTGAACAGCAGGTTAGGTGTAAGGATTCGCATTCTAATCAGTAATCTCTAAACTGTCTGTGCTTTATATGCTCTGTCTGAGGCCAGAACTCTCCATTCACCTGACGAAGGGGCTAACCCTGAAAGCTTGTGAGTATATTATCAAATAAATCGGTTGGACTAAAACCTGGTGTTGTCAGACTTTTTACTGTGGAGAAGGAGGCCATTTGGTCCATTGAGTCTGCACCAACCACAATCCCACCCAGGCACTATTCTCGCAACGTCACATATTTACTCTGCTAATCCGTTGACACTAAAGGGCAATTTAGCATGGCCAATCAACCTAACCCGCATATCTTTGGAGAGTGGTGGGAAACTGGAGCATCCAAATCACCAGCAATCTGTCCTGGTCCCCCAGTGCCGACACTATGGTTAAGAAAGCCCACCAATGTTTCTACTTTCTCAGAAGACTAAGGAAATTTGGCATGTCAGCTGCAACTCTCACCAACTTTTACACCATAGAAAGCATTCTTTCTGGTTGTATCACAGTTTGGTGTGGCTCCTGCTCTGCTCAAGACTGCAAGGAACTACAAAATGTTGTGAATGTAGTCCAATCCATCACACAAATCAGCCTCTCATCCATTGACACTTCCTGCTGCCTCAGCAAAGCAGCCAACATAATTAAGGACTCCACACACCCTGGACATTCTCTCTTCCACCTTCCATCAGGAAAAAGATACAAAAGTCTGAGGTCACACACCAACCAACTCAAGAACAGCTTCTTCCCTGCTGCTGTCAGACTTTTGAATGGACCTACCTTGCATGAAATTGATCTTTCTCTACAACCTAACTATGATTGTAACACAACATCCTGCAGTCTCCTTTCTTTTGCTATGAACGGTATGTTTTATCTGTATTGTGTGCAAGAAACAATACTTTTCACTATATGCAAATACAAGTGACAATAATAAATCAATTCAAATCAAATCAAAACAAGCCAAATCAAATATGACTTACACAGAGCCACTTCATCTCTTTAACTCCATGTTAAAGGAATAACTTGCTGTTACCTTGAGCAAGTGGTGATCATTGAAATCCTGAACAGGGTGGCATGGTGGCACAGAGGTTGGCACAGCTGCCTCACAGTGCCAGGGATACAGGTTCGATTGTAGTCTTGGGTGACTGGGTGGAGTTTGCACATTCTTCCTTTGTGGGTTTCCTCAGGTGCTCTGGTTTCTTCCCACGGTCCAAAGATGTTCAGGTTAGGTGGATCGGTCATGCTAAATTGCTGCTTAGTGTCCCAAAATGAGTAGGTTAAGTGGATTGGCTATGGTAAATGTGTGGGGTTACTGGGATAGGGCAGAGGGCTGAGCCTGGGTAAGGTGCTTTCTCACAGAGTCAATGGAGATTCGATGGGCTGAATGGCCTCTTAATGCACTGTCTGTTTTCTATGGCAGTGTCAGCAACCCAAATCTTGGCCTGGGACATGTCCCCAGACTAGTTTTCCAATAAGGGAGAATGGAACAGCAATTGAGAATGGGGAAAATTCTCAAATTTCCCTTACTGCCTCTGCTGACACTGTGGATTAAACCGAGGACCTTTGCGTATTAGTTTAACCACTCATTGCCTTAACCAACAGAATCAATAGGGAGCTCCCACATACATCTTTAAGCATATTTTTGATGACTTCAAAATCAACAGAAGATGATTAATCTCCTCTGCTCGCCATTCGGGCATAAATTAATAAAGGGTTAGAGAATTTATAGGGAGTCATTTGCAGCATAATGCTTTTATGATGCTCTAGCTGTACCAAGGAAATTAATTATTGACTGTTTGCTAAAACTAGCTGTTAATCTTTATGATGAAGAATTGAAGCGGCTATAAAATACTCGATGCACAACAGAACCAGTTAGGTTACTATGTACAATTTACAGCCAGGTAAATTAAAGCTATTATCTTCTAAAGGCTTTGTATTAATGGAGCTGAGTAACCCGCTGTGTTCTCTCACCTTTCAGACGCACTGGGTCTGTCTCAGTTCCCAGTGGGCGCGACTGAACAGGAGAAAACTGCCCTCAGAATCTAGCACTAATTGTCTCTTATTTGATTCTTGCTGGGAGAGGATATAATGAGAGTGTGGGGAATGTCTCAGTAACAGGGATACGCATTCATGTGTGATTCAGCCAACACGCATAAACAGCTCAAGTATTGCTGTCATGGTTTATGACATCCTTGAGATCCTATTGCTACTTTCCCTTGCTATTTACGATATGTGCATCCCATGCAGTAATTCTGCAGGAATAAGCTAGAAAATAACTTATGGGTAGTCAAACCTCAGTAGAGCAAACTACATCATGAATGGGAGGGATGGTTAAAATTAATAACCTGAACAGACCAATACACAAATTTGGGTCACTTCAATTGCTTCACATTGTGGATATCTTGCTTATTTGATGTATGCGTGCAAGAATCTGTGAGTGTGAGTGTGAAGATCTATTTCTGCTGGAGCATCATAAAAACATAAGTGCCGGAATTCTACTGGCCCATCCGCCACGGGAATCAGAGCAGGCAAGGGGTGGACAATGGGAAGGTCTGTTGACCTCAGGTGGGATTTTACGGTTTCGGGATGAGTGAGGCCATGAAATCCCACCCATGTTTTAGATTGTTATCAGTAAAGCAGGAAACTGGTTAAGTTGGGTCTGATTAAAGAGTGGAACTGATCCATTTCAGATTAGCCATGATCTTATTGAATGGTGGGGCAGCCTCGAAGGGCTAGATGGCCTACTCCTGTTCCTACTTCTTATGTTCTTATGTATGAAAATGAGAGTAAACCATCAGTTTCATCCACCTTCCCTTATTTTTGGCGACCATGAATTCAGAAAAGCAGCCAGCATCAGCAAGGACCCCACGCATCCCGGACATTCTTCCACCGTCTTCCGTTTGGAAAAAGATACAAAAATCTGAGGTCATGTATCAAACGATTCAAGCACAACTTCTTCCCTGCTGCCATCAGACTTTTGAATGGACTTACCTCTCACTAAGTTGATCTTTCTCGACACCCTAGCTAAGGCTGTAACACTACATTCTGCACCCTCTCATTTCCTTCTCCCCTATGTACTCTTTGAACATATGCTTTGTCTGTACAGCGAGCCAGAAAGCATATTTTTCACTGTATCCCAACACATGTGACAATAATAAATCAAATCGAAAAATAACAGAACTAGGCATGGGATGAATAAAACTCCAGTAGGGAACCATTGGGCCAAATTTGCCTATTCCTCCCAAGGACACAACACTCACCTCACTTCACTCATGATATTGTGTCACAATATGTGTGATTTTCTGAAAGAAAGCGATCTAATTTGTATTTGAATGATTCTGTACTCATTGCGCCCTATTTTACCATTTTGATTCTAAGTGCTGGGCAGACTTGAAACTAGAAATGTTTCAGATCCGCCATTCTGAGGCACCCCCATACACACTCTGCCTGAAAGAATATTAGAAATTCCGAATCGTGGTGTCGAAGTCTGTGGGCGGGGCTTAATGTGCCCAAAATTATGCAGCTCCGATTGGCGCCTCCAACTGCGCATGTGTAAACAAAAATGATAGAACGTTCTTTCCTCACCACATCCCTCCCAGGGCCAATACTACCTCCCCCTGGTCCTTACAGACATTGCCCCAGTCCCACAACATTACTGCCCCCCCACCCCCCCCACCCCCTCTGCCACCCAGACTGATTGCAGCCCCGTCCCCCTCCTTCTTTCCCACCAATCACAGACAGAGTGGCAGTGGACATCCCCTTCCCCCTCACTAATCACAGGCAGAGTGGCAGCGGACACCTTCTTCCCCCTCACTAATCACAGACAGAGTGGCAGCAGACCCTCCCACCCCTTCCCCCTCACTAATCACAGGCAGAGTGGCAGCAGACCCCCCTTCCCTCTCACAGTTCACAGGCAGAGTGGCAGCAGATCTCCCCCTCCCCCTCACTGATCTCAGGCAGAGTGGCAGCGGACCCCCCCTTCCCTCTCACAGTTCACAGACAGAGTGGCAGCGGACCCCCCCCTTCCCTCTCACAGTTCACAGACAGAGTGGCAGCGGACCCCCCTTCCCTCTCACAGTTCACAGGCAGAGTGGCAGCGGACCCCCCCCTTCCCTCTCACAGTTCACAGGCAGAGTGGCAGCGGAACCCCGCTCCCCCTCACTGATCACAGGCAGAGTGGTAGGGGACCCCCACCCTTCCCCTCCCCCACTGATCTCAAGCAGAGAGCTGTCGGACGCTTGGCACTTACCTCCTCACTAACTGGAGCGCCCGAATCAGACTTTTGTGGAGCATGTCTGTTTCATGCCGATTCTGGATGGGTGAATGCAGTGATAAAAGGGGAAGTGCCAGTAAGGTTGGGCGTGCAGCCCATTAACTCAATGTAAATACATGCACATGCAAATACAAATTCATTTAAATACCATCACACGCATTTCGGGCGCAGTCCTGATCGCAGCCATTTTCGGGCCTTGGTAAAGGGGAAACCGGCGCAGGGACGGGTGCGGATCATGCTACTCACCTTACGCCCGGCTTTACCAAGTTTTCGCGTCCGAAAATGGGCGCAAAGCGATGGTAAAATTGGGCCCGTTGGTTCTAAAGTTTTAAGTTTATTCATTAATGTCACAAGTAGGCTTACATTAGCACTGCAATGAAGTTACTGTGAAAATTCCCTTCCAACATTGCCCTGTATATTCTGCTGTATAGCTGGATCACTCAATGTCTGAACTATTGTTTCCGCAAGTCAGTTTTGAATTTACGCTCACTCCCCCCACGCGCCCCCCCCCCCCCCCCCCCCACCCCTGTCCACCTTCAAACGTAGGTGACGCCCTCAAGTTCTACTGTTCTTGACAAGTTGAAAGGAATTGGTATGTCTGACATTGGGTGGGATTTTACAGCCCTGCTTGAGTGAGACTGGAAATTCCTGCCCTGAGGTCAACGGACATTTCCGTTGTATGCCTTTTGCCACTCCGATTCCATGATGGGAGAGGCAGTAAAATTCCGGCAATTGTGCAGTCTCTTTTGAATCGCAAAAAGCAAATATTTATCGCCTCACAGCTTTCTCTTCTCAGACACTTCTGATTCATTTCCTGCTTTATAACTACCTCCTGCTATCTATTATTCTGCAGAATCTGAGACCCCCTTATACTTGCTTCACGCTGCCAAGTTCATGCCATGGTGAATATGGCACTGATTTCCTTCCAGACTAAACTTGCTGACGTTTGCCCTGAACGATGCCCTTCTAATCTTGTACCAGTGCAAAATCTGCCCCTTTATCAGTAGGCTTCATGCTGGTGTGATTTCAGATGTGCTGGATTATATGCAGCACCAGAGATCAAGCTGTTATCTCTATCCCTTGATCATTGGCATCTGTCAAAACATAATGGCATGATGTTCTCAGCTCTCTCGAGGGAACTGACTAAACCAAGGTCATGAATAGTTGACCTCTCTACTCTCCTGTCACATTACGTTCAGATTTTTGCTGAATGAGGCAATTCACGAGATATCACACGGCTCCAAAAGTGAATGAATCCCATTAAATGTATAATTCATAAAATTTACCTTCTTGTTTAACCCAGTTTATGCCACATGCTCCACAGTTGGAACTGCAACAAGAACTTGCATTTATACAGCTGTTCTAATGTCCAATGCATTGCTTCACGGGAGTGTAATCAGACAAAATAGTTGACCACAAGCCAATGAAGGAGGCCTGAGCACAGGCGACCAAAAGTTTGGTCACAGAGAAAAATTTTAAGGAGTGCCCGAAAGGAGAAAGGAGAGGTCAGAATAAGAAAGGGACTTGGGAACTTCAGGGTAAAATTTTACACCTCGCAGGCAGGTGCACATCCCAACATCATGGTGCACGCTGGCGAGATTTCATTAGGCGGGTGCAGGCATGGATCAGATGCCTGTCTTACAATCAATTAGATGAATGATTAAACGGATTAAAACTCCAATTGATCAGAATTTTAACGTTGTCCTTGCGACGGGGACAGCACGGTGGCACAGTGGTTAGCACTGCTGCCTCACAGTGCCAGGGACCTGGGTCCGACTCCTGGCTTGGGTCACTATGCGGAATCTGCTCGTTCTTCCCGCGTTTGCATGGGTTTCCTCCGGGTGCTCTAGTTTGCTCTCACTGTTTGAAAAATGTACTGGTGAGGTGTGTTGGCCATACCTAATTCTCCCTCAGTGTGCCTGAACAAGCACCAGAGTGTGGCGAATAGGGGATTTTCACAGTAACTTCATTGCAGTGTTAATGTACTTGTGACTATTAAATAAACTTTAACTTTAATTTTTTAAACTTGTCGCACGGGCAAAATGGGTGGGTGATCCAACAGTCATTGCTCATCTTTATTTCCAGAGTGGGGTAAAAGTCCGTGCATTGGCTGAGGAGTGAGGCGTCTGTAGGGGTGAGATGAGGGAGTGTTCTATGCTGTGGAAAGAGTGTCTTGCGTGTTGGGCACAACAACGTGTGGAACTCCGACACTGGAGCTTTGGGTCTCTCGCTGTAACCCTTTGTGCCCCGGGTCAACCCCATTAGCTGACCTGCTGAGGGGTATTGTGTATTCGGCAGGGAGCACGTCCTCCTCTCCTGAGGAGGAGAGGGAACAAAGAGTGAGGAGGAAAGCTGGTCGCAGCCAGCCCCCCCCCCAGCCCCAATCCACCACCCTCCACCCCACACTCCGGGCAGAGGTCCATGCGCAGGATGGTCAGGGTCATCAGGGAGAGCAAAAAGAACACCACTGGAAAATACCCCACGATCCAGCTGCCAGGGTGTGCAGGCAGTGGTCCAAATAACTTGACATGTCCAAGGTCCAATGTCGCAGGAGGACCCAGCTGTCAAGCGAAGCACCAGGCTTTGCAAGATGATGAGGCCAGAGGTAGCCACCAATTGTGTGGCAGGCACCGTATGCCTGTTGCTCTGAAGCTCACGGTGGCACTAAACGTTTATGCTTCTGGATCCTTCCAGGCAGCTATGGAGCCTTTCAGTCAGGTGTACACAGCTGTGTTAAGCTGGTCACTGACCCCCTGTTCAGGCATGTGAGAAAATTCACCAATTTCAGGATGGATCAGACCAGCCAGGTTGAGTGGGCAAGAGGATTCATGGCCACTGCTGTGTCCTCCCACATCCAGGCTGCCACTGATTGTACCCATGCAGCCATTAAGGTGCCAGCTGGCCAGCTGGGGGATCTTGTGAACAGAAAGGGTTTTCAATCGATGAACATTCAGACTGTGTGGTGACTGCAGGTTTCAGATCCTGCAGGTGTGTGTGCAAGGGACCTGGGCAGCTCCCATGATTCATACACTCCGGTGACACAGTGGTTAGCACTGCTGCCTCACAGTGACAGGGACTCGAGTTTGATTCCCAGCTGGGGTCACTGTCTTTGCAAGGTTTGCATGTTCTCCCAGTGTCTGCATGAGTTTCTTCCAGGTGCTCTGGTTTCCTCCCACAGTTTAAAAGATGTACTGGTTACGTGCATTGGCTATGTGAACTTCTCCTTCAGTGTACCCAAGCACGTGATGGAGTGTGGCGACAAGGGGATTTTCACTGTAACTTCATTACAGTGTTAAGTCAGCCTACTTGTGACTAATAAATAAACTTTAAGCTTTAACTTTTCAGGCTATGCATTCCAGATAGTAATTTGCTTCATAAAATAATCCTCCCCTGTTTCTTTAGTCAATTACATTAAATCTGTGCCTGTGTATACTGACCCCAGTCTTTCCCCTGACACATCAAAGCCCTAAATTGAGATCACCTTTAACATCAGCTGAGAGTTGAGATTCTCACAGACCAAAGGTCTCCTTGGTTGGCACGACGTGATCCTTAGAAATGTATTGACTCAAAGGTGGGCGGTAAGCTTCTAGTTGTGTTCTACCCTGCATCTCATAGAACATAGAACAGTGCAGCACAGTACAGGCCCTTCAGCCCTCGATGTTGTGCCGAGCTATGTCCAAACCCAAGATCAAGCTATCCCACTCTCAAGTGTTGTCACAGATTTGACAGTCACCTCTCTTCTCTTCCATCTTCACATCAATTACAATCGAATCTGTTACAAATATCTCAAAAATTGCAATGCGTTTGCACCCCTGATTTTTTTGAAATATTTGTTTATGGAATGTGTGCAAGGCCAGCATTAATTGTTCATCCCTAACTGCCAATGAGAAGGAGGTGGTGAACTGCCTTCTTGAACCACTGCAGTTCATCTAGTCTAGTTACACTCACGGTGCTATGAGTGACAGTGAAAGAACAGAGATATAGGTTGGAATTTTACTGCCCTGCCCACCACGGGAATCAGAGTGGGATGAACAATAAGAAAGTCTGTTGACCTTGGGTGGGATTTTACGGTTTTGGGACAAGCAGGGCCATAAAACCCCACCCACAGTCCTGAGCCAGGATGCTGTGTGACTTGGAGGAAAGCTTGCAGATTGTGTTTCCGTGAATCTGCTGCCGATGTCCTTCTAGGTGGTGAACAGCAGGGGTTTGGAAGGTGCTGTTGAACTTGATGAGTTCCTGCAGTGCATCTTCACTGCTGTCACTGTGCAGCAGTGGTGGAGGGAGTGAATGTTTAAGGTCATGGATAGGGTGCTCATCTAATGAGCTGCTTTGTCCTGGATGGTGTTGAGCATTGATGGAGTTGCATTTATCCAGTCATGTGGAAAGTAATCCTTTACATGGAAACATAGAAACTAGAAGCAGGAGGAGGCCATTTGGCTCTTTGGGCCTGCTCCACCATTCATTTTGATCATGGCTGATTATCAAATTCAATATCCCAATCCCCCCTTCCCCCCGTATCCCTTGATCCCTTTCGCCCCAAGAGCTATCTCTAATTTCTTCTTGAAACCAGACAATATTTTAGCCTCAACTACATTCCATGATAGTGAATTCCACACATTCACCACCTTCTGGGTGAAGACATTTCTCCTCACCTCAGTTCTAAAAGGATTATCCCTTATCCTCAAACTATGACCCCTAGTTCTGAACTCCCCTACCATAGGGAACATTCTTTCTGAATCTATCCTGTCTAACCCTATTAGAATTTTATAAGTTTTACATTCCTGGGATTTGCCCTGTAGATGGTGGACAGGCTTCAGGGAGTTAACTGCATATTTCGCAGACTCTGACATATTCTTGTAGCCACAGTCTTTATATGGATGGTGCCATTCAATTTCTAGTAAGAAATCTCACCACAGCAGGTTAAAATCCAACAGGTTTATTTGGAATCACTAGCTTACGGAGCACTGCTCCTTCATCAGATTGATGGAATTGTATTTATCCCGTCATGTGGAAAGTAATCCTTTACGTAGAAACGTAGAAACTAGAAGCAGGAGTAGGCCATTCGGCCCTCTGAGCCTGCTCCACTGTTCATTTTGATCATGGCTGATCATCAAGTTCAATATCCTGATCCCCCCCTTACTCCCATATCCCTTGATCCCTTTAGTCCCAAGGGCTATATCTAATTCCTTCTTGAAAACTTTGGAGCAGTGCTCTGAAAGCTCGTAATTCCCCAAATAAACTTGTTGGACTTTAAGCTGGTGTTGTGAGACTTCTGACTGTGTCCGCTGCAATCCAATGCTGGGATCTCCACATCATTCAACTTCTAGTCAATGGTAACCTCCAGGATGTTGATAGCGAGTGATTGTGATGGTAATTCTATTGAGTGTCAAGACACAACCATCTTAACCTAATAAAAGCAATGACTCAGTTTCATTCAGCTATAGGACCGGGTCTCTGCTTTTTTAACCATAAATATTCATTCTTGATCTCTTGGTGCAATACATTGTTATTTGTGGGATCTTGCTGTGCTTCAGATTGTTGATGTGTTTCCTACACAATAACTGACTGCATTTCAAAAGTACTTCATTGGCTATAACGTGCTTTGGAATGTCCTGAAGTAGTGAAAGGCTGCATATTAGTTTTAGATTTCCAGGATGCGTAATCATAGAATCATTGAATCACTACAGTGCAGAAGGAGGCCATTTGGCCAATCAGATCTGTGCCAACAACAATCCAACCCGGGCCCTACTCCGGTAACATCACGCATTTACCCTGCTAATCCTCCTAACATAGTCAAGTTAGTATGACCAGTCCGCCTAACCTGTACATCTTTGGGCTGCGGGAGGAAACCGGAGCATCTGGAAGAAACCCACGCAGACACGGGGAGAATGTGTAAACTCCACGCATTTACCCGAGGCTGGAATTGAACCTGGGTCCCTGGCATGGTGAGGCAGCATTGCTAACCACTGTCGCCCCTTAAAGTTTTGCTTTTATGCAGTGGAAATGAATCTGTTCTGAGCATCTACCATTCATTGTCACACCCAATCGCCCACCTACCCTAGCTTGCCGCTGGTTCCAGCTATGGGCCTAATTTCTATGCTGCGCAGCATTAAAATGCTTTAAACTTGCACCGCAAACAGGGAATATGGACCATAATGTAAAGTGGTTTGGCCCAAGGCAACTCCACAATAAGCAGACAGTAGAAATGGAGCTATGAGCTTAATAAACAGAAAGAAAAATGAACTCATTTCAGGGTCCTTAAACTTCCACTCCATTTGAGGTTGGGCTACCAAACTATGAGGACTCTGCGCGTATTGATTTCTACACTGTCGGCTAAGATAAATTGATGGCCTCACAGTGGAAATTACCCTTGGCCATTTACTGCTCCCCAAGTAAAAGTAATCAGTTTGATTGATAAACAAGGACCCAGTTAAAACAAGCTTAATGAATATCTGTTTGTCCGCACCTTCCTATAAAAAAACGTGTGTTCTGTAATAAGAGAATATCTGGTGCTCTAAAGTACATCTTAAAAAACACACACACATAGTGGAGAGACTGTCTGCAATTGATTGTAAGAATTTGAATATGGTTTTTGTTTTAAATCTAGAAATGAAGAGCGGACATCAATAAAAATGACCATGAAAATGTTGGTTTCTTTTCAATGGGTGGGTTCGATTCTGGCCTTGGGTCACTGTCCATGTGGAGCTTGCACGTTCTCCCGTGTCTATGTGGGTTTACTCCAGGTGCTCCGGTTTCCTCCCACAGTCCAAAGATAAAGTCAATTTGTCACAAGTAAAGCTTACATTAACACTGCAATGAAGTTATTATGAAATTCCCCTAGTCACCACATTCTAGCACCTGTTCAGGTCAATGCACCTAACCAGTATGTCTTTGAGACGGGGGGAGGAAACTGAAGGCAACCCATGCAGACATGGGGAGAACGTGCAAACTCTACACTGACAGTGACCAAAGCCAGGAATCGAGCCCAGATCCCTGCCACTATGAGGTAGCCGTGCTAACCACTGTGCCACCATGGTTAGGTGTGTTAGATGTGCTAAATTGCCCTTTTGTATCCAAAGATGTGTAAATTAGGGGATTATCGAGGTAAATATGTCGGGTTATGGGGATCGGGCCTGGGTGAGGTGCTTTGTCGGAGAGTCGGTGAGACCCAATAGGCTGAATGGCCTCCTTCTGCACTGTAGGCATTCTATGATCCTATGAGTTTCTATTGCTCATGACATCGTGCGGTTGGTGAGGAGGATGGAAGTGACTGGATGTGAAGGGTGAGGGAAAGTGATGTGTCAATTTGTGCAGAGAGAGAGAGGAAAGTCACAAGTAGTCTGTTATACCTTGCCTAAGCAGCTAGATCAGTCCACTTCTCTTAGGCATTGACAAGCAACTTGTGTAACAACCCTTATTCCAGGGCACTTCACAGCTCTGTTCTCAAACAACGAGCTACATTAAGAAATATTAAATTTAGATAGGTGACCAAAAGAGGCAAGTTTTAAGGAGTGTCTGAAAGGAGGAGAGAAGTGCAGAGAGGAGGACACAAAGAGAATCAAGGGCTATTGGGATAGTTTGAGAAAGTAGAGTTAAGCAAGAGGTTCAGCCGGTTTTAGATGAGAAATTTCCTCCAGTCAGATATTGGAAAGACACAAAGAATCCAAAGAATAAAATCCCTATGGTGCAGAAGGAGGCCATTCGGCCCATCAAGTCTGCACCAACCACAATCCCACCCAGGCCCTATTCCTGCAACCCCACACACTTATCCTGCTAATCCCCCGACACTAGGGACAATTTAGCAGGGCCAGTCAACCTAACCCACATATCTTTGGAATGTGGGTGGAAATCGGAGCATCTGGAAGAAACCCACACAGACACGAGGAGAATGTGCAAACTCCACATAGACAGTGACCCGGAACTGAATCTGGGTCCCTGGCGCAGTGAGGCAGCAGTGCTAACCACTGTAGCATTGTGCTGCCCATTGAATTGAATTCATTGGCCTGAATGGAGGCAGAAATTGAGCAAACCTTCCATGTTTCACCCATCCAAAGTTCTGCTACCTCTGTATTAACTTGCACCATTCATAGATCACACCTGTACTCGCTCATCTCCTTGTCATTGGTACTGATTGGCGAAGCAGACTTGAGAGGCTGCATGTTCCATTCCTGTTCGTAGTAATTATGATCTCCCCTCGCCTGGCAACCCCTTCCAGTTACTGACCTGCCAGGACTGATCCAATAATCAAACTCCTGAATTCTTGCTCCCTAAAGGTGGTGATTTCTGCCAGGTTCAAATGGGAATCTAAGCCTCGGATACAACCATGAGGTCTCTGAGAGTTAAAACTTCTTCAGGCTTCATAGTGCGAGCTTGTTGCTCACCCAGGCCAGACATACGCGGAACAATTCTACCCAGCCTCTGCCTTAAGTTTAAATCCTTGCCCTGCCTAAGGTTGGGCACCTGGATCCATGGCTGCTGTTCCACAGTGCAGGTGGTGAGACTATTGGCAGGAGATTCGATCCTGGTTCTCACACCTTGGCCTAATTTTCCTGCTTGCCATGGGAATTGGCACGGGCGGGATGGATACTCTGACGGGCAAGTAAAAAGGTCCAGTGACCTCACAGGGAGGGAGTGGAATTTCTGAGTCTGAGGTGAGTGGGATGGGAAAATTTTGTCCTTTGGCTTTGTGTACTATGGGACCTAAGCTCTACAATTCCCTCCCCAAACCTGTCTGACTCTCTTCTCTCATTTAAGATGCTCCTATGAACACCACTCTTTGGCCATTGGTCCAATCTCTCCCAGCGGTGTCAAATTCTCCTTCATATTGCATCTGAAAAGCAGCTTGGGACTTTCTATTATGTGGCAGGAGCTTTTTAAGGTAGCACAGTGGTTAGCACTGCTGCTTCACAGCTCCAGGGTCCTGGGTTCAATTCCTGGCTTGGGTCACTGTCTGTGTGGACTTTGCACTTTCTCCTCATGTCTGGGTGGGTTTCCTCCCACAGTCCAAAGATGTGCGGGTTAGGTTGATTAGCTGTGCTAAGAAATTGCCCCTTAGTGTCTAGGGATGTGTAGGTTGGAGGGATTAGTGAGTATAATGTGTAGGGATATGGGGGTAGGGCCTAGGTGGGATTGTGTTCAGTGCAGACTCGATGGGCCGAAGAGCCTCTTTCTGCACTGTAGGGTTTGATGATTCTATGAAATACAAGTTGTTGCTTTTGTTGTTGTAACCTATGCAATCTGCCCTCATAATTTAACCCTTTTGACTCTGCTCTCGTTCTGATACCCTTGAGTGCTCGTGTGACCTGGCAAGGCAGACAAGGCAATATTCTGGAGAGTGACTTATCGGCCACTGGCAATGGAGTGCATACCAGCACATAATATACAAGCTGTCAGCACAGCTGTTTTACGTCTCTGGTTCTTTATGTTATCAAGCAGAAGTCAGAAGCCGTATTTCCAAACAAGAACACTTTATTTTATGAGCACTTTTAGTGTCCTGGGTCGAGCTCTGTTACCATCTTTCACGGTGAGTGATACTGCGCACGGATTTATGGTGCCGGCAATGTTCTGCCTGTGTGCCAGATAGGAATCTATGGGAATGATAATTCCTGCTCACTGCTCCTGATGTTATTGGATTGTTGAGAACTGGACATTGGAGATGAAAGAGCATAAAATGTGAATGAAACCAACCCAATTTCGCCCCCCCCCACCACCTTTTCTGTTACCTAAATGGATGTAAAAGCAAGTGGGCTCTATTCTTTATTGTCCAACTTCAGTACATTATTCTCCTTTAACTAAACAACCTGCCCTTCTGGCTTCCAATCTGAGCCTGTTTAGAATTTCCAAAATTCCATTCTATCCTTGTTTTTATTCATTCTGAGACATGGCCTTCACTGGCAAGTTCAGCGTTCAGCCCTGACGATGGGTTATCTAGACTCGAAACATTGGCTCTATTCTCTCTCTGCAGATGCTGTCAGATTTTCCAGCAGTTTTCTGTTTTTGTTTCAGATTCCAGCATCCGCAGTATTTTGCCTTTATCCCAGCACTCATTGCCCAATCCTAATTGCCCTCAGAAAGACGGTGGTGAGCTGCCTTCTTGAGCCTCTGCAGTCCCTGGGATGTAGCTACTCACAGTGCTGTTAAGGAGGAAATTCCAGCATTTTGACCCAGCGATACTGAAGGAACAGTAATATAGTTCCGTCGCCTATTTCCAGTTTTGTCACATCGCTCACCTCTGCCCTTAGCTGAAGTCGGCTGCTGTTGAAAGCCTCATCTGTGCCTTTGGGCAGCATGGTGGCACAGTGGTTAGCATTGCTGCCTCACAGCGCCGGGGATCTGGGTTCAATTTCAGCCTTATGTGACTGTGTGGAGTTTTTTGTGTTCTCCCCATGTCTGCATGGGTTTCCTTTGGGTGCTCTGGTTTCCTCCCACAGTGCAGGTAAGGTGGATTGGCCATGCTAAATTGCCCCTTAATGTCCAAATGTATGTAGGGTGATTAGTCATGGTAAAAATGTGTGGGGTTATGGGGACAGGATGGTGGAGAAGGCCTGGGTAAGATATTCTGGCAGAGAGTTGGATGCAGACGGGATGAATGGCCTTCTTCTGCACTGCTGGGATTTTGTGATTCTGTTACCTCTGCTATTCCAATGCTGTCCTATGGGAGGGTACAAAGGCTCCCATTTTGTATCCTCTGGAAACTTGAGCTCATCCAAAACTCTGCTACCGAAATCCTAACTCAAATTCCTCATGACCTCACCCATTCCTATCCCAGTATACCCCTCCAGCCCTGTGCCACTCCAAAATGGAAGAGATGTAGTGATATTATCACTGGACTAATAACCCAGAGACCCAGGGTAATGTCAGGGGACACAGATTCAAATCCTATCACGGCAGATGGCAAAATTTGAATTCAATAAAAATCTGGAATTAAAAGTTTAATACAGTCATAGAGGTTTGCAGCATGGAAACAGGCCCTTTGGTCCAATTTAGCCATGCCATCCTTTTTTTTAAACCCCTAAGCTAGTCCCAACTGCTCGCATTTGGCCCATATCCCTCTATACCCATCTTACCCATGTAACTGCTAAATGCTTTTTAAAAGATAAAATTGTACCTGCCTCTATGACTGCCTCTGGCAGCTTGTTCCAGACACTCACCACCCTCTGTGTGAAAAAATTGACCCTCTGGACACTTTTGTATCTCTCCCCTTAAACCTATGTCCTCTAATTTTAGACTCCCCTACCTTTAAAAGGTATAGACTATCCCGCTGATTTATGCCCCTTATTATTTTATAGACCTCTATAAGATCACCCCTCAGCCCTCTACACTCCAGAGAAAAAAAATCCCAGCCACTCCTCATAACTCAAACCATCAAGTCCCAATAGCCTCCTAGGACATCTTTCCTAGACTCTTTCTAGTTTAATAGTATTATTTCTATAATAGGATGACCAAAACTCCACAGTATTTCAAGTGTGGCCTTACCAATGTCTTACACAACTTCAACAAGACGTCCCAACTCCTGTATTCAATGTTATCGATGAAGCCATTGTCGATTGCCATAAAAACCCATCTGGTTCATTAATGTTCTTTAGGGAAGGAAATTTGTCACCCTTATCTGAGCCGACCATACGATGCCAGACCCACAGCAATGTGGTTGACTCTTAAATGTCCTCATGGATGGGCAATAAATGCTGGTCCAGACAGTGACACTCATATCCCACGAATGAATGAAAAAGCAAGCCTTTCTGCCTCCAATCCTAGCTTCTTACACGTCCATGAACTTCTACATTCCACAAGTAACAGCTTCCTTCATTTCCCCGGGAACTAGGTTCTGGAATTACCTTTCTTAATCATCCCTTCTTCCTCACTTTCCTTCTTTAAGGTATTCCTTAAAATCTGTGGCTTGGACCAAGCACTTTGGTTGTCTGTCCTGGTATCTCCTGCTGTGGTTTGGTGTTAAAGTTAGCTTGATAAACTCCTGTACAACTCTTTGGGAGATATTAATTGTGCTATATAAATGAGAGTTGGTGCTTTTGCCCAAGCGTGCCAGTAATCCCAGCAACAAGAAAATCTGCTCCCAGATAATTGAGTTGGCTTTAGAATAACAAGTTACCTTTCTATTTCCTAAGTTTTTCAAACTCTGTTCAAGTTAAAGGTTAACTACCTTTGAGTAAGATTATGCCAGCTCCTTTACCTAGCCTGAAATATTTGGCACAACTGAAATACCTCATATCTTCCTTGCTAAAATATCATAAACAGCCAATAAACTACCAAAACCTCTTTACTCAGAGAGTGGTTAGATTGTAGGACTCTTTCACACAGGAAGTAATAGAGACAAATACACTTATGGTGAAGTTAGATAACCACAGGACAGGCAATAGTCTAGTAATAATGGTATTATTACTAGATTATTAATTCAGAAATTCAGCTAATGTTCTGGGGACCCTGGCTCGAATCCTGCCACAGCAGACGATGGAGTTTGAATTCGATTGAAAAAGATCAATGGAAAATTCAATGGGAGAAATATTAAGAATCTACTGATGACTGTGAAACCATTGTCGATTGTTGGAAAAACCCATTTGGTTCACTAATGTTCTTTAGAGCAGGAAATCTGCCATCCTTACCCAGTCTGGCCTACATGGGTGCCAGAGGCACAGCAATGTGGTTCACTCTCAACTGCCCATGGACAACAAATGCTGGCCAGCCAGCAACACCCATACCCCACGAATGAATAACAAAAAATAAGCTTGAAAGGAATAGAAGGATATGCTGATAGGGTGAGATGAAAAGAAGTGGGCGGTAGTTTGTGTGGAGGATTAATACCAACATACAACAGTTGGGCTGAATGGCCTTTTTCTGTGTTGTAAATTCTTGACAACATGTTGTAATCTCCAACCTTGACAACATGCCTTCTGGCCACACTCCCTCCCCCCTCCAATTTCTTACAAATTTGTTGCTCTTCAAAGCAGTTCCCCAAAGATCCCAATGCCCCAATTAAATTTTGCCCTTCCTCACAATAATGTGCAAAGCACAAATTAATTCATACACACACCCAGGGAGGTGATGACCTAGTAGCATGATCGCTAGACTATTAACCCAGAAACTCAGCTAATGTTCTGGGGATCTTGGTTCGAATCCTGCTATGGCAGATAGTGAAATTTTAATTCAAGTAATTGCCCTGGCCATTATACCTTTTCTCGACAAACATCACTAAACCAACCAATGATTTGATTATTAGCATATTGATGTTTGTGGGAACTTGCTGTGCACAAATTGGCTACCATACTCTTGTGGATGTGGGAGGCACTGGTTAGCACTGCTGCCCCACAGCGCCAGGGACTCAGGCTGAATTCCAGCCTCGGGTTACTGTGCACTTTCTCCCTGCATCTGCATGGGTTTTCTCTGGGTGCTCTGGTTTGCTTCCACAGTCCAAAGACGTGTGAGTGAGGTGGATTGGCCATGCTAAATTAACCCTCATGTCAGGAGCATTAGCAGGGTAAATATGTGGGGTTTTGGGAAGAGGGCCTGGGCGGGGTTGTGGTCAGTACAGACTCAATGGGCCAAATGGTCTCCTTCTGTACTGTAGGGATTCTGTGGTTCTATTCTTCATACATTACAAAAGTGAATATTTGCAATTGAAAAGTGCTTTCACATATCCTGAAGTCTTGAATTGTGTTATATAAAAACTGAAGCCTGTCTTCAAATACCAGCCATCGCTATTTGAGGGCTCTGCTTCACCAGATGTTCCACACTTCCAATACTGCTCAGTGAGTAAACTCCGGGCATCAGTTTTCACCTCTGGTACCTGGCATTAGTTGGGCAGTGGGGGCCTCGAATTAGGGGTGAGTGGCCCCTTAATCCCATGAAAGAGACAGAATGTAAATGGGATTTCACCACTGGGCAACACAAAAGCTATTTTTTTTTCTAATGTATAAATTAGAACCCCGTTTGCTATTAAAACTGGTATTGTTCTTAAAGCAGAGAAGGTTGAAGGGAGATAAAATGCGGCTATTCAAATTTATGGGCAATTTTGATGGGCTAAATTGGGAAAAATGGTTTCCACTGCCAAGTAAGTTTGTAACCAGAAGACAGGGTTAATATAATTGGTATCAGAACCAGAGGGAAAATGAAGAGACATGTTTCCAATGCTGTTATGATTGAGAATGCAATACTTGTAAGATGTTGGAATCAGACTCTATAGGCATTTTGAAAATGCAATGCCTTTTGTGAAAATTCTGTGATTGTAACTGGTTTGAGCACATGCTGTGTACACTCTGGCAAGCTCAGCGGGCAATAGAGCCAAGACAATCTGAAGGAATGGGAGTTCCTTAAACCACTAGAGCTTCTTAGCAATCATAGAATCCTACAGTGCAGAAGGAGGCCACTCGGCCCATTGAATCTGCACCAACCACACTCCCATCCAGGCCCTATCCCCATAAGCTCATGCATTTACGCTCGTTAGTCTCTCCGATAATAAGGGACAATTTAGTGTGGCCAATCCACCTGACCTGCAATCCTTTGGACTGTGGGAGGAAATCGGAGCACCCGGAGGAAACACATACGGACACGGGGAGAATGTGCAAACTCCACACAGACAGTGACCCTCACTGGGAATCAAACCCAGGTCCCCGGCAGTGCTAATCACTGTGCCACCTGTGCTGCCCATGTTAGCTGAGCAGCCCATTTGGCACCACCCACATGCTGGCCAAATGTTAATGCCTCAAAACTGCCTCTTAGCCATACGGATACATAGCAACAGGAGGAGGCCATTCAGCCCATTAGGCCTTTTCCATCATACAATTAAGTCACGTCTGACATTTGTCTCAAGTGCATCGACCCAGTTTGGTCCTGAGACCTTTCATTCCAGCAAAGATCGATCAAAACCCAAATTACTGCAGATGTTGGAAATCTGAAATAAAAACAGAAAATGCTGGAAACACTCCGCAGGTCTGGCAGCATCAGCTGGGAGAGGGAAACAGAGTTAACTCTTCAATAGCCTTTCACCAGAACAGGTGACAGGTTACTGATCTGAAACAGTAACTCTGTTTCTCTGACTGATTAACTGTTGTGTTTCCCTGCGCCGTTCATCGAAGTTTTTGAATAAGTGCAAGTTTTTTCATTCACACTATGGATGACTGACTGAAACACGGACATCTAGCAGTCCCTATCTTGTGCTTTTGTAATTTCATGCTAAAATATTTTAACAGCGATATGGCCCAACAAGTCAATTTCCTCACGTTTGGAACAGGAATTGTCAGATAGCTATCAACATCATTAATGTGCAAATTTATTTCATGTTTTGACATTGGGAGGTAGGCTGTCTCATGTGGGGTCAATGCCTTACCTTGCTTTGTAGTTTCCTATCATCCTACGGATCTCCAGATCACAAGCTAATGATGATTTATGAAGACCATTTGATATATCCATCTGTTCAAACCTTTCCTCTAGGATAGGCAAGTTATTCATTGTCCACCGATTGGCCAACAAACAAAATTTGTATTCTCTTTAAAGGCTGCATCATGTTCTTTCACATATTTTCAGCTATGTTCATTCTCTCCCAAGACTGATGTAATCATTTTTTTATGAATTAAGTATTAACATCACTGTGCCAGCCAATGAGTTGGAGATGGGCAGGGCAGTCCTTGCAGCAAATGGTGTCTATACGATGAGACTCTGCGGGAGGAATCCTGCCAGCCCTGTAATATGGTTGACTGTTACAAAATGTCCTAAAAGGTCATTCAGGCCAAGGGCAATTTGGGATTCACATTATGCATTAATGATTTGGAAGAGGGAACTGAATGTATTATCTCCAAATTTGCTTATGATACATAGTTGGGTGGGAGGGTAAGCTGGAGAAGGATGCAGAGATGCTTCAGCGTGATTTGGACAGACTATGTGTGTGGGCATCTGCATGGTAAATCCAGTATAATGTGGATATATGTGAGGTTATCCACTTTGGTAGCAATAATAGGAAGACAGGTTATTACTTGAATGGGTGTAAATTGAGGGAGGTGGATACTCAACAAGGCCTTGGAGTCCTTGAGTGTCAGTCACTGAAAGTAAGCGTGCAGGTACAGCAGGCATTAAAGAAGGTAAATGGCACGTTAGCCTGCATAGCGAGAGGATGTGAGTATAGGGATGTTTTGCTACAATTGTACTGGGCGTTGTTGAGGCCACACCTAGATTATTGTGTGCAGTTATGGTTTACTTATTTGAGGAAGGATGTCCTTGCTATAGAGGTAGTACAGCGACGGTTTACCAGGCTGATTCCTGGGGTGGCAGGTCTGTCATATGAGGAGAGACTAAGTCAGTTAGGATTATATTCACCGGAGCTTAGAAGAGTAAGAGGGGATCTCGTAGAAGCTAGTAAAATTCTAACAGGGTTAGACAAGGTAGATCAAAAAGAAAGTTCCCGATGGTGGGGAAGTCCAGAACTAGGGGTCATAGTTTCAGGATAAGGGGTAAATCTTTTAGAACTGAGGTGAGGAGAAATTTCTTCACCCAGAGGGTGAATGTATGGAATTCACTACCACAGAAAGTAGTTGAGGCCAAAACGTTATCTGTTTTCAAGAAGAAATCAGATATAGCTGTTGGGGTTAAAGGGATCAAGGGATATGTGGGGGGAAGGAGGGATAAGGATAATGAATTTGATGATCAGCTATGATCATAATGAATGGCAGAGCAGGCTCGAAGGGCCGAATGGCCTAATACTGCTTCTGGTTTCTATGGGCATTAAATGCTAGCCCAACAAGCAATGCCCACATGCCATGAATGATTTTTTTAAAAAGTAGATTAGGAGGCAAGGCTGGGAGCAAACATTACAATTAACGGATCAGATTGGCTCCCCAATGCTTCGCACCTCCGAGTGATCTTGCCCAGCAGTGATAGATCATCAGTTAGGGTCTGGTACTACCAGAAATCTCCCTGAGTTGGACAGGCCTCCCCACCCCACAACCCCTGACCTCCATCCCCTCCACCACTGAGTTAGGAGGTTAGCAGCAACTAGGGAACAGCCTATAGGAGAGCCATTGGTCCCTGATCTCAGAGGGCCCAATATTATGCTGCATGATTGCAAAGGCTGGAGGATGGGCTCTGACCATATTCCAGTTACGAGAATTCCCCTCCAAACTGATGGGACTAAATGTTGTGGACCCTCTGTATTTTCAAACCGTAGGGCAGGCTGCCGAGGGTGCCTCCACTCTGTAATGCCCTCGTGATCCCCTTACTCTTCCAGTGGGGCTGCCATCCATCGAGTACTTCGAGCCCACTGATTGGATATTCTATAATGGTAACCTAGCCACCATCCTTAATCGAACAACAAATACGGAAATGGCCCCATAATTGACCATCTCCTGGAAGAAAGCCCTTGTAGGCCACATCCGACACACAGGGGTGGGGGGGTGGGGGGTGGAATCAGGTTCCAGAAATGCTTCCTATAGCTGATATTTCAAAATGCATCCTAACTCTGCCATACGTGCTGCAGTGACACAACTTTTGACCATAACTGTAATAAAGTCACTCAAGATGCACACAACCATCTTTTCAACACTATGAAGTGGAGGAAAATTACATTTTACGAACCAATTGGAATCCCTTTCAGCTGCAAGCAACTACCTGATTGATAAAAGCAAATTACTGCGGATGCTGGAATATGAAACCAAAAGAGAAAATGCTGGAAAATCTCAGCAGGTCTGGCAGCATCTGTGAAGAGAGAAAAGAGCTGGCGTTTTGAGTCCAGATGACCCTTTGTCAAAGCTGGTCAACCCTTTGACAAAGGATCATCTGGACTCGAAATGTCAGCTCTTTTCTCTCCTTACAGATGCTGCCAGACCTGCTGAGATTTTCCAGCATTTTCTCTTTTGGTACCTGATTGATAGAAGGTTTACTGACTCTGTTTGCTGTCATTCCTACCTTAAATCCTATCCACTGTGGTGTCAATGCTTAGCTTGAAGAATGATGGTGAATGTCTTTCTATTCATTTGTGGGACATTGGTGTCACTGGCTAGCCAGCACTTCATAGCATCATAGAGTCCACACAGTGCAGAATTGGCCCATCGACCTGCACTGACCACAATCCCACTCAGGCCCTATCCCCGTCACCCCATGTATTTACTCCACTAATCCCCCTGAAACTAAGGGGAAATTTAGCGTGGCCAATCAACCTAAACTGCACACTTTTGGCGTGTGGGAAGAAACCAGGGTGCCCGGAGGAAACCACATAGATACGGGGAGAATGTGCAGAATCCACATAGTCACCTAAGGCTGGAATTGAACTTGGGTCCCTGGCGCTGTGAGGCAACAGTGCTGACCACTGTGCCACCCTAGTTGCCCATTTATTGCCCATCCCTAGTTGTCTGAGCTCAGTTGAGAGTCAACCACATTGCTGTGGCTCTGGAATCACTTGTACGCTACACCAAGTAAAGACAACATATTTCCTTTCCTAAAGGACATTAGTGAACCAGATGGGTTTTTCTGACAATGGTTTCATGGTCATCAGTAGATTCTTAATTCCAGATTTTCTTTATTGAATTCAAATTCCACCATCTGCTGTGGCGGGATTCAAACCTGGGTCCCCAGAACATTAGCTGAGTTTCCGGATTAATAATCTTGCTATAATATCACTGGATCATCGCCTGTGCTGTGTGGAGGTGTAAGATTTTTAGAATGAAGTCATGTAATTGATTTGTCTGTGTACGAAATCTTCAATCACCATAACCAGTCACCCTGCTCGAATGACCACTGCACTGGAAGAAACAAAAAGTTAGGAGTTAGTGCAGCTTTCTTTGCAACTTTTGACCAGTCGCCGTGAAAATTGATTCAGTCGTACTTGGAGGGTTAATTCTTAAACCTAATTCTCCAGTGTCGCCTTATTCATTGCATCAAACAATGATGTACAATACAGCTGCGGAATGTTCAAGGAACTCCTGGAATTCAGTTAATTAAGCACATCAGTTTCTTAATGTGATCAATTTTAATTAAACGGAATTTTAATTGAGATCCTAGTGGTCTGCGGAGAGCAGTCGGTAGTTCTGCAAAGCATGTGCTGCAAGTGCGACTGGCTTCACTTCAGATTTGCAGGCACCTAATTAAAATGGATAGATTCTGAAGCCTTTGTACTCAAGTGGTTTTCATTTCATGACTATTAATGATTTTAATGAACTGAACTAATTCAGCAGTTTCCATCTCCCTGTGTTAAGCCACTGATCATCACAACTTTAGTCCGATAATGAGTTTCCATTTCCTTATAGTGGCAATTGATCGCATTGAACGATTTGTGTCGCAGCCCAGAAAACACATCCCGGGTCAGTAAATGAAAGCTGTTCTTTACCTCGCATTTGAGCTGCAGGTGATTAAATTTTACTCGTGCCGCAGATTTATCATCTGGAAATTTCTTTTATTATAGGGAGCCTGTGTAAATTCATTTCCGCCAATCATTCGACTGCATTTTACTATTTATCGTTGTTGGGCATTGTGCAGTGCATTCAAAAGAACTAAGTAAGCCTGCTTCAGAAAAAAGGCATATTCTTTCTTTCACTCTGCCTCCATTTCTATCCCCATCACTCTCTCTATCTACTTATCCAAACCAATAATCAGTAGTATGATAGAATAGTTCCCCCATATGCAATGGAGACAGTGGCAGTAACAAAAGAGTTAAAGATAGTGGCAGCAGTGTGTACCATCCAGAAGATGCTCTGCAGCAACTGGTAAGGTTCTTTTGACAGCACCTTCCAAACCCATGACCTCTACCACCTAGAAGGACAAGGGCAGCAGCTGCACAGGCACTATATCGCATACAAGTTCCCCTCCAAGCTACACGCACCATCCTGATTTGGAATTATATCACCATTCAATCACTATCACTGGGTCAAAATCCTGGAAGTCCCTTCCTAACAGTGTGTACCGACACCACGCAGACTGCAAGGGTTCAAGAAGGTGGCTCTCCATCATCTTCTCAAAGACAAATAAGGATGGGAAATATATGCTGGCCATGCCAGTGACACCCACAACCCAAGAATGAATTAAATGTATGACCATCTGTGTTGGGAAACTGGTTACAAGAAATCCAAACTGATCCAGACAAGATTCAAACTATCGCAAAATACTGCAGATACTGGAAATCCGAAATAAAAACAGAAAATGCTGGAAATATTCAATAGATCAGACAGCATCTGTGGAGAGAGATAATTGGATAAATCGTGGAGTAAAGTGGGCTAAGTTAATGGTTTTGGGTCAATGACCTTACATCAGACCAACAAAGGAAAATGAGAAAATCTTTGCCTTTCAAGATCTCAAGGCCATCCAAAATAGCAAATGAAGTAGATTGATATAAAGTAGAGAATGCAGCAGGCCATTGGCACAAAGCCTGGCCCCACAAATATTAGGCTGCATTAGTGAGACATAGTCATAGAGTCAGAGAGGTTTACGGCACAGAAACAGGTCCTTTGGTCCAACTTGTCCATGGCGACCTTAGTGTTTTAATGGCTAAACTAGTCCCAATTGCCCGCGTTTAGCCCATGACCCCTCAAGTTTGATTCACAGCATGGGTCACTGTCTGTGTGCAGTTTGCACATTCCCCCTGTGTCTGCGAGGGTTTCCTCCAGGTGCTCCGGTTTCCTTCCATGGTCTGAAAGACGTGTCGATTAGGTGCATTATCCATGCTAAATTCTCCTTCAGTGCACCCAAACTAGCACCAGAGTGTGGCGAGTAGGGGATTTTCACAGTGGCATCATTGCAGTGTTAATGTAAACCTACTTGTGGTACGAATAGATAAACTTTACTTTTCCTCCCACATCAAAATTGCCGGGAGACAGAGCTCGCCATTGACTTTTATGATGGGTGCATGTTACAGATGAAGTGATCTTCAAGGGCAATGTGGGTACTGTATAACTTGGCACTACGTCTGCCATCCAGAGTAATGAAGGCACAACTCATGTGGGAAGTGATGATTTCTGCAGCATCCCAGGAGGGGGTGGAAATGTGAGTGGAAAGAGATCAGAATAAAAATAATTATTGAGTAAGGATACAAATGTGCTCATAAAGTTTAAGCACCAAAACCTAGCTCTGTGACAAGTGTAGGAAGATTCACCAGCCTGTGTGGCAAAGCCTGGCATCAGTATGACTGATTAAATCCACTGGGACAGTAACTGGAAGACTCCATGCACAAAGGCAGAGAGCGGTTAGTGGACAAAATGCTGCTGGGAAGAAAAATTTGGACATGTTAACCATGACGCATTCTTTGACAAAGTGAAGGAGTCTGTCTGGATGAAGTGAAAAGGACTTACGTGCAAAGACACCTTGGAGGACGATAAACCCATCCAACTTAAACATTACTGCCATTGTAAATATAAAACAGAGACCGCTAAAATGAAACCTGGTTGCTCTGGGTAATAATAGTTGAAGTAACTCTGTGATTGTAGGTGCAAGTAAGCCTGAAAATAGCTGTAAGCTTCATTAGCCAATTCACACATTAACAGGTTCATAGATTCCTGCTATTAAAACAGGGGCATTAAACTCTTGTTTTAAATGAAATTTATTAAAAGAAAGAACTTGTGTGTATATAGCACCTTTCACAATTCCACAAAATGCTTCACTTTCACTGAAGTATCTTTTGTGAAGTCCAGTCACTGTTTTATTGCAGTAAATGTGACAGCCAATTTGTGCACAGCAAGCTCCCACAGATAGCAATGCGATAATGACCAAGAACATCTATTTTTATTGAAGATATTCGTTGAGAGATAGATGTTTTCCAGGAAACTGGGGATAACTCTTCTCTTCTTAGAATAGAATCATAGAATCCCTACAGTGCAGAAGGAAGCCATTCAGCCCATCGAGTGTGCACCGACCACAATCTCACCCAGGCCCTAACCCCATAACCTGACATATTTACTCCGCTAATCCCTTGACACTAGGGTCAACTTAGCATGGTCAATCAACCTAACCTGCACATCTTTGGACTGTGGGAGCAAACTGGAGCACCAGAAGAAACCCATGCAGACATGGGGAGAACATGTAAACTCCACACAGACAGTGACCTGAGGCCAGAGTTGAACTCAGGTCCTTTGTGCTGTGAGGCAGCAGTGATAACCAGTGTGCCACCGCATTGCCTCAAATTCTTCTCTGAATTCATGCTGCACATCTGCCTGAGATGGCAGATGGGGTTGGATTTTTTTGGCCTCGCTTGAACGAGATTGGAAATTCCCGCCCAAGGTCGATGGAGATCTCAGCTGTCGGACTCACGCCCGCTCCAATTCCCTGGTGGGTGAATTGGTAGAGTTCTGGCAAGGGTCTCAGTTTAATACTACATCTGATGCCTAGATTTTATATCCAAGTCTTTGATGTGGCATATGAATCTTCCTGAGAGCAGAGAGTTGTAACTGAGCCAGGGCAAGCATAACATCCAAGCTAATTGCTGAAGCAAAGACCAGAGCCCTGAATTTGTCCATATTCACCTTCGCTTGGGTTTCCTCCAGGTGCTCTGGTTTCCTTCCACAATTCAAAGATGTGCAAGTTAGATGCATTGGCCATATTAAATTGCCCCTTAGTGATCGGGATGCATAGCTTAGAGGGACCAGTGGGTTAAATATGTGGGGTAATGGGATAGGGCCTAGGTGGGATTGTTGTCGGTGCAGACTTGATGGGCCAAATGGCCTCCTTCTGCATTGTAGGGATTCTTTTATTCTACTTCTGGACCAACCAGATTAGGTCACCTCGGTGTGGTCTTTGATTTGATTTATGATTGTCACACCATAGAATCATAGAATCCCAACAGTGCAGAAGGAGGCCATTCAGTCCATTGAGCCTGCACCAACAACAATCCCACCCAGACCCTATCCCCGCAAACCCACATACTTACCCTGCTAATCTTCCTAACACTAAGGGGCAATCTAGCATGGCCAATGAACCTAACCCACACATCTTTGGAGTGTGAAAGGAAATCAGAGCACCCGGAGGAAACCCCACACAGACATGGTGAGAGTGTGCAAACTCCACACAGTTACCTGAGACTGGAATTGAATCCGGGTCCCTGACACTGTGAGGCAGCAGTGCCAACCGCTATGCCACTGTGTTGGGATTCAGTGAAAAGTATTGTTTCTTGCAAGCTATACAGACAAAACATACTGTTCATAGAGTACATAGAGGAGAAGGAAAGGAGAGAGTGCAGAGTTACAATTATAGCCAGGATGTAGGGAAAGGTCAGTTTAATATAAAATCAATCCATTCCAAAGCAGTAGGGAAGAAGCTGCTCTTGAGTTGGTTGGTACATGACATCAGATTTTTGTATCTTTTTCAGAGCAGAAAAAGGTGGAAGAGAGTATGACCAGGGACTGTGGGGTCCTTGATTGTGCTGGCTGCTTTTCTGAGGCAGTGGGAAGTGTAGATGGAGTCAATGGATGAGAGGCTGGTGTGCATGATGGACGAGGCAACATTCACAGCCCTTTGTAGTTTTTGCAGTCTTAATCAGAGCAGGAGCCATACAAAGCTGTGACATATCCAGAATGGATGCTTTCTATGGTGCATCTGTAAAAATTGGTGAGAGTTGTAACATACCAGATTTCCTTCGCCTCACTTAGATAGAGACGGAAACTAATCTGAGATTAGTTGCTGTGAGCGTGGGATCAGGTATTTTAAAACACTGTAATTAAAGTTCCTGGACACATAACCTGGGGCGTATCATCTCTGGAAGTTGGTTTAGCTCAGCTGGCTGGACAGCTAATTTGTGATGTGGAGGTTCAATTCCTGTACTGGCTGAAGTTACTCATGAAGGCTCTGCCTTCTCAACCTTTCTCCTCATTTGAGGTACATGATCCTCAAGTTGACAAAGAAGTTGATAAAGGAGGGTAGGAGAAGCTATGAAGCTGGGCTAGCACTTAATATAAAATAGGATAGCAAGAGTTTTTATAAATATATAAAAAGGAAGAGGCTGGCTAGGGTGAATGTTGGTCCTTTAGAGGATGAGAAAGGGGACCTAGTGGTAGGGGATGGGGATATGGCTAAGGTCTTGAATAACTTTTTTGTTTCTGTCTTCACGGAGGAGGACGTGAATAATTTGCCGGGTGTTAGCGATGGAAAGGTGGTAGGACTGGAGGGTCTTAATGACATTACTGTTACTAGAGAGGTGGTGCTCGACAGACTGGAGGGGCTGATTGTGGACAAGTCCCCAGGACCGGATGGAATGCATCCAAGGGTTCTGAAAGAAATGGCGGAGGTTATAGTGGATGCCTTGGTGGTTATTTTCCAGACGTCGCTGGATTCCGGGGAAGTGCCGGAAGATTGGAAAACGGCTAATGTTACGCCGTTGTTTAAGAAGGGTGCCAGGCAAAAGGCGGGGAATTATAGGCCGGTTAGTTTAACGTCTATGGTAGGTAAAATGTTAGAATCCGTCATTAAAGAGGAAATTGCGAGGCATCTTGAAGGGAATTGCTTGATAGAGCAGACGCAGCACGGTTTCATTAAAGGGAAGTCGTGTCTGACAAATTTACTGGAGTTCTATGAGGATGTGTCTAGGGCAGTGGATAGAGGAGAGCCAGTGGATGTGGTCTTTCTGGATTTTCAGAAGGCGTTTGACAAGGTACCTCACAAGAGGTTATTGCAGAAGGTCAGGGGACATGGAGTTGGGGGTAGGGTGTTAGCGTGGATAGAGGATTGGTTGTCAAATAGGAGGCAGAGAGTGGGGGTCAATGGGTGCTATTCGGATTGGCGGTTGGTGACTAGTGGGGTGCCCCAGGGGTCGGTGCTGGGGCCTCAGCTATTTACCATTTATATAGATGATCTGGAGGAGGGAACCGAGTGTAGGGTGTCGAAATTTGCTGATGACACCAAGATTGGGGGAAAGGCAAATTGTGCGGAGGGTGTGGAGAGTCTGCAGAAGGATCTAGATAGGCTGGGCGAATGGGCCAGGAAATGGCAAATGGAATTTAATGTTGGCAAGTGTGAGGTGGTCCACTTTGGTAGGAAGAATGGTAGGAAGGACTATTACTTACGTGGCGAAAAACTGCAGCAGGCGACGGTGCAGAGGGACCTCGGGGTCCTTGTGCATGAGTCGCAAAAACCCAGCTTGCAGGTGCAGCAGGTGGTCAGGAAGGCGAATGGGATGCTGGCCTTCATAGCGAGGGGGATTGAATATAAAAGTAGGGAGGTCTTGCTGCAGCTGTATAGGGCATTGGTGAGGCCGCAGCTGGAGTACTGTGTGCAGTTTTGGGTGCCGCACCTGCGCAAGGATATTTTGGCCTTGGAGGGAGTGCAGAGGAGGTTTACTAGGCTGATACCAGAGTTGAGGGGGTTGAGCTATGAGGAGAGGCTGAATAAACTAGGCTTGTACTCGTTAGAGTTTAGAAGACTGAGGGGAGATCTCATTGAGACATATAAGATGATGAATGGGATGGATAGGATAGAGGTGGAGAGACTCTTCCCGCTCAAAAAAGACAGTAGGACTAGGGGGCACAGCCTCAAGATAAAGGGGAGGCAGTTTAGAACGGAGTTGAGGAGGAACTTCTTCACTCAAAGGGTGGTGAATCTCTGGAATTCTCTGCCCGTTGAAGTGGTGGAGGCTGCCTCGCTAAATATTTTTAAGAAGCGGGTTGATGGGTTCTTGATAAGAGAGGGGATTAAGGGTTATAGGGAGAGGGCGGGAAAGTGGAACTGAGCCACGACAGATCAGCCATGATCTTATTGAATGGCAGGGCAGGCTTGAAGGGCTAGATGGCCTACTCCTGCTCCTATTTCTTATGTTCTTATGTTCTTATAAGTTAAATCATCACCAGTCAGTTCTCTCTCTTGAAGGGGAAAGCAGACTCTAGTCACCTGGGACAAAGGTAGCTTTGCCGTTTATAATCTCTGCATATCTTCAAGGCATTTAATTGCAAGAAACATTTCAAGTTTTGAAGTTTATTTATTATTGCCACAAGTAGGTTTACATTAACACTGCAATGAAGTTACTGTGAAAATCCCTGATCTGCCACACTCTGGCGCCTGTTCAGGTACACTGAGGGAGAATTTAGCATGTCCAATGCACCTAACCAGCACATCTTTTGAACTATGGAAGGAAATGATTGTGCAAACTTTGCACAGACAATAACCCAAACTGGGAATTGAATCTGGGTCCCTGGCACTATGAGGCAGTAGTGCTAACCACTGTGCCACCAAGCTGCCCAAAATGGTAATAAGAATAAGGAACTTAAACTGTGTGGGGAGAAAACAGTTGTTAAGATTATTTTCCTTGAAACAGAAAAGGTTAAAGAGAAATTTAGTAAAATTATAAAGGACTTTAATGGTGAATGAGGAACAAGTGTTTCCGCTGGCAGGAGGGGCGGCATGGTGGCACAATGGTTAGCACTCTTCCTCACAGTGCCAGGGACACGGGTTCGATTCCCAACTTGGGTCACTGTCTGTGCGGAATGGGCAAGTTCTCCCAGTATCTGCATGGGTTTCCTCCTGGTACTCCAGTTTCCTCTCACAGATCGAAAGATGTGCTGGTTAGGTGCTAAATTCTCCCTCAGTGTACTCGAACAGGCGCCAGACTGTGGTGACTAGGGGATTTTCACAGTAACTTCATTATGCTGTTAATGTAAGCCTACTTGTGACATTAATAAATCAATCAATAGTATAGCCGGAGGACAGAGATTTAAGGTGATTGGTAAGAAAACTGGGGGATGTGAAAATTTTCTCTTGCGCAACGAGTGAGTTACTGTGAGCCAGAATATGCTGCCTGAAAGAGCAATGGAAGCAGATTGAAAAGCAATTGGATAAATAGTGAAAACATCAAAATCTGCACCTTAGTGGGGAAAGAGTAGGGGCAAGTGGGTCCAAGTGAACAATTCTTTCAAAGTAATGGTACAGTCACAATGTTATCAATGCCCTTCTGTGTTGTATGATTCTATAAGAGGCCAGATAAGTGGCCAAAGGAGAGGCAAGCAAGATAGTCACACATAGTTTGGGTTACTGCTAATGTGGATGATGAACAATATGGACTATTTGGGGCACATTGTAATTTCTGTGCAATTCCATTGAAACAGTGAGTTCAAGTATTGCACCCTGTACTGTATTGTTAGAATCATTTATTCCCTAACAGTAATTTCAAGGCTCTCTCAGAAAATGAAGCAGGAAATGTCTTTAGAGATGTCACATCACACAGGTTCAGAATTCTAAAGTTATTTTCATTACTGTTGTGTAATCGATAAAACAGTTGTTGTTTTGAAGCAACCAAGTGGTGTCTAGAGGATTATTCATTGATTGGTGTCAAAGTTATCACTGCCACTGGGTAGGCACATGGTGTCATGACAACTGTTTTAATGGCTGATGGCTAAGTCTCAAGGTACCATAATGCAACAATAGTGGAGTCTAAGGTTATCAACTCCGATTGGATGCAGATTTTCCTTACCTGGTCTGCTACTCACCCACCACAACAAATCTTTCTCCCCCATCTCCAATATTCTTTATAACTAATAAATAAAATGCTATGCCTCAGGTGTAGTCCACTGCAATGTCTAGGACACTCCATGGCGTTTCCAGAAAAATTGTGGTGGATGAACAATCCTAATGGAACATGGCTCTCAATATGCCCCTTGGTATAGTGTCTAATTCTGCCTGGTTTTCCGGGATGTGGCGATGCCGGTGTTGGACTGGGGTAAACACAGTAAGTAGTCTCACAATACCAGGTTAAAGTCCAACAGGTTTATTTGGTAGCAAAAGCCACTAGCTTTCGGGCCTCTGACCGTTCGTCAGGTGAGTAGAGAGTTCTGATCACAAACAGGGGAGGTAAAGACACACACTCAGTTTACAGAATACTCGCTACAACAACGGATGAATGAACACCGCTCGACAATCACCAGGCAAGACTGTTCTCTTCCTGTCGGCGAACACTTCAGCGGTCACGGGCATTCGGTCTCTGATCTTCGGGTAAGCATTCTCCAAGGTGGCCTTCATGACACACGACAGTGCAGAGTCGCTGAGCAGAAACTGATAGCCAAGTTCCGCACACATGAAGACAGCCTCAACTGGGATCTTGGGTTCATGTCACACTATTTGTAACCCCCATGACGTGCCTGGGCTTGCAAAATCTCACTAACCGTCCTGTCTGGAGACAATACATATCTCTTTAACCTATGCCAGTTAGGTTATCTCCACTCACATTATCTGCACTTTTAAGACTTGATCAGCTGTAAAAACTCGCATTCTAATCAGTATTCTGTAAACTGAGTGTGTGTCTTTACATCCCCTGTTTGTGATCAGAACTCTCCACTCACCTGACAAAGGGTCAGAGGCCTGAAAATTAGTGGCTTTTGCTGCCAAATAAATCTGTTGGACTTTAACATGGTATTGTGAGATTTCTTACTAGATTTTCCGGGATCCAGCAAACTGCAGAAGGTGGAGTAGGGTGGGGGGGGCGGGGAGGGAGGGGTGCGGTTACAATTAAGGTGAGGGTTGGGAGAGGCACCTACATGAATGTCAACACTGAATCAGCAATTATAGAAATTGGACTAAAGCCATTCAGCCCCTCAAGCCTTCCTGCATTCCCATTATTCAATTGAATAAAGTTTATTTATTGTCACAGGTAGGCTTGCACCAACACTGCAATGAAGTCACTCTGAAAATCCCCTAGTTGCCACACTCTGGCACCCATTCGGGTACACTGAAGGAGAACTTAGCATGACCAATGCGCCTAACCAACATGTCTTTCGGACTGTGGGAGGAAATCAGAGCACCCAGGGGAAACCCACGCAGACAGTGGGAGAATGTGCAGACTCTGCACAGACAGTGACACAAGACAGGAATCAAACCCGGATCCCTGGCGCTGTGAGGCAGCAGGGATAACCATTGTGCCACCATGCTGCTGATTGTAGTTGATCTTATATCTCAACTACGTTTACTTGGCATGTGCTTTGCTACATTTGCCCAATAAAAATCTATTAACATCACTCTCAGTTAGCTCTGTCCACACAGTATATAAAACATTGTGCTGTGACTGTCAGCAAAAGAATTAATCATTCCACACCGGTCAAAGGCTTCTCCGCACTGCTGCAAGGTCTTGGCTTGCTTCCAAGAATGAGGTGCCCAGAACTGGACTCAATCAAGGGCTTAACCGGCGATCGAAAAAGCTTTAGCATTTTTGAATGGTGACCTGACGTCTGTTTCAATTACCAATGCTGCTGATCAGCTGTGGTTCAATGGATCACACGCTTGTCTCTAACTGCAAGGGTGGTACAGTGGTTAGCACTGCTGCCTCACAGATCCAGGGGCCTGGGTTCAATTCTCCCCTTGGGTGACTCTCTGCGTGGAGTTTGCACATTTTCTCCGTATGTGTGTGGGTTTCCTCTGGATTCTCCCACAGTCCAAAGATGCACGGCTGATTGGTCATGCTAATTTGCCCCTCAACATCTCAAGCTGTGTAGGTCAGGGGGATTAGCAGGGTAAATGTGTGGTGTTACCACCTCTCCGGTTCATTCATCTTAAATCAGTATTCTCTGGTTAACTCCTGGAAACAGATTCTCCTTGTCGATTCCGTCAAAACCCCTCATCATTTTGGAACCTCTATTGACTCTTCCTTTTACCTTCTCTGCTCTAAAGAGAACAGCCCCAGCCTCTCCAGTCACTTCACGTTACTGAAGTCCCTTGTGACATTCTCTCAAATCTCTGCACTCTCCAAGGCCTTGGCATTCTTCCTGAAGTGTGGTGTCCAGAAGTGGACACAATACTCCAGCTGAGGCTTAACTGATGGTTAAGAAAGCTTTAGCATTTTAAATGGTGACCCAGCCCCTGCCTGAATCTCTAACATTGCTGATCATCGTGGCTCAGGAACTCAGATGGTTGTAGGGTTCAAACTCTACTCCAGAGACTTAAGAGTGACATTCTAGACAGGGGTATCACACCAAACTTTGAGGCGCTGGTGCCTTAAGAAAATATGTTGGCCATGTCCTTACATTATATTGTCTTCTTATGTATCATAAAATCCTACAGTGCAGAAAGAGGACATTCAGCCCATCGAGTTACTGGGGGAGGTAGTGGAAGCGGATGCGGTAGTGACTTTTAAGGGGCATCTTGACAAGTACATGAATGAAATCAGAATAGAGGGATATGATCCCTGGAAACATAGGGGGTTTTAGTTAAGTCAGGCAGCATGGTCGGTGCAGGCTTGGAGGGCCGAAGGGCCTGTTCTTGTGCTGTAGTTTTCTTTGTTCTTGAGTCTGCACCCACCACAATCCCACCCAGGCCTTAGCCCTATAACCCCATGCATTTACCCTAGCTAGTCCTCCTGACACTAAAGAGCAATTTAGCATGGCCAATCCACCTAATCCGCACATCTTTAGACTGTGGGAGAAAACCAGAGCACCTGGAGGAAACCCACGCAGACATGGGGAGAATGTGCAAACTCCACACAGACAGTGACCCAAGCCGGGAATCGAACCCAGGTCCCAGGAGCTGTGAGGCAGTAGTGCTAACCACTCTGCCACCGTGCCCCCTGAATATAAGAATCACTTGAGTCTCAACCATCTGTAAAACTACAGTTTTTAAGTGAAAAATATTTGGCTTTTTATTTTGGACCACATGAATCTTTAGTTTTTAGCATAGATAAAATTTCATTTCACAACAGTTTAATTATTTAAGCCTATTAAAATATGAATTACAGAAAGCTTACTTCAGATGGGGGGATGGTATATGGAGGATTCACTGCTTTCCTTGACTTTTATATTTATATTAATAATCAAGAGAGGACAAAATTTCAAAATTTAGAGATTATTCAACAATTGAGAGGAGGCTATTGATAGATTTCAAGAGGATTCAAAGATGCCCAAAGATGTGAGGGTTAGGTAGATTGGCCATGCTGAATTGACCCTTAGTGTCAGGGGACTAGCAGGGTAAATACATGGAGTTATGAGGGTAGGGCCTGGGTGGGCTTGTTGTTGGTGCAGACTCGATAGGCCAAAAGGCTCCTTTCTGCACCATAAGGATTCTATGATTCTGTGAGTCTATGATTCAGACAAGCATGTGGAATCAGCAAAGACACGACGGATGGATTTTAATGTAGACAAATGTGAAATGATACATTTTGGTCAGAAGATCAAGGAAAGGTGACATAAAACGAAGGGTACATTAAATAAAGGAAACACAGAAGCAAAGGGACCTGGGTGTACATGTGCATAAATCACTAAAAGTGGCAGGCAGGGCAAGGTAGGTTGAGAAAGCAGTTAACATATTATACTGTATCTTGGCTTTTATAAATAGGGACACAGAGAACAAAAAGATGTATGAATCTTCATAAAGCATTTCGGCCTCAGCAGGAAGGCTTTAGAAAGGGTGCAGAGAATGAGAAACTTCAGTTATGTGGGCAGATTGGCAAAACAGGGGCTGTTCTCCTTGAAGAAGAGAAGGTTGAGAGGAAGTGACCAGAATTCTCCAGCTGTTCAGACAGGAGGGATTCTCCAGTCCTGCTGGCAGCGCATCCCCGCCCGCAGGTTTCCAGCCAGCGTGGGGTGATGTCAATGGGAATTCCCAATGACAGTGGCAGGACCAGAGTATCCGGTTGCCAGCAAAGAACCCGCCACCTCCTACTGGCGGGAAACACGTAGCTGAGAAGTCGGAGAATCTGGCCCAATGTAATGACTTTAATCAGGCAATTGAGGTTAGTCTGCTTGAATATGAACTCCCTGATTAAGGACCAAATTGATGGTCCAATCAGGGAGCCTCATGCTCTGTATTTAAATAGGAGCGTCAGTTCATCTGGCACTCCGGATGTAGACTGCACACTGAGAGTATTTGGTATTGTGTTGTTGGATCTTGTAAATAAAGGAATTTTGGTGAAGGGACTTCTGGCTCGTAGGACTTACTACACCCAATATGTTTGATACGCTTAAAATCTTAAGGGTTTTGGACAGGGTAAATGGGGAGAAGCTGTTCCCATTGGTAGAGGGCCAAAACCCGAAATGTGTTTTACAAAAGGACCAGAGGTGACTTGAGGAAATACTTCTTTCTGCAACAAATAGTTTGGATCTGGAATGCACTGCCTGAGTGTGTGGTGGAGATAGATTCGATTGCTGTTTTCGAAGGGGAACTGGATGACTAGGTGCAAAAAAACTTTGCAAGGTTACAGGAAAAGTTAAAGGAGTGGGACTAGCTGAGTTGCTGTTGTAGAGAACTGAGAGAGAGAGAGAGAGAGATAATGAGCAAAATGGCCTTTTCTGTACTGTAACCATTCTATAATTCTTGTATAAATACATGAGGAAGGAACTTCAACTCCAGCTCGATTTCCAAGTTTGCTGACAACACCACCATAGTGGGCCGGATCTCAAACAATGATGAGACAGGTTACAGGAATGAGATTGAGATAGGGAATCTGATGACCTGGTGTGGCAACAATAATCTCTCCCTCAGTGTCAACAAAATGAAGGAGATTGACTTCAGGAAGCGTAAAGGAGAACATGTCCATGTCTACGTCAATGGGGACAAAGTAGAAAATGTTGAGAGCTTCATGATTTTAGGTATCCAGATCACCAACAACCTGTCCTGGTGCCCCCATACAGACACTAGTTAAGAAAGCCCACCAACTTTCTAGGAAACTAAGGAAATTTGGTATGTCAGCTACGACATGCACCATAGAGAGCATCTTTTCTGGCTGTATCACACCTTGGTATGGCCTTGTCCTGCCCGAGACCGCAAGAAACTACAAAAGGTTGTGAATGTAGCCCAATCCATCATGCAAACCAGCCTCCAATCACTAACTCTGTCTACATTTCCCGCTGCCTTGGCAAAGCAGACAGCAAAATTAAGGACCCCACGCATCCCAGACATTGTCTCTTCCGTCTGCTTCTGTTGGGAAAAGGTACAAAAATCTGAGGTCATGTGCCAACTGACTCAAGAACAGCTTCTTTCCTGTTGCCATCAGACTTTTGAATGGACTTACCCTGTATTAAATTAATCTTTCTCTACACGCTAGTTATAACTGTAACACTACATTTTGCACTTTCTCTTTCCCTGCTCTATGAACGGTATGTTTTGTCTGTGCAGTGGGTAAGAAACAATACTTTTCACTGTATGCTAATACATGTGACAATAATACATGTGACAAATCACATCAAATCTAATTAAAACTTGATAAAAACATGAGGAAGAAAGAAGTTGAAGGTTACCCTGATAGTGTGGTCAAGAGAGGGGAGTGGAAGCTTGTTTGGAACTTAAACACCAACATAAATGAGATGAGCCATATGATCTGTTTCTGTGCTGTAAATTCCATGTAAAGCTGCCAGCAAATATACTCAAAAAAGCATGAATCATTAAAAGGACATGACAACCAAATATGAAAACCCACCCCAAGCTGCTGGCAACCTGCTGGCAGAGGGGATGTGCTGCTGGCAGGACCAGAGAATCCCACTGGCATGAACAGCCAGAGAATTCCGGCCAAAAGTTAGAATGTACTGTCAAGTGGCATGTTTTGCGGTAATGGAGGCAGGCCCATCATTGGCTGATGGTGGGATATTTCGGAACCCGCTGCTGACAACAGGGTTTCCCATGTTCACATCCTACTAGGAATCCATAGTGGAGGGTCGCCATCAGTGGGACCAAAAGACACTGCGGTCAGGAATGGCCAGAAAATTCCACGCATTGACTTTGTAGTTTGCTTAAGGTTGCCAAACTGTCCGTCAAAAAGTTTCACTGCTTTTGGAAGCAGAGGAGACCAGTTCGCTGCTCGAGATTGCTCTACCATTCAATAAGTTCATGAATGATCGGCGACCAAACTCCATATACCCACACTTGCCCCATGTCTCTTAATACTGCTGGACCATTGAGCTGGCATCAATGGGGCAGCACGATGACTCAGTGGTTAGCATTGCTGCCTCACAGCACCAGGGACCCGGGTTCAATTCCAGCCTCGGGTCACTTCTCTACATGGAGTTTGCACATTCTCCCCAAGTCTGTGTGGGTTTCCTCTGAGTACTCCGGTTTCCTCCCATGGTCCAAAGATGTGCAAATTAGGTGCTAAATTAACTCTAGTGTCAAGGTAATTTGCAGGGTAAATATAAGGGGCAATGGGAATAGGGTTGGGTGGGATTGTGGTCGGTGTAGACTCAATGGACTGAATGGCCTCCTTCTGCCCTGTAAGGATTCTATGATTCTATGAATTACTGCTTGTAGAAGAGTATCAAACTTTTACAACAACATCAATAACAACTTCACTAATATACTATCTTTAATGTAGTAACTCGCCCCAAGGTGATTGACAGAGGCATTATAAAACAAGATATGATACTGTACTAAGGAGATATTAATTCGATGATCAATAGATTGATTGAAGGGTGGGTTTTAAGGAGGGTCATAAATGTGGAAAGTGAGGCAGAGAGGCACAGTGGTGGAGCAAGAGTTTTCAGAGCACAGAACCTGTAAGCAGCAAAACGCATAGCTACCAGAGAGATTGAAATCAGAGATGTCAGTTGACAAGATTTAGAGGGAGCAGAGATCAAGGAGAGTTGCGGGGGCTAGAGGAGATTGCAGAAGAAGGGAAGTGGCAAGGCCACGGCAAAATCTGAAAACAGGGAAGAGAATTTTAAAGTGAAGGCATTGTTTAACACAGAGCCAGTGTCAGGCAGCAAGCACAGGGACCGTGTTTGAATGGCATTTGGTGCAAATTAGGAGAGTTTTGGGAGAACTCGGTTTAAGGAGGGTAGAATGTGGGAGGCCAGCCAGGAGTGCACTAGAACAGCCAAGCCTGGTAGTAGCAAAGACAGGGATGAGAGTTTCAGCAGTAGGTGAACTCAGCTGGGGCAAAGATAGAATCATAGAACCTCACTGTGCAGAAGGAGGCTGTTTGGCCCATCAAGTCTCTCATCCATTGACTCTGTCTACACTTCCCGTTGTGTCAGCAAAACAGCCAGCATAATTAAGGACCCCACGCACACCAGACAGTCTCTCTTCCACCTTCTTCCATCAGGGAAAAGATACAAAAGTCTGAGGACAAGTACCAACCGACTCAAGAACAGCTTCTTTCCTGCCACTGTCAGACTTTTGAATGGACCTACCTTGCATTAAATTGATCTTTCTCTACACCCTAGCTATGACTGTAACGCTACATTTTGCACTCTCTTGTTTCATAGAATATAGAACATAGAACACTACAGCACAAACAGGCCCTTCGGCCCATGAGTTGCGCCGATCACATCAACACCTATCTATAACCCCCAATCCCATAAAGCCCCAAATACTCATCCAGAAGTCTTTTAAAAGACCCCAGCGAGTTCGCCTCCACCACCACTGACGGCAGCCGATTCCACTCACTCACCACCCTCTGAGTGAAAAACTTACCCCTAACATCACTTCTGTACTTTCCTCCCCACACCTTAAATCTGTGTCCTCTCGTAGTGACCATTTCAACCTGGGGAAATAGCCTCTGAGAATCCACCCTATCTATTCCTCTCAACATTTTATAAACCTCTATCAGGTCGCCTCTCAACCTTCGTCTCTCCAGGGAAAAGATACTCAGCTCCCTCAACCTAACTTCATAAGGCATGCCTCCCAGTCCAGGCAACATCCTTGTAAATCTCCTCTGTACCCTTTCAATAGCTTCTATGTCTTTCCTATAGTGAGGCGACCAGAACTGCGCACAGTACTCCAAATGAGGCCTGACAAGGGTCTTATAAAGTTGCAGCATTACCTCCCGACTCCTAAACTCAATCCCTCGATTAATGAAGGCCAGTACACCATACGCCTTCTTGACCACCTCTTCCACCTGCGAGGCCGATTTAAGAGTCCTGTGGACCCGGACCCCAAGATCCTTCTGCTCTTCAACACTACTAAGACTCCTGCCCTTGATAGTGTACTCGTTCATCCCGTTGGTTCTGCCAAAATGGACGACTACACATTTATCCGCGTTGAAGTCCATCTGCCACTTCTCCGCCCAGTCCTGCATCCTATTTATGTCCTGCTGCAACTTTTGACATCCTTCCAGACCATCCACAACACCACCGACCTTCGTGTCATCAGCGAACTTACTTACCCATCCCTCCACTTCCTCATCCAGGTCATTTATGAAAATGACAAACAGCAAGGGTCCTAGAACAGATCCCTGGGGCACTCCACTGGTGACTGACCTCCATTCAGAAAAAGACCCATCCACAACCACTCTCTGCCTTCTGCAGGCAAGCCAGTTCTGGATCCACAAGGCCAAAGGCCCTTGGATCCCATGCCCTCTCACCTTCTCAAGAAGTCTTGCATGGGGGACCTTATCAAACGCCTTGCTGAAGTCCATGTACACCACATCCACGGCACTTCCTTCGTCAATGTGTTCAGTCACATTATCGAAGAACTCAACTAGGCTTGTAAGGCACGACCTGCCCTTGACAAATCCATGCTGACTATTCCTGATCATGTCAAACCTCTCCAAATGCTCGTAAATCTTGTCCCTCAGAAGCCTCTCCATCAGCTTACCAACCACTGAGGTCAGACTCACCGGTCGGTAATTTCCCGGGCTATCTCTGTTCCCTTTCTTGAAAATAGGGATTACATCCGCAATCCTCCAATCTTCCGGAACCTCTCCCGTCTCCATTGACGACGCAAAGATCATCGCCAGGGGCTCTGCAATCACTTCCCTCGCCTCCCACAGTATCCTGGGGTATATCCCATCTGGTCCCGGCGACTTATCTATCTTGATAGAATTCAAAAGTTCTAACACATCCTCCACCTTAATATCCACAAACTCAATCTTTTCCATCTGCTGCAAATCCGTAGCAAAATCTCCCAGATCAGCTTCCACCGTGAATACTGAGGCAAAGTACTCATTAAGCATCTCTGCCATTTCTTCTGGTTCCACACAGACCTTTCCCCCTTCACCTTTTATAGGTCCTATCCCTTCTCTTCTCATCCTTTTACCTTTCACATATTTATAGAAGGCCTTGGGATTCTCCTTAATCTTACCCGCCAACGTCTTCTCATGACCCCTTCTGGCTCTCCTAATTTCCCTTTTAAGCTCCTTTCTACAGTCCTTATACTCCTCAAGATCCTTAACCTCTCCTAGTTCCCTGAACCTTTTGTACACCTTCCCTTTCCTCCTGACGAGGTTCAACACAGCCTTCGTGCACCACGGTTCCCGCGACCTGCCAAAACCCCCTTGTCTCATCGGAACGATGTCATGCATAGCTCCAGACAAACATTCCTTGAATATCCGCCACCTTCCTTCGGTACTTTTCCCTAAGAACGCCTCCTTCCAGTTTATTTGTCCAAGTAACTTCCTGACTTCTTCGTATCTCCCCTTACTCCAGACAAACACCTTCCTAGCCTGCCTGATCCTATCTCGTTCCAATGCAATTGTGAAGGAGATAGAATTATGGTCACCATTCCCAAGATGCTCTCCTACCGAGAGATCCATCACCTGCCCTGGTTCATTCGCCAGTACCAGGTCAAGTACAGCCTCTCCCCTCATAGGCTTATCCACATAAGTTTCCTTCTCAGTGTACAGTATGCCCTGTCTCTACAGCACGCAAGAAACAATACTTTTCACTGTATGTTAATACATGCGACAACGATGAATCAAATCAAACCAAAAACCTGCACCGACCAGAATCTCACCCAGGCCCTACCTCCACACATTTATCCTAGCTAGTTTTCCCTGACACTAAGGGGCAATTAAGCATGACCAATCCACCTGACCCTCAAGTATTTGGACTGTGGGAGAAAACCAGGGGAAGCTCACACAGACATGGGAGGAGAATGTGCAAATTCCACACAGACAGTGATCCAAGCTGGGGATTGAACCCAGGTCCCTGGCGCAGTGAGGCAGCAGTGCTAATCACTGTGTCACCGTGCCGCAGCTTGCTCATCTTAGTGACAACAGTCTCCATTTTGGTGACGGAGCAGAAAGGCATTTCAACATTCATTTTGGGTGAACTGTTACACCAAGACAGTCTGGTTCAGCTCCTACCATAGCTTCTACCAGCAGAACTATATCCTCATTTTATTCCTGATAGCTTTGATGCTGCTCTTTTCCCCATGGGCTTTTCCCTCTGCAACATATTGCGGCATGATTCTGAAGTACACAGCCTCTGATCAATGGTCTTTATTACATTGACTCTCCTGCCCATTTCTTTTTAATCAATCTGAATTTATAAACCAGTCGTATAAAACTTTATGAGCTGACAACATGTAATGTGAAGTGTTCGCAGGTATCAATATCTGAATGAAATATCTCTGGTATATTCAAAGACTTGCAAATGTCAGTTCTTAAACAATTCAGAAAATAAAAAAACACCAAGTCCTTTTGTCCAAAAAAAATCATTTTACACAAAAAAACTCTTTATTTATTACTGGCATTTGGAGTGTTAAATGTCAGACTCAATGGTGTTTGATTGGTTTGATACTGAGGCAGAGATATTCATGCCTCATTGCCTAAGAGGCTGATTCTCATTTCAGCAGGATTGTGTGTCAGTGGCAACCTGTTTGAACGGGTAGGGCAGTTACTTCTGAGTAAAGATATTGTGGGGGGCGATCTTATCAAAAAAATTCGAAGTGCTGATCAAGCGAGGAAAGAGGAGAGAATTGCGTCGATTTTTGCGGCGAGCTCCCAGTCACAATCATATGGCTCTAAGGAAAAGGGCAGCATGGTAGCACAGTGGGATGGCACGGTGGCACAATGGTTAGCACTGCTGCCTCACAGCGCCTGGGGCCTGGGTTCTATTCCCGGCTTGGGCCACTTTGTGTGGAGTTTGCACATCCTCCCCATGTCTACCTGGGTTTCCTCCGGGTGCTCCTGTTTCCTCCCACAGTCCAAAAGACATGCTGGTTAGGTGCATTGGCCATGCTAAATTCTCCCTCAGTGTATCTGAACAGGTGCCCGAGTGTGGTGGCTAGGGAATTTCACAGCATCTTCATGGCAGTGTTAATGTAAGCCTAATTGTGACTAATGAATAAACTTTAAAAAAAGGAGCCCAGATGTGATTTTCACCAGTAGATGGCGGGGTGGAGCCTATTCTTGCCGGGAAGCCAGCTGCTGAGCTCCAGGAGCACCATTGCACAGGCACCGTGATCTCCCAGTGCATTGTGTACACACAGTGTTCATCATACACTGGGAGATCTCCTGTCAGTTTTCCCCACAATGTGGAGATGCCAGCGTAGGACTGGGGTAAACACATAAGAAGTCTCACAACACCAGGTTAAAGTCCAACAGGTTTATTTGGTAGCAAAAGCCACTAGTTTTCGGAGTGCTGCTCCTTCTCACTTGGAGCCAGCAATTTGCAGTGTCGATGATAGCAATGAATTGGAGATGCCGGCTGGGGTAAACACATAAGAAGTCTCACAACATCGCCCCACCCCTCCCGAATTGCCATCCCAGACATCGGTGATCCACACCCCCTATTGGTGGGGTCCATACGTGATCCTCACTGATGAGGACCTTGACCGCTGAGCATGTAACGTCAAGTGATCCCAGACAATAGTGTCTGGGACCCACTTATGATATTTAAATAATATAAAGAATATTCAAATTGGCCTTGCACCCCTTATGGATGTGAAGCCGATTTCACTGACAAATCAGTGCTGGTAACATCGCGAGATGCGAAAAACCAGCTTCAAACCTGGTTTTCTGCCTCATTCCCCATCTTATCACCTCACCATTGCAATTGACTGGTGGGACAAACCAGCAAGATTAGCCCCTGTGTGTTAAAGCATCTGCAAAGACTTGAACACAAAAATCTATGCTGACGTTCTCAGTGCACACTAAGGGATTGCTGTACTGTCAGCAATGCCATCTTTGAGATTTTTGGTGGGATTTTCTGGCTGCGCTCGCCCCAAAACTGGAAAATCCTGCCCGGGGTCAATGGAACTTTCTGTGAGCCACCCCTTACCCACTCCGATTCCCATGGCAGGCGGAATGGTAAAATTCGACACGATACCTGAAAGTGAGGCCCATGTCTGCTCTCTCAACTGGGAATAAAAATTCTGATGAGGATATGCCGGCGTTGGACTGGGGTAAACACAGTAAAAAGTCTGACAACACTAGGTTTAAGTCCGACCGATTTACTTGATATTAAACTCACTAGCTTTCGAGGTTACCCCCTTTGTCAGCTAGTGAGTTACCCCCCTCGACAGCTAGTGAGTTTAATATCAAATAAATCGGTTGGACTTAAACCTGGTGTTGTCAGACTTTTTATAATAAAAATTCTCACAGGATTATTTGGGGAGGAGTGTGGAGTTTTCCATGATGTTCTGGCCTTTATTCATCTCTTACTAGTGTCACTAAAAACAGATTACGTAGTCATTGCCAAAGAACAAAGAACAAAGAAAATTACAGCACAGGAACAGGCCCTTCGACTCTACAAGCCTACACCGACCATGCTGCCCACCTGAACCATATCCCTCTATTCCCATGCTATTCATGTATTTGTTGAGATGTCCCTTAAAAGTCAGTATTGTATCTATTTCACTACTTACCTGGCAGCGAGTTCCAGGCATCCACCACCCTCTGTGTAAAAAACTTGCCTCATTCAGTAATTTTGCTGTTTGTGGGATCTTGCTTTTCACAAATTGGCTGCTGCATTTCCTGTATCACAACGGTGACCATACTTCACAATTCGACCTAAACCACTTAGGGGGGGTACTGTAGAGGTCGTAAAAGTTGCAATCCTTTATTTATTGAAATAAACATGAATACTAATTTTTGACTAAATGGTGTTGGGGAGAATATATCTCCCATGCCTCTCACTGTCACGTCTAAGTGTACTCGGCAAACAAGGTCTTGACTCATTCAGATTGTATTTGTATGCAATTAGAGGATAATAGAAGAACAAACTACTTAATCTCCTGCAGGCATATCCCGTCCACATGCGCAACACTGGCCTTTTTGGATTCCATTCAAAATCATATCGGAGAAAAGGTCACGTCAGCTTCCACTCTGATCCCAAAATGAAAATCTGGCACACCCAACTAACCTTACTTTCTACAAGATACATCCATAATACATCCTGGAATGATTTTGAATTGATTTATTGTTGTCACATGTATTACTAAATAGTGGAAAGTATTGTTTTTTGCACGCTATACAGACAAAGCATACTAATCATAGGAAAGGAGAGAGCTGCAGAATGTAGTGTTACAGTCGTAGCTAGGGTATAAAGAAAGATCAACTTAGTATCAGGATATTAGAGCATTGTTCGAGAGTTTATAAGAATTAGAGTAGAGTTTAAAAACACAGAATGAGAGTAAAAGATAAAATTAGAGGTTATGACTAGCACAGCTCGCAAGAAGTCACCGTGTTTTGGTGTGTTGCCATCCTTACATGATCCAAACAGATCAAAGGACTAGGAAATTTCACATAGCATTCCACCTTGATCCTTTATAATCTAGATTCCCCATTTTAACCAGATTGCCAATTATTTTACTGACAACATCTACCATGTTGGGATTCAAGTCAGTGGCTCCAGAACATTACCCTAGGTTTGTGGTTTACCAAGTTTGGTGGTCAATACCTCTCAACTGCAGGAAGTTCTTGAAAAACTGCCAATTGATGTGCTGTTAAACACTGTGCTCAGTGATAGCACCTGATCCAGTACTCTAAGGGAAAATCATTCATTTTACTCTCCCTCTCTTAAAATTATATGGAGAAACATTTGACAAATGGATTCTTGTTTTCGTAATAAAACAGGAGGTCAAGTGTTTTGGAACAATATGTCCATGTAATGTAAATTTGGCTATTTGTTCTCACTGGCCTGTCCTTTATTGTATACAATGCTATTTTAATGAGTTCTATGTCATTAATCGCAGACTCAGATTTTTATCAGTCTTCCTGGACTCTCTCCAACTCTCAAAAGTAAATTTAATGCCAACAAACTCATCCAATCTCTCACCCATTGTTCAATGACCCACCCAATGCCTTCACTGAGTTTGAAGAGATGAACAGAATTGACACCTTCCCTGATACCCCCTGCTGGCAATATCAGCCCAGTAAAACCTGAACGGTAGAAGTGTGGCCCTGGCCATAATTTCTTCCCCACCCTACCTGATCAGAGAATCTCTACTGTATAGAAGGAGGCCATTCAGCCCATTGAGCCGGCACCGACTCTCCAACAGGACAGTTAACCCAGATCCACCCCTGACCCTACCCTATAATCCACCCTGTAATAAGATGTTCTGCTTATCCATTGATTTTTCTGCCCTGCCCACAACAGTTCCCAGAATGCTTAGACCTAGGCGGAAGCCTTCCAGTCTACGCTGCCGGGGGAATTGTCATGGGAGAGGCAGGGAATTCAATGGATAATCAAAATGTCCATTGACCTTGGATGGGAATTTCTAGTCCTAGGGTGGGTGTGACCGGATAATCCCAGCCCTAGTCTTGTTATCTATATGTGGTTATGTTTATCAGTAAACCAGTTATAAGCAATTGTCCCTTAGCCAGTCACAACCCATTATCATAGCCTCCTTCAAAGGACAATGAATGCTCAGAATTTCAGACCTGAAGAGTAATGAGGAGCCCCACCTGTGTGAAATAAAATAATTTAACAGGGAGAGCAAAGTAGTGGAAAGCTCAAGGTCATCAGTGGAACAATGGTGGCTAAATGTTTTTGCTTAATACTTTATTAAGTCTGCAAGAGACATTATGTGGCAAATTGGTCAGGCAGTTCTGATGTGTGATTCCATACGAAATGCATTAATCTGTCCTTTAGCTTTCTGAATGGGCGGCATGGTGGCACAGTGGTTAGTGCTGCTGCCTCATAGTTTCAACAATCTGGGTTCAATTCCAGCCTTGGGTAACTGTCCGTGAGGGGTTTGCATTTTTTTCCCCATGTCTGCATGGGCTTTCTCCGGGTGCTAGGGTTTCCTCCCACAGTCTGTAGATGTGTGGTTTAAGCTGATTGGCCATGCAAAGTTTCTCCAGAGGGTCAGGGGGAGCTAGCAGGGTAAATATGTGGGGTTACAGGGATAGGGCCCAGGTTGAATTGTGGTCAGTACAGGTTTGATGGGCTGAATGACGTCTTCCTGCATTTCAGGGACTCAACTCAATGTGGCTACATCCGTGCGTGACTTCTTTTTACTTCTTGATGGGAGTGGGAAGGGGAAAGAGAAATGCAAAAGTAGATTTTATAAATTTGCACTTGAAATGCTAAACTTCCCAGATCGGGGCGGGATCTTGTTCATCCCAAAACCGTAAAATCCCGCCTGAGGTCAATGAACCTTTCCATTATCTGCCCGTCACGTGCTCCGATTCCTGTGGCAGGCGGGGCGGTAAATTTTCCTGTGCAGTTGTTGACCTCTGAACTCCCGATGCGTATTCCTGTCACGTGAAGCCCTTTCTTGGGAGAGCAGAAATTTGTAAATTCACCTAAGATCCATAGACAGCACCTTCCAAACCTATGACCACTTCCAATCAGAAGGACAGAGACAGCAGATACATGGGAACACCACCACCTGCAAGCTCCCCTCCAAGCCACTCACCATCCTGATTTGGAAATTTATTGCTGTTTCTTTGCAGTCGCTGGGTCAAAATCTTGGAATTCCCTCCCTAACGGCATTGTGGGTCAACCCACAGCACACGGACTGCAGCGATTCAAGAAGGCAGCTCACCACCACCTTCTCAAGGGCAACTTGGGATGGGCAATAAATGCTGGCCAGCCAGCGACTCCCGTGTCCCTCAAATGTATAAATTTGTAAAAATTCTTAACATTTCAGGAGAGATTCTGATTGCATTTACATTTCTGCAATTTGAGCTTCAAGAAAGTGCTTCTCGGAAGTGCTGTGGGAAGTCTCATGAAGGCGTTATGTATAACTGCAGCATTTTTTGTTTCTTTGAACATTGACAACAAAATGCATAGGAATCAAAAAGTGCTCCTTCTGCATTTTACTTATTACTACATCACACTTAAGAAAGACAGATGTGTGAACGGACTTCATTCCTGACAGGCCCCCAAGAGCAGCTTTCAGGCAAACGTGGCTGCATCATTTTGTGTTTCTCCATGCAGCTTGAGAAAATAGATGCTCAACTATAAAAAGCATATTAAAATTTATTTCCTGTGCAGAGCTGGAGAATTAAAAAGAAAGTGTTGAATCATACCACGAGCGAGTCTCAGCGGAAGGAGAGACATATTTCTTGATGTAGGATAATTGGCCAGATTCAGCGGTGACTACTCAATGAAAGAAGCAACAAAAATATTCACTGCACCAGGTACCAAACAAATATTTACCCAGGGACGCCCGATATAAATTCTTTATAAAGAATTTGTATTACTGTTTCTGTGGGGAGATAATTGCCATGGCTGCTTTGTTCTCATTGCCTGTGCAGTCAGGCAACTAAATTGACTGAGCTTCCTTCATGCAATGTTAAACAAAGAAGCTAAATGCTTTGTGTTTAGAATAGAATAGAATAGAATCCCTACAGCACAGAAGCAGACACTATTTGGCTCAGTGCAGAGCACAAAACCACTCAGGCCCTTAACCCCAAGCATTTTATCCTGCTAGTCCCCTTGACTCACTAAGGGGTGATTTATGGGTGGCACGGTGGCTTAGTGGTTAGCACTACTGTCTCACAGCACCAGGGACCTGGGTTTGATTCCCGGCTTGGGTCATTGTCTGTGTGGAGTTTGCACTTTCACCCTGTGTCTCTGTGGGTTTCCTCCAAGTACTCTGGTTTCCTCCCACAGTCTAAAAGATGTGCTGGTTAGATACATTGACCAGAATAGGTGCTGGAGTGTGGCGACCAGGGGAATTTCACAGTAACTTCTTTGCAGTGTTAATGTAAGCCTTAATTGTGACTAAACTTTAACTCTTACCACCTAACCCGCACATCTTTGGGTTGTGGAATGAAACCAGATCACCTGGACGAAACCCATGGGAGACACAGGGAGAATGTGCAAACTCTACACAGACAGTGACCTGAGGCCAGAATTGAACCCAGGTTCCTGGAGTTGTGAGGCAGCAGTGCTAATCACTGTGCCACCATGCCACCCCTTGCGAAGAATATCTAGCAGTTACTCATCAGATAGAAAAAATTGAGCTTGTGCTTGTCAAGCAAATGTCTAATGAGACCAGAAAGCTACGAATGCATTCTTGACGGGAACAGCAAGCTTCACGGAGTTCTTCATTCCTAATAGTGTCACCACAAGAATTTGCTAATGTCATTAAAAATGAACCACAGTCTGAAAGCAGCCTCTCATCCATTGACTCCATCTACTTTTACTGCTGCCTTGGAAAAGCAGCCAGCATAATTAAGGACCCTACACACCCCAGACATTCTGTCTTCCATCAGGAAAAAGATACAAACATCTGAGATCACGTACCCACAGACTCAAGAACAGCTTCTTCCCTGCTGCTACTAGACCTTTGAATGGACCTACCTTATATTAAGTTGATCTTTGTCTGAACCTAGCTATGACTGTAACGCTATACTCTGCACCCTCTCCTTTCTTTTATGTACTTTATGAACGGTATGCTTTGTCCATATAGTGTGCAAGAAGCAATACTTTTCACTATGGCATGTGACAATGATAAATTCAATGAAATCAGAGAATGATAGAATTACATAGGCTTTACACCATAGATGCTAATCATTTAGCCCAACAGCTCCACGTAAGCCTTATCCCAATCCTTTCCATCGAATCCATCAGAACTTCCTTCATTCCTTTCTCCTGCATGCATTTACCAAGTTCTCCCTTAAAAATATATTTATGTTATTCACCAACCACTCCATGTGGTTACAAGTTCTACATTCTTACCACCATGTGGGTAAAGAAGTTTTTCATGAATTTTCTATTGGATTTATTAGTGATTATCGTATATTTATGACCTCCACAGTTTGAAATATCTTTTCTACGCCTACCCTAGCAAACACCGTCAAAATCTTAAATGCCTCAGCAGGTCTCATTTCAGCCTTCTTTATTCTCCCTTTCAGCCTGCTCATCCTCACCTGGTAGTTGTAGCTTCTTAGGAAGAGAGGAAGAACGGACAAGTTCTATAACAAAATAAAGCAATTGACCAGCAGATGGAAAAGTAAGCAGGCACAAAGGGGAATTTATAGTACAGATAACAGAGGAAGTAGAGAATGGACAGAAAACTGAAGATCTCTATAGCAAAGATGGCAAGCAAACCTGAGAAAGGAGAAGGCATTTTGCAGGGTGATTTAGGGCCTGATCTTTGGGAGTGTGAAATATTTAGTGCTATAAAAGAACTGAAACCAGGAACAGCAGAAAGATGTTAAAGCTTAAATTTATTTATTAGTGTCACAAGTCAGCTTTCATTAACACCGCAACGAAGTTACTTTGAAAATCCCCTCATCGCCATACACTGGCACCTGTTCAGGTACACTGAGGGAAATTTAGCATGGCCAATGCATCTAACTAATACATGTTTCGGATTGTGGGAGGAAACTGGAGGCAGAACGTGCAGACTCCACACAGACAGAGCCTCAAGCCAGGAATTGATCTCAGGTCCCTGGCTCTGTGAGGCTGCTGTGCTAACCACTGTGCCACCGTGCCAACATATGGAGTTGCTGCAGAAATAAGAAAAGGGCTTGGCAAGAACAAGAGAACTGATTAATTTGTATAAGGAGATGTACACTGAGGAGAACAGTGGGCCCTTTGGAGAAGAAGGAAATACCACGAAATGTAAAGAGTATCACATCATAACACTGAGTACACATGCACCCAAGATCCTGGAAAATGGGTTGGAAGCCAAATCAAGCCAGTTGTGATTAGTCCCATGTTAGAAAAGATGGTGCAACCAGAGAGATTATAGCAGTGATGAGAGTGTAAAGTGAAAGAAACAGTCTACAGCTGCTTTGGAGAGTATGAAAAAGCGTTCAGCTGGATGGACTGACAAAAGCTGTTGAAAATGCTGTAGGTAATCAGAGTTGATCGGAGAAGCAAGTGATTATAACTTGTACATGGGACAGACTGCTACAATCAGTACGGTGACTGGTGAAACTGAGGCTGGTTTAATCAAGTGCATGATGACCGTTATTCTTTAATATCAATGTGCAAACCATGATAAAGGATGCACTACATGAGGTGCAGAAACATCTCCGAGTCAGACGTCCACTGGTGAAGGCAGTGCAATTCACAGTTTACCAGGCCCCAGTGGTTAGCACAGCCAAGATCCACAGATATAAATGATAGAATGAATGAAGTGGTGAGTGTTTAAAGAATGAAAATGACTTCAAAAAGATGGAAGCTATGGAGATTGCAAGAAATAATGGTGGGAAAGCAAAGGTCAAGATAAATCGTGAACAGTTGGAGTAGCTATCACAATTGAATTATCTGGGTAGTATCTTATCAGAAAATGGTTACTGCCTTTAACTATACAGAACTAGAATAGAAAGGGCAAAGGATGCATTCTCCAAAACATAAAGAATTGCGAAGGACAGGAATTTGTAGAGATCTGATGAAAATAACTATCAGGACAGTGGCTTGGAGTATTTGCTGTACAGGACTGAATGTGGACCTTGAGGAAAGAGGCCATCGAAAGATTAGAAAGTTATGAAATATGGCTCAGGGACAGGTCAGTTGGCGAGAACACAGGAGCAATGAAGAAGTTCTCAGAATGGTGGAAGAGAAAGCTCATTATCAACAATACAAAGGCAACAAGGTGAGAATGGCCATATTCTAAGGCATGAGAACTCATTGAAGGAGGTGATTGAAGGAAGATCAGAGGGATGTAGATCCTGAGTGGGAAAAGAAAATGATGGTGGGTCAGATTCTCCGGCTTCCCAGCCACATGTTTCCCGCCAGCAGGAGGTGGTGGGTTGTTTGCTAGTGACAGGATTCTCTGGTCCCGCCACTGAGAATGGGAATTCCCATTGAAATCACCCCACGCTGGCGGGATACCCACAAGTGGGGATGCGCTGCCGACAGGACTGAAAATCCAGAAAATTCCGGTCTGTATCACATAACCTGAAATTGAAGATGGGAGACTCCGACAAGCAAATGAGGAGGAAAGCAAAAGACCACAAAGCATGGAGAAATGAGCAGAACATCTGCCCTTCTGCAGGTCACTATGACCATAGCCATCTAATCCTGCCTCATAAATCCTTTTACACTTTCCCAAGCATCTCAGTATTCTTTTAATTATTTGAAGACCAGAAGTGTGCAAAGTACTTTTGAGTTTTATTTACATTCTTGAATAAGAATCCATGGTTTCCAATTTCATAAGTCCCAATGTAACAAGTAAGAGGCAAAAGGATGCCATAACGAGAAATTACAAGGGTAATATTCTTAACGGGGTGCAAGAGCAGAGAGACCTGTTTGTTTATGTAGACAGATCCCTGAAAGTGGCAGGACAGCTGGAGACTGCTGTTGGTAAACAGTATAGTATTCTGGGCTTTATTAATAGGAGTATTGAATACAAGAGCAAGAGGTTATGCTGAACTTATACAAGACAGTAGTTAGACGTCAACTGGAATACTCTGTTCAGCTCCAGGCACCACTCTGTGGAAGGAATGTGAACGTGTTGGAGAGAGTGTGGAAGAGATTTACAAAAACGGTTCCAGAGATGAGAAGTTTCAGTAATGAGGGTCTATTGGAGAGGCCGGGACTGTTCTCCTTGGAGAGAAGAAGGCTAAGAGGAGATTTGATGGAGATGTTCAAAACCATAAGGGGGCTGGACAGAGGGAAACACTGTTCCTGCTCATAAAAGGATCAGGATTGAGAGTGCGCAGACTTGAAGTGATTTCCAAAAGGCGTAAATTTAATGAGAGGATTTTTTTTTCACACAGAGTGATTTGGGTCTGAAATGCACTGCCTGGAAGTGTGGTGGAGGCAGGTTTAATCATGGCTTCAAAGAGGGCATTAGATGTACTGAATAGAATCAATGTGCAGGGGTAGAGGGAAAGGCAGGGGAATGACACTGAGTCATGATGCTTGTTTTGGGAGCCGGTGCAGACAGAAATGGCATCCTTCTGCACCATAGAAAGGGAGCTCTCCATTGTCTCACCTTATTCCTTCATTCCCTAAGTGTCAGCCATGACTCAATTTGTAGCATCATTGCTACAAATTGTTAGAAAGTTCATTGCCCCATTCCAGAGGCTTGAGAGGACTATCTAGGCTCAATGCAGCACTGAGGCAGTGCTGCACTCTCAGAGGTGCCACCTTTCAAATGTGACATCATACCAAAGGTCCAGCCAGCCCTCTTGGATGGATGTAAAAGATTACATGACTGTGTTGAAGAGCTGGAGGATTCTCCCTGGTGTCCCAACAAGTATTCAGCCCCTCAATGTTACTAAAACTGATTATCTAGTTGTTTTTACGATGCTGTTTGTGGAGGCTTGCCATGTTTCTCTACATTACAATAGTGTTTATTTATTATTTATTAGTGCCACAAGTACATTAAGAATCCTTAGAATCCCTACAGTGCAGAAGGAGACCCTTCAGCCCATGAGTCTGCACTGACCACAATCTCACTCAAGTCCTATTCCCATAATCTCACATGTTCCCCTCTAACACTAGAGTCAATTTAGCATGGCCAGTGAAACTAACCTGCATATTTTTGGATTAAAGGAGGATATGGAGCACCCGGAGGAAACCTATGCAGCCACAGGGAGAGCATGCAAACTCCACACAGACAGTGACACGAGGCCGGAATTGAACCCGGGTCCCTGGCACTGTGAGGCAGCAGTGTTAACCACTGTGCCACCACACTGCAATGAACACTGCAATGAAATTACTGTGAAAGTCCTCTAGTTGCCACACTCTGGTGCCTGTAGGAGTACACTGAGGGAGAACTTAGTGTGCACCTAACCAGCACGTCTTTTGGACTGTGGGAGGAAACCTGGAGGAAACCCAGGCAGACACAGAGAAAATGTGCAGACTCCACACAGACAGTGACTCAAGCCAGGAATCGAACCTGGATCCCTGGTGCTGTGAGGCAGCAGTGTTAACCATTGTGCCACCCGTGTTGTTCAGTTTCAATTCAAAGATACTGGATTGGCTGCCAGCCTTATTGGATGTCCTGAGCTTGTGAAAGATGTTATAGAGAAACTGCTTCACTCTTTTCTACTTTCATCCAGGTTATACGCAATCTTTGCTGTTAATAACTAACTTCTGTCTGTGAGAAACCATTCCTTTGTGTCACACCTTATAAAAATTAAGCCCCACAATCACCGTTTCATGAAATGAACCATTTATAAATATTTTACACGATCGTATGAATTGAAACTCAGTGACCAATTTGTGCACAGCAAGATCCCAGAAACAGGAATGAGTTAAATGTTTAAATAAATCTGCTTTTGGCGCTGTTGGCTGATGAAAAAGGTTGGCAAAACGATCACCGTTCAATAGAATCGTCGTGACATTCGTTTTAATAAAAGGAGGGTTGCAAATAGATCCACAAGAGCGTTATCTTGTCACCAGACCTCAGAATGGAATGAGTTAATGACTAAGTTTCAAAAAAAAAAGCACTTTTAGAAAGACGCTGCCATGGTACCCAATTGCATGTTTGTTTCTAACTGATTGCTGTTACACGCACAACTTTCTGCCTCGAGCACTTAATTTAATCTGAAAATCAATTAACAAATGACAAACATTCAGACCAAATGATGGATCGCTGTTCTTTACACAATTCCAGTATCCATTTCCTCTGCTCAACCAAATAAGGTACGCTGGTGACTTATTTCTTAAGAGAAATGATCTGTATTAAGAGGCACCACTGTTCCTTCAAGCCATTGAGTAACAATCCAGACAACCCAGAGGAACGCAATCTCTAAATTGCTTTACTGTACATTATGTTTCAAGTACATATTAAATGCATGTAGCTTTGTGCTGCACTGACTATTATTCATTAACAAAATGACTTTATTCTCTGGGGAGGCGACTGTTGTTCATTGGTGACAAATGGTTGTGGGTTCAAGTCCCAAACCAGAGACTTGAGCACATAATCTAGGCTGACCTTCCCAGAGTGGTATTGAGGAGGTGCTGCCCTGTTCGTAGGTGCCATCTAATGGACAAAGCATTGGACCATGGCCTCATCTGTCCTTTCAGGTGGCTGGCAAAAATCTCATGGCAATATTTTGAAAACAAAAATTGGAGGTCCCCCTGGAGTCCCTCACTGAAAAATAACAGGCTACCCAGTCCTAGTCACATTGCTGTTCACAGGACATTGCTGCGTGCAAACTAATGATTCCTACGTGACAACTCCAGCCACATTTCAAAACTTGCTTCCTTGCATCGTGTGATGATTTACCCTGCAAAGCCAATGAAAAGTGTAACATAATAATGTAGCCCTTTTTTCTCTTTCCTAGTCAATAGCTCATCCTGTTTGTCGATGGGCATGGTGAGTCAGTAAGGTCGGGCAAGAGGCAAAAAATAAGGTTCGCGCCCAGTGATTGGACAGGCCTGGGGCTATGTCCAGGGAGGGGAGTTGGCGGGGGAGGTGAGATGATGCTCCAGGGCTGGGGGAGGGGAGAGACAGATCCCCCAGTGTACTGCATTCACTGTGTATACAGAGTACACTGGGAAATCGGGGCACCTGTGCAATGGTGCCCCAGGAACTCAACAGCCAGCTTCCCGGTGAGACCAGGCTCTGCCCCACCCCTCCTGGCAAGAAGCACATCTGGGCTCTTTTTTTCCTAAGTGCCGTAAGATTGTGACTGGGATCTTGCCCAAAAAATTGGCGTTTTCACATTGGGACTTAGAGTTTTTTGGGAAGGTCGCCCCCATGTGTCTCTTTTTTCCAGCATTAACGATTGGTTTTGTGCTGCTTTTAAGGATAAAGTTCTTGATTTTTGAAACAAAGAGCACAACACGTTTTCGAGTTTGATTAAAGGGTTGCTTGTAGTGCTTCCTGTTGTCAGTCTGAGAGTGCTCCAGGGCACACACAGCAGGTGTTGCACATTCTGCTGGTTTTACATATAGGAATTGACACAATTCTGTGCCACTTAAAACATGGTACGTCCCCCCCAGACTCTGCACCATGGATTCTCAATAACCTCCAGAGAAATAGCAGCAATATGAGCCTCACTAACAAATTGAGCACATTCACTCCAGGCATCTTAGGGGAGTTTGACTGCGCTGTTTGAAGCTTTGGAGAACAAGTACATTTTCTGTCACTGCAGCTAAAAAAATGTCTTCTAACAAACAGAATAATTAAGCAAAATAATTTGCCTATCATCAGTTACTGAATAATTTGTGAGTAAATGGTTCACTTAAAGTGATTTTTTTTTAATAAGGATCAGTAAATTGGATTTTTATTAATTGTCAGCATTGTAAATTGTACAAGCATAATATCATGCCAGTCTAGGGACCTGGATTTAGCTGGCTAACTGGGTTAACCTGTCACTTTGTGTATTAGGGTTGGTACAATTAGGCTATTCAGCCCCTTGTTCCTAACCACAAGAGAATGGTGCAATACATCTGTTCCAAATAGTAGTCAGTCAGCAAATTTAAAACACTTTGGACAGGATTTTACCAGCTCATCCTGCGCATCGATGGCTGGAGCCTATAGGGTGGGGTCTGAAGGGGCAGTTTAATCGTGGAGAGAGGGGGCCCCCCTTTGCCACTCTGTATTGCAATCAGATCAGGGCGGAGGTGGGGCACGATCTATCTGGGCAGCTGGGAGGGCCTCTCAATTGGCCGCGGGACCCCGTGATTGTGTTGTGGAGGTGGGCATGAGGCTGTCTGCAACAGCAGAGACCTGAGAGCTCTCTCTCTTTCTGTCAGACCCCAGCTGTTGAAATTGCGCATGTGCAGAGTCAGAGGTCTGCACATGTAAAATAGCTCCCTCTACAGTTGTTATTGCATATGTGCAGACACAGAGATCTTCGCATGCACAATAGCTCCCTCTATGGGTTGGCTGGCAGATTAAACCCAGCCCACTACATGCAGCAATTAGAAATAGTCTAGACCATTTTTTCCAATGTCTAAGTATGTAAGACTGGGGGTGAAATCATAGCCAAGAAACAGATCAGGAACTCTCCCATTTTCACAATGGCTGGACACTTGAATCATTCTCATAAAATACTGCCCTTCATGTTTCAGAATTTCACTTCCAGTCCCATTAAGATGCTCCCTGCAGTGTTATGGTTTCCACCTAGCTTTTTAACCATAAGCCATCTCCAGTTATGTTCTTGGTTAAACATCCACCATGGAATGAGATCTTCCTATCTTGTTACAAGGCCTTAAAGGATAGGTAATGGTTTTAAGCAATGTTTTAAATTTGGGACAGTAAGAAGTCTTGCAACTCCAGGTTAAAGTCCAACAGGTTTATTTGGAATCTTGAGCTTTCAGAGCACCGCTCCTTCCTCAGGCGAATCACTCCGAAAGCAGTGCTCTGAAAACTCTTGATTCCAAATAAACTTGTTGGACTTTAACCTGGTGTTGTGTTCTTACTGTGCCCACCCCAGTCCAATACTTTCTTTGAACAACTTGCATTTGTATAGCATTTTCAACATTGTAAAAAAAAATCAGCTCATCCCAAAAAAGGCCAGAAATTCTCCCATATAGCCGCCCCTAGACACTTACTTTTCTTTGCATAGAATCGCCTCTAGTGTCGCCATGCACAAAGACCAGGCATGATGGCCATGCTGGGTGTCTCAAAGGCCACTGAGGCCTCTGAGTGGTCGGGGCATAGCTAGGCAGTACCCACCTGGCAATGTCCACCTGGCACCCTGGCAGTGCCAATCTGGCACCCTGGCAGTGCCAGTTGGGCACTGCGAGTGTGCAAATGGCAGTGCTAAGGCAGTGGTGCTTGATTGGGGTTGGGGCTTGAGCAGGAGCTATGACAGGAGGTTATGATGGGGGCCATGATGGGAATAGGGGTTATGCAGAGGCACTTCTGGGGGCTATGAGGGGGGCCATGAAGATTGGGTCATGAGGGAGAGGCCATGAATGGATGGGGCATGAAGGGGTAGGACATGAAAGGGTAGGGCATGAAGGGATGGGACACTGGAGGGCATGAAGGGGAGAGGCCCATAGGGAGGCCCTGGTGCCGGTGATCCTTGTTTGGGAAGGGGTAGAGAAACATGTCACCATTGTGGAAGGAGTCCCAATGTCTCTGGCGGGAAGCGGGGGGGGGGATGCAGAGGGTTTCCCAGTGCACTGTGAAATTGGGGCACCGTTTCAAAATGGCGCCTGATCGCTTTGCGGTCAGACTCACTGACGTGTTTAGGCCCCGCCTCCCCCAGAATGACACCAATCTTCCAAAACACTGCTCAGTGTGGGATGACTGTGGTTGGTCCGTGCTGGACAGACTGATGCAGATTGCTCTGATTTTCCACTCTTACGACACTTACCATGTTTTGGGAAAATTCCAGCCACGTTGAGAATTTGCCAAACAACGGCCATGGTTGTTTTAGTGATAGGAAGGGGGATGTCCTCACCAACCGTGATCAGACGTGAACGGCAATGGTGCAATCTGGGTGGCTCTCCCTGTCTGAAATATCAATGAGGCACTCACTGCTCCATGACACATTTTCTCTTTAATGGTACATCCCCTTCATCTTTGCAGTGACACGGCCTGATTAGCGTATGCTCACTGACAGCACCTCGGAACTGCGGCACTTGGAAGTTTCAACATGCCTGACTAATCTATAGCACAGAGCACATAATGCTGGAAGACATTCAACATGTCTGGCAGCATCTGTGCAGAGGGATCCAACATTTCAGGTTGATGACCTTTCATCTGAGACGGAAGATTTTTGAGAGCTGAACAAATTTTAAACAAATACCGAGCTTGGGAAAAGGAGCACAGGGGTAGATTAGGAAGGGAGCCTTGTGATAGAGTGAAGGACAGGATTTTTAAACTATTTACCCTTTTACGGGGTGTGAGGCTCACTATTTAATCCAACATCTATTGCCCATCCCGAATTGTCTTTGAGTAGGTGGCGGTGAGCTACCTTCTTGAACCTCTGCACTTCAGCTGGTGTAGGTACACCCACAGTGCTGTTAGGAGGGGACTGGACAATTTTGATTTTGTGGCAATGAAGGAATAGTGGTGTATTTCTAAGACAGGACGGTGTGTAATTTAGAGGGGAACTTGTTCCCATGGGGCTGCTCCCCTTCTTCTTGGTGATAGATACATGGGTTTGAAAGATGCTTTCAGAGGTGAGTTATCATAGAATCATGGAATCCCTACAGTACAGAAGGAGTCCATTTGGCCCATCAAGTCTGCACTGACCCCAATCCCACACAGGCCCTATTCCTGTAACCCCACATATTTACCCTGCTAATCCTCCTGGCACTAGGGGCAATTTAGCATGCCAATCAACTTAACCCGCACATCTTTGGACTGTGGGAGGAAACCACAGCAGTCAGAGGAAACCCACATAGACACGGGGAGAATGTACAAGCTCCACATGAACAGTGACCCGAGGCCGGAATTGAGCCCGGAGCCCTGGCGCTGTGAGGCAGCAGTGCTAACCGCTGTGCCACCGTGCCGCAGTTGCTGCAATGCACCTGGTATATGGTACACACTGATGCCATCTGTGGTGGAGGAAGAAAATGTTTAAGTTGGTGAATGGGCTACCAATCAAACAGGTTGCTTTGTCTTAGATGTCATATGTAGCGTTCAGTTGTTTTGATGTTTGATTGTGTGCCTGATGTCTGTTCTCTGTGTATGATTAGTTAAGTTTATTATATCATGTCTGTTAAGGTGTTGTCAACTTCAGGTTTTGTTAGGAACTGAAGGCATTTATTGATTAGAGGAGGGTTGCAGCTCTGATGGTTCTGAAGCAGCAGCTTCAGTCCTTACATGCTTACAACATGGCTTCTCGGGGATTCTGACTGAGCGAGAACTCCACTCTCTGGTGTGATCACTCACCCTCTATTTCCATTGGTCCCTCAAGTCAGGTGACTCACTTCTGCTGTACTGTCTTAAAGAGACAGATACAACATCACAACATTCATCTCCCTTTAACTCCCTTATACAATCTTCAAAATCGATTTACTCAACCCATATCCTAAATAAACACAGGTTCGACATTCATAAATCAATGCAGTGATTGTTTAATGGAGCGATCTTGACGCTCAGACACCACACATACAACAGTGGTCACTTAAAGAAAGATACTAAACTGTGGCATTCAGCTGCAAACACGAAAGAACATTTCATAACACTTGAATAAACTCCTGTTACACACATAGAAGTTGATGTATCGTATCTGCTGATCTCTGAGGCATAAAACACAACAATATTGAACTTCTTGAGTGCTGTTGGAACTCCACTCATCCAGGGAAAGGCAAGTCAGATGCTGGGAATGCTGTGGCAAGTAACCAGCCTTCTGACTCCCCAGAGCCTGTCCACCATCTACAAGGCACAAATGAGGAATATGATACAATACCCTCCACTTACCTGGATGAGTGCAGCTCCAACAACACTCAAGAAGCTCTGCACCATTCGGGACAAAGCGACCTACTTGATTGCACACGTCCACCATCTACAACATGGAGTCCCTCCACCACCAACGGGCAGTGTGGACCATATATAAGATCCACCACATCAATTCACCAATGATCCTTCCAAACCCAAGACCTCTATCAATTAGAAGGACAAGGGCAGCAACAGTGGCACAACAACACCATCACCTGCAAGTTCCCTCCAAGTCATTCACCATCCTAACTTGGAAATATATCACCGTTCCTTCACTGTCACTGTGTCAAAATCCTGGAATTCCCTCCCTAACAGCACTGTGGGTATATCTCTAACAGAAAGAAATCCCACAACACCAACTTAAAATCCAACAAGTTTACTTATAGCAAGAGCCGCAAGCTTTCGGAACAGGCTGTCCCTTCGTCAGGCCACTCCCAGCCACCTGACGAAGGGGCAGCCTGTTCCGAAAGCTTGTGGCTTTTGCTACAAATAAGCTTGTTGGATATTAAGCTGGTGTTGTGGGATTTCTTTCTGTTTTACCCCAGTCCAATGCTGGCATCTCCACATCAGGTATACCTCTAACGCATGGGCTGCATTACTTCACCTTCACAAGGCCAATTAGGAATGGGTAATAAATGCTGGCTGAGCCAGCGATGCCCACATCAAATCAAAGAATTTTAAAAATCCATCACACGCCTGACTTGTGTTGTAAGGATTGCTTGGCGTCTCACTGAGAGGTCTGGAGGCTTATATAGTTGATCATCAAATGTTTATTTACAACTCATAACTATATATATCTCTAAGGTTTAGCTCTGTCCAGATGCTGACTCCATGCTGGCTTCTTCCAGACTCTTCTACACACAGTGTACTATCATGTGACTCTCGGCAACACGATTTTTCCCCAGTCCCTCAGGAACCCTTGCTCTGTCAAATATCCTTGTACTTCAACTTGTAACTTGTAGATGTTAGACAGGCTTTGGGAAGTCTGAAAGTGAGTTACTTACACAGTACAAATGTCATTTACCAAACCTGAATGTTGTCAAGGTCTTGTTGCATGTGGGCACAGATTGCTTCAGCAACTGAGCAAAATGGTGCTGAACATTGTGCAATCAACAGCAAACATCCGAAGTTCTGATCTCCCGATGGGGGAAAGGTCATTGGTGAAGCAGCTGAAGATGGATTGAGGACACTAGCTCCTAGGACTGAGAGATTGAGATAGGAAATGATGGTGCAAGGCACCCTGGAAGTTCAGCCTTGTTCAGTTCTGTTGAGGTGGACGGGTTGCTCAATAGGCAGGTCTCAAATTTTGCTGTTATCAAATGATGGGGGGAAAATCTGCACCAAATATCTTAAACTTTATAAAGAAAGCTCTTGCATCTGGTGCCTTTTCAAGCCTCTTCTATATAAGTCCAGAGCTACCACATCCAATGCATTTCTTTCAAATAAATAACTATATGTTCCACAGATAAGAAGCAATATAAACAGACAAACATGACCTACTCATTGTTAGAGATGCATCAAGACTGTTTCCAATTATATCTTTTTTTTATTTATTCATGGGACATGGCGGGCCAGCATTTGTTGCCCAGCTCTAGTTGTCCAAGGGCAGTTGAGAGTCAACCACATTGCTGTGGTTCTGGAGTCACATGTAGGCCAGACGCGTTAAGGACGGCAGATTTCCTTCTCTAAAGGACATTAGTGAACCAAATGGGTTTTTCTGACAATGGTTCCTTGGCCATCAGTAGATTCTTAATTCCATCATTTTTATTGAATTTGAATTCTGCCATCTGCCCTGGCAGGATTTGAGCCTGAACATTGGTTTAATTTCCGGATTAATAGTCTAGCGATAATACCACTAGGCCATTGTCTCCCCCTAATTAACTACTGCCTTTATAAATTTTCCCATTGGCAGCAGCGGAACCAGAGTATCCCACCGCTTGCAAACAATGTGCCATCTCCCGCAGGCAGGAAACACACATCTGGGAGGCTGAAGAATCTCACCCGTTATATTTCCTTAAATAAGAGGCCAAAAATAACTCCCGGTACTCGGGATGTTGTCTCACCAGTATCTCGTACACTTGCAGCAAGACTACTTACCCTACTTTCATACTCCAACTCCCTTGAAATAAGGGCCAACATTCCATTAGCCTTCCTGATTACCGGCTGCACCAATCTGCCAGCTTTCGATGTTTCGTGCATTAAATGTAGTTCCCTGAGTATTGATCTCAGAGGCTTCTTTGAACTGTAGCCTTGGTTACATTATTGACAGATTCACATACCAGTGAACCTCACTAGTGACAAACGGGCAATTCTCCTCAATTCCAGTTCATCTCAATTATCAGGTAAAGTCCCTAAAAGCACCTTCCGTATTGCATTTATATTCCATTGTACCAAGAGAGGAAGGAACTTTGGATGATACCAAAACCCTTAGACCTGCTTCAACATGATACCACATCACATCCTATATCATGCAAGTCCCAATCATATAGCAATGTATAGCATGGAATGGTGGCCATTCAACCCATTGCATCCATGCCAGCTGTCCATGAAGCAAACCAGTCAGTCCCACTCCCTCCCTGCTGCATCCCCGTAACCATTCAACTCCTACTTGAAATCGGTAATCGCCTCTGCTTCCACCGCCTTTGCATGTTTTTCCTCTGCGCACGTTAATAATTTAAAAATAGACAGTGAAGTGTGAAATGAGAGGATCACGCTGTCAGAATAAGATGAAAGACAATAGCAGGAAAGCACATTGTTACTCAGGGAAGTTGATAGGAGGGGGGTTGGTCTTGTGAATGCTGCTTAGCTTTGCATATACAAAATGCACAACTAAAGACTGCTTCAGATGGAGAGCTGTATTTCATTCACATTTAATAATCCCTGGATGTGGAGGCCTGGAGGGAGATTTGCATTCTTGGCAGTAAAAATCTCTTATTTATATTTGACAATCCCTGGTAAAAGCAGAGAAGGAAATAGGTCCCAGAGCAGCTCTGTTTCAGATTATATATATATATTTATTAGAGCAAAGGACTTCAAGACAGCAGAATGCCTGCTGATTGTTGCAAATATCGAGATGTAAGAGATGATTTGATTGCTCAGTCTAAGGTGGTCAATTAGATTGAAATTGAGTTGGATGATTACATTGAAAATGTGGCAGAAAAATAATCAATGGAATGCTAAATGGATGTGATACGTTAGTCATTATGATACTGGGTGAGCAACCCCAAGGCCATCAGTTCAAGTCCAAGATAAAATGTGAAATTGAGTTCAATAATTCAATAATAATAATAATTTCTGGTAACAGAAATATAATGGTGGAGTTCCTAGATTTTTGTGCAAGTCCAACTTGTTCTTTGGAGATGAAAGCCTGGCAACCTCAGTTAATTTGGCCAATATGAGACTCTAGCCCCACACTATGGTGTTTCTAATCATATCTCAAACCTTCTCTTGTGTTTAAGTGTTGTCAGATTCAAAATCAGGCAACAAGGTGGGACAATGGTTAGCACTGTCTCACAGTGCCAAGGATCCGGGTTCAATTCCCAGCTTGGGTCACTGTCTGTGCAGAGCCTACACGTTCTCTCTGTGTTTGCGTGGGTTTCCTTCGGGTTTCCTCCCACAGTAGGAAAGATGTGCTGGTTAGGCGCGTTGGCCATGCTAAATTCCCCCTCAGTGTACCCGAACAGGGGCCAAAGTGTGATAACTAGGGGATTTTCACAGTAACTTCATTGCAGTGTTAATGCAAGCCTATTTGTGACACTAATAAATAAACTTAAACCCTTCATACAGTTAAGGTTCAAGGCCACTGAACATACACAGCTTGCAACCATGCTGTTGAAAAAATGCGACTGCAACCTGTTAGGTATCTAAAAGATGCAAATTCTACTGCTCTGGATCATGACTCATAGAACAATCAAATACCAGCAGGGCCCCTTCACCCATTCAACCTTTCATGCTTGTACGGATTCTTTGAAAGAGTTATCAAATTCACCACCTTCCCCCACTCTTTCCCCATTGACTGCAATGTTTCCTTTTTCTCATTATGTACCCAATTATGGTTTGGAAGTGACCATCGCATCTGCTGCCAACACTCCTGTGCGTTCTCTGATAACACTTAGGATTCTTAAGGGGCTTGACAGGATAAATGCTGAGAGGATGTTTCACCCCCAGGGAACGTCTAGGACCAGAGGGTATAGTCTCAGGATAAAGAAGCTTCAATTTAGGACTTAGATGAGAAGGAATTTCTTCTCTCAGAGTGTTATGAGTCTTTGGAACTCCTTGCCACAGAGAGCTGTGGGGGCAGAGCCGTTGCGCAAATTTAAGGCTGAGATAGATAGATTCTTGATCAGGAAGGGAAACAAGGGTTATGGGGAAAGGGCAGGAATTGGATTTGAGGAATGTCAGATTAGCCATGGTGGAGCAGGCTTGAAGGGCCAAACAGCCTACTCCTGTTCTTATTTCTTATGGTCTTATTAATCTAAATAATGAATTTGATATCATCCAAAATACAGCTGTCCACTTTCTAACAACATACAAGTCCCATTCACCAATCACCGTTGCAATCACTTACATTGGCCCCGTTAAAATTCTAATTTTCATGATTGTTTCAAATCTCTCCATGGCCTCATTCCTCTCGATTTCTGTTATATACTTAAGTAGTTGCATGATTGCTTTAAGAGCTGATCACATGATTTGATGGTGCTGTCATTAGGGTGTTTGTACTCTGTGCAGGTCTGAAGCCTTAGAATAAATCTGTTGTTGTTAGTTTGAATTTACATATGCAAACGATGTATTTTCTTTTTGTTAAAAACCACAATCCCATAATAGTTAGGGCAGTACAATCACTTTAATCTCCCTCAGCATTACAGCCATCCAAGATCTCTGTGTGTCTTCAATTCACTGCTCAACTTCAACTTTCCAGGTCTTAAACACTGGAATTCCCTCCCTCAATCAGCCTGTCTCTCTCTACCTTTCACTGCTCATTTAAATCAGACCTTAATTTTGTCCAAGCTTCTGCTGACCTGTTTTAAAGTATCCAGTGGGTCGTGGGGTCAGATTCTGCTTGATAATTCTTTATTCATTCATAGGACATGGCTGTCGCTGGCTGGCCAGCATTTATTGCCCATCCCTCGTTGCCCTTGAACTGAATGGCTGGCCAGGCCATTTCAGAGGGCAGTTGACAGTCAACTACATTGCAGTACCTCTGGAGTCATATGTAGGCCAGACCAGATAAGGGTGACAGATTTTCTTCCCTAAAGTGAACCGGATGGCTTTTTTTGACAATCAACAATGGTTTCATGGTCATCAGTAGATTCTTAGACTCTCCAGATTTTCTGGCTGTGCTCACCCCAAGACCAGCAAAATCAACCCTGCCTCAGGTCAACGAACTTTTGCATGGTCCTATCCCACCTACTACAATTCCTGTGGTGGACGGGAAGGGAAAATTCCGCCCTTATTCCAGATTATTTTTATTTGAACCCAGGTCCCCAGGACACTAGCTGAGTTTCCAGATTAATAGTTGTGTTAATACCACTAGGCCATCTAGTGAAGTGCCGAGGGGGATGTTTACCATATTAAAGGCACTAGATAAATGCAAATTGTCATTATTGTCAAAAAACATAGGGATGATACAGCATCAATCATTAATAACATTTAAATTCAATGCCTCATACTGAGATCAATAATGTTTTCAGAGTGCGGCCACCGTTAAAGCCTATTTAAACAGCACAAATCAATGAACAGAATAAAATAAAACTGGCATTAAGTTTAATCAGAACTGTCTTGAAAGGTGGGAGTCTTCAAAGAGAGGATGATGTTAAGACTCAGGTGTAAATTTGTAGTTTTATATATATATATAAAATAATATATATATTCAGCCAGTTTATTTATATATAGCTATGGAAGGAGTGTACTGTTACTTGCAGAGGCTCTTTGACTGCATTTCTGTAAACCTGTTCACTTTTACTGATTTACAGGCTTATGTGTTTGCTGAGCAGCCGCATTCTGGGAGAAGAAAAACAATTGATGAGTTCTTTGCACATTCTGGAGCAGAGCGGCAGAAATGTGAGACGCCAAGATGACAGAAGCCAACAGTGAAGAGCACAGAGGAAGTCAAAATATTGAACTGAAGTGAAGGGAGGATAGTTTCCTTCAGAAAATACTAAAGGACGATCCACGTCTCGAGGATCTATTGATCCAGAAAGCCTGTATGGTTTAAAAATAATGGAAAAGTGTCAAGCAAATTCATATACTGAATGAAATATGAACATTGAAAGGGAATGAAGTGCAAAACTTGGAATATTATGGCCCCTTTCGCAACCCTGGAAATCTCCAAGTGTTTTACAGTCAATGAAATACTTGTCACTGGCTTTGGAAAAGCATCAGCCAATTTGCACACAGCAAGCTAAAACTCTCAGCAATATGAAAGGATATCTTGTTGGTTGAAGGGTAAATATTGGCTAGGACGCTAGGGAGAATCTCTCTGTTCTTCTTCAAATCCTGACCAAGGATCTTTGAAGAGGTTAAAGCTTATTTATTAGTGTCATAAGTAGGCTTACTTTAACACTGCAGGGAAATTACTGTGAAAATGCCCTAGTCGCCACACTCCTGCACCTGTTCGAGTACACCGAGGCAGGATTTAGCATGGCCAAAGTGTAAGTTAATAGTCTGGCTTTTCAAACCAAGAAGTGGCTGAGGTTGTAGAGATTTGAATGCTCAGAAAGATTGTCTGAAACATCAGATTTGACTGAAATGCTTAGAACAATGTATCTCAGTGATGAAAATTAGAAGGAATCCTACAATTTGTCTTTCAGCAGTTTCAGGGCAGAGAAATCTTTTGCTTCTGTCTGTCACTGAGTCCAAAGCATCAAGAGCCATACTTTAGGTGTAGGAGGGCTGTGTGCGGCTAGTGAGCCACAGTTTAGCCATCCCAAATCTACAGCATCAAATCATGAGGCCTTCTGCCCATTAGATGAATGCCTCATCCACCTGGTTTCAAAATGGCAGCATACAGTGGCACCATTGCCCTCAACCAATAGGAGAAATATCATGAAAAATGACCATAGAATCCCTATTGTGCAGAAGAAGGCCTTTGGGCCGCGTATCTAAGGAAGGATGTGCTGGCCTTGGGAAAGGTTCAGAGGGGGTTCACAAGAATGATCCCTGGAATGAAGAGCTTGTCATTTGAGGAGTAGTTGAGGACTCTGGCTCCGTACTCATTGGAGTTTAGAAGGATAAGGGGGGGATTTTATTGAAGCTTATAAGAAACTGCAAGGCCTGGATAGAGTTTCCACTAGTAGGAAAAACTAGAACCAGAGGGCACCACCTCAGACTAAAGGGATGATCCTTTACAACAGAGATGAGGAAGAATTTTTTCATCTAGAGAGTAGTGAATCTGTGGAACTCTTTGCTGCAGAAGGCTGTAGAGGTCAACTCATTGAGTGTCTTTATGACAAAGGTAGATAGGTTCTTCATTAATCAGGGGGATCAGCAATTATAGAGAAAAGGCAGTAGAATGGGGATGAGAAAAATATTAGCCATGATTGAATGGCAGAGCAGACTCGATAGGCCGAGTGGCCTAATTCTGCTCTTACGTCATATAGTCTTATGGCCCATTGAGTCAGCACCGACTCTCCAATGGAATATCTTACCCAGGCTCTATCTCTGTAACTCCACATATTTATCCTGCTAATCCCTCTAACCTACATATCTTGGGGGCAATTTAACATGGTCAATCCACCTAACCTGCACATCTTTGGAATGTGGGAGGAAACAAGTGCACCCAGAGGAAAGTCACGCAGACACAAGGAGAACAGGCAAACTCCACACAGATAGCCACCCAAGGCCAGAATTAGACTTGAGTCCCTGGAGTTTTAAGGCAGCGGTGCTAACCTTTGTGCCATGGTGCCATGCCCATCTGACACTGATTCATTTTGCATAAGTCACTTGTGTATAGCTATCCTCCATACTCTGTATTTTGCTGAGGGAGTAACTTCTTTTATTGAGAGCAATGGTTGCAATTCCAGTCATGATTTCCATTTGCTGCAGTTCAAAGAGACTACTCATAAATAGACTTTATTTACTGCATGATGTGCTATTTGCTATGAATCCTGAAGTGAGTCCCATCCCCCTTCAAAGTTCATTGACTGGCACAGTGGCATCAATGGACATTCAATAAGGCTGCAGATGGTGACACGGCTATTCCTGACCACTGGGTAAAATGGGACGATTGGGTAGTTTAGTTTGTTATTAGTGTCACAAGTAGGCTTACATTAACACTTCAATGAAGTTACTGTGAAAATCCCCTAGTTGCCACATTCTGGTGCCTCTAGAGATAAACTGAGGAAGAATGGCCAATGTACCTAATAAGCACATCTTTCGGCCTGTGGGAGGAAACCGGAGCACCTTGAGGAAACCCATGCAGACACTGGCAGACTCTGCACAGACAGCAACCCAAGCCTGGAATCAAACCCAGGTCCCTGGTGCTGTGAATGAGCAGAGCTAACTGCTGTGCCACTGTGCTGCTCTTGGGTAATTCACCTGGTTAATTCCCCTGAGAGAGTTATTCTCCGGTTAATCATGTCTAGAGACTGCGCTATTTCTAAGTGACTGCAAATAATTTGTATGTAACCATTTTCTGTTCATATAGCTACAGGGCAGAAGCAGAACATGAAGTCTAAGTCTATCATAGCTTGGTATGGCTCCTGCTCTGCCTAAGACAGCACTACAAAAGATTGTGATTGTAACCCAATCCATCACGCAAACCAGCCTCCCATCCATTGATTCTGTCTACACTTCTTGTTGCCTCGTCAAAGCAGCCAGCATAATTAAGGACCCCATGCTCCCCGGACATGCTTAGAGTCCAAGAACACATCTCAGAACTATACCTGTCTTAAATCAAAGGTTACAAAGGGGCCAAAAGGGGTTCATGAAAAACATCGCTCCTTGTCTCTAAAGCAGTTTCTCCTGCAGTAATGCACTATATTCGACATAACAGATGTCACCGGACAATAAAGATCGAAACCTGTTAATCCGTAAATCAGCTGAATATTTTCAAATCCTTTCGCTTTTTATACTTTCACCTATTAACCCCAATTCCCAGCGATGACACCTGCCCACAGAATGAAAAATCCCCATTTTACTCAGATTTATATACTTTCAAGCTGGAGGGCAAAACTGGGATGATCAGGATTTGCAGACACAATTCAATTATTTCCCTTGGCCGCTTCTGCTGCTGCCTCTTATTTTCCCCTCACTACCAATGATGCAGTCAGTGTTGACTGTAAACTGCTGATTCTCAGCAAAGAGCTATTCCTGCATCTGCAGTGAAGTTATTGGATGTGATCCAATCGGCTCGCCATGTCAGTCCATCAGTGTAGGGAGCCAGTAAAATAGGGTGAGAGGTGAAAACTAGTACACTGGAGATTGGGGCATCTGTGCAATGGTGCTTCTAGAATTCAGCATTTGGTTTCACAGGCAAGTTGAAGGTCCACACCACCTCCCCCCGCATGACCCCCCCCCCCCAACACGGGTTGGAATCACATGATGGCTCCCATTACGCACAGAGTGCTGTAAATTTGCATTACTTACCTTGTTGAAAAAATAGGTGAGAAAACGTATCGTTTTCTTGCCCATTCGACAATTAGAATTTTTTTTGAGAAGATCCCACCCACGATCTTCGTCTTAAAGGTTTGGCAGCATTTATATTCTGCTTTTGCAGTCTCACTGTGAAACTACAATCACTTCAGAAGAACATAAGAATTAGGAGCAGGAGTAGGCCATCTGGCCCCTCGAGCCTGCTCCGCCATTCAATAAGATCATAGCTGGTCTTCTCGTGGACTCAGCTCCACTTACCCATCCGTTCACCATTACTCTTAATTCCTTTACTGTTCAAAAATTTATCTATCCCTGCCTTAAAATATTCAATGAGGTAGCCTCAACTGCTTCACTGGGCAGGGAATTCCACAGATTCACAACCCTTTGTATGAAGAAGTTCTTCCTCAACTCAATCCTAAATCTGCTTCCCCTTATTTTGAGGCGATGCGCCCTAGTTTTAGTTTCACCTGCCAGTGGAAACGACATCTCTGCTTCTGTCTTATCCATTCCCTTCATAATCTTATATGTTTCTAAAAGATCTCCCCTCACTGTTCTGAATTCCAATGAGTATAGCCGCAGTTTACTCAGTCTGTCCTCATAAGCCAACCCTCTCAACTCTGGAATCAACCTAGTGAATCTCCTCTGCACTGTTTCCAATGCTAGTACATCCTTCCTCAAGTAAGGAGACCAAAACTGGACACAGTACTCCAGGTGTGGCTTCCTTATACAGCTGCAACATAAACTTACTGTTTTTAAACTCGATTCCTTTAGCAATGAAAGACAAAATTCCATTTGCCTTCTTAATTACCTGCTGCAACTTGTAAACCAACTCCTTGAGTTTCCTGCACAAGGACACCCAGGTCCCTCTGCACAGCAGCACGCTGCAATTTTTTTTACCATTTAAATAATAGTCCGTTTTGCTGTTATTCCTACCAAAATGGATGACCTCACATTTACCAACATTGTACTCCATCTGCCAGACCCTTGCCCACTCACTTAGATTATCTATATTTCTTGCAAACTTGCAGTGTCCTCTGCACACTTTATTCTGCCACCCATCCGAGTGTCATCTGTGAATTTTGACACACTACTCCAAATCCCCAACTCCAAATCATCTGTATAAATCATAAACAATTGAGGTTCCAACATTGATCCCTGAGGCACACCACTAGTCACAGGTTGCCAACCAGAAAAACACTCATTTATCCCCATTCTTTGTTTTCTGTTAGTTAACCAATCCTCTATCCATACTGATACATTATCCTTAACACCGTGCACCTTTATCTTATGTAGCAGTCTTTGGTGCGGCATCTTGTCAAATGCTTCCAGGAAACCCAGATACACCATGTCCGCAGGTTCCCCATTGTCCACTGCACATGTAATGTTCTCAAAGAATTCCACCAAATTAGTCAACTATGACCTTCCCTCATGAACCTATGCTGCATCTTATCAATGGGATAATTTATATCCAGATGTCTTGCTATTTCTTCTTTGATGATAGATTCAAGCATTTTCCCTACTACAGAAGTTAAGCTAACTGGCCTATAGTTACCCGCCCTTTGTCTACCTCCTTTTTAAAATAGTGGCATCACATTTGCTGTTTTCCGATCTGCGGGAACCACTCCAGAGTCCAGCGAATTTTGGTAAATTACCGCTAGTTCATTTGCTATTTCTCCTGCCATCTCTTTTAGTACCCTGGGATGCATTCCATCAGGACCAGGAGACTTGTCTACTTTTAGCCCCATTAACTTGCCCAACATTACCTTTTTCGTAATAATGATAGTTTCTAGGTTCTCACCTGCCACAGCCTTCCTGTCATCAATTTTTGGCATGTTATTTGTGTCTTCCACTGTGAAGACCGACATAAAATATCTGTTCAATACCTCAGCCATTTTCTCATTTCCAGTTACTACATCCCTTTTCTCACCCTCTAAAGGACCAATATTTACTTTAGCCACTCTTTTTCATTTAACATATTTGTAGAAATGCTTGCTATCTGTTTTTGTATTCTGAGCTAGTTTTATTCTCATAATCCATTATACTTTTCTTTATAGCTTTTGTTGTGGCTTTCTGCTGACCTTTAAAGATTTCCCAATCCTCTAGGTTCCCACTAAGCTTTGTCACCTTGTATGCATTTCCTTTCAATTTTATTTCCTTGATAATTATATCTATGAAAATTATCTCTTTTTCTACAATACTTCCTTGTCACTGGAATATACGTTTGCTGAGCATGTGAGAGATCGTTTTGAAAGTCCTCCATTGTTCCTCAATTATCCCACCATAAAGTTTTTGCTCCCAATCTATCTTAGCTAAGTCCCCCCTCATCCCTTTGTAGTCTCCTTTGTAACGGTACTGTTGGCAGCACGCTAGCTCCAGACTGACAAAGGTTGCAGGTTCAATCCCCACTCTGGAGACTTTATTTGGGCTGCATTTAAAATCTGCCGGGAGTGGCTCTTTCCAGAGGCTGAAAATAGTCTGGAAGCTGGTGGCAACTCCACCATTTCCACTTCTGGGTGGCCCAACAGAATTGAATATCAGTCAGGCAGTTAAATGTTTGTTTTCAGGGTTCCCAGGGCTTAAAAGGTGAAGGAATCATCTCCCACCACCTGTCTCCCCAACCCCCTGCCACCTACAAAGATCTACTCGTCAATCAGATGGCCAGCAGTCTCAACAGTGCCACCAGGAATGGTGGCCAGTGTTGGGACTGCAGCAGAGATGAAGGAGACCACTAAACACAGATGAGTGGATTGTGCTGGCTGGAGGCAAATTTGTTGAGGCAGAGGGTGTAAGGGGTGTGGGTGGAGTGAGCAGTGAAGGCTCTTTCTGAAGGGGCATTCCTTACTGCTGCTGGTAGGAGAAGGAGGAGGGAGCGTCCCTTCTGGGTCAAAGACTGCCTGATCAGGGGGGCATACACCAAGTGGAGTTCTCCCCTCATCCCTCGCACTGGTAGGATAGCAGTGACAACAGGATGAGCCTTTTAATTAACTGTTTAATGGCTAGTAGGCCTCTCGGGGGGAAGGTTTGACCTCAATCTTCCCCACCACTGACTTCATTGGGGAGAAATCAAGAAGGTGACAGGATTTCCACCTCATCATTGCTTCCCTGTATTCTGCCCTTGCTCTACAGTACTGAAGGAGAGCTGCATTGTTGGAAGGGATGTCTTGCAGATGAGATGTTAAAGCAAAGTCCCATCTGAACTCTCAGATGGATGTAAGAGATTCTGTGTCATGATTTTGGAGAAGAGCAAGGGAGCTCCGAGCGAAGCTATCCCTCTGACGATATTACTAAAACAATTTGTCTGCTCCTTATTCCATTACAAGATCTGGACCTGAGTAAAGAGAGACTCCGTCAACTGACGAACTTTCATACTGCGCGTGTTTGGCACCGTGTGATGTGTACAGCCAGTGTAGAGCCAGACCAATTCAAATCAGAGGGCTTGCTGGATCTCTCAGTAATTTGTCACCCTATTGGACCTTAATCTACATTACAGAACAGGAATTGTCCAATTCTCACTCTGTAAACATTGAAAATTCCAATTATAGGGAGGGATCACTGCACATGTAGAGATCCATGCCAGGGCTTGACTTTCCCCTGGGAATGATGATTACAGTTGTAAACAGTCAATGTAAACAGGGTTCCGCCTGGCTGGTACCTGAACTTCAGCTATCAGTCTCCAATCAGTGGCAACAGTCTAAATTCACCCTTACATGGGTACAGAATGACTTAACTTAGCTAAATTACCGCAGACAGGATGTCATAGAGAATAGGAGATGATTTGGCTCATTGTTCCTGCACTAGCCCTTTGAAAGAGTTGTCCAATTAAGCCCATTCCTCGACTCTTTGGCCCTATAGCCCTGTAAGATTTTTAGGAATAAATATAAATATGCAATAGCCACGGTACTGACTAGAAACTCCAAGGTTACGAGTTTATAATCTCAAGTGCAAACATTTTTACAAGTTGAGAGCCTAGAACTGCTGACATTTCACTCCAAGTCACAGGGGATACAAGGCTCACATCGGGAAGTTACTCCTGATGCTGAACTCAAGATATTGTCTCATCCAAAAATCATGTCCAACGATTGACTTTTTTTTTCAAAACTGCCATGACAATATTGATCTTTTTTCTGTTTATTCCCTGAGGACATCAAGGGTCAGCCGAGCAGTATAAGAGTCACATTTAGACTAACCCATATTGTGGTCATCAGTCATTCCCTGAAGGACATTGAAGTCCCATTTAAGTTTTTAACAACAATTCTGAAACTTTCAATTTTTCTTGTGCCAGCTGACAAGAAAAATCACAATTATTGAATTTAATTTCACCATTTGCCAAGGTGAGATTCGAACTCCCAATCTTTCGGTTGCTAGTTTTGTATTATGTGTGCCCCTATGGACTAAGGCTGCATAGAAAATCAGAAGGTCGGCTTGATTACTTGAACACTGGGAGCTCTTTATTCAAGGTGTGCACTCATTCACAGTCATATCTAAGACTGACCAATAGGGTCCTAAACTGGGAGGAGGTGATTCATAGAAGCATCAAAACCCTACAGTGCAGAAGGAGGCCATTCGGCCTATCGAGCCTGCACCAACAACAATCCCACCCAGGCCCTATCCCCACAGCCCCACATATTTACCATGCTAATCCCCCCCTAAACTATGTGACCCAAGATGCTGAGGGGCAAGTTAGCATGGCCCATCAACCTAACCTGCACATTTTTGGACTATGAGTGGAAACCGGAGCAACTGGAGGAAACCCACGCAGACATGTGCAAACCCCACATCGACAGTGACCCAAGCCAGCAATCAGTTCTGGATCTCTCGCACTGTGAGGCAGCAGTGCTAACCACTGTATCACTATGCTGCCCAGGGGTCACCTGATCACACTTTCAAAGGGGCAGACCATACCCCAAATCCCAACAATCAATATATACACATATACTGCATTTAGTACCATTACTTGGAGGCCAATTTATTCTGAATAATGCTTCATACGGATGATAGAATTATTTGACATAAACCAGGGTCTGCAGTAATTTGAAAGAGAAACAAACAGTGGCTTGCATACAAGAATTATTAACCGGCCTGGGGAGTTCAATCCATCACCCAAACCAGCCTCCCACCCATTGACTCTGTCTGTGCTTCCCGCTTCCTTGACAAAGCAGCCAGCATAATTAAGGACCCCACGGCATATTCTCTCTCCCACCTTCTTCTGTCAGGGAAAAGATACAGAAGTCTGAGGTCACATACCAACCAACACAAAAACAGCTTCTTTCCTGCTGCCATCAGACTTTTGAATGAACCTACCTCGCACTAAGTTAATTTTTCCCTACACCCTGGTTATGACTGTAACACTACATTCTGCACTCTCTTCTTCCCTTCTCTATGAACAGTACACTTTGTGTGTATAGCGCACAAGGAATAATACTTTTCACTGTATGCTAGCACATGTGACAATAATAAATCAAATTAAATCATATGTAGACCAAGGCTGGCACGGCCTTGATGGGCTCAATTCTACGATAAGATCAGCTTTGCTTAGAAGAGTTGGGCTCTGCCCCAGATTTGAACAGGATGCCATTTGGTCTTCATGACTTTCTTGTTCTCTTGAATTTAAGATTTAGACATGAGCCAGAGTGGTTCCTTCATTCAAATTTGGCACAAGAAAACTAACCCACAGTACAAAAAGCAAAATGCTGTGGATGTTGGCGATCGGATATTAAAGCAGAGATCGTTGGACATTCTCGGCAGGGCCTGCGCCCTTGTGTGGAAAGAGATATGGATTGTCAACCTTTTTCTCCCCAACATTTGCTGCCTGACCTGCTGAATGTTGCCAGAATTTTCAATGATTATCCGATTCACCAAAGGTCCGTTTCATTTTACAGCAGAAATTGAAAGAATGCCAAACTTCCCTTAGGTGAAAAGATGTAGGCCGGGATTTCTTGAATGGCAGGGTTTCTCTAGGAACTGTCAACTGGGAAGACATCCCTGCCAATGCTGCCTCTCCTGCCACTACTTAATGCTTCAACGAGCAGTAAACAGCTGGAGGCAAAACCCCTGACTGTCACTCAGAAGGAAGTCCTGCCTCAGGTTGGGCAATCTGTCAGGGTGCTCTCTCATCCTTGCAGTGCCAAGATCTGCAGTGGACAGCACTGGGACCGCAAGCAAGTCTAAGTCCAGAGACTACGTATAATTTGGGGGTCTCAGGGCGGACAAAGTAGGTGAGGCCTGGGAAGAGTGGACAGAGGAAGGGGCAGGATGTGGAAGAGAGGACAGGAGGGCAGAGAGGGTCTGGACCTGAAGGGATGGAACTGATGTTAAAAGGAAGCTGCTGATGGAGGTGTTCCTATCACCACTGCCACTCCTTTCTCCTCCTTCCCCTGACCTCCCCCCCCCGCAAAGCCTGAATCTAGTTTGGGCTGCTCCAGAAATCCGAAAAGTTGAGGCTGGGTGGGAAACAACCCTTAAGTGGCCAACAATCGTCCATTTGATGCCTCAGGTAGGGCAAGGACAGGTGAGTCTAGCAGGATGTCCACTTGAGACATTTTACGCTAACCCCCTGTCTACAAATCCGCTGGTGAAGATAATTAAAGTCTGCACATAATAGAATGAGGTCCGTCCTGGGCAAAATCTTCTTTAAGAAAGTGACATCACATATTACAGAATCCTACAGTGCAGAAGGAGGCCATTCAGCCCGTCAAATCTGCATAGACCATAATATCACCCAGGCCCTATCCACATAAGCCCATGCATTTACCCTAGCTGGTGCCCCAATTTATCATGGCCAATCCACCTAATCCACAGAACTTTGGAGCGTAGGAAGAGACCGGAGCACTCGGAGGAAACCCATGCAGACATGGGGAGAATGTGCAAACTCCACATAGACAGTGACCCAAGCAGGGAATTGAACCCGGTGCCTAGCGCTGTGAGGCAGCCCTGCTAACCACTGTGTCACTGTGCCACCTGGATTTAGGAAACTCTCAAATTGCAGAACTTTTAAATTTCAAGGAAGCTTTTGATAAAGTTCAAAAGAAGCTATTGTATGTTTGTAGATATTCCAATAAAGTTTTGGAGATGAGTAAGGAATTGCGAGATGGAGGAAACAGTTAGTAAGATCTAATCTAAATCTAATGGGGAGTTAAAGAGAAGCCCCATTACCCAGTGAGCAATTAGAATATGGAACTTGCCAATACAAGGAGAAATTTGCAAACTTTTTATTTGTTCATGGCATGTGAGTGTTGATGGCAAGACCAGCATTCATTGTCCAGTTCTCAATTTCTCTTGAGATGGTGACACACCTTCTTGAACTGCTCCAATCCATGTGGTGTAGGTGCACCCACAGTGCTGTTGGGAAGGGAGACAGATTCTACTCTATGGGCAGGAATTTATGGCCTCACTTGTCTTAAGAACATAAGAAATAGGAGCAGGAGTAGTCTTAAAGTCATAAGATCCCGCCTGAGGTCAATGGACCTTTCCATTGTCCGACCCTCACCCGCTCCGATTCCCGTGGCGGACCAGACGATAAAATTCCAACCTATACGTCTATAATCATGTCAGTGAAGCACTTGAGGATATGTTACTATTTCAAAGATGTCATGTAAATATGAGTTCTAATAGCTTTGTGCCAAGAGATTTAGGTTAAATTACCCCTCACTCTTTGTGTCAGAAAACTGGGGTTTGAGGGGAGATTAGGCTACTATAATTACAGTGAGATGAATAATAGAGACTTTGCATAGACATATAATACTATATAGAAGAGGAAAGGCTATTTAAGGTGTTATTTCAAGTTAGGACATTTGTTTGAGAAGGACATGCAGATATAGACTTGTAAAAATTCAGGTCCAATGCTAAGAAACATTTCCATCACTCAGGATGTGATTAATATCTGGGGTTGTTTTGTGGGTAAGCTATGATACAGTAAAGAATGATATTTGTGGAGTGCCTTGCACAATCTCAGGAAAGCTTGACAGTCAACTATCTATGCCTGAAGCATAGTCATGTTGTCAGATCCACCACAGCCAATTTCTGCACTGCAAGTTCCCACAAACAGCCAGTGTCACAAAAGCCATGCTTTATATCAAATAATGATTTCTAAATCCAATGACTGGAAACACTCAATTGAATATTATTTTGTTAAGCGACTGAAAATCCACCACCCAGTGACATGAGCTCACACTGTCAAAGAAGACCACACAATCTGTATCACTGAACCTTTCACATTCTAACCGTATTGAGATGAATTCCACGGGTGGGGTTGTCCAGCTGCGTTCATCCCAAAGCCAGAAAATCCGATCTGAGGTCAACGGAACTTTGCACGTTCTGTGGTCCCTGCTGCGATTCCCTTGGCGGATAGGACGGGAAAATTCCGCCCCATGTGTCTGTAAAAAAACATGAAAGACAAGAATCTCTGGGGAATATGAATGAACCACATATCCTGCTCCTATTAACCAGGCTTCAAGACAATTACCTGGGGTACTCATCTGTGTGGGAACAAGCCATTAACCCTAATCACTTGGACAATGGGACCCTGACTGAGAGTGGTATTCTAGACATGAACCAATCAAATATAATAGAATACATTAGCCACTACCATGTTGGAATCACTGGATAAGAGTCATGTGACAAACTGGTCTTTTGTACGTTTAAACATTTGCTCTTTCTATAGTACAAGCAACTGAGACACCGAAGGAACAAGACCTTTGTGTGTTCTCTCTCTCTCTCTCTCTCGTTCCACCCACATTGCAAGGTTTCGAATCCTATTTGCTGATTGGAAATATCTGAGTGTCACAGGCAAGAATTCAACACAATTCAACTATCTCCAGAAGAACAGATAAATTATCTGTCAACTTCTTTACATGACTGCAATGAGGGAAAGTGGCAAGATCATCAAGTTCAACCTTAAACCAGTCAAATCACCAACCACCATGAACTATAAACCAGTTTAACCTTGTTGGACTCTCACTTGTTTAATCTATCCTTCCGCACTCTGTAAGTGTATCTAAGCACAGTAAGAAGTCTCAGAACACCAGGTTAAAATCCAACAGGTTTATTTGCTAGCACAAGCTTTTGGAGTGTCACTCCTTCTTCAGGTGCGCCTGAGTGACGCTCTGAAAGTTTGTGCTAATAAATAAGCCTGTTGGACTTTCACCTAGTGTGTGAGACTTCTTAGTGTGCTTACCCCAGTCCAATACTGGCATCTCCACATCAAGTGTGTGTAATTCAGAGCATATTTTATTATTTTACTTGGACTGGGTTAAGTACAATAAAAATTATCTCGAGTATTGCTGAGAAAAAAAACACATGTTGCCAAAACCTTTTGTCGTGCATTCACCAGGACATAGAAACATAGAAACATAGAAGATAGGAGCAGGAGGAGGCCATTTGGCCCTTTGAGTCTGCTCCACCATTCATTACGATCATAGTTGATCATCCAATTCAATAGCCTAATCCTGCTTTCTCCCCATAGCCTTTGATCCCATTCACCCTAAGTGCTATATCTAGCTGCCTCTTGAACTCATTCAATGTTTTGGAACCAACTACTTCCTGTGCTAATGAATTCCACAGGCTCACCACTCTTTGGGTGAAGAAATGTTTCCTCACCTCTGTCCTAAATGGTCTACCCTGAATCCTCAGACTGTGACAGTTCACAAGAATACCAAAAGTGAGGGTAACAACAGTTTATATTTCATGAGAAGAGTATGTTGATTGTTTAGCAAGCGGATTCTTATTGGTAGAAGCATTGCCATGGGGAATGTACCAGTTAACTGATGACTGACATTTAACTCCCTAGTTCTATTTAAATTCAGTTCCGTCAGGTTGACTCTAAATTGGTCAAGGTATGGTCCTGAGGAATGAACCAGAGAATAGCTGTCACCTATTATGTTTAGTTGAAGCAAATGCTATATGTGTACATGTTTACTGGAATGAGTGAATTATGTTGGACAAGCTAGGTTTGTATCCACTGAAGTTTAGAAGAATAAGAGGTCACTTGATTGAAACATATAAGAACATGAGGATGGAAGTGGGAAAAATATTTCCTCCTGTGGGAGAAGCTAGAACTAGGGGTCAGAGTTTTAAACTAAGGGATTGCGCATTTAGGACAGAGATGGAGAGAATAAACTTTTCTCTCAGCGTGTAGAGAGTTTTTGGAACTCTCTTCCACAATAGGCAGTGGAAGCAAGGTGTCTGAATATTTTTAAGGCAGTGGCATATGGATTCTTGATTAGTAAGGGGGGTAAAAAGGTTATCGAGGGTAGGCAAGCATGTGGAGTTGAGGTTACAGTCAGATCAACCACGTTCCTATTGAGTGGTGGAGCAGACTCGAGGGGCTGAGTGGTCTCCTCCTGTTCCTAATTCCTATGTTCTTTCCATCAGCAAAGCTATTTTCCTTTCTTTGTTAGAAAGCAAGAAAATCTGTCTGACTGTGTCTTTTATCATCACAGTATCACACTTAAACAGTCACTGAGTTGATAAAATGTTCCTTTGTTAAAAACCCTGTTGCTGTCAGTTAGGAGTGGGGGGAAAAGAATGGCATCACCTATCCCACTTCACCTGATTTTAACACCTGACAATATCTTTGGGATAAAAGCAAATTACTGTGGATGCTGGAATCTGAAACAAAGACAGAAAACGCTGGAAAATCTCAACAGGTCTGACAGCGTCTGTGGGGAGAGAATAGAGCCAATGTTTTGAGCCTAGGTGACACTTCATAAGAGCGGATGTCTTTGGGATGTTGACTAAAGGACAAATATTGGCCAGGGAACCAGGGAGAACTCTCCTGTTTTTCTTTGAAAATACATCGACCTCAGAGAACAGATGTGCACCAATCTTTTTGGCAAAACAATGAAACTAAATTAACCAAACTGAGGGACAAAGCAAAAAGGGTGGCGCGTCAAAGCGAAACAAAAGCAAAGCAGAAATTAAACTTAAAATATCAAACCCAAAGGTGACTAAAAGGGTCAATAATCCACTCTAGTCCCTGGGGGCACAGAAGAATTCAATGGTGCCCTTGGACACCACATGCTCCCTCTCCCTCAGGGACACACAGCCATGAATGCAACCATAGTAAGAACAGATGGGGCCTCGGGTTAACATCTCAGTGGATGAATTTAAACTTCCAACTATTCAAGAGGCCTTTAATGTCAGTACTGCTGATTTGACAGTCTTGGTGGAGTTATGAGGTAGCTAAATTGAAAGCATCTCTCAAAGGATGACACAGTGGCAAAATGGTTAGCACTGCTGCCTCACAGCGCCAGGAACCCAGGTTCAATTCTGGCCTTGGGTCACTGTCTGTGTGGAATTTGCACTTTCTCCCCATGTCTACATGGGTTTCCTCCCAAAGATGTGCGGGTTAGGTCGATTGGCCGTGCTAAATTGACCCTAGTGTCAGGGAGATTAGCAGGATAAATGTGTGGGGTACAGGAATAGGGCCTGGGTGGGGTGTGTGGTCAGATTAGACTCGATGGGCCAAATGGCCTCCTTGTGTATTGTAGGGATTCTATGCTGCCTTTGCAAAAATGTGAGTAAAGCATTCCGATCTCAGAACACTGCAGCTGCAACAAAAAGATATAGGTGAAAAGTAGCTCATTACAAGACTCAGTTATCCAAGAAATCACCACTTGTTTTAATTACTTTTTAATTAGTAGAGTTCTTGTTCAGGTCATAGACTGACTGGTGCTTGGAGCTCTGGAGACTTCCAGGGCACACAGGGTGAGGGAGTGCGAACAAAATAATTTAACACAATTACGCGTCAAAAAAAATTAACTGGCTAAATTTAAAAATTAAATAAATTAAAATATGAGAGTAGGAAAAAATGGATAAGTATGAATAGTAAACTAGAATAAACAACAATAATAGTTTAAGTTTATTAATTTGTGTCGCAAGTTGGCTTACATTTACACTGCAATGAAGTTACTGAGAAAGTCCCCTAATTGCCACATTCTGGCACCAGGGTACACTGAGGGAGAATTGAGCATGGCCAATGCACCTAACCAGCATGCCCTTTAGACTGTGGGAGGAAACCGGAGCACTCAGAGGAAACTCACACAGACATGGGGAGAACATGCACACTCTGCACAGATGGTGACCCAAGCCAGGAATTGAACCTAGGTCCCTGGCAATTATGGTGCCACCATGCCACCTACAAAAGCAACAATTTGCATTTATATAGTGACTTTAACATGATTAATTTGTCCCATGTGCTTTTGCATTCCTGAAAAGTGCAACTTTAAATGAAACAGCGTTAAGTGCATCCGATTATCCTCTTGTATGTTTCTGTAGGACCTCTATGTCAGGACAGAAAACATTAAAATACCAACACCATGCATTGTCAGATTGTGTATTCTTAAACAGAATATCTTTTAAAATAAAAAAATTAAATAACATTTAATAAATATGCAAATTATTTCCACTTACCTCCCAAATGCCACCGCTTCTGCTTGTGATATCTCTCACTCCCCACTCCTCCAGCTTGTTGCAAATTGTGTTGTCCCATTCTACCACTCCATGATCCTCCTGGTTGCCTCTGATGCTCCCTATGGCTGCCTCTGTCTGCCCATCGGCCCGCCCTTTTGCCAAGGATATTAAAATGGGGGGACTTAAAGTGAGGACTTACTGCAGACTAAATATGAGACTGAGCCAGATCACAAAATACTGGGACAGATAACCAAAAGCAGGGACAAAGAGGTAGTGCTTAAACGTACTTAAAGAAGAAGAGGCCAAAAGGTGGAGAGGAACAGGGAGTGAGCGTGCAACCCAGGCAGTTGAAGGCACGGTTGTCAATGGCAGAGTGATGACCAAGTTGGGGCTAAAATTATTGGCTGCTTCGTGTCTACTTGTGAAGCTGATGATTGAAATGGGATTAACCCATGATAACTACGCCCTCAAGTGGTTACAGTGGACCAACATCGCAGGGATGTTGACATGGTGATAAATTCTTCCAGACAGATAACAGAATGCTTTTAATTTAGAGAATTATATGTATTATGAAGTGTTATAAACCAGCTGTTGCACACTAACTGATCTTAGCCTGGTTTTTCTGTGACCTGAAGCATAATTTAATGTTTAGCTGCTAATGCAGCCTGTCACTTTAAGGATGCAGCTCCAAGATCTGAATAGATTGTGAGTTTAGTTTGAGGCTAATTATCGCTGCAGTTCAATGGTTCAGCAACTTGCTTTCTCTTATTGATACCTCAATGACCTTTCCACAAACTCCCAAGGTCAGGATAAAAGGACAGATAATGACAGGCTTTCATTTCTTTGTACACTTTTCTAAAAGATGTATACTTTTCACCTGTTTCACACAAAGGACAATTTCCCTGAATGTGACACTGGAATCTGACATCTGAACTATAACAGACACTTTCAGAATTTTTATATAAGCGTAGACATATAATTTCTCGGTCAAACTCTTACCGTTTGACAGCGCGGCCTACTATCGTATTTGAAACAGCACCTTATCTGTCACAGAATTGCGATGGGATATCTGTTCCCTGTTTGGGTGGGTAACCAGTACAACAGTCAAGAATTTGGTGTCGTTCAGGTCACAGAAAGTCACTTCACTGGGCTCCATGTCGCTGGACTAAATATCGACCTTTCTTCAGTGAAGGTGTGCTGTGATTGCAGTCTGTCACAGAGTGGTAGGGTAGCACAGTGGTTAGCATTGCTGCCTCATGGCACTAGGGACCCAGGTTCAATTCCCAACTTGGGTCACCGCCTGTGTGGAGTCTGCATGCTCTCCCCATGTCTGCCTGAGTTCCTCTGGGTGCTCCAGTTTCCTCCCACAATCCGAAAGACATGCTGGTTAGGTGCATTGGCCATGTTAAATTCTCCCTCGGTGTACCCGAACAGGTGGCAACTCGGGGATTTTTGCAGTAACTTCATTGCAGTGTGAACGTAAGCCTATTTGTGACTAATAGATAAATTTTTGTATGATGCTGTATTTCCATAGTGTTATCTGCGACGCAGTGGGTAGGACTCTTTCCAATGAAGCCTGGGCTGGAATTTCATGATTGTAGGGTGCACAAAGCTGACATGCCCAGAGACAGAGTGGAATCTGCTCCCGGGCGAGATCATTCTGTCAACACGATTTCACATTGGGTGGCTAATTAGGCCCAGTGTGTAAGGCTGAAGAAGTGGGCAGGCACGAGAAAGAGTAATCCAATGGAGTTTTAAAAACTTTGCAGGCAGCATCCTGATGGCTTTTGGAGTTTGCACATTCTCCTCATGTCTGCGTGGGTTTCCTCCAGGTGCTCCGGTTTCCTCCCACAGTCCAAAGGTGTGCGGGTTAGGTTGATTGGCCATGCTAAGAAATTGTCCCTTAGTGTCCAGGGATGCGTAGGTTAGAGGGATTAGTGGGTGTAATATGTAGGGATATGGGGGTAGGTGCCTGGGTGGGATTGTGGTCGGTGCAGACTTGATGGGCCGAAGGGCCTCTTTCTGCACTGTAGGGTTCTGTGGTTCTGTGGCTGCCAGGAGAAGACTGCAGGAGCATAAGCGCTCATGGTCTCGCAGCGCCTGGTTGGCAAGCAAAGCAGGAGGGCAAGTCCGGTGGTCACTCTGTTGTTCTCCCAACATTTCACCAGTGAGTGGTTGGGTATCCTCACAGAGAAGGTCAGTGCCAGGTCATGCCTAGGGATGGGAAGAAAATGGCACCACATTTTGCAAAGAAGGCATGGACAGAGGTGGCTACCCTGGTTAGAGGGGCCAACCATCCATAAGAGCAGAAACAGCCTTGGCACCTGTGAGTGTCACAGGATGTAGGTGTCAGGTGAGCTGCCAGGGTAATCGGCACAGACTTGGAAGATCTGTGTCCTGTGGTCCCACTCAATCTGACCGTTCTTGAGTGGAACCCCTTTCTGCTTAGGGAGGTGCCTGGCTCACCCCTTAGTGCCTTCTTGGCAAAATGAACGCAGTTGATGGCTCTCTGATTATGGGGAAGCCTGGAATCACCGTGGAACCTCTCAGCCTGGCTGATCTCGTCTGTCTGGTAATAAGTGAATAGCATCACCCATCTGAAGAGAACACCAGTAACAGGTGTGATGAAGCTGTGGGAAGCATATTGAGACACAACAGAGATTCCTCACCCACCCCTGGAAAGAACTGCTGGTGTAGAAGCCGAGGACTACTGTGACCTTCAGACCTACTGGCATTGGGTGGGCACCCATGTGGGTGGAGGTAATCTCTGGCCCAATCATATAGTGGTGACTGTGTCCCTGGAGAGGCAGAGCCTTCTTTGGCAGTGGACCTCAGACATGTTGCAGTCATTGGAACTCTGTCTGACTGCAGGATAGCGGTGTCTCCTGTGGATCTTTCCATCCTCCGCTCCCTGCTGGCTCTCCGATTACCTGGCTTCCTCTTCCTGCTGTCCCTCTCCTCAGAGGAGGTGATCCCACCAGCTGAGTTTACAATCATTGCAGTGTTAAAGTAAGCCTATTTGTGACATTAATAAATAAACTTTGGAGCGGCACAGTGGTTAGCACTGCTGCTTTGCAGCACCGGGGACCTGGGTTCGATTCCAATCTTGGATCACAGTCTGTGTGGAGTTTGCATGTTCACCGCCATGTCTGCGTGGGTTTCCTCCGGGCGCTCCCACACTCCAAAGATGTGTGGGTTAGGATGATTGGCCATGCTAAATTCCCCCTTAGTGTCAGCCGGGGTAGCAGGGTAAATACATGGGATTATGGGAATAGGACCTTACTGGAATTGTTGTTGGTGCAGGCTTGATGGGCCAAATGGCCTCCTCCTGTATTGTAGGGATTCAATGGGCATGTTGCCTTATAGGGAAAGGCTGGACAGGTTAGAACATAGAACATAGAACACTACAGAACAAACAGGCCCTTCGGCCCACAAGTTGCGCTGATCACATCTATACCTACAAAGCCATAGAACTATCTGTAATTTCCAATGCCATTAAATCCCATGTACTCATCCAGAAGTCTTTTAAAAGACCCCAGCGAGTTCGCCTCTACCACCACCGACGGCAGCCGATTCCACTCACTCACCTGGAAGTGTTATACTAACATGACTGAAATATTTAAAATCCTGAGGGGTGTTGACAGGGTTGACGTGGATGGGAGAATCTAGAATTAGAGGTCACAGTTTAAAAATAAGTGGTCGTTCATTTAAGCCAGAGACGAGAAGAATTTTTTTCCCTCAGAGGGTTGTCAATCCTTGGAACTCTCTTTCTCCAAAGGAAGTGGAAACAGAATCTTTGAATATTTTTAAGGCAGTGCTGGATAGATTTTTGATTAACAAGGGGTGAAAGGTTATCAGGGGTAGGTAGGAATGTGGGCTTGACATCACAATGATTTCAACTGTGTTCTTATTGAATGACAGAGCAGGCTCGAGAGATCAAATGGTCTAATCCTACTCCTAATTCATATGTTCGTGTTAACACATTTCTGTTCCTGGGAGATTGCTTTGCACAAATTTGCTGTCTTTTTCCTTTGTTACAGCAGTGACTGTACTTCAAAAGTATTTAATTGGCTGTAAAGTTCTTTGGGACATCCTGAGGGTGTTTATTGTGATTTCTGAATCGCATTTGTGGCTGAAAAGGTGCCATAGAGTCGTAGTCATAGGGTTTTACAACACAAAAAGAGGCCCTTCAGCCCCTCATGTCTGTGCTGACCATCAAGCCAGCCTATCTATTACAATCACAGCATTCTATCTTCCAGCACTTGGTCCATAGCCTTGAATGCTATGGCATTTCAAATGCTCGAGTAAGTCCTTCTTAAATATTGTGAGGGTTCCCACCTCTACCACCCTTTCAGGCAGCAAGTTCCAGATTCCCAGCAGCCTCTGGGTGGAAAGGTTTTCCCTCAAATTCCCTCTCAATCTTCTGCCCTTACCTTAAATTTATGCCCCCACCCCCCCCCGCCCCAGTTATTAAGCCCTCTGCTAAGCGAAAAGATTCTTTCATATCCATCCTATCTATGTCCCTCATAATTTTGTATACCTCAATCAGGTGCCTCCTCAGCCTTCTCTGCTCTAACCCTAACCCTAACCCCAGCCTAACCAGCCTCTCTTCACAACTGAAACGCTCCAGCCCAGGCAACAACCTGGTGAATCTCCTCTGCACCCTCTCTAGTGCAATCATATCCTTCTTATAGTGTGGTGACCAGAACTGTACACAAAACTCCTGTAGCTGTGGCCTAATGGAGCTCCATCATAACCTCCATAGATAGGTTAGCAGAATGGGCACAATCAGGCTTTTACCGAGCTGCTAACTTGTTCCCAGAAGGAATAGTATCTTCACATTGGGCAGGATCTTTAGATTAACCTCTTCGACAAGGATCATGAGTTGGTTATGAGCAAGCCTCGTACACATCCAGAGCAACAAGGAGACTGGCACCACAATGAAAACAGCTGACTTGACTTTAGATGACTAGGAGACCTGGGGTTACAACTACTGGAAAACATTTAAGTGGAGATAGGGTTGGGAGAATCTGCATCCACTTGTCGAGGAAATAGGCTGCCTCTGCTGAATTTTTGCACCCCCAACAGGGGAAACATTGTTCAAGGAGGTGGTGGAGGGTGGGCTGTGAAATTTGACCAGTCAATTTGTATAAAAAATTGGATGAGGCCAGAAAACAGTAAAGAGTTATAAATGGCAGCTTCTCAGACTGGAGGGTAGTAGAGGATGGTATGGTGGCACAGTGGCTAGCACTGCTGCCTCACGGCGCCAGAGACTCGGGTTCAATTCCGGCCTCGGGATGCTGTCAATGTGGAGTCTACACATTCTCCCCATGTCTACACGGGTTTCCCCCCGGTGCTGTGGTTTCCTCCCACAGTCCAAAGATACATAGGTTAGATTGACTAGCAAAGCTAAATTGACCCTTGTGTCAGGGAGATTAGTAGGATTAATATGTGGGGTTATGGAAATAGGGTCTGGGTGGGATTATTGTCAGTGCAGACTTTATGGGCCAAATGGCTTCCTTCTGCACTGTAGGAATTCTGTGGATTCTAGATCATTGCTAGGACCACTTTTTTTAAAGGATATATGGTATAGACTTCCATATTGAAATACAGAGAAAGAATTTAAAATTTGCCAATTATACTAAACTTGGAAGAATAACAAACAGCAAAATGATACTATTCAACTGCAATAGGACATCGATAGATTACCAAAATGGGCAGAGAAATGGCAGCTGGAATCTAATGGAGAGTGTGGGTAATGCACATTGACAGAAGTTATAGGGTAAGGCAATGCTCTCTCAATGGCACAGTTGCAAAAAATAGTAAAGCGCAGGAGCAGAGGGACCTGATGGGGAGATATGCATAGATTTATGAAAGTGGCAGGACATATTGAGAGAGTGACTAACAAAACATGTGGGAACCTTGGGTTTTTTAAAAAAAGTGTCAAGTGCAAAGGCAGGAATATTACACTGAAACTTTACAATGCTCTGGATAGGCCAGAGCTGGATCACTGTGTCCAGACCTCTCATAGTGTTTTAGGAAGGATGTGAGGGTCCAGGAGAGGGTGCGAAAGAGATTCATCAAAGTGGTTCCAGGGACAGAGAATTTTAGCCACAGTGTTAGTGTAGACAATCTGGAATGGATCTCCTCAGAGCAAAGATGTTTGAGGAGAGATGTGATAGAGGGACACAAGACTATAGTAGGTTTGAATAAGAATCATAAAATCCCTATAGTATGGAAGGAAGCCATTTAGCCCAACGAGTCTGTACCAACCACAATCCTAATCAGACCCTATTCCTGTAACCCTCATTTACCCTGCTAATCTGCCTGACACTAAGGGTCAATTTAGCATGGCCAATCAACCTAACCCGGACATCTTTGGGCTGTGGGAGGAAACAGGAGCATCTGGAGGAAACCCACGCAGACATGGGGAGAATGTGTAAACTGCACAAAAACAGTGACCGAAGGCTGAAATTGAACCCGGGTCCCTGGCACTGTGAGGCAGCAGTGTTAACTACTGTCCCACCAGGCCACTCTAAGGTAGGGAAGGAAATACAGTTCCCATTAACAGATAGTGCTAGGATAGAGGGCGCAAATTTAAGGTTTTAGGCTAGAGATGCAGGGGGAATGTGGGGAAGAACATTTTACAGAGCGAGTGGTAATGACCTGGACCTCACTACCCGAGAAAATCAAGAGGAAGTTGGAGGGGCATGTGAAGGAGGAGAATTTGTAGGATTCCTGGGATAGATCAAGGGAATGGAATTGATTAGATTGCTCTATGGAGAGCCGGCATTGGCCTGGATGGGCCAAATGGCCTTCTTCCCCCATTGCCGTAAATGTTTCTATGACCAGCTGAGTTGTAATCTGGTCGCAGAAGTTGCTTTTTGCAGATGCTGATGATTTTCATTCCATTGCTTGGGTGCAACGGATCAAAAATCCCCATTGATTACAGGAACCCATTTACTGCCAATGCAATATTCTTTTCCAAATGTAGAAGCGTAAAATATAGGAGAGTCTATGTGAGGAGACAAAGAACCTTTTAGCTGTTGCAATTTGTAAAACGAGTGCTTTTGAAATGGTTGATTTATTGCCATTTTACTCATTAAAGTACCAAGCATCCTAATATAAACAGTGTGTTTACATACACAGGGTATGTCAACTTCAATTTGAAATCCATTTATCTTCATTGTGCATCAAAACTGTTTATAAAAGTTTACTTCAGGTCACCATTAAGTCAGCTGACAGATGCAGTTCTCTTTTTGTCTAATCACATACATGTGTTTTTTGCACGTATCAAGCCTGTCATGCATGTACTTCACATGATGCCTTGTATGTGGGCTGGCAGGTTCTACAAATTCTTGGTAACTTAAAGACGGACCTTGCGTGGAACACTTTTCTCTTCAGAAAATGCTGGAAATCAATGGTGAAGTTTTTTTCCCCTTTTTAGTTTTAGTTTAGTTACCCTCAGACTCAAATCATTCGGTGCTCTCCTGAATTATTTCCTCCCAGCTTCTTCTACCCTCTTCACCCAGATTTCTGCTGCTTGGGATCTAACTCACAACAAGTCCCGTTCCTCCATTGCCCCCATTGTGCTTGCTGGCCTGCACTGAATCCCAATGCAGGAAGTCTAGATTAAAAACTTCGCATCTTCAAATCTGTCCATGGCCTCTTTCCTCCCTATTTCTGTAAACCTCTCCAGCCCTACAATCCTCAGGGGACGCTGAGTTCCTCCAACGCTGGCCTCTTGTTTATCCCCCACTTCTCTTCTATCACTTTTGACAGCCATCCCTTCAGCTGCCTAGGTCCTAAAGCATGGATTTCCTGCTTTAAATCTCTCTTCCGCTCTCTGCTCCTTAGATTATGAGATCCAAGTTAGTGAAGTAGGAGACTCCAAACAGAAATTGGGCCAGGGTTGACTCTGGGGAAGCCATGGCAATCAAAGAGGGCTTGAGAGAAGACAGAAGAAGGTTGGGTGATACCATGCTGTGAGCTGTTGAGGAATAGTTACCTCAGTAGCATTCTGCTCAGCAAGCTGAAGTTGTGTTTGTGAGTGCAGATTCAGGAATCCAGGAGAACGGGGTATTGGCAAATGAGATTGAAACCCTGTAATGCAAACCATTATTGAGACCATCTGAGTTGGAGTGACCTTTAGTGAGAATTCTGAGGCAAAATCTTTGAAGGTGAAGACCAGGGTCACTCGGGAGAGACCAGAAATTCCCGCCCGAAGTCAACAGAGATTTCCATTGTCGAACCCTCACCCACTGCGATTCCATGGCAGGCAAGGTGGTAGAGTTCCAGTGAGAGTTTCAATGAGATGGTGATGCCTGGGTGGACTGTTGGGAAATCCATGGAAACTGTCTTGGTCACATCTGTCATTCATTGTGCAATGTGATGTTTTTGACTATATATGTCTGTTAATTCACATATACCTCATATTAACCCTGGATGTTTTAAGATAAATATTATAAATTGTTTTATGTTTCTGGCTATTTATCTATTCAAAAGCCATGGAACCTTATGGCTTAATTCACTGAACAAGTGTCCAGAGTCTCAAACTTTGTCTACTTTTAACAAAACATTATTGGTCCCTAACCAAAACCTTGGGGATCTGGTTCGGGGTCATAACACTTGAAAGACACTTTTAAATCCTATCTCTTTGACAAAGCTTTTAGTCACCAGTCTGATATCTATGTGACTCAGTGTCACTAATGCTGGTGTGAGAAGCCTTGGGATGTTTCTCTATGCTAAAGGCACAATATAAATGCAAATGTGTGTTGCCTGACCAAGCAGTGGGAAGTTTCCAGCTCTGTTCGAGCTGGTTCACCTCCAGCTGTACCACAGCACACACATGGGATGGAACTTGATGGCCCCCATGGCACTGAGTTCAGAGGTATAGGGGCACTTGATTGAGTTGGAAGATGCCGGAGTCCTCACTACCTTCCCATCTCAACCCAATTAAGTCTGGTAAGGGAAGACTTGCAGACTATCTTTTTGCCTGCAGTCTAATTCAATTTTACTCCAATCAATTAGGTAATTAATGCCTATTTAAGTACCTCACCCTGCCACCACTGGTATATAACCGGCTACAAGTGGGGGAGTTGACATGCGGGAAGGCTGAAAAAGAAATCCTTTTTGGAATGAATAAGACAAAAGGCAAAGAGTGAGAATTTCAGATCAGGATAGTTTGGGGCAAAGGACCTTTTACAGAATAGAGGGACCAGAGAATAAAGACCGACTGTACGAAAGGTCATTCAGGGGTTATGAAAAAAAAAAGAACTGAAAGACTTTAATTGATATAGTGTTTTTCATCACCTGAGATCACTCCAAAGTGCTTTATGAGCACTCCAAAGTGCTTTACGGTAGCACATTGGTTAGCATTATTGTCTCACAGCACCAGGGACACTGGTTCGATTCCCGGGTTGGGTCACTGTCTGTGTGGAGTTTGCACGTTCTCCCTATGCCTGCATGGGTTTTGCCCGGGTGCTCTGGTTTCTTCCCACAGTCCGAAGGACGTGCTGGTTAGGTTCATTGGCCATGCTAAATTCTCCCTCAGTGTATCTGAACAGGCGCTAGAGTGTGGCGACTAGGAGATTTTCACAGTAACTTCATTGCAGTGTTAATGTAAGCCTACTGAAGACACCAATACTTTAAACTTTACAGACAATGAAGTTCTTTTCTGAAAGATAGTCACTGTTGTACAGTGGAAATATGGCAGCCAATTTATGGAAGGTACGCACAGCAATGTGATAGTAACCAAAGAATCTGTTTTAGTGACAATTGTGGAGGGGTAAATATTAGCTTAGGTTACAAAATGCCTGAAACTCATGCCAGCTTCTTCCTGATGGAGATTTCCTGTATGGACATGTTGCAGTGTGTTTTCAGCAGTTACATTGCTTTTGCCATTTAAACAAGGTAACAACTTGAGCTTCAGCTTCTTTAGACACCCCTAATCACTCTACAGAGAATCGTTACTCACGTCCCATGACGTCCTGAGCACGTGGGAGATGTTTCCTTCTAAGTCTTTTCCGACCTTTTTGTTAACTGTTTTTCTCCTCCCAGGTGGCAAACAAACTGCGTTCAAAGCCTTTGATGCCAATTTTTATGATACGTATTGTGGTACTGGCACTAGGGAGCATGGAGGGTTAAAAACTAATGGAGATTTATTTACAAGGTTTGCTCACTCGAGGAGTTTCCCGTGTGAGCGACCGGTGGCACAGTGATTAGTACGGCTGTCTCAAAACGCTGGGAACACAGGTTCGATTCCCCGCTTGGGTCACTGTTTATGCAGAGCCCACACATTCTCCCTGTGTCTGCGTGGGTTTCCTCCAGATGATCCGGTTTCCTCCCACACTCCAAAAGACATACTTGTTAGGTGCAATGGCCATACTAAATTCTCCCTCAGTGTACCCGAAGTGTGGCAACTAGGGAATTTCCACAGTAACTTCCTTGCAGTGTTAATACAAGCCTACTTGTGACACTAAAAAATAAATAATAAAATAATAAATCACCTCTAGTGGCAACATGCAAATATTAATACACAATGCTAACTGCAGCTACTAAGACTCAATATAAATCCATAACAGTAATGTTTTAAATAGTCTTTACTTTCAGATATCCAGTGATTGTCTTCTTTATCTCCGCGAGCCCCTCGAGCTCTACAACCCTCCGATGTCTCTGCCTTTCTATAATCCTTGTCTTCTGTCCACCCCCGATTCTAATTATTTCACCATTGGTAGCTGTATCTTTAGCTGCTTAGGCCCTGAGCTCTGAAATTCCCTTCCTAAGCCCCTCCATCTCTCTGTCTCTCCTCCTTTAAGACACTCTTCGAAACCTATCGCTTTGACCAAGCTTTTGATCCAAATTTTCTTTATGTGAAGCCAAATTCTGTTCGGTAATGCTCTTGTGAGGCAGCTTGGGGTGTTTTGTTGCATTAAAGGCACTATATAAGTGCAAACCACTGATGTAGCTTACAGCTTCAGGAGAAAAAGACACCAATAAAAATGCATGCCAAGGCTTTCAATCTGTCTTCAAGTAAATTCAACCTGTTTTATTATATTTTAAAACTTCAACCTCTAAAAGGCCCCTTGCCGGGACTTGCACTGAGTGACTTCCACACTCACCGGAAAGGAAAGTCCTTCGTCTCACAGAATGTGGTCCTGCAAAAGTCTTTGTTCGCCTCCCCTTCAACAGTCTAATTGGTGATGGTGCCACCTCTGGGTCAGTCTGACTGGAAGGATTAACTGATTGATTCTGTTTCTGATGGGATCAGTTTAATGGGAAGAGACGAGAGAAGCTGGGCTTGTTTCCATTCAATTCGAGAAGGTGATGGAAAAGTGTGCAGAATGATGACGGGGTTTCAGCAGAGTAAATAAAGAGGATCTGCTTCCACTTACAGGAGGATCGATAACCAAAGGCCACAGATTTAAGATATTGGGCAAAAGAACCAGAAGGGGGATAACAAGTCTCCTGGCCTGCTGCGCTACAAAATCAGCGTAGCGGGATGGGAAAATTGCCCCCATTAACTCTGTTCCCCTCTCCACAGATACAGCCAATCCTAAGTTTTTCCAGAACTTTCTGGGCCATAACGTCCATGCTTCAGGACCCAAAATACTATGGGGAAGCACCCCCGGACCTTCCCAGGTAAGGTTTGAAAGGCAATTGTTCAGGAAGTTTGAACATCTGATAGGCAATTGCCTTGTGCTGGGAACTAAATGCAATTTAAATCATCCATATCGACTCAGAAAAAGTTTGAAGAATTCAAACACTTCTAATTTTTGGGTAACTATTATACACACAGCATCAGTTCCCCAAAGGACCCCAGCCAACGCCCTTCTCAACCCTCATGGGATTCTTTCCACACTCCCCCATGGCTCAGCCCCCAATCCCGGACTTCCTCCCCATCCACACCCCCTGTGGTGATTGGCCCTTTAAGGATCCATCTACAGAGTAAGAGTCACATGATGTGGGGAACCAATCGGGGAGCAGAATGGGGGATTAACCTGCTGAGCTCAGGTTTCTGTTCTGGAACCTTCTTGGAAACCGGCTGCAACACAAACCTTCATCTGTAAATAAATGTGTTTTTTTTTCCCTTAACTGGTGAACAAGAATGATTCAACTAAATCACCCCTCCATAGGATTGACACAGCCCCCTGTCCCTATGCCCCACCCAGCCCCCCCAAATGTCTCACCCCTAGGACTTCCCCATGGGATTCCCCACCCCCCTTCCTGGGACACCTTCCAATCCCTGATTGCCTCCCACTAAGCCTGGCCCAACCTAGCCTGACCGCACCACTCTTTCCTCAGCTTGCTTAACCCCAGCTGATCCCCCCAGCTGTTGACAACATTCTCCTGCCCTATCTCCCATTCAGACTGATAGCACCCAACTGTCCAAACCTCACTCCTTGACTGTCCATCCCACCACTGGCTGCCTGTTACATCCTCTGCTTATCTAACCCCCACAACTGTCTGATCCCCTGAATCTCAAACCCTCCCATTGACTGTCCAATGCCCAGTCCAACTGTCTGACCCTCATCCCCCCAACTCCCATCACTGACTGCCTGACCAAACTGACTCTCCAATGCCACTCCTTTACCAACTGTCCGAAACCCCTCCCAAGTGTCTGGACCCTCCTCAGCTGTCTGAACCCCCAACTGTCCAAACCCACTGACAGTCCAGAGCCCCAACTGTCCAATGTACTCAGATTGACTGACCTTCATTGCAGCTTCTGCTGTATTTTGCATTTATGGAACTACACCTCACACCTCACTATAATAAGTAAAGTTTATCTATTGGTCACAAATAAGGCTTACATTAACACTGCAATTAAGTTGCTGTAAAATTTCCCTAGTCACCACACTCCGGCACCTGTTTGGGTCATGCTCCTAATAAGCACATCTTTCAGACTGTGGGAGGAAACTCACACAGACATGGGGAGAATGTGCAAACTCCACACAGACAGTGACCCAAACTGGGAATCAAACCTGGGACCCTAGCACTGTGAGGCAGCAGTGCTAACCACTGTGCCACCAATAGTGGAGACAGTAATTCAGACAGTAGGTATCTGTACATTGCACTATTCCCCAATGCAGGTGTAGAAAGAGGAACTTTCTTGCATTGAGTGAATCACTTATTGAATAAACACGAAGAGTGCTCAACTGGAGAATCCAAAACAAGAAACAGCCAGACCTCTGATTCAGCAAGAAATAGAGATCCCCAGGATCATACAATGAGCATCAGGAGTTAGAATTGCTTTGAGTTAGTCCTGATTAACAGAATGGGTTGAAGAACTGACTCTGCACCATACCTGTTGCGTTAACTCAATGGAATTATTGTCAATAACGAACAGACAAACTGAAAGTTTACAATAATGCAAAATGAGAAAGAGCTTTCAGCGGCAGCTTTGAAATAACCATGAGGTACACACATAATAAATAAAAGCAAATTACTGCAGATGCTGGAATCTGAAACCAAAAGAGAAAATGCTGGAAAATCTCAGCAGGTCTGACAGCATCTGTAAGGAGAGAAAGGAGCTGATGTTTCGAGTCCAGATGACCCTTTGTCAAAGCTCCTTACAGATGCTGCCAGAGTTGCTGAAATTTTCCAGCATTTTTTCTTTTGGTATAAGGTACAGTAAAAAGTTTCTCAACAGTCCAAAGATGTGCGGGTTAGGTTGATTGGCCATGCAAAGAAATTGCCCCTTAGTGTCCAGGGATGTGTATGTTAGCAGGATTAGTGGGTATAATATGTAGGGATATGGGGGTAGAGCCTGGGTGGGATTGTGTTCAGTGCAGACTCGATGGGCCGAAGGGCCTCTTTCTGCACTGTAGGGTTCTGCGATTCTATGAATCTATGAACACCAGGTTAAAGTCCAACAGGTTTATTTGGAATCACAAGTGCTGCTCCTTCCTCAGGTGGGTGAGGAAGGGATAGTGCTCTAAAAGCTCGTGATTTCAAATAAACCTGTTGGACTTTAACCTGGTGTTGTGAGACATCTTACTGTGTCCACCCCAGTCCAACGCCAGAATCTCCACCTCATTGTGTGAGATACACACAGTTTGGGATCGCTGGGCATGCTGTAATTTATAATTTGAGTGTTGCCATTTTGGTTCTGATCAAACGTGTGAGTGTTGTTGGGTAAGTACCATGCTGAAAAAAGCAAATGCAATACTCACATTAAATTTTGAAACTTAATTCCCTGATTTGCTGAGTACATAGAGATCAGAAGGTTTACAAGCCTTTGAGAGACGCGAATTGCCGCCGTTGCTTTTACAAAATGCACCTAAAGAGCAGCTCCAGACGTTTACTCGCACCTCAAGGGCAACTGTCTGAAAAATTGAAAGGAGATGTTTAATAGCCACGGACCAGTCTGAAAGAGCAGGCACACAGCACCTCTGTGCCCATTGCCTCTGTTGTGAATGGACCTTAAGGACATTTGCAATGACCTTCAGTGCACAGCAACACATGTCACCGAACAGACACCGAAAAAAAATGTGCAGCTGATGAAGAATTCTTTCATGGTGCTTGCTCCCAGAATCTATCACTGAAACAAACTGCCCGTTGCCTCAGAACAGACGGTGATATACATCAACCCCCCTCCAATATTCCATATTTCGAAATTTACAGTGCTGAAGTGGCTGTTATTTTTGTGAGGTAGCGCGCTCCCCTCTCTTAATACTTTTGATAAACTCCCACTGACAACAGGTATGATTAATGATTGGTGAAAGAATTGAATCAAGGTGAGAAAAGACAAGTCCAGGAGTGGACTGTGAGAGGTCTGGTAAATAACATCTTTAAAGAAAAGATATGATGGGCTCTCTCTTTTTTTTATTCGCAGCAAGTAATTACTTGCACAGGCCTCCTGTAATAATTTCGATTACAGCCAAAACGGAAAAGTCAGTAACTCAAGGCGCTGGGACAAGGTGAAGGCAAGGCCAGGGTAGTGCAGATCAATATTTCATTTACTCTGCGAGCCTTGCCTCTATCCCTTGTATCAAGTTCTTAACAAAACCATGAAAGAAATAAGGTTTCTGAAAAAGCCATACAAGGCCCTAATTTCCTTTGGGTTCTCACAGAATGTATGAAAAAGGCATAGGCAGGCAACATCCAGTCAAGGTCATTTGTTACATGTCCTTTGGGGGAAAAAATATTATTAATATTGGGTTAAAAAAGTGAAATATGTTTACGAAATTCCGATAGACCATCTGCTGCTGTTGGACTTCTGCTTAACAATCGATCTGTATTGTTATTTTCAGAAATTGGGAAAGATTCAAATATTTTTAATGGGTAATGACTCGTATTACGGATTAATTAGTAAATTATAATCAGTAAATGATACAGTAGAGGTGCTCATTCAGTTGGTTGTACGGTATTAGTTACTGTTTGATAGGCCTGAAGAAATCTTTGTAGATATGCTTGGGTTAACTGCTAAGTCTTTATTGATTCTTAGAACTTACTTACTTACAGATATGCAATAAAGGGTACAAACTAGGAACTATCCCCATACTCTCCTACATCACTGTGTGGGCGGCTCTGTAATCAGTCCCACAGTAACCCTATATGTGTCAGATCCTCATAACATGAAATGAAAAGAGAAAATCTTGGCAAAAATACTAAGCAGGTCTGGCAGCATTGGCGGAGAAAGAAGTAAAGTTAACATTTGGAATCCATGTGATCTGTCTTCAGAGCCAAAATGAGGGAATGATGTGATGGATTTTATATTGTTTAAGAGGGGTTGGGACAGCTGGAGCAAAACAGATCAGGGATAAATGGGAGCCACGAGAGACGTCAGGGACACAAGACAAAGGGAGTGTTAATGTTAATGACTAAAGAATGTGCTGTTACTGGCATAAAAGGTGATACCAAATAAATCTGTTGGACTTTAACTTGGTGTGAGACTTCTTACTGTGCCTACCCCAGTCTAACGTTGGCACCTCCACATAGTGGTGTAAGAAGTAAGGTAAACCATGTGTTAATAGCAAAACAAGGGTCAGTGCTCTGTGAAAGCAAAAGAAGTGACAGATGGCCCCGAGGGGAAGTGGAGGGTAATATTGGGACAAAAAATTGGATTTAAAAAGGATGTCAAGATGAAGGAGCAATTTCATAGTCTGAAGTTGTTGAACTCGATGTTGAGTCCAGAAGTTGTAAAGAGTCCAATTGGAAAATGAGGTGCAGTTCTTCCAGTTTGTGTTGGGCTTCATTGGAACATTGCAGCAGGGCTAGGACGGACATATGGGCATGAGAGCAAGATGCTGAGCTAAAAGGGCAGACAGCAAGAAGGTTGCGTTCATGCTTCTGGATTGAGAGCAGGTGTTGAGCAAAGCGGTCACCCAGTCTGAGTTTAGTCTTCCCGATGTAGAGATGACTGCACTGGAAGCAGTGAATACTATAAACCAATTTATGGAATATGCAAGTGAAATGCTGCTTCACCTGAGCAGAGTGTTTGGGGCCTTGGATGTTGAGCAGGAAGGGGGGTAAAGGGGCAGGTGTTGTGCCTTCTGCGATGGCATGGAAAGATGCCGTGCGAAGGGAATGAGGAGTTGGAGGTGATGGAGGAGTGGATCAGGGTACCATGGTTAGAGCGGTCCCTATGTATTGTTGATGGGGTGTGGTGCGATGGAGAGAAGATGTGTTTGGTGGTGGCTTCATGCTGGAGGTGGCAGATATGACAAAGGGTGTTTTTTTGAATGCGGAGGCTGATGGGGTGAAAAGCGAAGACAAGGGGGACCTTATCCTGGTTCTGGGAGGGAGGGGAAGGAGAGAGGGCGGAAGATTGGACAGAGTTGAGTGTCCTCTCAACAATAGTGGGGGAACCCCTCGGTTGAGGAAAAAGGAAGATATTGTTCCATTTTGGAAGGCAACATCATCAGAACAGATGTGACTGAGAAACTGGAACAACGAGATGGAGTCCTTGCAGGAAGTGGGGTGTAAGGTGGCAGTGGGACTCGGTGGGCTTGTAATGAATATTGGTAATCAAGTTATCACCAGAAATGGAGACAGAGGGGTCAAGGAAGGGAAGCTTCAGTCATGGACCATGTGATGGTCAGATAGGGCTGGAAATTGGAAACAAAATTGATAACTTCATTCCGATCCAGACATGAGACTGAAGTGCCACTAGTATAATCATCAATGTGATGGAAAAGGAGTTGTGAAAGGGGTATGATAATTATAGAGCCAGTTAAGGCCATTAAAAGTCTAATCGCCAGTGATTTTATGCTGCCCATGCTAATTTTAGCTCATTGCATGGGGAATAGGGATGGGCGCTCATTACATTTTTTCATTTCCTCATCTAAGGGCAGGATGAGGGCAGCAGTAGTTTCTCTGTGATAAAGTTTGTAGCTGTGTAATTGTAGAGTTTTCCTTGAGTTTCCTCATTATTTTTTAGCATTTAAGACGTGGCTTTCAGGGCTTCCCCAGAGAGGATTAAAGCACAGTGTTTCAACATTGGTGAGGCACTGCTCCTCTGCATCAGATCCAACAGGGATAGTCTACTCTGCTGGTGGGAATTCCTCTGAAGAGGAAGAGAGGAAGAAGGAAATGGAGGCAAGGTGAGTATAGGCAGTGCCCCAAGCAGGGACGTGTATGAGGAGAGGCACCAGCTCAGTTGATGCAGAGACAGCAGGAAGGCCAAGACGGGAGGGGACACCAAAGATGCCACTACCCAGTGGCTGGCGTATACGGGCGGTGCACCAACTACAGCAGAAGTCTGTGGTCCAGAGTCACAGGAGGCCACACCTCTCCAGTCGATCATTAAACATTTTGCGGCATTGAGGCCAGGTATGGTGTCCTAAGTCAAGTACACTGACCTCAGCAGAGGTTTTTGTCAGATGGGGAGGCCTTCTCTCCCAGTCCCCAGGCATCAGGATATTGTGCCTGGCACTGGCCTCCTGCACCAGGATTGACAGGAACCCAGCTGGGAGCACTTAGCTCACCTGACCTGCTCTCCCACCTTCCATGGTCTCTTGGCACTAATGACATTCTTCTGATTAGCTTTCAGACACACAGTGCCTTCCCCACAATTCCTGGCAGTCTTCAGGAAGCTGCCTCCTTTCCTTTAAACCCTTCCCCTCACCCCCATACCGAATCCGTGTTGGATCCATTTCCTGATGTATCCATGCCCTTGCTCCCTCAGAAACCCAAGCAGCAGGTGTGTTATATCTGAGCTATCTTAATTTGCCATCCAACATAATAACCATATTTTAGAATCATAGAATCCCCCCGCAGTGCAGAAGGAGGCCACTCAGCCCATTGAGCCAGCACCAACAACAATCCCACCCAGGCCCTATCTCCAAAACCTCACGCATTTACCCTGCTAGTCCCCCTGACATTTGGGTCAACTTAGCATGGTCAATCAACCTAACCCGAGCATTGTTGGACTGTGAGAGGAAACCGGAGCACCTGGAGGAAACCCATACAGACACAGGGAGAATGTGCATGCTCCACCCAAACAGTGACCCAAGGCTGGAATTGAATCTGGGTCCCTGACGCTGTAAGGCAACAGTGCTAACCACTGTGTCACCCCATTGTTAATACTGCATTAACAACACTATCTCGGGTTGAAGGGGGTTTCATATCTGCCCTATCCATGCTGACTTTGAGCAAATTCTGGTCCAAGTCTTTATTGGGGAGGTTATCATTTGTGTGGGGAGTGACAGGAAGAAAAAAAATGCATTTCTATAGCACCTTTCATGCACAAAACCTTTACAGCCATTGAGTATTTTTTTGACATGTAGTCATTTTTATAATGTAGGCATCCTTGCAATTAACGTCTATACAGCAAGTTCCCAGAAACAGCAATGAGGTAGTTTTTCTAAGTTCATTTATTTGTGTCACAAGGCTTACATTCACACTGCAATGATGTTACTGTGAAAATCCCCCAGTCACCACACACTGGCGCCTGTTCAGGTACAATGAGAGAGAGTTTAGTACGGCCAATGAATCTAACAAGCATGTGTTTTGGACTGTGGGAGGAAACCAGAGCACTCAGAGGAAATCCACACAGACACGGGGAGAACATGCATACTCCACACAGACAGTCACTCAAGCCAGGAATTGAACCCGGGCCCCTGGCAGCATGAGACAGCAGTGCTAATCACCGTGCCTCCGCACTGCTCCAATAACCAGCTAAACTGTTTTTTTCCAGTAATGTTGATTGAAAGATAAGTGAGGATGAGAATTCTTTGCCTTCATACTTCCCTGCTATTTGGAGTTTGGGAAAGGTAGGGGTGCGTGTGCGATGTGTGGTTTGACTGCTTATTCCTTGCAAATCTGGCATAGGGCTGTCATAGGGAGATAGGGAGATCTGACATAGGGAGAAGAAAGAAAGCTAGAAGTTCTTAACTCTTTAAATTCTTCTGCCTGTCCCATTACACTTCATTACCTACATATGAATAGCGAATGAAATAAAAATATATTATTAAAGGTATATGTCTGCTCTTAAAAAAAACAATCTTTTCATTTAGTTGGTCTCAAAGCACTGAGATTACCAGTAATCTTTCAGGGTAAAAGCATGACTATCCTTTTCAAATATCCTCACGCTGGTCTCAAATGGCTTATTCTAACAATCAATACAAAACTTGTTTGTATTCACGAGGATGACTTTTACAATTGCTTTTGGTGCTCAAATGTGCATAGAGGGCAGTTTGGAAATGGTTTGGAAGAAATCAAATCCTGTCCACTTGTCCTGACCAGGACTGGGACGGATTTAATTTGCAGCAGTTCTTTCAATCGAGATTTGGTTTGATATTTAATTGAAGGGCCAGGCCGCTAGTGGCTCCCCACTGTTATCCTGGAGAGTATTGATGTGAGCATCAACAATCCACCTGTCATCGTGTCTTATTTGCCACAAAGCTCAAGTCACGAGAAGTAAAATAATTCAGGTTCTTATCGTCAATGATTTCTTCTTTTTGAAATGCCCGATTTGCATTTTAAAAGTGGACAGTTTGAAGTATTGTCAAGAAGGGTGACAGTCAACAATTTCAGAGATTGTGTCAATAGCCCTGTGCAGTAACAGCACTTCCAATGACTGCAGCCCTCAGTTCGACTGGGGGTGGCAGTGAGCTGGTTGTGTTAGCAAGTCAGTAACTCATAGGATCACCTACAGTGCAGAAGGAGGCCATTCGGCCCATCACACCTGCGCCAACAACAATCCCACCCACCCGTAATCCCACGTTATTTACCTGCTAATCCCTCTGATACGAAGAGGCAATTTAGCATGGCCAATTAACTGATCATCTTTGGAGTGCTCAGACTGTTTAAGAATGAGAGTTCAAAATCTAGGGCAATCTAAGAAGTTGAATCCGATGCTTAAGAATCTGGATCTCAAGGAGCTGTTCTCAGTGAAATTGAAGAGAAGTTGTCAGAATGCTGTTAGATACCCAGCTGGTTTACCCATGTTTCTTTCAGAGTGGGCAAGCTCTGGCCTGGGGTCCAGATGTGGCACATATGAGTCCTGAGTGTGACCCATGAGGCATTTTGTTGACTGTTGCCCATGTGCAAGGTTGCCACATTCAGCTATTTTCCGTCTGTATAATGTTTTTCCTACCGGAATGACTGAAGTCATACTGGAGACTACAGCATCTCCGTGCCATGGATTCTGTGATTCTATTGCAAGCAAATGGGGTTAGCTTAGGTGGGCTTTTTGGTCGGCATGGACCATGTTGGGCTGAAAGGCCTGTTTTCATGCTGTAAATTCTTTGGGCCCAATTCTCCCATCACAACATGCTAATTTTTTGGTGTGTCAAGTTGCGAATGCGCGTGTTGGCCATTTCATGGAATCTGCGCATGCGTTTCCGACGCAAGCACACCTCCCACCACTGGAGAGCATGCATGGTCGAGACCACGCTAGAAACCAGCGGGAAGGCCAGGTAAGTGATCTTAATCTAATTTTCATGTAAGTTAAATGTTATCAAGTCCGGGACTGAATTCTCCGAGCTCGATAGCATCTCCCACCCTCCCAGGAGTATTTTACTCCAGCGGATTTAGAGTAACTCCCCATGTTCGAGGAACTAGCAAGAGACCCTACTGGAGTGAAAGAGGGGGACAATCAGGGCCCCCACACGGGTTGGGAGGTGGTGGTGGTACCCTCTGGGCATGGGGACCCTGGCAGTGCCAGCCTGTGCCCCCAGCACTGCCCAAGGGGCAAAATGCCCATGCCCAGGGGGCACCTTAGCACTGCCCACCAGGCATTGGGTAGTGCCAAGGAGGCACGGCCTATTGTGGGCAGGGCTTTGGGGCGATTGGTGGGGATGGGGGGGGGGGTCCCACTGCCACTCTGCACGGGGTTTGGTCGGGGCTAGAGGGAGGCCAGCGGTCAGGGTGGGCTGGGGGGAAGTTCTGCCTCCTGGGGTGGGGTGGTCTGCCTGTCAGGTGAGAGGTCTGCCTGCGGAAGGGGGTTTCTGTCTGCCGGGGAGGGGGGGTGTTGGCGGAGGGGGGGGTCATTACTGCTGGGGTGTGGGGGGCTGGAGATCTCAGTGTTCCAGGATGGGAGGTGGGGTTGGGGGAATGAACAGGGGGGTCGCGATTGGGCCGTGGGGGTGCTGGATGGGCAACAGTGTAGGGGTCTTGGGCTGCCAGTGATCGGGCTGGCCAGCAAATGGGAGGCTGACAGATTGGGGCCACTACGCACGTGCAGAGGCCCGGAACTGTCAGACTCTGGCACGAATAGGCCCCACCACCCTGAGCTTTTAATGATAAACACGATTGTGACCCCTGCATTGCACAGAGTGTGGGAGATTCGAGACTGAATTCCCACTGAAAAATCATTCATGATTTACACCAGTTTTCCCACAAATCCAGCACTTAGAATTTTTTTGGGAGTATCAGGCCCTTTGATTTTATGATTCTAGATTCAAAGTGATACACACATAAAGCAAAGGCAAGTGAAGTGAGGTACATGCGGTTTGTTCACAATATTGACTGTGAGAACTGCGTACTCCCTCTGTGCCCAAAATGCAAATTTGATGACAGTTTTATTAATATATGGATGATTAAGCTCTTTTTATAACTGGTTATGAAATATTGGGCGTGTATTAACTGTATTCAATCTTATTTATTGGGTCATGGTTAGCCAACAAGCTTGACTTCAATCTTGTAGCCTACTGAGATGAAGGAGGCCCAGTCATGTGACCCACTCACCAGCTTAGATTGCCCACCACTATTTTAAGTCATGAAAACTATAGGCCTTACCCAGTCTGTCTCACAACCCACTTCAATCCCACCCTCCCTCTGAGATTTCTTTCCTCTCATGGGGGATTTATGGGTGGCATGGTGGCACAGTGATTGGCAGTGCTGCCTCACAGCACCAGGGATCCAGGTTTAATTCCCAGCTTGGGTCATTGTCTGTGCAGAGCTTGCACGTTCTCCTCATATCTAAGTCCTCCAATTTCTTCACATTCCATCCAAAAGACATGCTGGTTAGGTGCATTGGCCATGCTACATTCTCCCTCAGTGTACCCGAACAGGCACCAGAGTGGTGTGAATAATGACTTGCTGGGTTATCTCAGGGGGTAGTTAAGTATTAACTCCTCAATAGGCCCAGGACGGGTAAAGATGGGCGCCCCTCTTTCTTAATGGATATTGGTGAACCAGTTGTTACAATAACTGCTTCATATGCTCACGTTTAATGACAGTAAAAAGTCTGACAACACCAGGTTTTAGTCCAACCTATTTATTTGATAATATACTCACAAGCTTTCGGGTTAGTCCCTTCGTCAGGTGAATGGAGAGTTCTGGCCTCAGACAGAGCATATAAAGCACAGACAGTTTAGAGATTACTGATTAGAATGCGAATCCTTACACCTAACCTGCTGTTCAAGACCTGAAGTGGCTGATAATGTGAGTGGAAGGAGCACTGATCACAGTTTAAAGAGATGTGTATTGTCTCCAGACAGTACAGTAAGTGAGGTTCTGCAAACCCAGGCAAGTCACGGGCGTTACAGATAGTGTGACATGAACCCAAGATCCCTGTTGAGACCGTCCTCACGTGTGCGGAACTTGGCTATCAGTCTCTGTTCAGCGACTCTGCGCTGTCGTGTGTCGTGAAGGCCGCCTTGGAGAATGCTTACCCGAAGGTCAGAGGCTGAATGCCCGTGACCACTGAAGTGTTCGCCAACAGGAAGGGAACAGTCTTGCCTGGTGACTGTCGAGCGATGTTCATTCATCCGTTGTCGTAGCGTCTGCATGGTCTCCCCAATGTACCATGCTTCGGGACATCCTTTCTTGCAACGTATCAGGTAGACAATGTTGGCCGAGTTGCAAGAGTATTTACCATGTACCTGGTGGATGGTATTCTCACGTGTGATGATGGTATCCATGTCGATGATCCGGCATGTCTTGCAGAGGTTGCTGTGACAGGGTTGTGTGGTATTGTGGTCACTGTTCTCCTGAAGGCTGGGTAGTTTGCTGCGAACAATGGTCTGTTTGAGGTTGTGTGGTTGTCTGAAAGCAAGAAGTGGGGGTGTGGGGATGGCCCTGGCGAGATGTTCGCCCTGGAGAGACTTTGCCGTCGCACCTCTCTCACACTTCTCAACCACCTCATACACCAGCTTTACAGCAAATGTCGCACTCTGGAAACTAAAATGGAATACATTTTCTCAACTTGTACTCAGGATGCAGACCAACTGCGAAACTCTGCCAAGCAGATGAGACAAAGAAACTACACCACCTACATGCACACCAAGAATAGGAAACTTGAGAAACTTGGCATTGCCGCCAGCAACAACCAAGCCTCCCCCGGCACCACAGTAGAAAACAGCACTACCGCAGGGAGGTCTATTGTCAACTTGTCGGACTACACACTTCAACCAGATGAAATCGAAGTTCTCAGCCGAGGGCTCAATTTCTGCCCCACCACCAAAATGGACCCCATCAGTCTCGCAGCGGACACAGAGGAATTCATCAGGCGAATGAGGCTGCGGGAGTTTTTCCACAAACCCCAAGAGGCCAGCAACGAACACAGTGAGACAGCCGATGAACCAGAACAGCTGACAGAGAGATCCGCAGTGCAACAGCCTAAGAGGAAGGAATCCAATTGGACTCCTCCGGAAGGCCGCTGCCCTCGACTGGACTTGTATGCCCAAACCATCAGGAGGTGCGTTAACACCAGATTCATCAGCCGCACTCACAAGACAGCCCCGAACATCACCCAAGCACAACGCAACGCCATCCACGCTCTCAAGACAAACCGCAACATTGTCATCAAACCAGCAGACAAAGGAGGGGCCATCGTCATACTGAACAGAACGGATTACTGTAAAGAAGTGTACCGACAACTAAACAATGAGGAACACTACAGACAATTACCCACAGATCCGACCAAAGAACACACTCGTCAACTCAACAATCTGATCAAGACCTTTGATCTGGACCTTCAGAGCACCCTCCGTGCTCTCATTCCACGTACTCCCCGCATTGGAGATCTCTACTGCCTCCCAAAGATACACAAGGCAAACACACCTGGCCGTCCCATCGTATCGGGCAGTGGAACTCTGTGTGAGAACCTCTCCGGCTACGTCGAGGGCATCCTGAAACCCATTGTACAAAGAACGCCCAGCTTTTGTCGCGACACTACGGACTTCCTACTGAAGCTCAGCACACATGGAGCAGTTGAACCAGGGACACTCCTCGTCACAATGGATGTCTCAGCGCTCTACACCAACATCCCCCACAACGATGGCATTGCTGCGACTGCCTCAGTACTCAATGCTGACAACTGCCAGTTTCCAGATGCAATTTTACAACTCATCCGCTTTATCCTGGACCACAATGTCTTCACCTTCAACAACCAGTTTTTCATCCAGACACATGGAACAGCCATGGGGACCAAATTTGCACCTCAATATGCCAACATCTTCATGCACAGGTTCAAACAAGACTTCTTCACTGCACAGAATCTTCAACCGATGCTGTACACTAGATACATCGATGACATTTTCTTCCTTTGGCCTCATGGTGAACAATCACTGAAACAACTATATGATGATATCAACAAATTCCACCCCACCATCAGACTCACCATGGACTACTCCCCAGAATCAATTGCATTCTTGGACACACGCATCTCCATTAAGGACGGTCACCTCAACACCTCACTGTACCGCAAGCCCACAGACAATCTCACAATGCTCCACTTCTCCAGTTTCCACCCTAAACATGTTAAAGAAGCCATTCCCTATGGACAAGCCCTCCGTATACACAGGATTTGCTCAGATGAGGAGGATCGTGACAGACACCTCCAGACCCTGAAAGATGCCCTCATAAGAACAGGATATGGTGCTTGACTCATAGATCGGCAGTTCCGATGTGCCACAGCGAAAAACCGCACCAATCTCCTCAGAAGGCAAACACAGGACACAATGGAGAGTACCCTTCGTCGTCCAGTACTTCCCCGGAGTGGAGAAGCTACGACATCTTCTCCGGAGTCTTCAACATATCATTGATGAAGACGAACATCTCGCCAGGGCTATCCCCACACCCCCACTTCTTGCTTTCAGACAACCACACAACCTCAAACAGACCATTGTTCGCAGCAAACTACCCAGCCTTCAGGAGAACAGTGACCATAATACCACACAACCCTGCCACAGCAACCTCTGCAAGACATGCCGGATCATCGACATGGATACCATCATCACACGTGAGAATACCATCCACCAGGTACATGGTAAATACTCTTGCAACTCGGCCAACATTGTCTACCTGATACGTTGCAAGAAAGGATGTCCCGAAGCATGGTACATTGGGGAGACCATGCAGACACTACGACAACGGATGAATGAACATCGCTCGACAGTCACCAGGCAAGACTGTTCCCTTCCTGTTGGCAAACACTTCACTGGTCACGGGCATTCAGCCTCTGACCTTCGGGTAAGCATTCTCCAAGGCGGCCTTCACGACACACGACAGCGCAGAGTCGCTGAACAGAGACTGATAGCCAAGTTCCACACACGTGAGGACGGTCTCAACAGGGATCTTGGGTTCATGTCGCACTATCTGTAACCCCCGTGACTTGCCTGGGTTTGCAAAACCTCACTTACTGTACTGTCTGGAGACAATACACATCTCTTTAAACTGTGATCAGTGCTCCTTCCACACACATTATCAGCCACTTCAGGTCTTGAACAGCAGGTTAGGTGTAAGGATTCGCATTCTAATCAGTAATCTCTAAACTGTCTGTGCTTTATATGCTCTGTCTGAGGCCAGAACTCTCCATTCACCTGACGAAGGGACTAACCCGAAAGCTTGTGAGTATATTATCAAATAAATAGGTTGGACTAAAACCTGGTGTTGTCAGACTTTTTACTGTGTTTACGCCAGTCCAACGCCGGCATACCCACATCATCACATTTAATGACACCAGATTTTTAAAAGATGGAATTCAAGTTCTCAAACTGTCAATGTGGGATTTGAATTTATTGGTTCAGGAATTCTAGATTATTGGTTCAGGAATCTAAATTACTAGTCCAGTGACATATTGACCACATTACCGTAGACTGAAGAACCAAAGTAAAATACAATTAAGTAAATCCCCAAATGCAACATAATGAAGAATAAACAGGAATAGAATAGCATCATTCAGTCTCTGGGATTTAGTTCAAATCCAACCTCGTAGAAACCCCACAGTACAGGAACAGGCCATTTGGCCCATTGAATCTGTACCAACCACAATCCCACCCAGTCCCTATCCCCATATCCCGACATATTTTACCCACTAATTCCTCTAACCTAAGCATTGCAGAACACTAAGGGACAATTTGAGCATGGCCAATCAACCTAACCTGCACATCTTGGACTGTGGGAGGCAACTGGAGCACCTAGAGGAAACTCATGCAGACACAAGGAGAATGTGCAAAGTCCACACAAACCATGACCCAAGTCAGAATTCAAACGCAGGTCCCTGAAGCTGTGAAGCAGCAGTGCTAACCACTGTGCTATGGTGGCACCCTGTGAGATAACTTGGAGCCAAGTATTCCCTGTACAAAGTGTAAAGTGTTCTACCATGTGGAAATGTAGTAGTCTTCTGAGTTTTTTTAAGGATGTGACAAAGGAGGGAGTTTTACTCTGTACCAAACCAGCTGAAAGTGGATGGACAAGGGCAGCAGACACATTTCCCCTCCAAGCAACACACCATTCTGACTTGGAACTATATCGCCTTTCCTTCATTGCCTCGGGGTCAAAATCCTGGAACGCCCTCCCGAACGGCGTTGTGGGTTAACCTACACCACATGCAGTGGCTCAGGAAGGCAGCTCACCACAAGGGCAGTTAGGGAAGGGCAATAAATGCTGGCCTACCCAACGAAGCCCACATCCCATAAACAAATAATGCAAAACAAACAGAGAAAACCTTCCTTTTCTTGATTCAGACATCCCTCACATTAAACAAGGAAAATGCTGGCCACCCTTCACGGGTCAGGTGAAATCCGAGGACAGAAGAGGGATTCCACCCAAAATGTTAACCTCGGATCTGGAGTGCACTGCCTGAAAGGGTGAGGGAAGTAGATTCCACCCGAGCTTTTAAAAGGAAATTGGATAAATGAGTGAAGGGGGAAGTATTGCAGGGTTATGGAGAAACTCAAGCGGATGGTGAGACTAATCGAAGAGCTCATTCCAGGGATACGGGGGGAAGGTGGGATCTGGCTACTGAGTTGGATGATCAGCCACGATCATAATGAATGGCAGAGCAGACTCGAAGGCCTCCTCCTGCTCCTATGTTTCTATCTTTAAAGAAGCAGTGTCAGAACAATTGTTCCATTGTTCATTCTTTGATCCACTCGATCCTCTCCACAAACATTGCTGAGTGTAGCACTTCTGTGGATTTTCACCACCTGAAGGCTTTGTTTGCTTTTTGTTCATTGGCACTCCTCACATCGATGAGCTGGCAACAAAATCAAATCCCCAACTCGTTTAGGTGACTGTCTTACCCTTCACGTGGTCAAAATGTTTGTCACAGCTGAGCAGAAGAATCCCTCATTGTGACCTGGATATATATGTACATATATATAAAACCTGACAAAGCAGCAATGATCGAGTGTGACTGTACGGGTGCTGCTCGAGCAGGAACTGTATTTATGACAGTCTCATGTGTGCTTAGCCCCATGCGCACCCAGCTCCTGATTAGTTGTAATCTATAGCTTTAATAACTGTTTGGAACTACTGCAATATGTTTACTCGAGCAGTTCGCATGCAACTCAACAGCAGTTGAGCATGTCATAGAATCATAGAATCCTTACAGTGCAGAACGAGGCCATTCAGCCCATCAAGCCTGCCCTGACAACAATCCCACCCAGGCCTTATTACCCCTAACTCCACGTATTTATCCTGCTAATCTCCCTGACACTAAGGGACAATTGAACATGGCCAGTCAACCTAATCCGCACATCTTTGGAGTGTGGGAGGAAGCCGGAGCACCTGGAGGAAACCACCCCCACCAGCTGACGATGTGTAAACTCCACACGGATAGCTACCCGAGGTCAAAATTGAACCTGGATCCCTGCGCTGTGAGGCAGCGGTGCTAACCACTGTGCCACCATGCCACCCTTAGTCCTTATCATCTGACATTTGTCATCATCCAAATATTGAATTACAAAGTAACAATAACTTGCATTTACATAGCACCCTGAAAGTAATGAAATATTCCAAAGTGTTTCGCAGTCACACTTTGAAATAAAGCTTGATATTGAGTCACCTAATGATTTATTAAGACAGGTTTGATTTGCTGCTACTTCCCTTTATGTTGCCGCCTTCTGTGAAGCTGATCCCCCTGTCTGGTGTTTGAAACCCTCCTCTTCTGTTTCTTCTCCCCCACCCCACTGCTGCTCTTCCCCCACCCATTGCTCCCTCTCTGTTGTGCTAACACAGGCTGTGACCGAGGTCTGACTCAGAGGAAAGAGCACTACTCACTGTTCCTCCATCACATGCCTCTCCACATAGCTATCATTTTCTAAGCCTGGCACTGTGGTGTAAAACTATGCTGCGCACACGTTGTCAATCGATTGTCAGCATCTTAGAATCATAGAATCCCTGCAGGGCAGAAGGAGGTAATTCAGTCCATCAAGCCTGCACTAACAACAATCCCACCCAGGCCCTATCCCTGTAACCCCACATATTTACCCTGTTCATCCCCCTGACACTAAAGGGCAATTTAGCACCTAACCCATAGATCTTTGGACTGTGGGAAGAAACTGGAACATCCCACACAGACACAGGAGAATGTACAAACTCCATGTAGACAGTCACCCGAGGCTAGAATTGAACTCAGGTCCCTGGTGCTGTGAGGCATCAGTGCTAATCGCTGTGTCACCATGCCACCCCAATGTACCAGGTACACAACTTCCAACTCTTCTCCAAACCTTCTTTTTCAGCTCTCTACCAGGAGGCAGATCCGATTTACTGTTCAAAAACGTCCACCTCATGTGAGGCATGGTGCAGATCCTGAATCCACCTCAGTCAGACTGGAGATCAAACCCCCATGTTTTTGGCACCAACCTGATCTACGGTTATCCAGCCAACATGGCCAGCTAACCCACAAAGTGTGCAAGTTGCTGTGGCAACACATACTTTTACAGGCACATTGGAGCCTGCAACTATGGATAGTGATGGTAGGGGCTTTCTATCAAATGGCTGACCAGGAATCACTCTTACCATTTGGCATTGGTGTGTGTTGGAAGAATTTGCAGAATGCTACACAACCTGTTTGGCTGCAATATGTATGCACCTTGCTTGGCTATCAGGTCCTGGAGAGATTCTTGAAACCAGAGCTGGCTCGGAGGCAGAGAACTATGCCACAAAATCTCCTGTTTGGGGTTTTGAGATGTAACCAGTCTGATTGACATCTCAGGCTTTCTGTAGTCAAGTGATCATGGCAAGTGACACCTTGAGAGCAGTTCAATAAAAGCCTCTCACTGAAACATACATCAAAGAATTACAGCTGTCCTTGTGCTAGCAACATGGTGAAGGGAGAGAGTGATTTAAAAAAATGATCTTTGAAACTTGCAAAAGGAGCAGACAAGACTCTGAGAACCAAGGAATACAGAAGGTTTAACAATCCACAAAAAGATGCTGATATGAACAAAGCAAACAGACAAAGGCTGCATAATTGCAAGTGAAGAAGCACAGAAAACCAGATCCAGGCAATAAATGAAATTACTGGCTAGAGAATAAAAGGACAAAAGAAAAGTGCACACAGGCTGTAAGTGAATTTACTGGCTACAAAGATAAAGGAAACACAAAGGCGGCAAGTAAATTACTGAAAAAGTGAAAATAGTAGGGGTAAATTATCTAATCCCATCTCCAGTAACATTGCACAATGATATGTGGCAAATCTGACAGTTTTTCAACTTACAATGGCAAAACTGAGAGTGCAACAGACTTCATTAATAAGCGTGGACCTATAAGAGTAACCACATTGTTAATGCTGTTGGGAAGGGATAGCCACAAAGTGTACACTAGTCTAAGTCTACCAGATGAGCAAAGGAAAAATGTGACCCAGATTTTGAAAACTTTGAGTGCACATTTTGAACCCTGAATGAATGTTACACATGAAAGATATGTATTCAACACTAGAATTCAGAGTGAAAACAAGAGGAAGATCACCACCTGGATTTTATTGGCATCCTGCCTTCTAACTCGACAGCATAATAGTGTAAAATCCCACCCATTTTTGTTTAACTTCAGCAATGAGTAAGGTGAGTCATGAAGTGTGCTAAGTCTAGTGAGCTTGAGAGGACCAGACTTTGGATTTCTGCTTTCCAACCCTCTTTACCATTGGCATTTTTCCTCACCTCATGTCTGGGACTATTATAGGCTAATTGATTGAGGATAATTCAGCTCATCTGCTACTGAAACCCTTGTCCATACCTTTGTTACCTCTAGGCCTGGTTATTCTAAAACACGCCTGGCAGGTCTCACACATTCTAGCATCCATAAACATTCTAACATCCATAAAGGGTCTCCAAATCTCTGTTGTCTGTATCCTTACTGACACCAAATCACATTCACCCATCATCACTATGTTCACTAACCTATTCTCATCCTTATTTTCAAATCCCTTTGTGGCTTTGTTCCTCGCAATCTCTATTATCTCCTCCCACCCACAACTCACTGAAATACGAATATAAATCTCATCAAATTCTGGCCTCTCAGGCATTTCTGCTTTTAATTACTCCATCAGTAATGGCTGTATTTTCATCTGTCTGGGTCCTAACCTTTGAATTCCCTTCCTCTGGACCACTCCATCTTTTAGGACATTCTTCTTTTAGGACATTCTTTAAGAGTTAAAATAAAAGCAAAGTACGACCAATGCTGGAAATCTGAACTAAAAAATGGCAAATGCTGGAAAAGCCCAGTTGGTCTGACCTGTGGAGAGAGAAACAAAGTTTAATGTTTCAAGTTTGTATGACTCTTCAAGTTAAAGAGAGGGAGAAATGTGATAGGTTTTTTAGTGTCCAAGAGGGAAGTGGAGCAGGTGAAGCAAAATAAGTCAGGATAGGTAGAAGCTAAGAGAGATTTGGCAAAGATGTTAAGGACACAAGACAAAGGGAGTGTTAATGATAGCATTCAAGACTAAAGAAAGTGCTGATAGCAGAGGAAGGGAAGGTAATAGAATGTGTTCAGCTATCTCCTTGACCAAGGCTCTGGTCATTTTGTCTTAATTGCTTATGTTTAATTTTATTTTATAACAGTCTGAAGGAATACCTTGGATGCTTTATTGCTCTAAGGGTGCTATACAATCATAAATTATGATTAGTCAACAATTTATCATTGTATCACATGACTGGAGAATGGTAAAAGGTGAACTAGGTGCATCTCTGTCTTTTTTGATCGAATAATTAACCGTATTTCTAAAAATGACGCACCAGGAAATTACTGGGTTCAATTCCATCAAAAGGGAGGCTAACCAGCTATTGAAGTGGCTCCACTATGTAAAGTTTCCAAAGTTTAATTTATTAGTGCCACAAATAAGCTTGCATCAACACTGTAATGAAGTTACTGCGCCACATTCTGGCACCTGTTCAGACACAACTGAAGGAGAATTTAGCATGGCCGATGCACCTAACCAGCACGTCTTTGAGGACTGTGGGAGGAATCTGGTGCACGCGGAGGAAACCCACACAGACACAGGGAGAATGTGCAGACTCAGCACAGATAGTGGCCCAAGCCAGGAATCGAACACACGTCCCTGGCACAGTGAGGCAGCATTGCTAACCTCTGTGCCACCGAGCCACTTAGTGGCTGGCAGAAAGAGAGAGAGAGATAGGAATCAAATAGCAAGGGTATCATTCCTGGTTGCTACCCTGTGACTGCCCTCCCCTTCCACCCCACCATCCAAAAGTTCCTCTTCTGGTAAGTGGGCGGGTGGACACCAGATGAATACACGATCAGGAAGGACAACAACAACAATTTACATTTATATTGCACCTGTAACATTGAAAGGAGTCCAAGACGCTTTACAGAGGCGTGGGTCAAGTGGGTCAAGTGTCCTGTCAACACTGCCGCCTCAGGCCAGAGATGAGAAATGGTGATTGGGTGAAGGAATGGGGACTTTCTGATGCCCAGTCTCTAGGGAGGAGGCCAGAAGAAGGGTATAAACAGGTATTTCTAACTGAGTAGACACATACATAAATAACAATAAAAAGGTGCACTCTGCAAACGCTGCCTGGATTCTCCGCAGCCTGCTCACTTCAAGACTTTTGTTTCTTTATTTGAAACAGCGTTAAGGTTCCTCGATCGGGTGACCTACTTGGAACACTGTCAGATTATACACAAAAAGACTTCATGTGTATAATAAGTGTTTCCATTGCTATTGCTAAAGAGGATAGGAAACCAAAAGAGATCACAGGGTGAAAAAAGAATGACAGTCAGATCAATGTGAGCAATGATAAGAAAATGAAGTGTCTGCTTGCCATCTGATTTTTGTTTATCTTCCTCCTTGGCTTCACCCACAGCCATCACTTCCTGCCCTGATTTCAATCATTGCAGAAAAAAATTTATATTAAAAAAGAACAGTCACTGTTATTTTTTCTTTCCCCCCCCCGCTCCACCTCAATCCCTTTTCACTTCAGCTTCTCCGGAATTTTCATGAGAGAAGGGTTTCTTGGCGATCTGCATTCAGCACCAGCGAGCATAGGCCCCGGAACCAGTAATTGCCTCTGACAGCATTTAATTACCTTCTCCTGGCCCTTTTCTCTTTTTGATTGGAGACCGACCCCCAGCCCCAGATCAAACGAGACAGTAATAACAGGCTGAAGAGTGGCAGCCAATCACAAGTCAGATTGCATAAGTGACCTTGTTGAGGAGACGCTGATTGGTGGTGTCAGCTCTGTCAGTGCTGCCAATCAACCGTCAAACCGTAGGTGAGGGAAAACAAATGTAACCCCTTCATTGCTGGGCCACATGATAAAACCATCTCTGCAGTAGATACGCCGTAAGTAGATGACAAACATTCAGAATCACTGAATTTGCTGCAGCGTAGAAGGAAGCCGTTCGGCCCATCAAGTCTACACCAATTCTCTGATAGAGCATCTTACCCACTGCCCTATCCCCATACATTTACCCCACTAATCCTCGTAACCAAGGCATCTTGGGACACTGAGCAATAATTTGGAATGGCCAATCTACCTAACACCATACGTCTTTGGACTATGGGAGGAAACCGGAGCACCTGGAGGAAACCCATGCAGACACGGGGAGAATGTGTAAACTCCACACAGACTATCATAGAATCTCTACAGAATACAAAAAGGCCATTCGATTCATCAAGTCTGCATCAACCACAATCCCTCCCAGCCCCTATCCCATAGCATTTACCCCCCTGACACTAATTGGCAATTCAGCATGGCCAATCAACATATATCTTTGGCCTGTGGGTGGAAACTGGAGCACCCGGAGGAAACCCGTACAGACACGAGGAGAATCTGCAAAGTCCACACAGACAGTGACCCAAGGCCGGAATTAAACCCAGGTCCCGGGTGTTGTGAGATTGCAGTGCTAATCACTGTGTCACCGCGTCACTCAGAAATGGGATGAATAGATGTGCAATAATCTCACTAATGCAAATTGAGTTCCTTTTCAATTGGAATTCAATAACGTAAATGATTCAATTTAGATTTGAGACATCTTATTATCTTTACCAACTTCTCCGATGTAATAATATTAAATAGTAAGACTTGCATTTATATAGCAGGTACCGAATATTTCTAAGTGCTTGACAGCCAATGAAGTACAGTCAGTATTGTAATGTGGAAACCTGGTAGCCAATTTGCAGAAAGAAATCCCACAACACCAGTTTAAAGTCCAAAAGTTCCAGCCACCAGAACTCCCAGCCACCTGACGAAGGGACAGGCTGTCCCGAAAGCTTGCGGCATTTGCTACAAATAAACCTGTTTGGATTTTAAACTGATGTTGTGGAATCTCTTTCTGTTTTACCCCAGTCCAATGCCAGCATCTCCACATCATGACAGCCAATTTGCACTCAGCAAGGTCCCTGTGCAGCAACCTGATGACCAAATAATCTGCTTTTGTGACGTTGATTCAGGAATAAAAATTGGCCAGGTGTAACAAATTTGAAGTTTGTAAGATCATTAAATTTTGGAACTGTCTCTTTAATTTTGGGTAAAATGAAGGCATGAGGTGGGTGATTTGACCTGCTCTGAACTCTGCCAACAACAGGCCTGAGTGGTGTAGCTGTTAATGGTTAAAGAGAGACTCAGGTTATCTCAAATAGGAAGAAAGTATAAAATATTCACATCTATAAACAATGACCTAACTGACTGTGCTGTTGTTGGATAGACGGTAAGTCTCCAAGTCTCAGGGAAGTGCTCACAAATCTCAGTTTTTGTAAATGAATATACTTCAAACTGTCTATTTAATTCCATGATAAATTGCAGCTGGAGGCATAGAGAGAGAGAAAGAGAGAGTTTATGGACAGAATTTTCACACCCCACCCTCCACGGGAATCATAGTGGGCGGAACAAGACCATGCAAAGGTCCGTTGACTTTGGGCGGGATTATCTGGTCTTGGGGTGAGCCTGATTGGAAAACCTCACCCTTGATCTTCCCCACAAGTGGAAACAATGGCCAGAACTCTACTGCCTCGTCCACCACACAATCGGAGCAGGCAAGGGTCCGACAATGGAAATCTCCGTTGACCTCAGGCGGAAACTTCCGGTCTCACTCGAGCGAGGCTGTAAAATCCCATCCATTCTCTCCAGATCCACTCTATCAAAACATTTTCTAATCTTAATGAGCTCTTTAAGGTCACCCTTTCCGCCTTCTATTTTCAGGAGAAAAGAGGCACAGCCTATTTCATGCAAAATCAGTCTTCATTTTAAAGTGAAATATATGATCCTAATTTCAGGAACGTACGAAAGAGAAAGGTAGAAAATACCAGATAGTCCAGTAAACATGGCCCCACATCAGGAGCTGCACTCCATCTCAATGAACAATGGGACCAAGAGTTTGACAGGAACAGAGGCCTGATGGAGAGAGAAATCGGGTGTGTTAAAATCAAATCAGGTTACAGAAGAAGAAATAAAGAGAACAAAAGATTGGCCTTTTGGCTAAGATCAGGCATAGTTTTGGCATCCTGCAATTGGTTGAAGTCATGAAGTAAAACTGAGTTGTCATTTGAAGTAATTTTTTAAAACGACATCTAGACCTTTTGGCTAATATGCAAATGAGATCAAGCCTTGGAGAAGGTGAAATGCCTGCTCCAATCAGCTTGGATCATGTAGATCAAGCCTAAGACAGGAAGTGCGATGCTTGTCTTGTCAACTTGGATGCGGAATGTCCAACTTGCTGGGATTTTGAATTGGACTTTGATTGGATTCAACTGGATAAACAGAAAAAGAAGGAGGAAAAAGAGACAGTGAGGAAACAAATTGATTGGCATTGCATTATGATGTGCAGGTTAGGTGAGTTGGCCATGCTAAATTGCCCCTTAGTGTCCAAAGATACAAAGGGAAAAAGATACAAAAAGTCAGAGGTCATGTACCAACCGACTCAAGAACAGCTTCTTCCCTGCTGCCATCAGACTTCTGAATGGATCTACCCTTTATTAATTTGACTTTTCTCTACACCCTAGCTATGCTTGTAACAGTAAATTCTGCATTCTCTCTTTTTCTTCTCTATATACGGTATGCTTTGTACAGCCTGTGAGAAACAATACTTTTCATTGTATGCTAATATACGTGACAATAATAAATCAAGTCAAATGAGATGTGTAGGTTAAGTGGATTAGCCACGGTAAATGTGAAGGATTGCGGGATAGGGCTGCCTGGGTGTGATGCTCTTTTGGAGTGTTGGTGCAGACTCGATGGGCTGAATGGCTTCTTTCTGTGCTGTGGGGATTCTAGAGTTCTATAGTTCGAACAACCATCATATCACAGAAAGGTGCTTACACTGTTAAGTTTCAAGACCTAACTTTTTGTGGTGAGCTTAATGGCCAATTAATTTGCAGATCTAGCAAAATAATAGGGAAGAGATGCCATTTTGAGAAGCAACTAATGAAGAAATGTGAAATGAACAGCAAGTTTTGGCAATTTATAGCTGGCTGGGCTTTAACACAAAGGCGGTCGTTCTACCCACTGAGTGGAAAGTTAGGGTCAAGCCCTTCTCCAACGGCCCTTAGGCCATGACAATGTTATGTGAGTCAGGCAATTAGTTGCCTGAAACTGTGTGCCCCTGAGACAAATGTCCCACTTACAAGAGTTGCGAACCCTTTAGAGGACTGTTGACTGTTCAGTCCCAACAATGCCACTGGAACCCAAAATATCTTGTGTTTTTCGTGGCAAACCCAGAATGGCACCTGGAGCATTGTGTGTGCAGTTTTGGTGTCCTTATCTGAGGAAGGATCTCCTTGCTACAGAGACAGTACAGTGATGGTTTACCAGGCTGATTCCTGCGATGCCAGATCTGTCATATGAGGAAACACTAAGTTGGTTAGGATTACCGGCATTTAGAAGAGTGAGAGGGGTTCTCAAAGAAATTTACAAAAATTTAAAAGAGTCAGTCTCAGAAAGAATGTTCCCAATGGTAGGGGAGTCCAGAACAAGGGGGTCATAGTTTGAGGATAAGGGGAGAACCTTTTAGAACTGAGGTGAGAAGAAATTTCTTCACCCAGAGGGTGGTGAATGTGTGGAATTCACTACCACCGAATATAGTTGAGGCCAAAACGTTGTCTGATTTCAAGCAGAAATTAGGTACAACTCTTGGGGCAAAAGGGAGGAAGGGATATGGGAGGAAGGGGGGATCAGGATATTGAATTCAATGATCAGCCATGATCAAAGTGAATGGTGGAGCAGGCTCAAAGGGCTGAATAGCCTATTCCTGCTTCTAGTTTACATGTTTCTATGTGCAGATGTAAACATTTTATCCCTTACAGGACTATGAAAATATAGCTGCCACAAAGAGTGTGCTACTTTTCCTTATATAATTTTTCAGATCAGTCTGGGTCCATTGTAATGCCTCACATTGAATTGTCACCTCTTAACCTTTCTAGCACTGTTTCTTTTGTACATCAACCAAAGTTGGCTCTGTAAAGAGATCCATCATATTTACAGGTCATAGAGTCATAGAGGTTTACAACACGGAAACAGGCCCTTTGGCCCAAATTTGTCCATACTGCCCTTTTTTAAACCCCTCAGCTAATCCCAATTGCTTGCATTTGTCCCATATCTTTCTATAGAGTCATAGATGTAACTAGGTGTCCAGCGAATCCAAAACAACTCTCCAATTTGATCTTGCAATATTCCATGATTACTCCTATGGTCAATTTTGTCTGTTCAAACACATGCATACATTTTGCATATTCCCAAGGAGATTCCGTATTTGAAAGATTAGAAATACTTCAAACAAGGATAATTAGAATATCTTAAACATTGTAAAATGATGCCATCTTGCATTATTTCAAGGCTGTTTGAATTTCAAAGCTTAAAGCATATTTGATGTGTCTTAACAAATGTTAAGTCATTTTGCGATGGTATCCTCTTCACCCATGGCCTACATTAATTCCCCGATGAGCAATGCCCCAAATTTAAATTCTCATTCCTGTTTTCAAATCCGTCCGTGGCTTCTCTCCTCCTGCCCCTGTAACCTCCTCCAGCTCAAAGAACCCCCTGAGATCTTAACACCCCTCCAGCTCTGATGTTGTTCATCGCGTTTGTTCTCCAATTGACTCCGGGCTCCTAAAACCAACACTCTGGAATTCCCCCTCCTAAACTTCTCCTCTCTCCCTCCTGTTCCTCCATTAATATGCTAATTAAGCTTATCTCTTTACTCAAAAAGCATGGTGTGCGTACCTGCACCAGAGAGATCACAGTGGTTCAAGAGGTCAGCTCACCACCACTCTCTCAAGGACAATTATAGGGCCGATTGGTTTAATTCTGCTCCTAACTCTTATGAACTTATGAACTAAATTAAGCATCAAAAGCAAATAGTGGCCTCATCAGCAATCCCCAGATCCCATGAAAGAATGAAAAAAGAGTTTGGTCACACAGCCAAATGTCTCCTTCTTTGTTTTGGTGTCAAATTTTATTTAATTACGTTCCAGTGAAGTGCCTCGAGTCAATTTACTATGTTAAAGTTGTGGGATATAAGGCAGGATATTCCAATCTTTCTCGCTAGTGGGATTTTCTGGTCCTCCGAAGCTGACCTCCACAAACCCTAACCCTAACCCACCCCATCCCTGGTGGTGGATTCCCCCGCAGTGAGATCAGCAAACCACCCAAACATGGCAGACATTGGCGGGATTGGAAATTCCCGTTGGCAGCCAATGGCGGGTCGCCTCTGCCGCAGGAGATCACGTCACTGGCAGCCAGAAAATGCTGCCCATATGCAAATTGTTATTGTCATAGGAATTTGTCATTGAATATCCTGTAGCTCCAGAATATGTTCATCTGGAATATTCTTTTAAGTCATGATATGGAGATGCTGGCGTTGGACTGGAGTAAACACAGTAAGAAGTCTCACAACTGGGTAAAGTTTAACCTGGTGTTGTGAGACTTCTTACTATGTTTACCCCAGTCCAATGCCGGCATCTCCACATCATGACTTGAAATAAACCTGTTGGACTTTAACCTGGTGTTGTGAGACTTCTTACTGTATTCATTTAACCCAGCCAAAAATAAAAAGGTGTGTAGCGAGATCTTCTAAAATAACTGGAATTATCAAAATAACTGTATTGGAGACAGTTGCACACCCTGGACGGGATTCTCCGGTCTCCTTCATGGTGGGAAGCTTTGTGAGCGGGAGCGAAGAATTTGGATTTCCAGCCAAAATCCCGTTCACTTGCAACAGCACCAGAAAATCCCAGCTGTGGATGAGGATGGAAGATTTTGGCCACTGAGTAGAATTCCATACCCACACAACAGGAGTTATAGGATATCCTTTGTAAAATTCCTGTAACAATAACAAATTGCAATGGGTGGGATTTTCCAGCCACCCACAACATGGTTTCCAACAGCAGAGATGGCTTCCCATTGGCTGTTGGGGAGCAATAGATCAGTGTTCACTCCGCACACCCCTGCCAGCACCCAGACTTGTCTGGGGAAGTTAATGATCTGACCAGCAGACTCAATTCCAAAGGAAGCTTCATGTGAAGAGCCCACACAAGGCATCCTATTCAAAGTCCCCAAGCTGAAAGGAGAAAAGAGAAACCACCCTAAGATTACATTGAAATCGGACCTGCTCTCCAAACCTTCCAGCTCAACGTTGAGGACCTGTTGGCAGCCAAATGAAGCCTTGTTGAAATCCTTGCTGCTCAACACTCCATTTGCCTGCATGAAATCCATCTGGGAACAGGCAAAAGAGGCCATTATTCCATCAAAGGCTATGACTTTCTGCACTATCATCCTTGTGCCAAACATAGCTGTGCACCTATGTCTGACCCGCTATCTGACAAACCTGGTGATGACCCTTTCTCTGAAACTCTAGTAGTTGGTGGTTCCACATAGCCAATGTCTACAAGCCCCCAAGCACCAACTGGGAGTTGCAAGTCTTGCCCACTCTCCTGCACTCAGTTATCTACTGGAGGGACTTCAACAGTCACCATTCAGATGGGAAATACTTTGTTGGACAGTGATGGTGAAGTGCTTGCACAGTGGCCATCCAGAAATAATCGGACACTTATACTTGACTCCAAACAGTGAGGAGCATTCCTTTCAGCCAGATGGCATACAGATTATACCCCTGACCTATGCTGGGTCGGTTCTCTTAATGAAACTCCCCTTGGAACGCCGCATTTCAACAATCCCACTAGTAAACATCATTGTTCCATTCACTAAATAAATAACCACAGGAGTTGGTAGGGAGGTGATGATGGGCCACTTAATGGGGCAAGAGGTGTCGACTCACCTTCTCCTGATAAAGTTAGCGGTGGGAAGCCCACACAGACAGGGGGAGAACTTGGGTCCCTGGCATTGTGAGGCAGCAGTGCTAACCACTGTGTCACTGTGCCACCCCAGATTAATCAAACCTCATCAGGATAAATTGCCACTTGGTCATTCATTCGATGAGTAATCCTTAGCACCAAGGAAGCCAAACAAGATTAAAACATGGGCCCAGATTTTGTGGCAGTGGTGAAGGAAAAGAATTTCCATTCATAATGCATGCAACTATGGCAGCTGTATCTCGGTTTTTAGGATTCCTGTCTCTTGTAATCAACATCACAAAAAAAACAGATTATCAGATCATTGCTACATTACTGCCGTGGGTGCTTGCAATGCACAAACTGACTGCTGTGTTTCCTACTTTATAGCAGTGACTATACTTCAAAAATACTTCATTAGTTGTAAAGTCCTCTAAGTTGCTCAGTAGTCGTAAAAAGTGCTAAGTGAGTGTCTTCTTTTTATGTGGTACAGAAAAAGCTTTACAGCAATGCAAAATTTATCACATGTCTGATCAGGACTAACAATGGTATCTCTCTTCAAACAATCAGATTGAGCAATCCTCTGTGACACCAGGAAGTACAAGTTAGCATGTTTAATTCAATAATAAACTAATGCATACAAAGTGAGAAAAGGAGAGGGAAAGATAGATGCGTTTAAGAAAGAAAAGGATTCAGGAAAGAGAAAGAAATAGTAACAAAGTTATTCTTTTAAAGAAACTCCTACAATAATTAAGTTCTGAAGGAATGAGATTCCACATTTGTAAAAGTTAATTATCATTGCCAGAAAGGTTATTTAGAATAATTAAAGGTTATCAGGATATTGAATGCCAAATTCTGACATATTTTCATAGAATCTGACAGTGAAGTAGGCGGCCATTCAGCCCAACGAGTCTGCACCGACCATAATCCCACTCAGGCACTATCTCTATAACCCCTTGCATTTGCCCTAGCTAGTCCCCTTGACACTAAGTGGTAATTTAGAATGGCCAATCCACCTAACCCATACATCTTTGGAGTGTCGAGGAACAGAGCACCCGAAGGAAAACCATGGAGATACGGGGAGAATGTGCAAACTCCACACAGACAGGGACCCAAGTTGGGAACTGAACCAGATCCTTGGCACTGTGAGGCAGCAGTGCTAACCACTGTGCCACCGTGCTGCTCGTAATATTTCTGATAACTTGAGTGTATGCGTGGTCACTTTATGTGCTTGAATGTCATGTCTCTCAAGGAGGTTTATAAAGTTTATTTATTAGTATCACAAGTAAGCTTGCATTAACACTGCAATGAAATTATGGTGAAAATTCCCTAGTCACCGCACTCCAGCGCCTGTTTGGGTACACTGAGAGAGAATTTAGCACAGCCAAAGTACCTAACCAGCACATCGTCCAGACTGTGGGAGGAAACTGGAGCACGTGGAGGAAATCCTTGCAGACATGGGAAGGACATGCACACTCTGCACAGACAGAAATCCAAGCTGGGAATTAAACCTGGCTCCCTGGCACTGTGAGGCAGTAGTGCTAACCATTGTGCCACTGTGCTGCCCCTGTGCCACCGTGCAATAAAGCTTTTTCGAGGAACAGGGCAAATCAGACAACCACTTCCCAATTTTTCTATCTACGTATGTGCAAATGGTGGAAGTTACTGTCTGGTTTTACTTCATAATAGCCCTGAGCGATGATAGACTCACTATTATGTCTGTCACACCTTCCAGCACAGGAAGGGAAAATAATCAAATTAATGGAAAGCCTTATCATTCTCATGAGGCGATAGGTTAACTGGAGCAAAATTGTGAAAATGAATTGATTCTCAAAAATTAAACACTATGTCAAAATTATTGCTTTTGAAATTAATTGTCAGTGTTACCAGGAACACATTTATACCTTCCCTAGTGCGCCAACATGGTGATGGTGGCCCTGCTCCTTGAACTGCTGGCAATGTCATTGCTCCTATAATGGTGTTAGAAAGGGAAATCCCAGCATACTAATCCAGAACTGCTGAAGGAAGCATGATATATATCAAAGTTAAGATAGTATAGGCCAGAGGATTTCATTTGAGTTGTTATTGTCATATGTATTAGTATATAGTGAAAAGTATTGTTTTATGCATGCTATATGGACAAAGCATGTCGTACATAAGGAAGGAAAGGAGAGGGTACAGAATGTCACGTTACAATCATAGTTTGGGTGTAGAGAAAAATCAACTTAATATATGGTAGGTCCATTTAAAAGTCTGATGGTAGCAGGAAATAAGCTGTTCTTGAGTCGATGGAAGATGGGGGAAGAGAATATGTCTGGGATGCGTGGGATCCTTGATTATGCTGGCTGCTTTTCTGAGGCAGAGGGAAGTATAGACAGTGTCAATGGGTGGGAGGCTTGCTTGAGTGATGGATTGGGCTTCGTTCACAACGCTTTGTGGTTTTTTTGCAGTCTGGGACAGAGCGGGAACCATTCCAAGCTGTGACACAACCAGAAAAAATGCTTTCTATGGTGCATCTGTAAATGATGGTGAGAGTCATAGCAGACATGTGATATTCCTTAGTCTCCTGGAAAAGTAGATGCTTATTAACTATATCATGGAATGGGGCAGTGGGAGGTGGGGGATGGTACCAGGACAGGTTGTTGATGATCTGGACACCTGGAAACTTGAAACGCTCAATCATTTCCACCTCATCCCCATTGATATAGACAGGAGCATGTCCTCCACTACGCTTCCTGAAGTCAATTTGTTGACATTGAGGGAGACATTATTGTCGTCACACCAGTTCACCAGATTCTCTACCTCTTTCCCATACTCCATCTCATCATTGTTTGAGCTCCAACACTCTAGGGCGGTATCATCAGCAAACTTGAAAATCGAGTTGGGGGGGTAGTTTGGTCACAAAGTCATAAGGAGTACCATAAGGGGCTAAGGACACAACCTTGTGGGGCACCAGTGTTAAGGATGATCATGGAGGAGATGTTGTCCTCTATCCTTACCCATTGCGGTCTGTGGGTTAGGACATCTAGGATCCAGTCACAGATGGAGGAACCAAGCCCCAGGTCATGGAATTTGGAGATGAGTTTTGTAGGAATAATGGTGTTGAAGGGTGAGCTGTAGTCAATAAATAGGTGCCTTTGTTATCTAGGTGTTCCAGGGTTGACAGCAGGGTCAGGGAGAGGGTATCTGCTGAGGACCTGTTGCAGAGATAGGCAAACTGTAGTGGATGCAGGCAATCTAGAGGGCCAGAATTGATTTGAAACACTTCATAATGATGGATGTCAGAACCACCAGGCGATAACCATTAAGGCACGCTGCCTGGATTTTCTTTAGTAGCGGGACAATGGCCGTACTCTTGAAGCAGATAGGAACCTCAGATTGATGTAAAGAGAGTTTGAAGATGTCTGTGAAAACCCCCACCAACTGATCCGTGCAGGATCTGAGTGCTCATCCAGGTACCCCATCCGGGCCAGTTGCTTTCCATAGGTTGGCCTTCGAGAAGGCTGCACTGATGTTGCAACCTCGGATACAGGTCCGGGCGAACCTATATCCAAGAGCAAGGAGGAGGCAGTGCAGATCCCGCAATCCTACCCTGACCTTCCCAATGGTAGAGACTACAGAATGAGATATTAAACATGTATGCCCTCTTGGGCTGTAGAAAGGATTCCAAAAAGCTATTTTAAAGAAGCTCCCCCCACCCCCAGTCTCTTGCTAATGATTATTGTTAAAATAGATTATCTTGTTGTGATTGTGTTGCTGTTTGTGGGAGCTAGGTAGCTGTGATTTGCTGTTCTGTTTCTTACATTGTAGCGACTCAAGAATAGCTTCTTCCCTGCTGCCATCAGACTTTTGAATGGACCTACCTCACATTAAGTCAATCTTTCTCTACACCCTAGTTATGACTGTAACACTACAATCTGCACTCACTCCTTTCCTTCCTATACTGCTTGAGAAACAATACCTTTCACTGTATACTGATTAATGTGACAATAATAAATATTCCATTGTCTATAAAGTGCATTAGGACATTGTGTGGTTGTGACAGGCACTAAGTAAATGCAAGTCCTTCTTTCTATTTATGTTGAACGATTTTGATTTGATTTGATTTATTATTGCCACATGTATTGAGATACAGTGTAAAGATATACAGACAAGCATACCATTTATAGAGTACACATGGGGAAAAGGAAAGGAGTGGGTGCAGAATTTAGTATTACAGCCACAACTAGGGTTAGAGAAAGATCAACTTAATATAAGGTAGGTCCATTCAAAAATCTGATGGCAACAGGGAAGAAACTGTTCTTGAGTCGGTTGAATTTTATAGGTTCGCGAAAAACCAAGGGTGAGATTCTCCAGCCTCCCAGCTGCGCGTTTCCAGCCGGTGGGAAGTGGCACGTTGTTTGCTAACGGCAGAATCTTCAGTTTCCCCCTGCTGTCAATGGGAATTCCCAATGACAGCAGGCAGAACCAGAGGATTCTGCCATTAACAAACAACCCACGGCAACAGCAAACCCGCAGGCGAGAGTGCGCTGACGTGGGGACCGGAGAATCCCGCCAGAGTGAACACCCAGAAGTATCCAGCCCCAAAATTGCATAGTATCTTCATTATTACAGAATACTTTGAATTTTGTTTTAAAAGCCACAGAAAATTTATTGCACAGCACAACGTCCAGAACACGCAAAACAGAATTATTTCGGAATGTCAAGCCAGTAGGGATTACCTTTGCGATTAACACTTTACCTTAAAAGAGTTAAGGGCACATCAATCAAGGAGGGTCATCAAGTCAAATGGATAAAGCAGCCTGCATCTAATAGTTCATGTTTGTGGCAGGACAGGAGGGATTTCATCGCCTTGTTGAAATTAATTTCTCGAACATGTTGCCTATTACCAACCAGAGACTGTATCTGTAAATAATTTACAACCATGAATGGCATTTATTAAAGGGGAAGAGAAAAAAAAACATCGACTTAAAAAAAAAGTAATACAAACTGAACACATAGCAAACTAAGGCCTGTGTATAGAATTGACAGCTCTGTAATTTTCAGGCTTACTATTGTGTATGCACAGATATCTGCCTTGACATTTAGCACTCCATTATTTATTGGCCCTGTCCATGATGAAACCCCAGGGAAGACAGATCTTTTCCATCTCGGAAGCTAAAATATGCCAATTTTCTTATATGGATACAGATATCTTAGCAACCAGAGTTCGCATGCACCAACCTAATCCTCTGTGTGTTGAAATAATGATTGTGCATTCAGCTAAGAAATATGACATGACTATATTTCTTTTGGTCTTGAGTGACAGTGAACTGTAATTCATCTTTTGGCTGTTTTGAATAATTTGAACTAATACTGTTTAACCCTTCACACATTTTGGTATTGCTCAGTTGCCTAAGTGGCCTGGAACCAAGTTCCATTTCACCCACACACAAAAGGCTGCTGCTCTCGAAACCACGGATACTGTTATAAAATAGATAGGCCTCAAGTAAACAGAGTGTACCTCCTCTGCTTACCTCCAGACCCCTTTGCATTAAGGGCACTCTGATCAGAAGGCTACAAAATAACCCCTCTTTCTCACACCGAAGGTGGTCTAACTAGAAGGAGAAATTAAAGACCATAAGGTTGTTAAGAAGGCATACGGTGTCTTGGCGTTTATTGGTAGGGGGATTGAATTTAGGAGTCGCAGTGTTATGTTGCAACTGTACACAACTCTGGTGCGGCCGCACTTAGAGTACTGTGTGCAGTTCTGGTCCCCACATTACAGGAAGGATGTGGAGGCTTTGGAGAGGGTGCAGAGGAGGTTTACCAGGATGTTGCCTGGTATGGGGGGGAGGTCCTATGAGGAGAGACTGAGGGATTTGGGGTTGTTTTCGCTGGAAAGAAGACGGATAAGAGGGGATCTTATTGAAACATATAAGATGATTAGAGGTTTAGATAGGGTGGACAGTGATAGCCTTTTTCCTCTGATGGAGAAAGCTAACACAAGGGGGCATGGTTTTAAATTAAGGGGGGGTAGTTATAGGACGGATGTCAGGGGTAGGTTCTTTACCCAGAGGGTGGTGAGGGACTGGAATGCCCTGCCTGCTGAAGTTGTAAATGCGCCTAGTTTGGGGGCGTCTAAGAGATCCGTGGATAGGTTTATGGACGAAAAGGGATTGGTTTAGGTTAGTGGGTCATTGTTTTTTTTTAACTGGTCGGCGCAACATTGTGGGCCGAAGGGCCTGTTCTGTGCTGTAATGTTCTATGTTCTATGTTCTATATCAAACCAGAGAAAGAGGCTCAGAATGTTGACCGAAAGAGGAGTAAGCCTGAGAATTAGGAGAAAATGATAAGGATGATAATGATAAGGAAAATGATGAGAGAAAAGTAATTGTAAATATTTTGAGATCAACATAAATAGAAAGGGATTAGTGAAGGTAAACATGAGTCCATTAGCGAGAGAGACAGGTGAAATTAAATTCAGAAATAAGCAAATAGAAACAAAATTGCACAAATAATTTGGGCCAGATTTGGGCCCAGGAAGACTCCACAAACCAGTAAAAATATTTGGCGGGACCCGAATGCAGACGTCCTGTCCCATTTTTGACAGTTCTGATTTTCGCCGACAGAGGGAACGGGGCTTGCTGTGATTCACACAAGCAAATAGCGCAAACACAGCAGGATCATTCGAATCTTGTGCTAGGTTCCAACAAAGGATGAAGGAGTACAATATCAAGGGTAGGACTCTTAGCAGTGTTGAGGAGCAGAAGGACCTTGGGGTCCAAGTCCATAGGACTCTTAAATTGGCCTCGCAGGTGGAGGATGTGGTCAAGAAGGCGTATGGTGTGCTAGCCTTCATTAATCGAGGGATTGAGTTTAGGAGTCAGGAGGTAATGCTACAACTTTATAAGACCCTTGTCAGACCCCACTTGGAGTACTGTGCGCAGTTCTGGTCGCCTCACTACAGGAAGGATGTGGAAGCTATTGAGAGGGTGCAGAAGAGATTTACAAGGATGTTGCCTGGATTGGGAGGCATGCCTTTTGAAGATAGGTTGAGGGAGCTAGGTCTCTTCTCCCTGGAGAGACGAAGATTGAGAGGCAACCTGATAGAGGTTTATGAAATGTTGAGAGGTATAAATAGGTGGATTCTCAGAGGCTATTTCCCAAGGCTGAAATGGTCGCTACGAGAGGACACAGGTTTAAGGTGCTGGGGAGCAAGTACAGAGGAGATGTTAGGGGTAAGTTTTTCACTCAGAGGGTGGTGAGTGAGTGGAATCAGCTGCCATCGATGGTGGTAGAGGCGAACTCGCTGGGGTCTTTTTAGAGACTACAGGATGAGTACATGGGATTTAATGGGATTGAGAGTTATAGATAGACCTGGTAGGTATGGATATGATCGGGGCAACTTGTGGGTCGAAGGGCCTGTTTGTGCTGCAGTGTTCTATGTTCTAAAATACATTTTAGCTGTTTCAGAGGCGTTATCCTATAGTGTAAGGGTCATGAATCAATGGAGTAGATGTAGGTGCGACTGAAGGGCAGGTGAAGGTTTTGTATCTGACGTGATTTGAACTTTTTTTTTAAATCTCCTGTTCTTTAAAAGTAAAAAAAAAGTTGCTGCTATCACTGAAATTAAAAAAAAAACCCTTTACTGGACTGCTTTGATTGACAGGCCATTTGCTGCAGGTTAGTACAAAACAATAACATCTGCTGGTGCAGTTTGACTAGAACTGGGGCTGCATGGTGGTCCAGTGGTTAGCACTGCTGCCTCACAGCACCAGGGACTGAGGAGAGATTGAGTAGACTAGCCCTATATTCTCTGGAGATTAGCAGAAGGGGAGATCATCTAACAGATAAACTGTGGCTCCAAGCAACCACTGTTCCAGATAGAAATGATGCAAGTTCATGTTCGCTATTTGGGCATTTGAAGTGAGAACATTATCCAACTTCCACTCTTGGTTCCCCTGCACCTGTTCGCTTAATAAAGAATACTTTTGCTTTACATTGTTGTTTTACGATTTCTTCTGCTTTCACTCCAACATCCTCATTGAAGGTTACGAATTGTAGAATTGCTACAGTGCAAAAGGAGACCATTTGGCCCATCAAGCCTGCACTGACAACAATCCCATCTGGGCCCTATCCCCGTAACACTATGTACTTACGCTGCTAATCTCCCTGACACTAAGGTGCAATTTACCACAGCCAATCCACTTAACCTGCACATCTTTGGACTGTGGGAGGAAATTGGAGCACTTGGATGAAACCCACACAGGCACAGGAAGAATGTGCAAATGCCACAGGTTGTCACCCAAGACTGGAATTGAACCTGGATTCCTGACGCTGTGAGGTAGCAGCGCTAACCACTGTGCCACCGTGCTGCCCCCAGAATGGACCTAGAATGGTCAGTGGCATGCAAAGGTTACAACCTATCATCAATTTAGAGGATGTCATTCTGATCGGAGGCAAGTTTGGGAAAACAGCAAAAAAGTGATGCGCAGGGTCATTTAATTTATTGGAACGCAAAATCCCGGTATTCCAAGTGCCGGTTAAAATGCAGAGATTTAGTCAGGGATGTCTTTGCGATGAGTTAAGCTTCATGCCAGCCTGTGGCAAGCTCAGGCATTTTACATTTGCAAGCAATGAATACTCATTAGTGTGAAACCATTTTAAATAAAGTCCCATGTTTAAGATAAAGTCTGTTGCAGACTAGGATCTCATTGTTTAAATGTGACAAGCATCATTCGCCTTTGTGCAGTTGTGTGTAAGGTCAGTGGCTTTTCTTGTTTAAATCTATGCCACAAAGGAGAGAAACAGGAGAATGGCTGCCTGGATGGAGGCTCAGAAGTGGCAACAGCAATGAGAGGACAAGATGTATAGTGGAGTCAGAGACATAGAGGAGTGGAAGGGAGGACAGAGGATGGAGTGGAAGGGGGATCTAAGGGTCAAATGCATGCAAGAATGAAGTGTAAAATGATCGGTGTCCTGGGTGTAGGGAGTGGGAAGAGAGGTGGTTCAGTCAAACAAGGTAAGAAAATTAGTGTCCTAAAATGTGATCAGTACTGTCCAAATTTGCGTCCATTTCACTGTACTGACTGGCATGGTCCTTACAGGGCTTAGGGTTCACCGACGTTTCAATGATCTCTTAACAGGGAGTTTGAGTTTAAGAGCCGAGGGGTTCATATACTGGACCTTGGTGAGACCACGTTTGGAATATTGTGTGCTGTTCTGGTCATCTCACTGTAAGAAAGATGTGGAAGCATTGGAGAGAGTGCAGAGGAGATTTACCAGGATGCTGCTTGGTTTGGAGGGTAGATCTTATGAGGAAAGGTTGAGGGAGCTGGGGCTTTTCTCTTTAAAGCGGAGAAGGATGAGAGGAGACTTAATAGATGATGAAGGAGATAGGTAGAGTGGAAGTGCAGAGACTATTTCCTCAGGTGGATGTAGCTGTTACTAGGGGGCATAACTATAAGGTTCTTGGTGGGAGATATAGGAAGAATGTCCAAGGTAGATTCTTTACTCAGAGAGTGGTTGGGATGTGGAATGCACCGTCTGCTGTGATAGTAGAGTCAGACACTTTAGGAACTTTAAAGCAGTTACTGGATAGGCATAAGGACAACTCCAGAATTATAGGGAGTGGGATAGCTTGATGTTGGGTTTGGACATAGCTTGGCACAACATCAAGGGCCGAAGGGTCTGTACTGTGCTATACTGTTCTACGTTATGTTCTATGTTCTTTGAGAGTGATCTTGGACAATAACCATTACAAATGTAGATGAGAGGGCCAACTATAAGTATCAGTCAAGTCTCAACACCAAACACTAACATGAACATGCAATAAAGAGTGAACAAAATAAAACACAACTTTGCTTCTTTCACAATAAAGGAAATGTCCTTAACTCCCTTGTAAACATCATTGTGTGCCAACCAGGAAGCTTGCCAGTCTCTGACTAAGCAAAGTTCAATAAATGAAACTGATACACACACAAAGAAACTAAAGCCAATATAATGTCACATATTTACAAGTGAAATTGAATTTCCCTTTCTGACTAAAATAAAAGCAAATGACTACGGATGCCGGAATCTGAAACCAGAAGAGAAAATGCTGGATAATCTCACAGGTGTGGCAGCATCTGTAAGGAGAGAAAAGAGCCGACATTTCGAGTCCGGATGATGCTTTGTCAAAACACTTTGACCTTTAACATCTGGACTCGAAACGTCCGCTCTTTTCTCTCCTTACAGATGATGCCAGATCTGCTGAGATCATCCAACATTTTCTCTTTTGGTTTCCTTTCTGATTCTTGTTTCTCTCCCATGATCCAATCTTCTTTTCCCTCTCTTTCTCTTCCTGGACCTGATTTGATTCTCATTCACCCAGTTTCTTTCTCTGAAGTTCCTCTGTTTCTTTCTCCGGACATAAATCGAATTGGTTAAAGACATAGCCTCACTGAGGTCCTAGATTCCCCATTATCAAGCGTCAGCTCAAGCTGTCAGCAAGTTCAAACACCAAAGTTTTCACACGTGAAGGCAGGACAGTGAAAGAGATAATAGAAGGTAGCTGAGAGTGTTCCCCGTCTGCAGAATAGGGCAAAAAAGATCAAAAGATTCGGAACAATTCCTCTCCTGAAACCTCATTTCATTCCTGACTTTGTTTAGTTTTGCTAACCTGGTCCTGAATTATTTTTATACATCCTCAGCTAAAACACACAACAATATTTTTGTGCATCTTTCAGTATATTCTCTGGGTTTCTATTAATATTCATAATGTTATGATTGATGTATTAGATCCAAACATCTAATGAACAATCATCAAATATTACTCTTTTTGATATGGAAGTGACATTACAATAGGCGGTGATATTAAGATGAATGATTTCATGAAGGTAAATAGAATCACTTTCTTCAGTACAATCTCGAGTCCGATCGCAAAAACATTATGAAGCTTTCTTTCACCGTTATCATGTTGAAAGGTTAAAGCTCTGACTGTACCTACCATCCATGCCATCATTCCTAAATGGCTTCTACCCTTTCCCCGGCCATGGGGGGGGCACGGTGGCACAGTGGTTAGCACCACTGCCTCACTGCGCCAGGGACTTAGATTCAATTCCAGCCTTGGGTGACTGTCTGTGTGGTGTTTGCACGTTCTCACGTCTATGTGGTTTTCGTCCCATACTCTAAGGATGTGCAGGTGAAGTGGATTGGCCAGGGTACATTGCCCCTTAGTGATTTGCAGGATAAATGCGTGGGGTTAGGGTGGGATTGTTGCCAGTACAGGTTCATTTGATTTGATTTGATTTATTATTGTCACAAGTATCAACATACAGTGAAAAGTATTGTTTCTTGCACGCAATACAGACAAAACATATTGTTCGTAGACAAGGAAACAAGACAATGTAGAATATAGTGTTACAGTCATAGCCAGAGTGTAGAGAAAGATCAACTTAATGCAAAGTAAGTCCATTCAAAATTCTGACAGCAGCAGGGAAGAAGCTGCTCTTGAGTCAGCTGATGTGTGACCTCAGACTTTTGTATCTTTTTCTTGAAGGAAGAAGATGGAAGAAAGAATGTCCCAGGTGCGGGGGTCCTTAATTATATTGGCTGCTTTGCTAAGGCAGCGGGAAGTGTAGACAGAATCAATAGATGGGAGGCTGGTTTCCATGATGGATTGGGCTACATTCATGACCTTTTGTAGTTCTTTGCAGTTCTGGGCAGAGCAGGAGCCATACCAAGCTGTGATACAACTAGAAAGAATGCTTTCTATGGTGTATCTGTAAATGTTGGTGAGACTCGTTTTGGTGAGAGTCAATGGGCAAAATGGCCTCATTCTGCACTGTAGGAATTCTATGGGATGCGCTGTTCCATTGTTAAAGCCTGGCCATGCCTCAGCCATGTTCTCTTACCCATTATAATGCAGAAACAGAGCCAAGTTGTCTATGCAACTGTTTATCAGCCACACAATGCTCCTCCCACATTTCTTCATCTAACACAATTAAAATGTTCCGCGATTCCATTCCCCCATCATTCTCATACTGAATATTTAACAGTCCTTTTTTTTGACAGGTATGGGGCAATATGCCCACAAAAATTGATCTTTCTGCCTGATTTGGTGTTCCCACCTTGTAGCAGGACAATCAAGTCACCCAGTAGAGCAAGATCACAGATTGTATCACCAGTCAGCAAAGAGTTAACTGATATTAGATGGGGTGGGGGAGAGGTCGCTGGGCTGTTGGTCTCAGGAATGTTTTTTCATGTGCACATCTAGGCCAGAATTTTGCTATCTCGTACATCCCGGGAATCAGAGCGGGCAAGGGGTGGACTATGGAAAGGTCTGTTGATCTTGGGTGGGATATTATGGTTTCGGGATGAGCAAGGCTGTAAGATCCCACCCCTAGTCTTTCATTAAATACATCTGCATTACTTGTCTCAACTGTTCCTAGTGGTAACGAGTTCTACAGTCTAAGTGCCATCTGGATTAAAAGATATTCTGTTGAGTTCCCTTCTACACTTATTAGTGACTATATTATATTTAGGACCCTTGGTTTTGGCGTCTGGAGTAAGTAGAAATATCTCCTCTATGCTTGCATTATCAAACCTCTGAGACATCAATCAGATTATCTCTCAACCTTATGAGGAGAGACAGAGCAGACTGGGGCTATACTCATTGGAATTCAGAAGAATGAGGAGAGTTCTGATAGAAGTATATAAGATTATGAAGGGAATAGATAAGATAGGAACAAGGAGGTTGTTTCCAATGGCAGGTGAAACTAGAACTAGGGGGCATGGCCTCAAAATAAAGGGGAGCAGTTTTAGAACTGAGTGGTGGAGAAATCTCTTCACTTAAAGGGTTGTGAATCTGTGGAATTCCCTGCCCAGTGAAGCAGTTGAGGCTACCTCATTGAATGTTTTTAAGGCAAGGATAGATAAATTTTTGAACAGTAAAGGAATTAAGGGTTACGGTGAGCAGGCAGGTAAGTGGGGCTGAGTCCACAAAAAGATCAGCCATGATCTTATTGAATGGTAGAGCAGGCTCAAGGGGCCAGATGGCCTACTCCTGGTCTTAGTTCTTATGTTCCTGTGTTCTTTCCTTTTCTGAGGAAAAGAACTCCAGCCTGTTCAATCTTGCCTGATAGCTAAACCCTCTCAGCTAAGGTATAATTCTAGACAATTTGCATTGCAACTTCTCTTGTGCCTTTATGTACTTTCTGTAATATGGGGAATGGAACTGTACTTAATGCTTCAAGTGCAACCAGGCCAAGTTTAAAATTTAGTCTAAAGCAACATGTTGATGTGTTTTGAACACAGAATTAAATTTGTATTGATTTGTTGAAACATGTCCCAAGGAACTGTCTAGAAAAGGCTTGATTGTCACCAATCACACATCATTCACAATGATGCGGACTAACGTCCCAAGTGACTGAAATCTTGGGAATGAGTTTAGAAGGATGAGGAAGGGATCTCATTGAAACTTACAGGATACTGCAAGGCCTCAATACAGTGGACATGGAGAGGAAAAACTAGAATCAGAGAGCACAATATCAGGCTAAAGGGACAATTCTTTAAAACAGAGATGAGGAGGAACTTCTTCAGCCAGTGAGTGGTGAATCTGTGGAACTCATTGCCACAGAGGCTGTGGAGACCAGGTCATTGAGTGTCTTTAAGACAGAGATAGATAGGTTCTTGATTAGTAAGGAGATCAGGGGTTATGGGGAAAAGGCAGGAGAATGGGGATGAGAAAAATATCAGCCACAATTGAATGGCCGAGCAGACTCGATGGGCTGAGTGGCCTAACTCTGTGTCTTATGGTCTTATGGTTCTTCATCTCATGAAAGTAGAGAGATATGAGGCAGAATGTCTCCAGCCCTGTGTTGGCAATATTGGAGGTGGAGAGGCCTGAAAAAAAGCAAGGAACCACTTTGTCATGGCTCCCTGACTCAGTCCTAGTACTGAGGGCTTTCCCAAGGGCAGGGTGAGAAGTTAATGGAAGTGGGCAGCCAATTTAAATACTTAAGGACCCAAGATAGGGGCAATTACAGAGGGCCCACCAGCATTTTGCCAGCAGCAGACTGACTGACTATGTGCTGAAGGCTGCCAGCTTAGTAGAGGCAGCCTCCTTGTGTGGGGGCTCTTTGTGTGGAGCTAAAAACTCTATTCCCAAAGAACCGCCTCTCAAAGGAGGCTCCTGTGGACCCCAAGAATAAAAGCAGGATTTCTCCTCTAATCTGAGGAGTTTACCACCTTCCTTATTCCTAAGTAATTATTTATCTTTATGCCTCTGAAGATGCCCCCACATTGAGTGTTAATTTAAGCTTACTTGTGACACTAATAAATAAACTTAAAGCTCAAATTGTTCCATGCTGGCTGTGCTTCCAGCCATGTGAATGCCTGTCTCAGTTGCGTCAATCTCCCCTAGTGGGGCTGTCAAGGCTTGAGAGCGGCTGACCTCAAGCATCAAGACCCCACCCATCCTCCTTTAGTACAAATCTCAGGATGCCAACAGCCACCAGGAAACCCTGCCCATGAATTTGAACGTTCTTTGTTCCAAAATACATCTGAAGAGATCTTTCCATGGCCCCTCTTATTCTCAGCATCTCGTTGTGAAGCTGCCAGGAGTTCAAGAGTAGTCATCCAATCCAGCACAGCACTTCACACTGTAGGGTGGGGATCAGTTCAAAACTGTACAGAGAAAGTGTTTTTGCTGTTTTGGCATTTGGGGAGAATAGCACAGTTAGTACATGTTAAGTAACCTTTATCCATAAATCAGAAAACAGAACACATTTTTTGCTATTCATTTGTGAGTGTCACTGATTAGTCAGCATTTATTGCCCATCCCTATTTGCCCTTGGAGGGCAGTTGCTGTGGCTCTGGCGTTATATGTAGGCCAAACAAGGTAAGGATGGCAGTTTATCTTCCTTAAAGGACATTAGTGAACCTGAAGGATTTTTCTGACAATGGTTTCATGGTCTTCACTAGCTTCTTAATTTCAGATTTCCTTTACTGAATTCAAATGTCACCATCTGCCGTGGCAGGATTTGAACCTGGGTTCCCGGGACATTAGTTGAGTTTCCTGGATTAATAGCAATAATACCATTAGGCCATCGCCTCCCACATCTTAGAGCTACACTTTATTTGAACCTCACTGTCCTTTAGTACAGGAAGTCTAGTTCATCTGCACTGCTTATCTTGTGATTTTTATGATGAATATGTCAAAAAGAAACTTAATACATGTACCCTGTATTTGTTATTGAGTGATACATCTTGCTTTCCTATTCACTTTATTTACTTTAGATTATAGCGGCCTGGGCTTTAACTATTGTAATGTAAGTTTATATGTGGTATCCATAAACCAAAATCATCTGAAATCCAAAAATAAATTGGCCTGGGAGTTTTGGAAAAAGCACACTAAACCTATATAAATAATGCTCTTGTCCTGACTACCTGCTTACGGTTAAATCATTTTGTTTTTGCTGTCAGGTTGCTTTCTGGCATTTCAAAGTGAACTACAGCATATAATGTCTTTAATGTAATAAAACAGCGAAGGTGTTTCACAGTGGCATTATAGAACAAAAACAAATGACACAACCGCATAAGGAGTTATTGGGGCAGATGGTTAAATGCTTTGTGAAACATTTTCAGGAATGCCTTGAAAGTGGAAAGATAGACAGAGAGGCTTAGCGAAGGGATTGCAGAGCATAGGACCCAAATGGCTGGAAGCACAGCCACCATGGAACAATTTGAGCTTTAAGTTTATCTATTAGTGTCACAAGTAAGCTTAAATTAACACTGCAATGAAAATTCCCAAATCATCACACTCCAGTGCTGTTCGGGTACACTGAGGAAGAATTTAACACGGCCAATGCATCTAACTAGCATGTTTTTCAGACTGTGGGAGGAAACCACAGCATCTGGAGGAAATCCACACAGTCACTGGGAGAACATGCAGACTCTGTGCTGACAATGACCCAAGCCAGGAATTGAACCTAGGTCCCTGGTACTGTGAGGCAGCAGTGCTAACCACCGTGCCACCATGCTGCCCAATTAAAATTGGAGGTAATCAAGAGGAGTTAGAGGAGGTCAGATACCTCAGAGGGTTGCAGGGTTGATCCATATCCTTTTATATCCACACCTTACAATAATTTATTAATCTCAATTTCAATTGACCCCCATCCACACCTTTCTGGGGAGAGGGTCCCAAGTTTCCATTAGCCTTCATGTGAGAAAAGTGCTTCCCTATTGAACGCTGAATTATTGAGCTATTATTTGACATTTTGGACCCCTTGTTCTTGATACCCGCCCCCCCCCCAACCCCCCCACCAGTTAAGATTGATTCTCTGCACCTAGCTCATCAAATCCTTTTATCATTTTAATTTGTGAACTTTGTAAAGTGCTGCCTTGAAGGATTCCTCTATAAACTGAAGCTATTGGAATAGATTAATGACTTCATTTGTTGGCCCCTTGCCAGACACATTAGTGCAAATCCGAACTTGTGTATCTGATGTAGCCTGCACTCATCTTCAGCCTTTCACTTTGAAAGTCTCACTTTATCCAGATTTCAAACTTTTAGAAGATTTAAAGTGCCACCTTTTAAGTGCCCAATGGCCAAAATTACTAATGCATTTAATAAAATGCATTGTGTTTACACCAAGAGCAAAAAGCTTGACCATTTTTATTTAAAATGTTATGGTTTGGGCTGGTAAATTCAGCTTAATTTTATTGATAGCAGTGGTTTATGGGTCAGGACCAGACCTAGTTTACCACAAAGCATGTTTTTGCAAACTCCAGCTTCTTCTGTCTGATCACTCTTTGCCGATGTGCCACTTACTCTCTTCTGGCCACTCTCCGGGTTTCTGGATTTGTATTTCTGTCCCAGTCTCTTTCACTCTCCACTTCCCTTCCTGTCCAATTTGTATCAGACTATTTACTTTATCCTTTCTCTTCTTCCAGTTACTCTCAGCCGTTTCCATTTACTTTTCTTCCACCTCAGTGGTAGGTGTTGAAACATGGGGTGGGATTCTCCGGCCGCTCTCACCTCAACCTTGTCTGAGGTCAATGGACCTTCTCATGATCTGCCCCCTCCCCCCACCCACTACAATTCCCATGGAGGGCAGGATGGGAGAATTCCGGCCATGGAGTCTGTAATAACTCGGGGTGACTTGATGTGGCTCCAACAATGAAGGATCTATTTAATAATAAAATGCACACACAAGTTAAGGATCTGTCAGAAAATTCTCACACCGGGTCCACTCTGTTTATCCAACAGTAAGAATCTTAACTTTCAAGCAATAAATGGACCTTTAGGTGAATTGGCCATGATAAATTGCCATTTAGTGTCAGGGGCACTAGCAAGGTAAAAATGTGGGATTATGGATGTAGGGCCTGGGTGGGATTGTTGTCAGTGCAGGCTCAATGGGCCAAATAGCCTCCTTCCCCACTGTAGGGATTCTATGATTCTATGAACTAACTTCATCAAGTAAATCAAAGATAAAGGTTTAATAAAGAAATTTCATTACACCAACACTCAGACCATGCCCTGGGTCACACAAGCTCCCCACAATACCATCTGCTTTCAATTTATGCTGCTCAGCTGACCATCACATTATTTTGCCATTGGCTACATTGTCCACCAGGTCAGCTGGTCAGCTGACCCTCAAAACATATTACCACGTTAGAAAGAGAAAAGAACAAAGAAAATTACAATACAGGAACAGGCCTTTCAGCCCTCCAAGCCTGCACGGATCATGCTGCCTGACTGAACTAAAATTCCCTACCTTCCAGGGACCATATCCCTCTGTTCCCATCCTATTCATGTATTTGTCAACACTCCCCTTAAAAGTCACTATAGTATCCGCTTCCATTACCTCCCCCGGCAATAAGTTCCGGGCACCCACTGTACATAAACCACCCACTGTATGTAAAACATCTGCACTTGCTCCACCCAAATTACCAAGCATCCCTTGAACTGATCCACTTCAGATCAGCCATGATCTTATTGAGTGGCGGGGCAGGCTCGAAGGGCTAGATGGCCTACTCCTGCTCCTATTTCTTATGTTCTTATGTTGAGTAGTGGGGCATGTGAGACTGGAAAATTCTGGCCCTAATGTGAGCATCACTAACACGCTTATCCGCATTTGTTTCTTGACCATGTAGCAATCCATCTTACCTCCTTCAAAGGTTCTCACCAACAGCGATGCCAATCTTCAATCAATTCTATTTACATCTCATTAGAGACAAGAAACAGCCCGAGGCTATGGCTGTAGCAAAGGCTATGGGTCCTGAGAACTGCCCAGTAGTAGTTATGAAGGCTTGTGCTCCAACTAAGTCATGCTGTTCTGGTACAACTATAACATCTACCCTATGATGTGGAAAATTGCCCAGCTATGTCCTGTCCACAAAATGCAGGACAAATCCAATCTAGTTCATTCTCAGCCAATCAGCCAACTTTATATCATTAGCAAAATGATGGAAGCTGTAGTCAACAGTGCCGTTGAGTGGTAATTACTCACCAAAGCCTGCTCAGCAGTGTTGAGTTTGGATTCTTCAAGGGCCACTCAGCTCCAGGCCTCCCTCTGTTGCAGCATCAGGTTGCACCGGGTGCAGCAGGTGACTACAATGCGTGACACCTTTTGTGGCTTCTACCAGATAGGTCCAGGCACTGGAACCTCACTTCAGCATTTCTATGGTTTACTACACAAGAGTACAAGGTGCAGCATGAGCCTTGTTGTATCTTGCCTCTACTGTACCGTGTGGCTTCCGCACAGGCATCATCAGCCACCTCCTCACCTTTGTCCCCGAGGATCTAACCCTGCAGGCTTTGAGGATAATGAAACATGTCAGGGGTCTGAGAATGGTTCAACATGTAGAAGTAATGCACGGTCCCTGGGAACTGTGCACACACCTGCAAAGTGCGTTAGTTGTGGTTGCAAACCAGCTGAACATTCAGTGCGTGGCAGGTCTTGCGGTTCACATCTTGATGCCACGGAGCTCAGAGGGCTATATGAGTGCAGTTGATGGCATTCTGAACCTGGAATCATAGTCATAGAAGTTTACAGCATGGAAACAGGCCCTTCAGCCCAACTTGTCCATGCCGCCCTTTTTTTCAATCTCCTAAGCTAATCCCAATTGTCCACATTTGACCCATATCCCTCAATACACATCTTACCCATGTAACTATGGAAAAACAGAGATCTGCACAAATCCTAGTGCTCCTGCTTCTTGGATTGCCTGATCAAGGTCAAAATGTACAAAGTTGCATTCGTAACTTCATGTCCCAGTCCTTGTGATGCCAAATCATGCAGCAGGTAACAAACGTGATCAAGCAGTTCACTGGACATGTGCAGTCTTCAATGACAGTGGTTCTCGTTAGTCTGCAGGAGTGACAAACTCACTTTGTAGACCCTGGGTCTAGGGCAGTGAGGTGGCACAGTGGTTAGCACTGCTGCCTCACAGCACCAGGGACCTGGGTTTGATTCCTGGCTTGGGTCACTGTCTGTGCGAAGTCTTCATGTTCTCCCCACGTCTGCATGGATTTCCTCCCATAGTACGAAAGACCTGCTGATTAGGTGCATTGGCCATGCTAAATTCTCCCTCAGTGAAAGAGTGTGGTGATGAGGGGTTTTTGCAGTAGCTTCATTGCAGTGTTAATGTCAACATACTTGTGGCACTAACAAATAAACTGAACTAAACTTAATGTGACACCTGCTCTCTGGGGTTCATTCTTTGTATGTGGAGGAGATCCTGTCACCCTTTGCTCTTAACCATTCTGCTCCTGTCTTTGGCAAGCCAAGTGCAGCCATTGCAGTCTTCTTCTTCTCAGCTGCCTATAAGCAATAGGGCAGACAGCGAGATCACTAAACTTTACGTCCTGACATTCTCCTCACTGCAGTACCAAAGAGGGAGAATTGACGGTCAGCATTTGTCTGCTAAGGACCACTCTTCACCTATTTATCATCTGCTGCTGCCTCCCAAAGACTCATGTCCTGGCCCAGTCCTCAGTTAGATGGTTGAGCAAAACCACACTATCCCTTGCTCCACCCAAATTACCAAGTGTTCAGCCACCCAACAGTATCCTGAGCTCTCATCTCAAGTATTGGCATGGTCCTAACCTTCATGTTGAGGCCTTGTGTTCAACTTGGCCATGGGGACACTTGTCAACAGGCACGTCAACATGGAGCACAAGTTCATTTTTATTCTTGGGATGTGGTCATCACAGGCTGGGCCTGCGTTTATTGCTTATCCCTAATTGCCCTTTGAGAGGCCATTAAGAATCAAACCATGCAGACCAGACCAGGTGAGGATAACAGATTTCTGTAAAGGACATTAGTGAACCATGTGGTTTTTTACAACAATCGTGGGTTTTACCATTAGGCTTTTACTCAAATTTCACCATCTCCCATGATGGGATTTGAACCCACAGCCCCAAAGCATTACCCTGGGACTCTGAATTACTAATCTAGTGACAATACCACTATACCACTGCCTGCCCTCTATCCCTGGGCAGTGTGCCTGGCCACCTTTCTCAGGTGAAATTCTAGCATGCCCAATGGAGCAATGGTACTGCCACACCATGGCAGTGATTGAATGTGGAAGTCTGTGTGCCAAGGGTTAAATGCACAGCAGCAATCATTGGCACTCACATACATTAGTGCTGCTTAAACAAGAATGGTAGTGGGGTGGGAATCTGAGAAGGGAGACACGAGAGAAGGAAACAGAGACGGAGATGAAAAGACCAGAAGATAGAAAGCTAAAGCGGAAGGCAGAAAAAGCAAGATCTAACAGCAACTAGAGCTCAGCAGAAAAGATTATGTGTAAAATGTTAAAAGGACTAATCTAATGGCATCATATTTTAATGCACAGATCATTCACAGTAAGTTAGATGAAATACAGCGCAAATTGATATACAGGGATACAATATAATTATGGTTACGGAGACATGGCTGCAGGGTGACCAAGGCTGGGAACTAAATATCCAAGGGTACTCGATATTTCGGAAGGACTGTTAAAAAGGAAAAGCAGGCATTGTTACATCAGGATGAAATTAGTGAAATAGCGAGAGGATAATGGCTTAGAAAATTTGGAAGTGGAATAATTCTGGGTAGAACTCAGAAGCAACAAGGGGTGGAAAATGTTAGTGGGAGTTGTCCATATGCCTCCAACCAATAATGGTAAGGTCGGGAATGGCATTAAGCAGGAAATTAGCGATGCATGTAACAAGGGCGCTACAGTAATCATGAGTGACTTTAATCTACATATAGACTGGGCAAACCAAATTAGCAATCACACTGTGGTGGATGAATCCCTGATGTGTTTCAACCATAACCTCGACTCCAGTAAGGGATTGTTTCCACCTTTTATGGGTTAGGCTGGATGAGGACACAATAAAGACATGTGATGAGAAGGGATGGAGCGAAGTTTAGCAAAGATTCATGCTCCTTGTGTGTGGTGAGTCATCCACAGTGGAGCAAGTGAGATCATTCACCCGTTTCCTGCCCTGGATTTCATTCAGGGCACCGTTAGCAGCTACTCTGACCTCCTTCCCAACGCCCTTACCGGCCAGAAAGGTGAGGCTATGTCCTTCCTGGAACACTCCTGGGATAGAACAGATTCCTATACACCCTCTGAATAAGGCCTGGATGGTGTCGCGGCTGAAATGGAAGTGCACCCTTGTCCTTGGGCATGGAAACTATCTGTGGTGACCTCTTGGAGACAGGTGGGCTGGGGCAAACGAGATCTATATGTTCGACTGGCATTTAAATATGGTGCCTAGATCTTCAGACTCACCAGCTAATGGTGGGGTGACTGAATCAGCCAGGTGATTTCCCACCATTCCGAGCAGTGGGATGGGCGTCACTGAATCAGCCCGTCACCGCACTTAGTCTCACAAAAGGAAAACTCCACCCTATATTTCTATTAGACAAAGACCACTCACGCTTGAGTCCCTTGTATTCATCCCTCTTGTCTCTGGCTGCTCCCTGCATTGCTTCAGCACCACTTCTACATTTTTGACTGCATGCACACAGGGAAAATGCAGTATTAACAACATTCAAATCCATATTCTTTTGAGCCAAGAATGATTTTATGCAACATCTGAAACATACACTTTTTTGTATCAAGTAACATCTGCAAAACTGTCACTTGGTGTACTTTAATGTTAAATCTTATGCTGTGATATGAAGTAAATAATTGGCAACCATGAAAGGCTTGTTAAGTTCACAATATTCTCTTTCCATGTAGAATCTGAACATTTTTGTTCTCTTTTAGAGGCGTGGTGTTGTAATCTCCAATGGTTTCCTTGATATTAGCAACCCCTGCACTGCATTAATATATTAAATATAGAAAGATGAGCAGGATTCAAAGCCAAACCATAAGAAGCATCCCAACTGGTTAGTATCCAAGAACTGAATCCATTCATCAATCTCAGCAGCCATTTTGCATGAATATGATTAGGAAGCTGTTCAATGAGCTTGTGGAGATGTTGAAAAACTGCAAATTATTAATTATTGGTGCTTGTAACATCTCAAAGCTCGATGCATTATTTTGCCGCATTGTCCTCGTGCAAGTTGGTCCCTTGCTTTGCAGGAGAAACGCAACCTTGCCAAGGCATGGCTGTTTGTTGCATCCTGCCAGCATTTATCTAATTGATGAGGTTGCCTCAGTGACTGCCTTTGACAGTGCTTTCTGTGTGCAATTTGCAAACCGTAACATTGGGCATGGTTCATGAAAGAGCTCCAGCCATGAAGCAAGTCGTTTTACAAAAAGGGTCGAGTTGTGTAAGAGGTAAGAGGTCTTTGCAGTGCAGCTGGCAAAATTGGACTATTCCCTTGCAAATTAAGTATTGGCAATTAAAAAGAAAACACTTCCTTTTCGGAGCTGCCCTGCAGCCAAACACTAGTGATCCTGGCAACATTTGACAGGCTCATATATCTAGAGGTGTAATTCAAGCAAAGTGGAAGTGCAGCGGGAGCAAATAGTGCTGCAAAGATGCAATAAAGGCAGAAGATGCTGGCTCCTCTTTGCCTTATAAGGGAAGAAGCAAACAGCAGAGGTTTGTGGAAAGGGGAGAAGGGAGGAGATTGCCATGCTGGGAGTTCCCAACCCTTTGTTAGTCAGGGCTAGTGGAGATTAGTAATTCCAGTGACACGAAACCTGTTTGCCAGCCATTCGAACATAGAAATGCATTACATTTAGAGGACAGAGGCAATTCATTCTTTCATGTCAGTGGGGGGCAGAAAAAAACCCAACCTAATCCCACTTTACAGCTCTTGGTTTGTGGCTCTGCTTTCAATTGCATAACTAAGTATTTTCCTTCAATGATTTCTGCCTCTTGCACCCTTTTCAGGCAGTTAGTTCCAGACCCTCAGCACCTTCCACCTGAAGATGATTCCTCTGCTCTGGCAGCCTCACCACGCCCAGATACTGGAGACAGGAAGAAAATTTGCAGGCAATTAATTTTGTGTGGCAAGCAGTCAACTTCAGAAGGCTGCATAGAAGTGGCAGACATGCACTATAACAATATCATCACCTACAACATCCCCGCGCTATAATGAAGCACTCAGTGTAGTGAATGTCTCATAACATGACATAAAATGCCTCATAAAAAGGTCAGGAGCCAACCCCAGTATCTTGCTGCAGATATAATGCTATTACTGAGAGGTTTATAATGAGGCAGAGGTGTACTTGTGCCTCATTACTCACGATGCTTTCATCCCACTCGTCTGTATTACCTCTTTATTCTTTACAACCGGAAACATTTGCACTGTGCGCTATATTTGTGAATTTAGACTGTGCTATCCCTACTTAAAAAAAGCGAAGTGGAATTAATTGCCTCACGCTCACAGAAATTGAGGGTTAAAGTGGTCAAAAATACCAAACACTCAAAGACGTCTATGCTAAATACAATGTATTCCCTCGGACTTTCAGACATAAATATCAGAGGATGGAGCTTCTGAACTCCCGTGGACTTGAGTAGAATAAAGTTTTTGGTGCGGCGTGCAACTTGCATACATTTGAATTGGTGAAACAGTAAGTGCAATGAGCGAGATGCATCATACAATGGACCTTCCTCACATTAAGCTGATCTTTCTCTACACCCTAGCTATGACAGTAACATTACATTCTGCACGCTCTCCTTTCCTTCTCTGTGTACAGTATGCTTTGCCTGTATAGCATGCAAGAAACAATACTTTTCACTGTATGCTAATACGTGTGACAACAGTAAATCAAATCAAATGTGTAGGTTAGGTAGATCAGCCACGGTAGACGTGTGAGGTTACGGGGATAGGGCGGAAGCAAGGGTGTGATGCCCTGGTTTCCTCTGGTGTAATACTCTGGTTTCCTCCCTCAGTCCAAAAATGTACAGGTTCAGTTGATTGACCATGGTAAATTGCCCCTTAGTGTCAGGGGAACTAACAGAGTAAATATGTGGGGCTATGGGGATAGGGGCTGGGTGGGGTTGTGGTCAGCCGATGGACCAAACAGCCTCCTTCTGCACTGTAGGGATTCTATGACTGTATGATTAAGGGAATTTTCAACCATCCTCTGCCTTTCTTGTTAGCGGTCAATGACAGTACAGTGAGGTGATGTAAAGTCCAATCACATATTAACATTAGCTTTCAACTGCTTACGAAGAAAGCAACACACTGGTAATAGATGGAGTTACACTACCAACTTCTCTACAATAAAACTGTTCTTTACATGGCAAAGTACTGATGGGTGCTAATTCAGGAATTCACTGGTAAGGGAGCTACCCATGAAATATAGCACGTTCTAAAGTCCTTTACTATCGATGTACAGGAATAAGGCCGATGCCTGAGCAACTCTTCCCTTTAATTAACTGCTGCCATTAACAGTGTGACAGCCTGCATGTTAACTGCTGCGCAATGTGCCAGATTCCAGTGACTCCAATAAGGTGGTGGGGGGGTGGGGTGGGGGGAGAAGAATACACACCCCGAGCTGCAATGGGCAACTGAAATGAGGTGCCAAACGAGACAAAGGATTATCCAGAGGTGGAGTTGGTGGAGAAAAACACTCAGGGATATACACAGCTCGAAAACACGGGAATTAAAAATACTTCGTGCTTGGCCAGGCTGCTTTGCTCTTTATCAATGTACAGGTAGTCAGTCCACTGTGTTAGCGAGAATTTCTGCAAAATGAACGCGTTTAAATTCAGTCGCAGATACCTTTCCTGAAAATGGTTGCTGCAATCATTGTCAGCATTAGAAATCAGATAGCATAAAAATCCCATATGCAGAAGGCAGAAAATAGCGCAAGGAAGATAGAAAGAGACTGACAAACTAAACAAGGAGTTTTTTTAAAATTAAATAGCAGGAGGGGTGAATTCTCTGATTGATAAAGCTTCCCTGATGCATACAGATCAGCTTGGATCTAAATATCCTAACGGTCTTTAAAATTTACATCCGTGCTCACTTTTCCAATTATAAGTTACATTTACAAATTCCGCAGTGCAACTATTTCTATAATTGAATGAGAGAGTAGGAGACCACTCAGTCCATTGTGCCTATTCTGGGCTGCATTCACCTAAGTATTAAGTTCCCTTAATATAAGGAGAAAGGGGGTGATACCATAGTTTTAAAGTTTATTTATTAGTGTCACAAGTAGGTTTACATTAGCACAGCAATGAAGTTACTGTGAAAATCCCCTAGTCACCACACTCCGGTGCCTGTTCGGGCACACTGAGGGAGAATTTAGCATGGCCCATGCACCTAACCAGCATGTCTTTCGGGCTGTGAGAGGAGCACCAGGACGAAACCCACCCAGACAACGTGTAAACTTGCACATACAGTGACACAGGCTGGGAATCAAATGCGGGTCCATAGCGCTGTGAGGCAGCAGTGCTAACCATTGTGCCACCATGCCCTCCCCCCCACAGCTATAATGGCTATGTTTCTAACTTAGTAGTCCTGAGGCTTGAACCAAACATCCAGAGACATGAATTCAAGTTCCATCACGGCAGTTGTGGAATTTAATTTAATAAATTCTGGGATAAAAAGTTAGTTTTAGAAATGAAGATCACAAAACTGCTGAATTATTGGAAGAGGCCCATCTGGCTCTTGGGTGTCCTTGGGAGAAGGAAATCTACTGTCCTTACCCCAGTCTAGCTTGCTTTTAACGCCAGACCCTCGGTAAAGTGGTTCACTTTTAACTGCCCCCCAGCAATTCAAAGGGAAAGATCACTGCCGTCTTCTGAAGGGCAATTAGAAATGGGCAATAAATTCTGGCCTAACTTCTCGGCTGAGAGCAAGCCCAAGATCACGTGCAATGCCTTTTCGTGTCAACCTGTTTCTCTCCTGTTCAGACGAGGGAGCATTTTCCAGCTACATTCACCCCAAGACTGGAAAATCCCATCCGAGATCAATGGACCTTTCCATGGTCTGTATCCCATCCGCTACGACTCCCATGGCAGGCGAAGGAAGATTCTGCCCTATGAATTGAATTGAATTTGAATTTGGGTTTTGGAGGAAGTGAGGGGATGACTCCATGTCTGCACGGTCCACTTCGTGTCTGTATAGTAATTTTAATTTGTAATTTTAAGAATGCAGTAAAAATTTAAAACAAATAAATTCTGGCCTTGACAATACCGTCCACAGCCTGTGAATGTATTATAAAAAAGAAACAGGGTAGGATTATCCAGTCCCATCTAATGCAACATCACCCCCCTCCCCCGCTCCACCTCCCCCACCACCGCTGTGGTGGGTCACCTCAATGATGGGACGGGCAAATCACACAAAATACCATAGACATTGGCATGACTGGAAGATTCCATGAGTGCCAATGATGAGCTTCTGGAAGACACGCCATGGGGTGGAACGAGGAGTGGGGTGCGTGGGGGTGAGGGGGTGGGAATGCTGTCCACAGTGGATCTGGTACCCCTGGTGTTTTTACAATGAGTGGAAGGTTTTCTTTTTGAAAACGTTATGACAATCTTTGCATGGTACAAATTTATTTGTGGAATAAATTTGAAAAGTCAAGTTATTTCTGTATCAGGTGAAAATGTGATGCTGTGGTATAGTTTGTGACACTCAGGTCAATTCACTGGAAAAATGGATATCAAAATTCCTAATAAGCCTTGTAAAAATAGTACATTTCAGGAATACTTACAGTCCAGTTCACCATTTCAATAGCACATTGACAAAAATACATGGACGCACCTAAGAATGTTTTTTGCCTTTGAGATGCTTCATGGAAGTTTTTTTTAGTCTTTTCCTTCGAAAAAAGAAAGATTTGCACTTATATAGACCCCTTCACAGCTTCTAGATAGAATCATAGAATCCCTACAGTGCAGAAGGAAGCCATTTGGCCCATTGAGCCTGCACCAACAACAATTCCACCGAGGCTCTATTCCCATAACCCCATGCATTTACCCTAGCTAGTCTCCTGACACCATGGGACAATTTGACATGGCCAATCAACTTAACCTGCACATCTTTGGACTGTGGGAGGAAACTGGAGCACCCAGAAGAAACCCACGCAGACTCGGGGAGAATGTGCAATCCGCACACAGACGGTGACCTGAGGCCGGAATTGAACCCGGGTCCCTGGTGCTGTGAGGCATCAGCGCTAATCACCCTGCCATCATGCCACCCATTGCTTGTAGGTTAATTGTAATCTTCTAAAATCCCCTGGTTTCTGAAAAGGTATTGGAAAAATTTAAGGGACTAAAATCCATCAAATCCCTGGCACCCGATGGCCTCTGTGCTAGGGTTCTGTAAGAAGTAGCAGCAGGGATAGTAATGTGGTGCAGAATTTCCCAAAATTCCCCTGATTCTAGTGGCCCCAGCAGACTGAAAGTTAGCAGGTGTAAGATCACTATTCAGGAAATGAGGGAGAAAATATATAGAGATCTACAGGCCGGGTAGCCTGACTTCAATCATCAGGAGAATGCTGGAATCTGTTATTGAGGAACTCTTAACAATGAACTTAACATCAAAGTATAATCAGACTAAGTCAGCATCATTTTACAAAAGGAAAATTGTGTTTGACAAATTTATTAACGTTTTTGAGAATGTAACCAATAGGGTAGACACAGATTTCTAGATTTCCAAAAGGCATTCAGTAAGGTGCCATATTAAGTGCACAAATAAGGACTCACAGAGCTGGAATAATCTATTAGAATGGCTAGAGAATTGGTTAGCAGATAGGAAGCGGAGAGCGGCCATAAACAGGCCATTTTCGGGTAGGTAGGTTATGAATGTTGGATCGCAACAGCCTCTGCCTTTTACAATCCATAATAATGACTTTGACAAAAAAGACCAAGAGAATATAAGCTGTGAGGAGAACACAAAGAGGCTGCAGAGAGACCTCTGGGCAGGTCTCTCAGGGTGGCAAATGAAGTATAATGTGGGAAGTGTGAGATTATTCACACTGGGAGTAAGAATCGAAAAGCAGATCTTTTTTTAAAGCATCAAACCTGTAAATGTTGGGGTTGCAAAAGATTTGGGTCCGCTCATACCTGGAACACAGGAGGTTATCTTGCAAGTTCAGCAAGAGATTAGAAGACTAATGGCATATTGGCCTTTATTGTCAGGAGTACAAGAATAAAGATTTTTGCTCCAATTGTTATCGGGCTTTGCTGAGATGACACCTGGAGTATTTAAGGAAGGACGTGCTTCTATCAGAGGCAATGCAGCAACTATTCATTCGCTTGCTTCCTTGGATGAGAAGGTAGGCAAACAATGAAAGACTGAATAATTTGGGCCTGTGCTCAGACCCAGAGCTTGTTTAGAAGAATGAGAAGTGATCTCAAAAGGACATACAAGATTTTGAAAGGGCTTGACACTGAGGGATTATTTCCCCTGAATCTAAAACACTGGGGCTTTGTCTTCAGATAAGGGTTTGATCATTTAAAACTGCTATGAGGAGAAATTTCTTCACTCAGTAAACCTTTGAAATACTCTACCCCAGATAGCTGTGAATGCTCCATCACAATTATTGTTTCTTGGAAAAGTAGAATGGGTGAGAAAGTGAAGTGAAGATGGTCAGCAGTGACCATACTGGGCGGTGAAGCAGAAACAAGAGGTCATGTTTTCTCAGAAACATAGAAAATAGTAGCAGGATTAGGCCATTTGGCCCATCAAGCCTGCTCCACCATTCAGTATGATCATGGCTGATGTTCTATCTCAGTGTCAAATTCCCGCTCTCTCCCCATTCCCCTTGTAGCCTTTAGTGTCTAGAAATCTATCCATTTATTTATCAAGTGCATTTGACAGCTTGGCTTCCACAGCCTTAGGTAGTAGAGAATTCCATGGGTTCATCACTCTCTGAATGTAGACACTTCTCATCATCTCAGTCCTAAAAGGTTTATCCCTTATCCTCAGACCATGACCCCTTGTTCTAGTTCCTACAGCCAGGGAAAACATCATCCCTGCATTCAGAATTACAGACATTTCAATTAGATCGCTTCTTATCCTTTTAAACTCCAGTGAATACATGCCTAGTCAATCCAATATCTCCTCATATGACAACCCTGCCATTCCAGAAATCAATCTGGTCAGCCTTCGCTGCACTCTGTCTATGACATGTAGATCTTTTCTTAGGTGAGGACCTGACCGAGGTTTACAAGATTATGACATGATTGGATAGAGTGAGTAATCAGACTCTTTTTCGCAGGGTCGAAGGGTCAATGACTCAAGGACATAGGTTGAAGGTGAGCATGGTAAAGTCTCAAAGAGATGTAAAGGGCAGGTTTTTCACACAGTGGGTGGTGAATGCTTGGAACGCGCTGCCGGAGGAAGTGGTGGAAGCAGATTCTATAGCAATGTTCAAGCAGCATCTGGATAAATACCTGAATAGACAGGGAGTAGAGGGATCATGTAGGGGCAAGCAAATATTAAAGAGGCATCTGAGTCGGCACAGACTTGATGGACCGAAGAGCCTGTCCCTGTGCTGTATTGTTCATTGTTCTTCTTTTACTAGGATGTTGCCTGGTTTGGAGGATACATGGACGATGAAAATGTTGCAAGATATCATTGATCTTGTACTCAAATCTTCTTGTAATGAGGGCCAACATATCAAATGCTTTCCTCACTGCTTGCTGCACCTGCATGCTTGCTTTCAATGACTGGTGTACAAAGACACCCAGGTCTCTTTGGAATCAACATTTTCCAATCTATCACCTTTAAATAATGTTCTGCCATTTTGTTTTTCCACTGAAGTGGATAACTTCACACTTATTCACATTATAGTGCATCTGCCATGTATTTGTTCATTCACTCAACTTGCCTAAATCATCTTGAAGCCTCTTTCCTTCCTCCCTACCATTCTACCTAGTTTTGTGCCGTCAGCAAATGTGGGAATATAACATCAAATTTCCTCATCCAAATCGTTGATGTAAATTGCAAATAGCTGGATCCCCAAACACTGATGCCTACGGGACCTCGCAAGTAACCACCTTCCACCCCGAAAAGACCCATTTATTCCTACTCTCTGTTTCTTGTCTGCTAACCAATTCTAAATCCATGCTAACATAATACTCCTGAACCCATGTGCTTTAATTTTGCACACTAACCTCATTTTTGGGACTTCATCAAAAGCTTTCTGAAAATACAAAGGCGCCACATCCACAGGTTCTTCCTCATCTATTCTATTAGTTACCTACTCAAAAAACTTCAGTAGGTTTGTTAAGCATGATTTCCCTTTCATAAATCCTTGTTGATTTTTGTCTAATCCCATTGATGTTTCATAAATGTCCTGTTATCACATTCTTTATAATAGACCTAACATTTTCCCTACTCCTGAGAATAGGTTAACTGGTCTATAATTCCCTGTTTTTTCCCTCCCTTTTTAATTAATGGGGTTACATGTATCTATTGTGGAATCTGCAGAATTTTGAAAGATGACAACCAATGAGCCCACTACTTCCATGGCTAACTCTTAAGTACATATTACAGAGAAAGAGGCACTGAAAGTCTTAAAGCACATCAAGGAAGATAAATCCCTGAGACCTGATGAAGTGTAACCCTGGACACTGTGGGGGGCTAGGGAGGAAATTGCGGGTCCCCTAGCCAAGATATTTGAATCACCGATAGCCACAGGTGAGGTGCCTGAAGATTGGAGCGTGGCAAATGTTATGCTTTTGTTTAAAAAGGGCTGCATGGAAAAGCCTGGGAACTACAGGCCAGTGAGCCTCACATCTGTGGTGGGTAAATTGTTGGAAGGTATTTTGAGGATCTACAGGCATTTAGAGACGCAAGTACTGATTAGGGACAGACAGCATGGCTTTGTGAGTGGAAAATCATATCTCACAAATTTAATTAGTTTTTTGAAGGGGTAACCAAGAAGGTAGATGAGGGCAGTGCAGTAGATATTGTCTACATGGACTTTAGCAAGGCCTTTGACAAGGTACCGCAAGGTAGATTGTTGCATAAGGTTAAAACTCATGGGATCCAGGGTGAGGTATCTAAATGGATATAAAATTGGCTTCTTGACAGAAGTCAGAGGGTGGTTGTAGAGAGTTGTTTTTCAAACTGGAGGCCTGTGACCAGTGCTGTGTCTTTTATTTGTCATTTATATTAATGATTTGGATGAGAATACAGCTGGCATGGTTAGTAAGTTTGCAGATGGCATCAAAATTGGTGACATAGTGAAGAAAGTTATCTCTGATGGTAACTGGATCTTGATCAATTGGGCCAGTGGGCTGACGAATGGCAGTTGGAGTTTAATTTAGACAAATGCGAGGTGATGCATTTTGGTAGATTGAACCAGGACAGGACTTACTCAGTTAATGGTAGAGCACTGGGGAGAATTACAGAACAAAGAGATCTAGGGGTACATGTTCATAGCTCGTTGAAAGTGGAGTTACAGGTGGACAGAGTGGTGAAGAAGGCATTCGGCATGCTTGGTTTCATCAGTCTGAACGTTGAATATAGGAGTTGGAATATCTTGTTGAAGTCATACAAGACATTGGTAAGGCCACACTTGGAATACTGTGCAATTCTGGTCACCCTATTATAGAAAGAATATTATTGAACTAGGAAGAGTGCAGAAAAGATTTACTAGGATGCTATCAGGACTTGATGGATTGAGTTACAAAGAGAGGTTGGATAGACTGGGACTTTTTTTCTCTGGAGTGTAGAAGGCTGAGAGGTGATCTTATAGAGGGGCATAGATCAGATAATCATTAGCTTTTTCCAAAGGTAGGGGAGTCTAAAACTAGAGGGCATTGTTTAAGGTGAGAGGGGAGAGATACAAATGTGTCCAGAGGGCAATTTTTCACGCAGAGGGTGGTGAGTGACTGGAACAAGCTGCCAGAGGTAATAGTAGAGGCAAGTACAATTTTGTCTTTTGTAAAGCATTTAGATAGTTACATGAGTACGATGGGTATAGAAGGATGTGGGAAAAAGGCGGGCAATTGGGATTAGTTTAGAGGTTAAAAAAAGGGGTGGCATGGACAATTTGGGCTGAAGGGCCTGTTTCCATGCTGTAAACCTCTATGACTCTAGTAATACTAATTCCTTCAATTCTCCTTCTCATTAAATCCTTGTTTCTCAAGCATTTCAGGGAATTTGTTTGTGTCTTCTTCCATGAAGACAGAACTGAAATAGTTGTCTAATTGCTGTGCCATTTCCTTGCTCTCGTTCAGCTCCTCTCTGCTCCTGTTTCTTACGTTTTCTTCCATTTTATGTGGTGTGTCACAAGCTGTGTGTGCGCTGTCGCTCTGGCCTGGAGATTAGGCTGTGCACTAGCACGACCAATTAACAGGTAACTTTCCAATTGTTCTCTCTGCGTCTCAACGAAAGTGCAGCTCGACTTTCGAAATGACGCTAAAATAAGCACGTTCACGCTTCTGCTGAAAAAAGCACAGTGAGGAATCTCAAACAAAGGGTTCAAACACCGTAATGTAACTTCAGGACATTATCTGGGGAAATAAAGACTTGTTTCCTTTGCCTTGCATCATGAATTTTCAAGTGTTAATAAGACCAGCTGGCATATTTTATTGTCAGAGGAAAACTTGGCACTTCAGAACCGTGCACTCGATACAATTTACACAGTTAAGGGCTGATTCTTAGCGGCGCGAAGAAACAAGGGACTTCCTGAACGAGATCAGGTAATAAGTCAACCTGGGTCACTCTACCCGGTCATTGGTGCAGACTCTGCTGTGCCAAGGCATTGTCGTTTCCCCGACTAACTTGGCGTTAACAGCACTGCCGATATATTGCACGAATCAATCAGCGCACACATACACACACACACACACACATACACACACACACACACACACACAGGAATGAATGTGAATGAGATGCAAATGACGCACACACACACTCACACACATGCCTGATTTGAATGCCATAGCATTTATGCAGCAGAGCAATGATTGCAAATTGGCTGATTCTGGAAGAGACCATATGGCAGTCAACAAAAAAAAAATACAGTATGCTAAGAATGCTGAAGTCAATTTATTTCGGAGTAAGTTATTCACAGGAGGTGAGGGAAGGGTTGGGGGGGAAGAAATCGGAGAGACAGAGACAGAGAGGAAGAGAAAGAGAGTGCTGTTTAAGTCCTTCCAACCCCTCTATAGACAAGGTTAGTCCCAGAAGGATTGACAGTGATAATATCTCTGAGCACTAGTAAAACTAGCCATCCTGAACTGCACGGTGAAGGTGAATGGAGTCGATCCGGACACTTCACAACACCGTGTCCCCACTGAACACTCGATCTTCCATGTCAGAAAAAGTGCAGGGAGATAAAGGCATAGGGTGGAATTTTCCCCTTGGGAGACTAAGTGTGGCGGCAGGCTGCAAAGTTGGCATGATTTCCAGTGGGTGGCAGGTTGGATGATCTTGCCTGATTCTCCATTTCTCTGCTCATTAATTATGCATTCGCAAGGTGCAAATTGCATGGTTGGGGGTGTGTGCGGGGGCAAGGATTCATTCAGTTTGCTGTTACTTCATGGGGTCAAAGGTCCCGGTGTCATATTTAAATAGCACCCGCCCAAACATTCACTCTCTATAGATCAGGTATTCTGTTGGAACTGTAATCTATGGCATCTGAAAGATTCTCCCCCACTATAATGATTTTAACGAGGCCAATGAGGTTGGCTCTTCGAGTATGAGCTCCTTGATTGAGTTAGATCACCTGGCCAATCAGGGTGACTAACCTATATATATATTGAGGAGTATTAAGGTTACTGGATTCTGACTTTGTCCCTGAACCACTCTTTGCAAATAAAGTGAATCTAAGAGTGCAGGGACATTGGCCTTGAAAGAGTTATTTCACCCATTCTGTCTAGGAAAGGCGGATGGTCCTCTTTCCTTGGGATAAGAATGGGAAATCCTCCCACATGACTGTGCCAGCCTGGAAGGTGGCTGTTGGGGAGGTCAGAGCCTGGGGGAAACAACAAAGGATCACCCTGTAGTTCCAAAAAGAGATGAATGATCTGCACCATTCCAAGGTATGTGGAACTTCTACTCACTCCAAACCCACAGCCTCATAAGGGCATTCAGTATTCTAAGGGTAAAAGTCCACAGGAATGCCACACAATAGCACCAGATGGAACATCAACACTGAATATCTGCCAACCACTTTAAGATCAACATCACATGTACAATCCTGCACAAAGGGATTCTTAAAGAGCTGAACTCCAGAGGTGAAGTGAGAGTGACTGGCCTTGACATCAAGGAAGTACTTCAATGAATGTGGCATCAAGAAACCCTAACAAAACTGGATTCATTGCATATCAGGAGGCAAGCTCTTAGTCAGTTGGAGTCATACCTACCACAAAGGATGATAGTTATGGTGGCTGGAGGGCTGGATGAATGCAGCTGCAACAACACCCAAGAAGCTTGACACCATTCATGACAAAGCAGCCTGCTTGACTGACACCCCTCCATCACCAATAGTAGCAACAATGTGTATCATCCACAAAGTGCACTGAAAGAACTCACCAAGGCTCCTGAGACTGAACGCTTCCTAAACCCACTGCCATCTAGAAGGACAAGGACAGCAGACACATAGGAACACCACAAATTGCTCCAGATGTGTAAGTAGGGTTAGAAAAATAAAGAAATTTAAATGCATGATGACTGCATTGGTGTTCAATCACTGCATATACTTTCCACTTTGGTAAGTATTTTTGCATTTATCCCTCTCCAACAATCCAACTCAGACCCATATTTACTCTGCTAATGTCTCTGATACTAAGGGACAATTTGGCATGGCTAATCAGCCTAACCTGCACATCTTTGGACCGTGGGAGGAAACACACGCAGAAATGGGGAGAATGTCAGACTCTGCACAGGCAATTAACCGAGTTCAGAATTGAACCCAGCTTCCTGGGACTATGGGGCAGCAGTACTAAGCACTGTGCCACCAAGGCAAGGTCCTGAAGAAGGAGGTTTGGTGAGTGGATTGTACATTGTGGGTTAATTTATTATTTCTAGGCATTGGTGAAAACATATAGTTGGACAGAAAGCTTGAAGATATTATAGATGCTGAGTTGTCCGCTGTGTTCTGCTGCAGGCTGAAGAGAATCTAGACTGGATCACATAATACACTTCCCTTAAAGTGTTGATATCCTATTATTCTCAAAGGTATATTACAACATTCCCCTTTTTAAAGATACTTGTACCCTTCCAAATGAATATAACTATTTACAATACACGTCCATGTCTCATTTCCATTGTGTAAATGCGTAGAACTACTGAATCTATAAGTCTCCAAAGCATGGAGACAGTCCGCTGGTATGCTCAGATCTTGTCATGGTAACCTTGTCTGGACATTTCTTTAATTACAGTGATCAACGTGAATTGTCATTCTTGGAAGTTGTTCCCGACTGCATTTTGGATCCGGTCCTCAATACAATAGAATTGCACAGTGATTGAGGATTTGATTTGATTTGATTTATTATTGTCACATGTACTAATATACAGTGAAAAGTATTGTTCCCTGTGTGCTATACAGACAGAGCATACCATTCATAGAGAAGAAAACAAGAGAGTGCAGAGTGTAGTGTGACAGTCATAGCCAGGGTGTAGAGAAAGATCAACTTAATGCGAGGTAGGTCCATTCAAAAGTCTGATGGCAGCAGGGAAGAACCTGTTCTTGAGCCAGTTGGTATGTGACCTCAGACTTTTGTATCTTTTTCCCAATGGAAGAAGGTGGAAGAGAGAATGTCCAGGGTTCGTAGGGTGCTTAATTATACTGGCTGCTTTGCCAAGGCAGTGAGAAGTGTAGACAGAGTCAATGGATGGGAGGCTGATTTGCGTGATGGATTGGACTACATTCATGACCTTTTGTAGTTTCCTGCAATCTTGGACCGAACAGAAGTCATACCAAGCTGTGATACAACCAGAAAGAATGCACCTGTAAAAGTTGGTGAGAGTCATAGCTGACATGCCAAACTTCCATAGTCTTCTGAGAAAATAGAGGTGTTGATGGGCTTTCTTAACTATAGTGTCGATGTGGGGAGACCAAGACAGATTGTTGGTTGTCCGGACACCTAAAAACCTGAAGTTCTCGATCCTTTCTAACTTGTCCCCATTGATATAGACAGGGGCAGGTTCTCCTTTACATTTCCTGAAGTCGATGACAATCTCCTTAGTTTTGTTGACACTAAGGGAGAGATTATTGTCGGAGTGAAATGGATCTGATTTGTCCTCAGTTATGCCTCACCATCATGTCTCTGTGTGTAAGGACATCCTAGATCCTTCGTTCTGAACAAATCCTTGTCACCTCAGTTGGTTGCCGCGTACTATCTGTGAAATCCTGGATGCAAACAAGTTCTTTCACCTACAGATCTGGTAATTCTGTACCTGCAATTTTATCATTCACATTGGTCACCTTCTCCACCAGTTTTAAAAGTTGATCCTTACTTTCTGAGAGGGTAGAATGGATAAGAAAAGTAAATTAGCATACACTGACCTTACAAATATGAGCTCTGCCTGTGATGGAATAGTTGAACTTAAAGGTGATGCTTTTCAGCTGTAAGATTGCAATGTGTAAATTGTGCATGGTCTGTTTATATTTGAGGATCAGTGATTTCACCATGTGAATCATTTATTCAGCTAGGCTATTAGATCTTAGATAATGAGAAGGAGAAAAAGCATGATTGATATTCCAATTCTCACACATATCCTGAAATGGCTTACCAATTAGAGATATCTATAATTATCTCTTTAGGCACACCAAATATGGGGATGTGGTGGTGTAGTGGTATTGAATTTAATAATACAGTGACCAAGGATAATGCTCTGGGGACCTGGGTTCAAATCCTATCGCAGCAGTTGGTGGAGTTTCAATTAGCAATGATCTGGAATTAAAAGTCTAAAGATGACCATGAAATCATTATCAATTGTAAAAATCCATCTGGCTCACTAATGTCCTTTAGGGGAGGAAATCTGCCATCCTTACCAGGTCTGGTCTACATGTGACTCCAGACGGACATCAATGTAGTTGACACATAAAGGCCCTCTGAAATGGCCTCAAGGGCAATTAAGAATGGGCAATAAGTGCAAAATCAGCTGATGGTACCCATATTCCCTGAGTGAATGAAAAATAATGAGTTGAAAATAGCATTTAGAGTGTGTACAACAGTTGCGATTGATATATTGTGTAATTCTTGAATGATGGGCTACTTGCTAAGGTGGTCAATGATGAAGCTGTGATCAGGGCTACTGTTAAGACTTCAGTTGGTCTTAATGGTGGACAGTCAGGCCACAAAGTGAAAGATCTGGGTGGGATTCTCCGGCTGCACTTGCTCAAAAGCCGGAGAATCCCACCCGGGGTCAATGGATCTTTGTGTGATCCACCCTGCCAGGGGGATAGTAGCAGGCAGGATGGGGGAATTTCCGCCACCCACCCCCCCCAACCACTGCCCTAACTTTCATTTTTTGTTTAGAGATGTAGATGAACAGGACTGACAACTAACATTTAACACAAGAATAAAACACACAGGTGTAGCAGACATTAAAGAAGGCAAATGGTATGTTGGCCTTCATAGTGAGAAGATTTGAATATAGGAATGGGGATATTTTGCTGTAATTTTATTGGGTGTTGGCGAGGCCGCACACAGAGTATGTAGTTGAAACCAAAATGTTGTCCGATTTCAAGAAAAAATTTGATATAGATCTTAGGGCTAAATGCGTTAAGGGATATGGAAGGAAGGGGGGATCAGGATATTGAATCAATGATCAGTCATGATCAAAGTGAATGGTGGAGCAGGCTTGAAGGGCCAAATGGCCTTCTTTTGCTTCTAGTTTCTATGTTTCTATGTCTATGTTTCTATTAAAACATTAACTATAATATAGCTATTTCTTGACGCCAATTGTACCTTTACAGATAAATACAGACTCATAGGGATAACCCAAGTTACAAAATAACCAAAATGTTCTTGGTGAGTACACGTCCATGTAAACCAAAAGGCTAACTGTGATTATACACACTCTGAAACAAATGACAGATGCCACGCAAGACAACTCCTGTGGATTTCTCATCAAATTCTCACCAGGTGCTTATTATGCTGTGAGCCAACTAGTCTCAGTTGAATTCTGGCGTCCACACAAGGGTTTCCAATCACAACTCTCAAAAGACACACTTTGAAATCTTCTCCAACAGAAGACTTTCTCTCAGATGCTTTCACCAAGGATCCATATCCAGGATTTCAATCCTTCTTTTTGTTATTCCTCTGCACTGGATCACCACTTGCATTCAAGCTTCCACACAATCTCCTCTTTTGTATCAAACAAATAAATCAACTCAAATGAACTCAGGGACAAAGTAAAAGGGGCAGCTCCCCAAAAGGAGGGGGAACAGCCCAAACAGAACCAAAGTACAAAGGAAACTTAAAACATTAAATCATAATATGATTATCGGGGTTTATAATACACCCCAGCCCCTATGGTGCCCAACGGGCGCAGAAGGCATCAACTGAGCCCGTGGACACCGCATGCTCCCTCCCCAGGGGCAGCTGGCCAGGAATGTAGCCACGGCAGAGGGACAGACAGTCAGGATGGATGACCCCATCGACTGCCTGCTCCTGGACCTGTTAATGGCACATCTCGCCAGGCCCAGGAGCACGAGGAGTTTGCCATCCTGACCTGCCCCTCTCCACACCAGGTGTCCATAGATCAGGAGAGTGGGATTGAAGTGCAAACAAAACATCACTAAGAGGTTCTTCAGGAAAACAAAAAGTGAATGCAACCTAAGACATGAAACATAGGCATGGTCCACAGACTCCACAAGGCCACAGAAAGGGCAAGCTTGCGAGCCCGTGAACCTAGAGAACTTATGGTTGTACAGTTGTATGCAACACCCTGCACCCCAGGTCTCCAAGATACCACACAATCTCTCAGTAACCAAATATGCTGACAGAACACCACTGCTTCACAGGTTGTCTTGAGGTTGTTAGTAATGGGTTAACAGAAATTTCAATTTAGTCTTAATTTTATGTCAGTTATTCAATAGAAGTCACCAATTTATAAAGGGGTTACATGTGGCACTGTGTGTTGGAGGGGAATTGTGTGTGGAGTTGGATCAAAGAAATAAAAGCAGTTTATAAAGAAGCAGAACTTGTGTCTGTTTACTGAACTGCGACTGAGAGACTCAAACAGTGGTAGCGGAGGATGGTTGCTGATTCCAAGTAAAGGGCTGCAAGTTATGACTTTTTCAAAGAGAAGAAAAAGAGAAGGCTTCACTCAAATTCTAGATCAACAAAGGAGTGAGTAGGAGAGAACAAAATGGCTGAACCCAGAGTAAACATGCCAGAATATGACTATTCACCATTGTTTTCAGACACTGAACATCATGAGCAATGTAGAAGTGAAGTTATCATGTGGACTAAAGAAAACAAGGAATGGCCTTGGCTCTTTCTTTACCACATAGAAGTTAAAATTAGACACAAGAAATTTTCTGAATTGGAGCTGGAATGTTTGGACTCAGAGGAAGGTTTGGATAATTTATCAATCTTTGCGGATAAGATTTATCAAAAGGATGACTTGTTTAGTGCATATGAAACCTGGTTAGGTTTTGGAAATCAGAGGATATTTCTATTGAAGAATGTGATGGAATTTAATAGATTATACATGAAAAAACACTGCCTGGAAATTCCATTATCTGAGTTGGCATCCAAGTTATTGGACTGTGATAAAGTTACAAATACGGATAGACTCCTGGTTTTGACAGGAGTTAACTTTGCAGACAAAGATACCTCATGACCAAATGTCAGAGGCTTTCAAAAAAATTTTAGGGAAACATTCTATCCCCATGGCTTTTATGACACAAATGGGTCAGTCAGTGGTAAAACAGGCTGTAGCAGATACACTTAACAGGATGGCAAGATCCTGCAAGATATGGAAATGCACCAGAAGATTGGAACCAGAAATGACAAGGATAGAAATCCCTTTAATGCCTATAACAGGAAGAAGGATACAGAGAGTGATAACAGAAAAAATGAATCCTTGAAATGCCCAGGTATGATTAATTGGTGTTTTTGGTATGACAGTTGAAAGCAAACTTCATTATGCTTTCAACTGTCTGAAATAGTGTTTGAAGCTACACATGGCATGAAAGAGATGGTGACCAGAAGGAAGGCATTGTCTTAATAACAAAGTTTTTTTTGTTGCAGAGTCTTTTAATTGTGCTATATTGGACTGTAGCTGTATGTCTGCCGTGTGCGGAATTGACTGATTAAGATGCTACCTGGACTCTCTAAATACTGAATCAGAACCAAGCTAAAGAATTTGAAACTTGTGGAACTTCCAGGTTTGGGGATGATAATACCTGAGGTCACAGAAATGAGTGGTGACCCCTTGCAATATTGAAGAAGTGAATCATTTCATTAGCACAGGTATTGTGTCAAGTATGATACCTTTGCTTCTGAGTAGACTGTTGATGAAGAAAGTACCTGAAACTGAACATGGAAAATGGAAGCAACAGTTTTTGGGAAAAATGGACTTACAATTTACAAAGTCAGGACATTATTGTATTCCATTAATGTCAAATTTGTTGGGTAAAGAGATTAAGTGTTATTAGCATCCAGAAATGGGACGTTAAAAAGCTCATTGTGTTGAAGCTGCATCAGCAATTTGCACATCCATCTCCTCGGGGGCTGCAAAATGTATTGAAGGGTGTGGGGGTAAGAAATGAAGTCTATACTAAGGTGATAGAGAAGGTCAGTGATCAGTGCGGGGTTTGTGTGAAGGACACCTCTATGACTGATAGTAATTCTACCTTTGGCTGGAAATTTTAATGACATTGTGGCCGTGGACCTTAAAATCTGAGATAAAGCAAACAATATGTTCATTTTGTACTTTGTAGATTTGGCAATCAGAATTAGTCGATCAATCATTTTACATAGTAACGAAAAGAAACCTTGGATCAGATTATGAAAAAATGGATAGGGGCAGGAATAGAGCTGTTGGCAAAGTTCCTTACAGACATTGGTGAGGACTTTGCTCACACTGAGTTTAGGGATGTGTGAAAACATGAATATCATGGTCATGAATACTTTAAAGATCTTTTTGTTAGATACGAAGGCCTGGGAATGCAAGTCTATAGATAAAAAAGCTACCTTTTTTGCAGGGGCATCAGCTTCAGATATTTTTCTCTGTTCCCCCTAAAGAGGTAGTGAACACAGAAGGAGTACTCTGGAAGTTAAGTAAATGTGTATGTGGCTAAATGATGCATCTAGAGTTTGGCATTTTTCAGTAGGTCAGTTTTGTTATGTGATGTTATGTTGGCACCATGAAGGAAAACCTTCTAGTATCTTTATGATGCATGTCGATGATTTTTTTTTGTGTGGGGTGGTAGGAGTGATTTTGAAGCTATTGTGATTTCTGGACTGAGGAAGGAATTCAGGATTGGAAGTTAGGCTTTAGGTGCTTTTAAATGTACTGGGCTGGAAATTGGTCAAACTGAGTCAGACACCAGCAATCTTTGGGGAGTATCAGCCCAATACCAATTAGGCACAGCGGGGCTTCACAAGGATGTGGTGGTTTCTAAGATGGGGGAGGGAAAGGAACTCTGAAGTTTGGGTAACTGAATTGACTAGGTAGACAAACCAGACTGAATGTTAGTTTTGATCTCCTAGAGTTGAGTACAAAAATAAATGATCCTACAGTAATAGATCATAACGAGAATAAACAAAACAATCTCCAAACTAAAAATGCAGCAGTGTATTTTGAGGTTTCCATTTTTGGGAGATCTTAAGCATCTAAAACTCATAGTTTATAGTGAGACAGCCTATGTAAATTTGTGTGAGTTTTCAAGTGTGAGATTTTAATCTTTCTTTTGGGGGGAAAATGCAAAATGTTGTCCGCTTGTGTGAAAATAAGAGGAGTGGTAAGAAACACATTGGCTGCTGAGACACTAAGCCTTGTAGAGACAGTGGATATGGCCTTTTACACATCCCAGATGTTAACAGAAATTTTGGGTTAGGGGATTTGTGTAAAATACCCACTGAGTGTCACAGACAATAAATCCCTTGGCGGGGTGGGGAGGGGGGTGGGGGTGGGGGGAGGGAAACCTGCACCCCAATGTAAACAAGAAAAGGCTGAGGATAGAGAGAACCAGCTTACAGCAGATGCTGAACAAAGGGAGAAATACCAAAAATAAAACGGGTCCAATGCAATCCATTAAAGGTATATCATAACACTGAAAATCTGAAATAACAACGAACATTGGAACGTCAGCCTTTCCTGAGTGTCTGAGTTTGGTAGCTTGCTGCATATGTCATTTTTAAACTTGGAGGTTATTAATCCTTTCAGGTTAATGACCTTGTGTGAAAATCTCAGGTTGTTTGTTGAACTAGAACCATAGCCAGATACAAGTATATCCAAGCACGCACTTAAAGCAGATTCAGTTGAGGAGCCTGTATGCACTGTATTCTCAAAACTGTTCTCTGAATTCAGGGGGTGTTAGTGCTGTGTGTTCTCTGCCCTTGGTGTTCGTGTTGTGATGTTACTGTCCCATTAAGAAAGATTTTCTTTAAAAAAAACATGATTTCTGCAGCTCAAAGCTTGAGTGATATCTTTGCTAGCTTGGCTACCGGATGCCATTTTTTATTGCTACTTCAATAGGGTTGTTTTTACTTTGGGGTTTTTATGACTCTACATTGTCAGGAGAGGAAAACAAACTGGTTGACAGATCAAGTGACAGGAAGGGTTTTTCTCTTTTTCATTTCTGAGCTGCAGGTTTGACTTTGAGTTTAGAGGGGAGTGGCCATCAGACTGAAAGTAATGTCTCTTCACTACCTCCCTGGTTCTGGAAAATTCTGCTGTTTAGCTGAAAGTCTTCCTGGACTAGAAAATCTATTGTGGAGGGCTGGAGCAAGAGTGCTTTGGGAAGCTGTCTTGTCATCAGACTGTTCAGAATCTCAAAAGCATTAGACTGCAGAAATCAAATTAATGGCCTCGATCCCAGTATCAAGTGAGCATTAATCTGTGCTGTTAAACCTGTGAAAAGGGTTGTTGTTGTCTATGGGATTTAGTTTTAATTGAATCACGGAGATACTCTAAGTTACATTAGTGTTTTGTTTTGTTTTTGATAAAGTTGTTGCTAATTTTATTACTATACATGTTACCCATATTCTTCAATAAACTTTACTTGATAAAAGCTCCCTACTGGATCATTTGAATCATGCCTAAAACATTTCATGCTTACCCTCACCAAATTCAATTGGCAAAACTTATGATTTCAAGCAGGATTCAAAATACTTTGGAGCTTCTAACCTGAACCATAACTCCTGGGGACTCTAGCAAGATTAAAATGTACAGTTTTTGGTTTATTTAAGATTATTGAACTGAAAGGCAGTGAGTGGTGAGCATATTGGTGTGGTGTTGTGTTGTATTTAAGTTTAAGTTTACTCAGTTTGAGATGCAGGAGCCAAAATTCTCAATCACTTAACTGGTGAAATTGGAGAAGGAGAATGAATTAATGGACAATGATACGAACAAAAAGTGAGCAGGTGTGGTGAAACTGTTCTGGAACATGTTCTGAGTGGTTCAAATTGCATGAAAATAAATTACAGGACTGTTTAGACAGCACATCTATGTAAAGGAAGGTGTGGATGAATCCAGTCATGTGGTCTCAAAGGAGTTGGAGGAGTGGAAATATCGTGCTAATCTTGATGAAAGAAAAGGATGACAATGTGAGATTAGACTGTTTGCCAAAATTGTACCATCATCTAAAGTGAATTGCTGGCATAATATTAATAACTCAGTTCCGTTTGATTTTCTTCTGGAAAGTAACTCAGTAATTTACCTCAATTATTAACAATATCCTCTATCTTCTTCCCGTTTCATCCCATACTGTGCAACTTTTAAATGTCTAGCCAATTCACCGGCTCTATTCAACCCTTCCCTAAAATTTGACAGTCCAATAATGTAATATATTAGGCTTGTTGCTATTGGTTATTATTTTTGCCTAACACGTGAAAGGACTGCGGTTCAAAAATGGGCAGAAACAGTCATTTAAAAAGCTTCCTCAAGCAGAGTGAGGGAAATCTATGATTTCAGCTTTGTCCTGAGATTTATCCAAATCTTGATGTTACAGCCGTATTATCGTTGCTCTGACCTTGGCTTCAAATGCTTACTGTAAGGTAGGAAGTGCAGAGACGTGGATGCCCAATGAAATCATACTTCACACAGCTGGTGTGTGAATAAATAAGTGATTTTTGCAGCAGCATAAATGTCACAGTGACTTATGGAATATATGGTCAAAATGGGTCAACACCAAGGAAGATAATCTGCCATGTATCTTTGCCAAAGAATGCAGATCCACAGCAAACAAAAGAGTTGAATTGTTTGGCAAAGGAGGAGCTAAGGTCAATGAACAAATGGGACAAATAAAATGACCTTTCTGAATGGCCCTGACTGCACACATGTAACATGCTATCCTGCCTAGTTCTGAAGGCATCACCGGAGTGAATTTAACATTACAACAACAAACTTTGGACTTGGAATCAACACAAGGTTGAAGACTGAAGGAGAACTTTTAGGGAGGAAGGAGTTTATCACAAATGTGATTTTTAGAATGTTGTATTCAATGGTGGAAGACAAGGATTGAAATAGGCAATGTTACTGTTAGGTTTGCATGTTTTTTGATTTTGTAAAATATATGAATATTAGAGTACTAGTAGTGTGAAACTGAAAGGGTTTGAAAATTGAAACCACTTGTGAACGTTGGCTCATTGTTTAAGGGGAGGAGGTGTGGTGTTAGTGCCCCATTAAGAAAGGCTTTTAAAAAAAACATGATTTTTGCCGCTAACAGCTTCAATGATGTCATTGTTGCCAGCTTGGCCATCAGATACCCTTTTATTGCAACTTAAATGGGGTTGTTTTTACTTTTTATGACTCTGCATTGTTAGGAAAGGTGAAAACTGGTTGGCAGGTCAAGTGGCAAAGTTTTTTTATTTTTAGTTCTGAGCTGTAGGTTTGGCTTTTAGTTTGTAAGGGAGAGAACATCTGACTGAAAACAGTGTCCCTTCTCTCTCTCACTGGTTTTGGGAAATTCTGCTGTTTTAGCTGAAAGCCTTCCAAGAGAAGAAAATCTGTTGGGGGCTGGACCAAGAGTATCTCTGCTGCTTTGGGAAGCTGTCTTGTCTTCAGATTGTTTGGAGTCTTGAGCATTGGACTGCAGAAATCAAACTAGTGGCCTCAATCCCAGTATTAAGTGAGCATTAATCTGTGCTGTGTTAAGCTTGTGAAAAGGGTTTTTGTCTATGGGATTGGTTTTAATTGGAACAAAGTAAAGATATATCACTAATGTATAACTCTTAATGAATGTTTCTTATTAGTAATTGATAAAAGGTCTTGCTAATTTTACTAATATACATGCTAACTATATTCTTCCATAAAATTTGTTTGATAAAAGCTCCCTACTGGGTCATTTGAATCACATCTGAAGTGAAGCATCTTATGCTTGCCCTCACCAAATTCAAGAGGCAAAACTTATGATTCAGGCAGGATTCATGAAACATTTACATTTCTAACCTGAACCATAGCATCTGCATTTGGGAATGTTAGAGCTGTGCGCTTTGAACCTGAGCGTAACTGTCTGATAATGACAGGACCAAGTTACACATCCCTAATGATTAACACATTGATGTTCATAGATTAGTCAGTAAGTCAATGCTATAATTGTGACTGGGTAAAAATAACTCAATTCCTGAGAATTCTGTTGCTTTATTTTGCTGATTAGTGGGTTCTGATCTTGTTAAATGATTGCACCTTTAAAAAGTTATGCATTAAAATATTAATTTCATTCCACACTAATACTTTCCTGAAACATATATTTGAACACCATATGGAATTATATTACAGTTTGATTAATATTAATCCTGAATCAGTTCAAGAATGAATGATTAAACAGACTAAGCTACTGTTCGTGCAAATTAATCATTTTTATGAAGACGTTCTGATCTGACTATAATCCAGCCCCAAATATTCCTCCTTATTCCATCTTGCAATGCTCAATATAGCAAATTACCCACCCACTGGCTAATTTCCTCTTGCAAAAACTTTCTAACCAAGTGTTAGGCGATTCTACATAAATTCCAAGCTGCATTTGCAGCCTTTGTATATTTCCATGGAACATGTGCTCCAATCATTGAGTTACATAGGAGGACATATATTGATTCACCAGTCAAGTATGATTTAAAGCAAATTGCTGCAGATATTGGAATCCGACAGGAACAGAGTGCTGGAAAATCTCAGCAGGTCTGACAGCATCCATGGTGACAGAACAAAGCCAATGTTTTGGGTCAGGTCAATGAATGAAACTTGCAGCTGTGCAACCTCCAGTTTTGATCCCTCATCTTCCCTGAAATATTTCTTTTCAGCTGTCACAATCATAAGGATGCAATTCACATCACCCCTGGATCTGGAAAGGGAAATGTTTCCAAGTTTATGATAGGGTTGGACAAGATGATTTTTTTATTCATTCATTCATGGGATGTACATAGAACATAGAACATTACAGCGCAGAACAGGCCCTTCGGCCCACGATGTTGCGCCGACCAGTTACAAAAACAATGACCCACTAGCCTATACCAATCCCTTTTCGTCCATAAACCTATCCATAGATCTCTTAAACGCCCCCAAACTAGGCGCATTTACAACTGCATCAGGCAGGGCATTCCAATCCCTCACCACCCGCTGGGTAAAGAACCTACCCCTGACATCTGTCCTGTAGCTACCCCTCCTTAATTTAAAGCCATGCCCCCTCGTGCTAGCTTTCTCCATCCGAGGAAAAAGGCTATCACTATCCACCCTATCTAAACCTCTAATCATCTTATATGTTTCAATAAGATCCCCTCTTAGCCGCCTTCTTTCCAACGAAAACAACCCTAAATCCCTCATCGTTGGCCAGCATTTGTTACCCGTACCTGGTTGCCTGTGAACTGAGTGGCTTGCTAGGTCATTTCAGAGGGCCGTTGAAAGTCAACCACATTGCTGTGGCTCTGGAGTCACATGTAGACCAGGCCAGGTAAGGACAGCAGATTTCTTTTCCTAAAGGACTTGATGGGCTTTTCCCACACTGGTTTCATGGTCATCAGTAGATTCTTAATTTTATTGAATTCAAATTCTGCCATCTGCTATGGCAGAATTCGAACCCAGGTTGCCAGAGCATTAGCTGAGTTTCTGGATTAATAATCAAGCAATACCACTAGGTCATTCCCTACCATGGTTTGCACAGTTGTGTCGGAAAAGAAAACTAGAAACCATAAATATAAGATTGTCACTAAAATCCAGTAAGCAATTCAGGAGAAACATCTTTACGCAGGGAGAGTTAGAATGTTGAACTTGCTATCATATGGAGGAGTTAAGTCAAACCATGTTAATGCTAATCATTTACGTGAGGGGGAGGAATGAAAGGTTACACAGGGTGAGATGAAGAGTGGTGGCTGGCACAGTGATTAGCACTGCTGTGTCTCAGTGCCAGGGACCCAGGTTCAATTCCAGCCCTGGGTGACTGTGGAGTTTACGCATTCTCCATGTATGCACGGGTCTCCTCAATACTTCAGTTTCCTCCCACAGTCCAAAGGTGTGTGGGTTAGTCGATTGGCCATGTTAAATTGTCCTTTAGTGTCAGGGAGATTAGTAGGGTAATTTGGTGGGGTTACAGGGAAAGGGCCTGGGTGGGACTGTCAGTGCAGGCTAAATGGCCTCCTTCTGCACTGTAGGGATTCTATGTTCTTGTAGGCATTTCCGACAATGGTTTCATGATCATCAGTAGATTCTTAATTCCTGATAATTTTATTGAATTCAAATTCCACCATCTGCTGTGGCAGGATTTTCATCAGCATTGAGCTTACTCAATTCTCAATGTAATTCTAATGCAGTTGTATCAAAACCTTTATCCTAATTGCATTCCAGTGATTATTTTATATCAATATCATATGAATCACATTAAGGTTGATGGCAATTAGATTGTTGAACAGGCAATGGGTATTTGTACCCCACTTAAATGGGGATACAGTTTGTTGATTTGGTTTAACTTGATGTTTGATGGGTATAGCTGGAAAATTGGGGTGTTGAAAGAGTGTGGACGTGGTGTTGACTGTGAACTAATTCAAAAAGCTCTTTCTCCAGCAAGGAAAGCAGCTGTGCCTTTGTTTTAACTTCACCAACCAGTGCTGATCTGACTGACATTGTTTTTGTGGATGTTAAACCAGGATTAGATTGGCCTTGTACTAAAGCAAAGTACTGTAGATATTGGAAATTTGCATTGAAAACTGAAGATTCTGAACAGGTCTGGCAATATCAGTGGTGAGAAATAGACTGGGGTCATAAAATGGGCTGACAGGAAGCTCAGGGTCACCCTTGCGAAATGAAAAGCAGTGTTCCGCAAAGCCATCACCCAACTGTGTTTGGTCTACCCATTGTAGAGGAGAGCATATTAGGAAGAGCAAATCTGCCTGCTGTCATGGTTTTACAATGACATATTATTAAGGCACCAGTTGCTCATTAGGAACTGTTCAAACGTGTTTTTGATTTGATTTACTTTATTATTGTCACATGTATTGGGATACAGCGAAATATTTTTTGTACCCTATACAGGGAAGGGCTGTCTTACGAGGAAAGATTGAATGAACTTGGGCTGTTTTCCCTTGAGAGACGTCGGCTGAGGGGGGATCTAATAGAGGTTTATAAGATTATGAAGGGGATAGATAGAGTAAATGGTGGTAAGCTTTTTCCGCTATTAGAAATGGATAGAACGAGGGGTCACAGGCTTAGGGTGAGGGGGGCTAGGTATAAGACAAATATTAGAGGGCAGTTTTTCACGCAAAGGGTAGTGGGGGTGTGGAATGCACTGCCGAGTAAGGTGGTGGAAGCAGGCACGCTAGGGTTGTTTAAGAGTCACTTAGACAGCCATATGAGCGGGCTACATATAGGGGGATATAGTAGGCCTTACTAAACATTGTAGGCTTGGGAATACGTTTTGCCTCAGGGATGTTAGTCTTTGCCTGTTTAATAATGAATTTTTTTGTCTCCACAGGCATTTAAGTCCAGCAAGGGGCATGCATGCGGCAGGTTGTAGTGGGCTGCTCTTGGACGATGCTTCGGGAGTTGCCTATTGCTTCATGTCGTTAGTGTGCTTAAACTGGACCATCTCGAGGGCAACATGACAGCTCAGAGACTATCTCTGTTGCTGTGCGGACACATGGATTTGGGCCTGTGTCTGTGGGAGTTTGCACGTTCTCCCCGTGGTTGCGTGGGTTTCCTCCGGGTGCTCCGGTTTCCTCCCACATCCCCCAAAGATGTGCTTTTAGGCTGATTGATTGGGTACTAAATTGTCCCTAAATTGGACCTCCCTGATCCTCGCACGTTAGGTGTAGACTAAAATCATGAATAGGTCACAGACAGTGGGACGGCGGCACGGGCTCGTTGGGCCGAAGGGCCTGTTTCCCGTGCTGTGTTGTTCTTTGTACAGACAAATCCCTGCCCGAGGTCAACAGATCTTCCGATTGTCTGCCCCTCACCCACTCCTATTCCCATGGCGTGTGGGGCAGTAGAATTCCAGTGATGGTGTTACAGGGATAGGGCCAGGTGGGATTGTTGTCGGTGCAGGCTCAATGGGCCAAATGGCCGCCTCCTTCACTGCACAGACTCTATGAAGTTAGGTCGACGAACAGGCCAAGAGGAGGGGTAATTGGACAAATAAAGAAACAAAGGAGGCATGAATGGCAAGATCCCGAACCGGGGCAGGCGAGGCTTACAGAATGGAATTCTCTGGCCTCGGGCGGGATTTTACAAGCGTCGCCTGAGGGATGTCATAAAATACTGGCCAGTCTGTCTGGGATACGTGAAGTTCTTGATTGTGATACTGCTTTTCCAAGGCAGCGGGAAGTTTGTGGGTTCATTTAGTTCTGGGCACATCAAAACACCTACACGTGGACAAAGTGTGACCACATGAGCTATGCGCTCTGTGTTCTGCTGCAGGCCAAAGTGAAACTGAGGCTGGATCATATGACACACTTCTCAAAGTGACAGCATGCTGCTATCCCTTAAAAGTATATTACACTTGTACCATCAGATATTCACTTTTGTAAGCTTGTCTTATTAATCCCTTTGACCTTGCATATCTTGTCATTATTCATAGAATCACAGAATTCTTACAGTATAGAAGGAGGCCATTTGGCTCTTGACCCTGCACCAACAATTCTACCCAGGCCCTATCCCCATAACCATGTATTTTCACAGCTAATCCCCTGACACTAAGAGTCAATTAAGCATAGCCAATCAACTTAACCAGCACATCTATTGGACTGTGGGAGAAAACTGAAGCACCCACACAGACACGGGGAGAATGAGTGGAGTTTGCACAGACACCCAAGGATGGAATTGAACTCAAGTCTCTAGTGCTGTGAAGCAGCAGTGTTAATCATTGTGCCACTATGCCACCTCTCTTCCTTCCCTCTATTAATCACAAACCTTTCCTTTTGATTATCCCATTTCACATTCACTTGCTCTAAACCTATTATATCTCTAATTTTTACCAGTTCTGATGAAAGGTCACCAAGCTGTAACATTAACTCTATTTCTCTCTTCACAGATACTGCCTGACCTGCTGAGATTTTCCAGCATTTTCTGTTTTTACTATAGCTTGGCTTTGGCTGGCTCCCTGCCTCAACTAGCCCCACGGCAAAATAACTACTGTCAAGACTATTCATTGTTAATTCATGGACATTGTCATAGATGACAAGGCCATCTATTGTCATAAGAACATAAGAAATAGGAGCAGGAGTAGGCCATCTAGCCCTTCGATCCTGCTCCGCCATTCAATAAGATCATGGCTGATCAGAAGTGGATCAGTTCCACTTTCCCACTTTCTCCCCATCACCCTTAATTCCCCTGTCTATCAGAAATTTATCTACCTGTGACTTAAATATATCCAATGAGGCAGCCTCCACCACTTCAATGGGCAGAGAATTCCAGAGATTCACCACCCTTTGAGTGAAGAAGCTCCTCCTCAACTCCATTCTAAACTGCACCCCCCCCCCTTATTTTGAGGCTGTGCCCTCTCATCCTGTTTTCCTTTCTAAGCGGAAAGAATCTCTCTACCTCTACCCCATCTAGCCCCTTCATTATCTTGTAAGTCTCTATAAGATCCCCCCTCAGCCTTCTAAACTCTGAGTACAGGCCCGGTCTATTCAATCTCTCTTCATAAGCTAAACCCCCTCATCTCCGGTCCATCCCTCGAAGCCCATGAGAAGGTGGCAAGAAGTCAGCCGCCTGCTTGAACTGTTCAGGAGGAAGTTTTAGGGTTCTGATCCAGAAACAGTAAAGGAAGGTTTACTAGTAGTGGAGTATTGTGTGCAGTTTTGGTGTACTTTATCTCGGGACGGATGTCTTTGCTATAGAGAGAGTACAACAAAGGTTTACCAGGCTGATTCCTGGAATGACAGGTCTGTCCTTTTGAGGAGAGATCAAGACCACTAGGATTATATTCACTGGAGTTTAGAAGAGTGATAGGGGATCTAACAGAAACTGCTAACCGGGTAGAATCAGAGAATGTTCCCAATGGTGGGGATGTCCAGAACTAGGAGGGTCTTAGTTTGAGGATAAGGGGTAAACCTTTTAAAACTGAGGTGAGAAGAAATTTCTTCATCTGGGGCTGGTGAATGTGTGGAATTCACTACCACAGAACGTAGTCGAAATCGAGCAATGTTTAGGCCTCAAGAAATTAGATATAGTTCTTGGGGTTCAAAAAATATGGGAGGAAGTGGGGATCAGGATATTGAATTCAATGATCAAAATGAATGGCAGAACAGGCTCAAAGGGCCAAATGGCTTACTCCGCTTCTAGTTTGTGTGTTTAGTCCAGTATATTATTACTGCACAACTGCCTTCCCTAAAGAGCAAGATCCCTCATCAATGAGATCATGACCATGATTAGCATCTGTTTTAGTGATGTTTGAGCATTAACTTTTGGTCAGGACACCAGAAAAGTCTCACATTCACAGCACAATGAGATCTTTCTCATTTATGCGGAGAGACAGAACTTCAGATTAACACCTAATCCCACAATGCAGAATTCCCTCAATATCACACTGGGAGCGTCAGCCTGGATTATGCACTCAGGTCTGTGGAGTGGAATACCTGACTCGGAGGTGAGGAGTGCTGCATACTGAACCATGGCTGACACCAGCACAATTGCTGTCAGTTTGCAGACACCTCTGTACTGTGGGCTCGTGTCCATAAATAGATAGGTTGTGACTGCCCGAACCCCTTTTGACAGACAGCTCTTTGCAGCCAGAGGAGACTATTATCCCATCAGTCTGAATTGATTTGAATCCAGGTCCCAGAAGTATCTATTGCACTGCATCACCCAGGTCCCGCACAATAGAATTTCAATAGAACTTACTTGTAAGATTATAAACAGCCCTTACTGAATAAATCCAATAGATCAATCGCAATATTAGAATTAATGTATCATTTGAAATTCAACAAATAATTCCAAAGAACAATACCAAAACACTGAAATCTCTCTAGCATATAGAAGGAAATAATTAAATTCTGCACTGGGATCATTTTATTTCGCCATTATGTCCATTTCTGTCTCTTTTTGTTATCAGACTTGATTTCAGCAATTTCTTACCCATCTGGCTACAGAACTCTCATTATTTCAAGCATTTAAGTTGCTGTGGAATCATTATTCCTGCAAAGATTTGTAAGTAAAAGCCATAACCATGGTCTCCCAGTTTCAGCTTAAAGTCACATCATTATTTTGTGAGGAGATTTTGGCATTTCTCCTCAGCCTTCAGTTATGTCACTCCCACATCATATTTACATTCTGACAACAGCCTCAACTTGAATCACCTCACAATGTTCTGACCAACAGATACAACTTAGATTCTTCTTCGAGTAATTAAGAATGAAAGAAAGTTGGAAAGCTAATTACAAAGTCACCGTCAACCTTGGTGACCTGTCAATGGGCTCCATTGCCAACCTCCAAATCTCACTTGATCAAAAACATGCATATGAAGATACAAACATACAGAGTAGGCCATTCGGCCCATCGAGTGCCAAATCATGTTTTCTCTGGCAGTTGTGGCACAGTGAACCATATCAGAGAATCCCACCCATTATCTCATCAAGTTCCTATACAACTGTAGCAAAATACCCCTAATTTATATTCCATTCCCCTTGCAATAAACAACAACGCTCTATTTGCCTTCATAATTAATTACTGTTTCTGCTCACTAACATTTTGTAATTCATGTACCTAGACATCCAGATCTCTCTGTATCTCAGACTTCTACAGTCTCTACATTTAAGTAATGTGCTCATTTTCTATTCTTCCTGCCAACTGGATGATTTCATATTTTCCCACGCTGTGCTCCATCAGCCAAATTTCTGCCTGCTCACTTAACCTATCACGATCCCTTTGCAAACTCCTTATGTCCTCTTCACAACTTACTTTCTTACCTATTATTGTGTCGTCAGCAAATTTAGCAACCATACCTTCAGCCCCTTCATCCAGGTCATTGATATTAATTGTAAATAGTTGAGATTCCAGCACTGATTCCTTTGGCACTCCACCTGTCACATCTTGCCAACCTAAAAATGGCCCATTTATGCCTACTCCATTTCCTGTTAACTCGTTAATAATGAAAGTGTATGTCCCACCATCATCCCCTTGCAGCACAACTAAATCCCTCATTTAATTTATTGTACTCATCCTTGTCTTCAATTCCTCCACAATTGTTCCCACTATCTCTTCAGCCTGATTTTTAAAAATATTTGTTCTTGTGATTTGGAAATTCTGGCAAAACCACATTTATTATCTCTCCCCCTTTTTTCCCTCAATGAATCTTGGAAAATACCAGCCTAATCAAAGACTTCACACATCCCAGACATACTCTCTTCCGCCTTCTTCCGCTGGGAAAAAGATACAAGTCTGATGTTACGTAACAACAGGCTGGAGAACAGTTTCTTCCCTGTTGCCTTCAGACTTTCAAATGGACCTACCTTTCACTAAGTTGATCTTTCTCTACACCCTAGCTATGACTGTAACACTACTTTCTGCACCCTCTTCTTCTCCTCGTTATATTCTATGAATGGTATGCTTTGTATAAAAAATAATATTTTTCGTTATTCCAATACATGTGACAATAATAAATCAAATTGAAAGATACAGGTGTATGAACTGCAGCCCTTGCAGTGATGACATTTCCATAATTGAGTTAAGTGAGATTGAAACCTTTTCTCTCTTTTCCACCCACTTGCTTTCTTCCATTCTCTGGATTTGGACTTTCATGCTTGCTTTTTTGCTCATCCCACCACTGGGGGCAGAACCTTCAACCGAGACACCTTGATCTAACTCTCTACAATTCTTTCGCTCAGTCCATCTTTGAAAACTTCCTCAATGACAACCCAGCCAGCCAAACTTCCAGTTATCCCTCTTGGCTAATGTTTTGGTATCCATTTCCTTAATCGTAGTTACATTTGGAAGCATCATTCTTATCCTTAATGATGCTGTTTAAATCCAAGTTATTGTTACTCTACTGCACATGTCAGCTGATCTGTGATGGCTTCTTTGCCGTGAAATATTTCTGAAGGCAGCCATTTTGTTTGATGACAAAGGTAAGTGCAAGCTCAATAACGAGAATGTTTTGAGCTCCCTTACATGCTCTTGGAGAACTCCACACACACACACCAAAGGCTGCTCAGTTTAATTAAAAAGCGAAAAGCCTGGTCTGAATCCTTTCTCACAAATGTCCTGTGACATCCTTTAACATCAAGGCTACCTCTCCTCCTTTGAACCCTGTTGATCTTCAACATGAGGCCAAATCCCAGAAGGGAAATCCAGAAATGACAGTTCTTAATAGTTCGCTTTTGAGATTTGGGGAAAATGTGAGAAAACAGATGAAACTCAGTTTTGTTGTAAGTTATTCAAATAACAAATTGAGTTATTAAACTTTGAAACACACATCCAGAAAAGTAACAGTAAAGAACAATACTAAGTTTTCAAGATAAGGATAGATAAATTTTTGAACAGAAAAGGAATTAAGGATTATAGTGAGCTGATGGGTAAGTAGAGCTAAGCCCACAAAGATTAGCCATGATCTTATTGAACAGCGGAATAGGCTCGAGGGGCCAGATGGCCTACTCCTGCTCCTAGTTCTTATGTTCTTACAATATTTTCAATCAGCAACAATATACTTGAACTATCCCCCAGTCTAAAGCTCTCTATTTTCCTCAACTCTGAGAATACATCTTTCCCAAACCACATCCCACAGGATTTAACAGTACAAGCAACATCCAGAAAATTACCATACAGGATCTGCAGGTAGCTTCTTTTGCTTTCAGCACAACAGTTTGACTCTGCAAGAGGAAATAACACCGTTTGCAAATTGGTGTGAGTCTGACGTAGGCCACTCTGCTTAACAAACTGTCAGTTTCACCCTGCTACCAGTCTAGTCTACATCTCACAAGTTCTTAGTGCAGCGATATGTAATCAGACTCTACAAGGCCTGAAAGAACATTCGAAGTGTTGTGGCCAGAACGGGCCTGAGTTGAAGTTCAAGGTAAAAGGCACACGGTGGCAGAGTGGTTAGTGCCGCCGCCTCAAACACTAAGTATCTGGCTTTGATTCCCAACTTGAGTCACTGTCTCTACAGAATCTGCACATTCTCCCTGTGTCTGTGTGGGTTTCCTCTGGGTGCTCCACAGTCCAAAGATGTGCGGGTTAGGTTGATTGGCCACGCTAAGAAATTGCTCCTTAGTGTCCAGGGATGCATAGGTTAGAGGCTTTAGTAGGTATAATATGTAGGGATATGGGGGTAGGGCCTGGGTGGGATTGCGTTCGGTGCATACTTGATGGGCCAAAGGGCCTCTTTCTGCACTGGAGGGTTCTATGATCTATGTTAAGTCCTGCCTCAGTGTACCCGAATAGGCGCTGAGTGTGGCAACTAGGAGATTTTCAACTTCGTTGCAGTGTTAACGTGAGCTGCCTTGTGTCTAATAAATAAACATAGAAGGACATGCTGAATTTGTCCTTCGTTATTTGAAAGGGTTTTGGTTGTTCAGACATTCTATAGTAAAGCTAGCCATGAAGACCTACTTAAGTACTGTCCATTTAACTCTAAACAATACTGGTCCTTCTTTTATTCATTCATGAGATATGGGTGTCGCCGACTGGTCAGCATTTATTGTCCATCCCTAGTTGCCCTTAAGAATGTGGTGGTGAGCTGCTGCTTTGAATCATTGATACAACTTGCCAGACCATTTCAGGGGGCAGTTGAGAGTTAACCACATTGCTATGGCTCGGGAGTCACATGTAGGCCAGACCAGGTAAGGACGACAGATTTCCTTTCCTAAAGGACATGAGAGAACTAGATGGGTCTTTTTGACAATTATCAATGGTTTCATGGTCATCAGTCGATTCTTAGTTCCAGATTTATTAACAGTAAAAAACTATGCACAGAGTGTGAACTAGATGATACCGATTACTTTGAGTCACGCTCCTAGACTGCCTGGAAGAGCCAGGATTTGTGCACTTCAGTCCGATTGGCCAAATGGGTCACGTGATCTTTTGAACCCTTGCCTCTTAAAGGACCTGGCCACTGCAGTTAGTTTTAAGAGTTTTATTTCAATGAGACTTCCATCCTTGTAAATTAATTCAAAGGGCATTGACCTCAGAGCCCTTACACGTGTTAAAGATATTTACCCCGCTTTGCCGAAACTATTGGATGATCAGTTGCAGCAAAAGTTTGACATCAGGTTACAAGCACATCGAACAACTGTGTCATAAAATCTCACAAGCCCACTGTGCCTTTAAAACAGCTAATTTATCCCACTCGCACCTGCTCTTTCCCCATTGCCCTGTAATTTTCTCCCCTTCAAGTTTTTAATATCATGAGAGATGGATATTACTCTGATCTTCTCTGGTGGTTCTTGAGGCCACATCTATAGTTTAATGGGGCGAATCAAATAATCATGGTGTAAATTTGGGTGTTTCATTTAGTTGGTGGCAGCAAACTTTCTCCCTTTTATTGCTAACTGGTTCTCCTTTAGCGATGATGATGGGTAGCTTGGGGTCTGAAGCACGAGTTGCTTGACCTGTCACTTTAAGGTCACTGCTCAAGTGCTCCCCGTGGGAACTCCAGTAATTGTGGTTGCTTGTAAATTGGTGAGGTCAATTAGAGGTCAGTAAATTGCTTATAAATTTCAGGCCTTAACTCAGAGGGAGCCAGCGTGAAATGACTGGTTTTCTGACTCCTTTCGGTGAGATCGTTCGGCATCTGTAACAAACTGTGATGTCTGTCGGGTGACAGATGTGGTTTATTCATATACGGGTGGAGGGGAGGTGAACTGGACCGAGACGGGGGAGAGCGCAGATGGGAGTTGGGGTACCAACTCTGTTTGAATGTATTCCTCAAAGTTTCATCAAGTGACCTGCCTTGCGCGATTGCTCCATCTGCTCAAACGGTCTTCCTTTCCTCTAACATCGATCAATTTATGAACTCTGAAAATAAAGTGTTCAAAGTAATCGAAGAATGGCCTCAATTTATTTCATGGCCCCAGTGATTGTTTTTCTTGTGGCCCAGTTGAAGCTTACAGCGATGCGCTGGTCATTAACTTTCAATCCCTCAACTCCAGGGAAAGCGATGATGGCCTAGTGGTATTATCATAAGATCATAGGAGCAGAATTAGGCCACTCGGCCCATCAAGTCTGCTGATATTTTTCTCATCGCCATTCTCCTGCCTTTTCCTCGTAACCCTGATCCCCTTATTAATCAAGAACCGATCTATCTCTGCCTTAAAGACACTCAATGATCTGGCCTCCACAGCTTTCTGCAGCAAAGAGTTCCACAGATTCACCACTCTTTGGCTGAAAAAACTCTTCCTCATCTCTGTTTTAAAGGATCGTCCCTCTAGCCTGAGATTGTGCACTCTGGTTCTAGTTTTTCCTACAAGTGGAAATATCCTCTCCATGTCCCCTCTATCCCAGGCCTTGCAGTATCCTGTAAGTTTCAGTAAGATCTCCCCTCATCCTTCTAAATTCCAATGAGTACAGACCCAAAGTCTTCAACTATTCTTCATACAAAAGCTCTTCATTCCGGGGATCATTCTTGTGAATCTCGTCTGGACCCTTTGTAAAGACAGCACATCCTTCCTTAGATAGTGGATCCAAAACTGTTCAATACTCCATATGGTGCCTGACCTGCCTTATACAGCCCCAGAAGTACATTCTTGCCCTTGTATTTTAGCCCTCTCGACATGAATGCTAACATTGCATTTGCCTTCCTAACTGCCAACTGAACCTACACATTAACCTTAAGAGACTCACAGCTAATGTTCTGGGGGCCCAGGTTTGAATCCCGCCACAGTAGATGGCAGAATTTAAAATCAATTAAAAACCATCTGGTTCACTAATGTCCTTTAGGGAAGGAAATCTGCTGTCCTTACCTGGTCTGGCCCACATGTGACTTCAGAACCATAGCAATTGATTGATTCTCAACTGCCCACGGGCAATTAGGATGGGCAATAAATGTTGGCTGGCCAGTGACACCCATGTCCTATGAATGAATTTTAAAAATCCTGGACCGTTGGCAACCCTGGATGGCAGAAGGGAGCGGTTGAAGGATGAGATGGGATAGGAGGAGTAGGATAAGGCCACATGTGATGAAGAGAGGAGGCAGAAGATGAGAGTGTATGCTGGAAGGAGAGAGGAAAGCAAAGGCTTTGAGGAGAGAAGTGATAGAGGAAATGATGACAGGAGGAAGATAATGGAGAAGAACTTAGAGGAGGAAACAACTTTTCTGAATCAAGATGAAACTATCCAAATTAGTCCAGTATCTCCTCGAATCAGTTAGAGAATTGTAGCTGAATGGTGGCAAATTAGGTTCCACCATGTTTGATCAGACCTGAATATTCCTCTGAAGGGGAGTTGCTATGTCTCTCCTCTGTGTATAGAGTTGTCAACCCTTCCAGAGTACATTGGAATGTCTAGGAATCCCAGATATATCCCCCAGGCAGTACTGCAAGCAGCTAAGGGAAAATGGTGGAGGTAAATTTCCTCCATTGTGGGGTAAAATCTTAGGTGGTTTGCACCAGTATCAAAAATCAATCATTCCATTTTAACAGATCGGAGAGGACCAAGGAGTAAGAGTTTAAATCATTCAAGTGTGAGAATGACTGAGAATCACATGGCTGGGAGAATGTGTTTTAGGAGGGGAGTAGGAAGTGTCCAACCATCATAGTCCAGTCATTATTGTGTGAGATAATCTTGATGGATCAGCTAATCTTTTCCTAACCGCCAATTCATTTTTCTTTATCCGAAAATTTTCTGGATGAAGTTTCCAAAAACCACCCAACAAAAAAAGAAAATCAAACAAAAGTTTCCATTGGTAGATTAGAATTGCACATGTTTGAATTTTGGCTGATATTTTTCCCCCTTTTGGAAGGTAGATTTCTATGCAAATGCCAGATTGGTTCTGTATTTGAATTATTTAGAGGTTCTAGAATTTGAGGTTTGATTTATTATTGCTGTATTTCAGGGTAGTCTAAAAAGTGAAGTGGCTATGATAGTAACTCTCAAGTTGAATGGAGAAGACAAATTTCAGGGATATGGCAGAAGGGCAGGTGGATGAGACTGAGTTGACACGGATACAATGGGCTGAATGATCTTTCATTGCTCTATCATTCCATGCATCTATGAAATGGGTGGCACTGGAATAAACTACTGACTCAGATTTGGTTATAGAGGGGTGATCTTACAGAAATGTAAGATTATAAAGGGAATAGATAAGATAGAAGCAGGGAGGTTGTTCCCGCTGGTGGGTGAAATTAGAATGGGGAGGCATAGCCTCAAAATAAGGGGGAGCAGATTTAGGACTGAGTTGAGGAGGAACTTCACACGAAGGGTTGTGAATCTGTGGAATTCCCTGCCAGAGAAGCAGTTGAGGCGATCTCATTGAATGTTTTTAAGGCAGGGATAGATAAATTTTTGAACAATAAAGGAATTGAGGTTTATGTTGAGTGGGTGGTAAGTGGAGCTGAGTCCACGAAAAAATCAGCCATGATCCTATTGAATGGCAGAGCAGGCTCAAGGGACCAGATGGTCTATTCCTGCTCCTAATTCTGATGTTTTTATTAATGCCACATATATTAACATGCAGTGAAAAGTACTATTTCTTGCATGCTATACCAACAAAGCATACCGTTCATAGAGAAGGAAACGAGAGAGTGCAGAATGTAATGTTACAGTCATAGCTGGAGTGTAGAAAAAAATCAACTTAATGCAAGGTAGGTCCATTCAAAAGTCTGATGGTTTCATGGAAGAAGCTGCTCTTGAATTGGTTGGTACATGATCTTATACTTTTGTATCTTTTTCCTGACAGAAGAGGGCGGAAGAAAGATTGTCCGGGGTGCGTGGGGTCCTTAATCACGCTGGCTGCTTTGCTGAGGCAGCGGGAAGTGTAGACAGAGTCAATGGGTGGGAGGCTGGTTTGCATGAACAGGGTTGAACATTCAAAATGTCATGTGACCAAACCTTCAGAGTGGTGTGAATGAAGCCCAGTCCATCTCTCAAATCAATTGATTCTGTCTACACTTCTGCTGCCTTTTTACCTGAAAGAGGCCAAACCTTCAGGAATATGTCCAACTAGACGATTCTGTTGTGAGGGGCAGTGTTGAAAGGATCATTTTTACAGTTAGCTTGGAAATTTGCTGGGGCTAGTGTGAAGTTGAGATCGCATTTTTCAAAATGAAAATTGGGAGAGCCATTTTAAACTATCACACACAGTTATAATTAACCCTATATTGTACATCCCAAGTTGATTGGTGTCTAGTTCCTGGAAGGGGCAGAGCTTGCCAAGCTCTAGTAAACAATGGCTGGATTTGGTTTGACTCATAAAGGAAAGACTCGCACTTATGTAGTACCTTTCACAACCACTGCGTTCCAAGGCACTTCACCGCCAGCGTGGTACTTCTTGTTTGGAGAAATTTATTTGTACAATCTAGTGTACTGTGGCTTGATGTAGTTGGATAACTGCTGAAACAAAAGCTTTGCTAAAGCCAAATTTGTTGACCTCAAGAAACATGGCATCAGGAGTGTGCAGCTTAATCTGATTGGGTCATCTGTAGGATGGCCAACCAGTGTTATGATAGATTTTAATTTTGGGATGATGGTGGTACTTAAAAGACAGTTGTGTGTGTCCATGATTAATTAAACAGGGATCGGGATTAATAGAGACAGCATTTCTGTGGGAACTGAGATAAAAGAATAAAGGTGTTATTTTCGTGCATTTGTAATGAGGGGTTACATGAAGTTATATGTAAATAAACTGCTGTTGAATTTCAAAAGGAAGTTCAGAAGTACCCGACGAACTTTCCCCTGATTCCCTACAAAACACTTAAGTTGTGAAAGTATATTGAAGTGTACTGAACCAAAAAATAGAGGCAATAGGAAAGCATAACAGATTCTTTGTTATTTTTTGACAAGTTGACTTCAAAGAGGTGTCCAAGAACAAAAGAATCTAAGATGAAAGGGAAAAAAGATATTTAAGGAAAGATGTTTTGTTGACTTGGATGCAGCCAACTGGGGAAATGACCTGAAGATCAAATTTGTGTGTGGAAAAAGTGTGGAATTTTTGAATTTGAAGCAGCTTCAAGTCAGAAAAGCCTTTGGGGCAATTTTACTGGCTCATCACATCAGCCATTTCAGCGTGGCGAGCTGGGAAGATTGCGAGAGAGGCAAAAAATCGGGTTTACATCTGGTTTCTTACCTCTCACAATGATATCAACTGGTGTACCTGGGCACAAGCCTGATTTTAATATTTAAATTCTAATTTATTAATAGCAGCAGCAACAGTGCTCTAATTGTACACTCAAGGCCCTCAGTTACTGGTGGGCCATAAGGTCACCATCCCGCCCAATCAGCTGTCCTCCCTTCCTTCAAACACATCACTCGAGAGGGCAAAAGATTCTCCCCAAGGATATTAATAAGATAATTTTTGACAAACTCTTGAATGTAAAGGATTATTAGAGACTGAGCACTGTAGACTAGAGATTGACACAGTAATTAGTTGTTTTCATAAAATCCCTACAGCGCAGGAGGAGGCCAATCGGCCTATCGAGTCTAGACCAACCCACCCAGGCCTTATCCCCGTAACCCCACATAATCCCCTTGACACTAAGGGGCAATTTAGCATGGCCAATCACCTAACCTGCACATCTTTGGAGTGTGGGAGGAAACCAGAGCACCCGGAGGAAACCCACGCAGACATGGGACAAATGTGCAGATTCGGCACAGTCAGTCACCCGAGGCTGGAATTGAACCCGGCTCCCTGCCACTGTGAGGCAGCAGTGCTAACCACTAGCCACAAGAAACTACAGAGGGGCCAGTCCATCTCTCATATCAGCCTCCCATCAGTTGACTATCTCGGAAAAGCAGCCAGGATAATTAAGGTCCTCATGCACCCCAGACACACTCCCTTCCAACTTCTTCCTTCAGGAAAAAAATACAAAAGTCTAAGGACATGTACCAACCGACTCAAGAACAGCTTCTTTCCTGCTGCCATCAGGTTTTTGAGTGGACCTTCCTCGCACTAAATTGATCTGTTTCTCCCTCTTAGCTCTGACTGTAACACTACATTCTACACTCTCTCTTTTCTTTCTCTACGAACGATAAGCTTTGTCTGTATAGTGTGCAAGAAACAATACTTTTCACCGAATGTTAATACATGTGACAATAATAAATCAAATCACTGTGCCATGGTGCTGCCCTTTTGTTGAGATAAACCCATCCCTGGCTGCATTAATCAAACTGTACTAAGTTACTGCCCTTGAATGCATTGACAAATATTTCTGATACCATTTCTTGCGCAAATTACATTCCAAAACGTTCCCCAGTGCTCTGGTTCATGGGACTATATGCAAATAAGTTGGAGCAGAAACAAAAACTCTTCTCAAAACAAGGATGATTCTGGTGCGATTTGCAGCCAGATCACTAAATATATCCAAAGTGGGAACTGTTGTACGTATCAAACATCTGAAAATGTTCCACATAATGACTTAATATTGCAATGTAGTAACCATTGTAATGTTAGATATTTGCACGCTCTTCCCTATTGCAGTAATCAGGACTGAAACGCGTGTGTATCGGTGACTGTTATTCGCTTCTCCCTCCCTGCACCTTATCCTATTTTGACCTGTTTGCTCTGCTGGTCTCTCCACAGTATGCATTCATCCATCTCATTTCCTGCTCTTTGCTTATTTCTCTTCCTTGGCATTCATTCATCTTACTTTTCCTCCCTCTCTCGCTCTCTCAGTCTCAAACTATTGATTTCATTACTTCCACTCACTCTATATCCTGCCTGTCCCTTCACACTGTTTTCCCTCTAAAGGTACCTGCTGTGAGGAGAACACTGCACAAATCAATGCTGACAGCTGGACCCTTCCACTGAGCAGTGGTGGACTGTGTCACCAATATGTTAAGATATAAAACTCTGTTGTTAAAAACAAAGACCAAACAAACACACCCATGAATTACGAAAAGAAAAACATATCAAAATCTAATCTTTAATGTGTAAGTTAATGTTGAACAAAGAATATACATAAAAACATAGAAACTAAAAGCAGGAGGAGGTCATTCAGTCCTTTGAGCCTGCTTTGCCTTTTATTTTGATCATGGCTGATCATCAAATTCAATATTCTGATCCCCGTTCCCAACCCCCCCCCGATATCCCTTGATCCCTTTAGCCCCAATTTTTTCTTGAAATTGGACAACGTTTTGGCCTCAACTACTTTCTGTGGGAGTGAATGCCACACATTCATCACTCTCTGAGTGAAGAAATTCGCCTAAGTTTATTTATTATTTATCACAAATAGGTTTACATTAACACTGCAATGAAGTTACTCTGAAAATCACTCAGTTGCCACACTCCGGTGCCTGTTCAGGTACACTGAGGGAGAATTTTAGCATGATCAATGCACCTAACCAGTGCTCCTTTTGGACTGTGGGAGGAAACAGGAGCACCCGGAGGAAACTCACACAAACACAAGAGAGAGCGTGCAAGATTCCACACAAATAGCAATCCAAACTCGGAATCAAACCCAGATCCCTGTCGTTGTGAGGTAGCAATGCTAACCACTATGCCACTGTGCTGTCCCTCACCTCAGTTCTAAAACGTTTACCCCTTATCCTCAAACTGTGACCTCCCATTCTGGACTCCCCCATCATCGGGAACATTCTTTCTGAATCTACCCTGCCTAACTCTGCTAGAAGTTTATAAATTTCTGAGATCACACTCATCCTTCTAAACTCCAGTGAATATAATCCTAACTGACTTAGTCTCTCCTCATATGCTAGATCTGTCATCAGGAATCAGCCTGGGAAACCTGGTGTAACTACAATTCACCTGCTAGGGCAATAAAAAGGATTTGCACTTCCATGGCAATTTTCATCCCCAGACATCACAAACAATGAAGTACTTCTGTTTCTTTTTTTGAGTGTAGTCACTATTGTAGCAAGCATGGTAGCCAGTTTGTGTACCGCAAGTTCTAACGAACAGATAATCTGATATTTAGTGATGTTGGTTGAAGGATGAATGTTGGCTCAGACAAGGAGAACAACACCCCTGTTCTTCTTTAAAAATAGTGCCCTGGGATCTTTTACAGGGCCCTCAGTTTAACATCTCATCAAATCAAGGATGACAATTCTGGCAGTGAGGCATTACATACATGTACTCAATGGTTCAATTTTGGGCACAATAATAGAGGGACCTGGGGGTTCTTGTGCACAAATCTTCGAAGATGATAGGATAGATTATCAAAGTAGGTAATGAAATCGATGAGATCTTTGTCATCTTAAATAGAGGTACAGACTGAAACTTTCCCGTCATTTATGCCAGTGGGGTTTTCCTGTTCCACCGATGGCGCATCACACCACCCCCCCCCCCCCGCCCACCCTGAGTTTCATGAAGGTGAGGGGTGCATTCAGTGGGAAACCCTGTTAAAATCAGAAGATCCCACCACCACCACGAAACATGCACCAATGAGGATTATGGTAAATCTATTGTTCTGAAGCCCGTGGAAGAACTGTAAACAAATCTTTACAAAATAACCCTCTTCCCCGTTGTCCCAAAAGAAGAAATTACTAATGATATTACATATGTTTGTAACGTCTATCTTAAAATGAATCAGAATCAAACATGAATCAACATTAGTATGGCACTCCATAGCTACGTAATTCCACAATATGCTGCTTTTATTCATACAGGGTGGGTCAGCAATCTTTTCCGACAAATTTATTTCAGATTTCACTTTCGAGTTACACAGGCACAGTTATCACCAGCAAGGCAGACCTGTACAAACCTTCTCTCCCTTGGTTCAAGACTAGTCTTGATGGAATAGCTTTCTAGATTTCCTTTACAACCAAACATTCAATAACACCCTGCTTAACGATTTGGGCACTTGCATGGAACCTAAAATCAGGAATAGGTTATTCGGCCCTTCAAGCCTGCTCTGCCATTCATCTTGATCATAGCTGATCATCGAATTGAATATCCTGACACCTCCCCCCTCCTCAATCCCGCTTCCTCCCGTATCCCTTGATCCTTTTAGCCCCAAGAGTTATATGTAATTTCTTCTTCTGGGAAAACATCTCACCCTTTAGCATCTCGGGCTATTCGCACAGCTTTACAGATTTTAGATACTTCTAGCCAACTTGCACATAACCTCCAAGTGCTTCTGTCTCCCTTGCTGCCAAACAGAAAAGTTGACCTTGTCCCTGAAAGAGATATGCTTCTTTTCCCAACAAGAATTCTATGTTACTCGTTCTGCCTCTGCTTGCTTTCTCTTCACATCTGCATCTATGCACTGATCACCTTTGCCTTGCTTGTAACTCGCTTTGTCTGCAGCTATCTTTATATCTTCCACCCACATGGTTTCTTTCTTCCTGTTGGTACTGCTTCCAGTCCAAGGGTTGCCAAGTAACATGGACAAATATTTCCTTATTATCCTGATGACGGATGAAGGTAATTGTCCCGTATGCTTTCTTAACTATCCTATTCACTTGTCCTGACACCTTCAGGGATCTGAACAAGTATCCTAAGATTCATCTATTCCTCTGAGTTTCCTAGTGTTTTGCCATTCCCTTGTGACCTCACACTTTTGTATATTTTTCTTAACGGAAGAAGGTGGAAGAGAGAATATCCAGAGTGCGTGGGGTCCTTAATTATGCTGGCTACTTTGCCGAGGCAGCGGGAGTGTAGACAGAGTCAAGTGATGGGAGGCTGGTTTGCAAGATGGATTGGACTACATTCGCGACCTTTTGTAGTTCCTTGCGGTCTAGGGCAGAGCAGGAGCCATACCAAGCTCCGAATCTCAATCCAGTTGTTTGCGGTTGACACCCAGATTGGGAAGGTTGTTAATACTGAGGAAGAAGGTCTTCGGTTGCAGGAAGTTATAGATGGGTTGATCAGATAGGCAGATGGAATTGAATCCTGAAAAGTATGAGGTAATGCACTTTGGAAGGAATAACATCCCGTGCCGACGCTGTAATTAAGAAAACCCACCAGCGCCGCTACTTTCTCAGAAGATCCAGGAAATTTGGCAAGTCAACTACGACTCTTACCAACTTTTTACAGATGTACCATAGAAAGCATTCTTTTTGGTTGTATCACAGCTTGGTATAGCTCTTCCTCTGCCAAAGACCTCAAGAAACTACGAACGGTCGTGGAAGTAGCCCAATCCATCATGCAAACCAGTCTCCCATCCATTGATTCTGTCAACACTTCCCACTGCCTCAGAAAAGCAGTCAGCATAATTAAGGATCCTACACACTCTGGACATACTCTCTTCCACCTTCTTCCGTTGGGAAAAAGATACAAAAGTCTGAGGTTGCATACCAACTGAGTCAAGAACAGCTTCTTCCCTGCTGTCATCAGACTTTTGAATGGACTTACCTTGCATTAAGTTGATCTTTCTCTACACCCTAGCTATGACTGTAACACTACATTCTGCACTCTGTCATTTCCTTCTGTATGAACGGTAAGTTTTGTCTGTATAGCGTGCAAGAAATAATACTTCTCACTGTATCCCAATACATGTGACAAGAGTAAATCAAATCAAATCACATTCAATCCAATTCATGGTCTCCACAAAAGAGAAATATAGATCTAAGCTGACAAGAAAAGACATTCGCCGAATTCTACTGCCCCACCCACCCTGGGAATTGGAGCAAATGAGAGGTGGAAGATCTGTTGACCTCAGGCAGGATTTTCTGATCTTGGCTCGAGCGAAGCCTTTGAATCACATCCATAATATCTAACCCCACACTTGATCTTAGCCAAAAGGCCAAGCTACAGAGATACTCATGCAGCATCAAGAACAAAGGGATGCAATCTTAAAATTAGAGCTAGGTTATTCAGGAGTTAAATCGGGAATTACGTTTCCACACAAAGGGTAGTAGAAATCTGGAATTCTGCCCCCCAGACTCCATGGTTGCAAGAGAACAATTATATCTTTTATAACTGAGTTTGATAGATTTTTGGTAGGTGAAATTATCAAGTAATAAGGATTAGGCAGGTAAATGGAGTTGAGGGAACAGATCAGCTATGATCTAATTGAATGTTGGAGCCAGGGGATAAACTGTTCCGATTTTAAAAAAAGTGTACTACCTCATTCTGGGGTAGTCTGTGAATTCACCATTTGTATCACACACGTACCAGGCAATGTCCGTCTCCAACAAGGGACAGTCTAACCGTCTTCGGCATTACCATCACTGAATTCCCCCATCATTAAAATAATGGCATTTACCATCAACTTAACTGGACAACAAGAGCAGATCAAATGTTGAGAGTGGTGCAGCGAATAACTCAACTCCTGACTCCCCAAAGCCTGTCCATTATCTATAAGGCACAAGTCAGGAATATGATGGAATACTTGGATAAATGAAGTTCATCAACACTCTGAAAGATCAGTACCATCCCAAACAAAGGAGGCTGCTTGATTGATACCCCATCCGCCATTCATTCAATAGTCAACATTCATTCATATCAACACCAGTATACAATAGCAGTAGTGTGTACTAGCTGCAAAATGAACAGCAGCAATTTGCCAAGATTCCTTCAAAAGAACCTTCCAAACCCATGACATCTATCACCTAGAAAAACAAGGGCAGCTTGGGAAAAACATCACCTGCAAGTTCCCCCAAGGTACACCCCATTCTGACTTTGGAGCTGTAACACCTTTTATTCACTGTTGCTGGGTCAAAAGCCTGACAGCACTGTAGATGTACGTACACTACGTGGACTGTAGCAGTTCAAGAAGATGGCTCACCATCAACTTCTCAAGTGCAATTAGAGGATGGGCAATGAGTGCTAACCTTGCTAGTGGTGCCCACATTTTACGAATGAATTAAATAAAAACATTCTTCTTTTATAAGCCTGGGAGATGATTGTTGGGACGGTCAATCAACATCCAGGTATCCACTTTAGCTAATGGGAATCTTAGTTTGGAAAACAAGAATGGCGACCCGAGTTGATTTTCTCCCCATAATGCTGAAGCCATTCTAACTGATGCCCTCGTTAGTTAACTTATTAAAGTAGCTGAGAGATGGGACTGAACCTGAGTATTTCTCTGTTCTATTATGACTCAAGGTTACACTGTATTTAAACCACTTACTGAATTGTTTCTCTAACCTACATATCAGCAAACTTCAGACGTTCATCAAGAGAGATCATTTGACCCGTTGTGCCAGCACCAGCTCTTTTTAAAAACTCTCCAATTATTCCCACTGCCTTTCTCCTCCCCCAAGGCCCCGCATTCTTCTTCACTGCCCTTTCATTCTCTTGGGCTTCAATTTAGCCAACAATTCCATTATGTGTCACTGAACACCTCTTCAAGGTCCACGTACAAGACATCAACCAAACTACTCTCTCCTTTATTTCTCCCTGAAATTGCTTGAACTTGCATTTTCAATTGGAATATAATGACCAGATTTTTTTCTATCACAGAAGTCACATACTTGACCTCCTGAGCACTGAATACAATGCTTGAGTTTATACCGAACATTCTCCCAGCCTTCAGGTCCACTGTTCAGCTCTTGTGAAGAAAGTACAATGAGCTGTCCATGCATTCAATTGTGGCACATGGAAATTAGATCATGTAACATATTCCCTGGCTGCTGAGTTACAGGAATAGTTCCGTTTGCAGCGAGAGCCTTGGAATGACTGGAAGAAATATGCAGAGAAGCCATATGGTATTTCCTGCATACATTTTACAAACATTTTTGCCTCAGCATTGCCGACTGGATTACACTTCAGTTTTCCATACCATCATCGTACACTTCAAGGTCACCCTGTTCCTCCCCTATGGATGGAGGAGAAGGGGGTGGTAATTGGATGTGGAGGGTGGGAGCTTCCAGTATATTTATTTATCGTAGCATTCCCGTGCTACTGTAGATGGTGCTCCATTACAGAAATAGTAGTTACTCTGGTGCTTAGCATTCCTGCTTGTTTTCTATGGTAAATCAGCTCTCCGACTCTCCCATTCCTGTTCACTATCTATATCCATTGTCCATGCATGACATGAAACTCCTGAGACATTCTCAGAAACAGCGGTGAAGTCTGACCCCAACTATCTCCCCAGTGCTGTGCAGAGCTGTAGACATTTGCTAAGGAATTAGATAAACAGAGAGTTAATTATGACTCACTTAATCTTAATCAGAGGAAGCAATAGCCTAGTGGTATTATCACTGGATCATTAATCCAGAAACTCAGCTAATGTTCTGGGGACCCAGGTAGTGGAATTTGAATTCAATAAAAAATATGTGGAATTAAGAATCTAATGATGACCGTGAAACCATTGTCAATTGTAAGAAAAACCCATCTGATTCACTATTACCCTTTTAGGGAAGGAAGTCTGCTGTCCTTACCTGGTTGACTCCAGAGCCACAGCAATGTGGTTGACTCTCAACTGCCCTCGGGCAACTAGGGATGGGCAATAAATGCTGGCAAGCCAACAACACCCACGTCTCATTGAATAAAAAAATCCTTTCTGTTTTACCTTGTTCCCTCCATTACTCGGTGGGTATCCAAAGGTTGCTTGTTTAATGAATGAATCTACCACTGATGCCAAAACTAAGAATTGTGGCCCATTTTCTGACACCACCTGTTCAGGCCCTCCAAAGTGGGGTACTGTCACAACAAGGCTGCATGAGTCTTTCTGCATGAAAATTACCAATTCCAGCCTAGCGTGACTGTGTGCAGTTTGCACATTCTTCCCGTGTCTGTATGGGTTTCCTCCAGGTGCTCCAGTTTCCTTCCACACTCCAAAGATGTGCAAGTTAGATGCATTGGCCGTGGAAAATTGCCCTTTAGCATCGAGGGACTAGTAGGATAAATATGTCGGGTTATGGGGATAGGCCCTGTGTTGGATTGTTGTTGGTGCAGGCTTGATGGCCCAAATGGCCTCCTTCTGCATTGTATGGTTTTTATTCTGTTCTATTCTAAACTCTTGGCTCCTTCCAGAAGTTTTGATGCAGTCCTGTCGAAATGCTTTTGGGGATTTACCAAGAGGAAGCTAACTGAAGTGGGAACAACAGAAGGGCAGGGTAAAGGTTGGAAGCTAAGGACATTCTTTTTTTTAGAGGTGTATGGAAGAATTCAGAATTGACACCCTATTTTGGAAAAAAAATGTTGCTTCCTTCATCTAAGCTAAGGATTTGACGGAAGGTGTCAGGTTCTTTTCCTTACACATACACTAATTTGATCATGCCCACACAAATGTCAACTTGTCCATTTGATTTTGGAAAGATAGTTGTCCCCTTCATGTTCCCTTTGTCTCTACAGCCTGGAGTCCCCCTTTAAACCAGTCTCACCAGCCTACAATAGCCCCTGTTTAAACTCACACAGCAGTTCCTCTCACAATGCATTGAGCTGACTTGTAGACCTGGCAATCATTGTCAGAATAAAGTCTAACATTGCTGGTAAGGGTCTATCATTCAGCAGCCACAATCCTCATCTATTTCTCAAAGCACACAAGGCTGTGGATGCCTATGTGCTTGCCGGGGGCACTGGTACATTGGGAATTAAAATGTTGTGAGTTCAAGTGCTGCTCCATAAACTTTAGCACAAAGTCCTGGCTGGTATTCCAGTCAGAGCTACTTTGCTTTTGATGGGATGATCAGCTCAGACCCTGTGTTCCCTCTTGGCTGGAAATAAAAATTTCTATAGCACTTCTGTCTTTGAAAAAGAGCAGGGGATTTATCCCCAGTATGTGGCCGATATCTGTCTATCCTTTGACCAATATCTAAGACATGTGGATATGAAATTAGCTGAGTGACCGGAAACAGAGAGTAGTGGTACCCAGTTGTTCTTTTGGACTGGAGGATGGGGGTTCGCTCTCCAGAGGTCACGTTAGGACTGCTATTTTTCTTGATCTGTATTAATGACCAAGATTTGGATGTGCGGACCACATTTTCAAAATTCACAGATGAACCAAATCTTGAAAATATTGCAATTTGAGAGATAGACATCAATAGAACATAGATGGATTGGCCGGATGTATGGCAGCTGCAATTTAACGTGGAGAAATGCAAAGTGGAACGTTTTGGTAGGACAATAAAGGGGAGGTAATAATTAAAGGATGCAATACTAAAGGGAGTGGAGGAGCAGAAGGACGTGGGGGTAGATGTGGGGAGGTCCCGAGGTGTTCAGTCTATGAGCGGAAGGGGTTTCTAATCAAGATACCCTTTTCCTTCTTGCCAAGATTGAGGCTAATGAATTTTTCCGTTTTCCACCTTCAGTTGTCTATTGTTCATCAGCTTGGAAATTGAGGCTCAGTGGGAAAAGGCCCTGAACTTGCCATTAAATGGCCATTTAAAGACCTTAATAAGGGTAAGAGTGGGTTTCCCATCTGAGGCCCTGTCCGCCCCAGTGTAAAATTGCATCCTGGTCTGGGCAGACAGGATCCTGGAGGGACTCCCATTTGTGCAATTTCACACTCCCCCCACTCCCACCCCCCCTCTCCCACCACCACACTTCACCCCCCCCACCCCCCAGCTCAAAACCTGTAGGGAGGGGGTAGTGTGAAATTCAAATTCTAGACTTTGTAAATGTGGGCGTTGAGCAGAAGGCAAGGAAATTATGGTGAAACTTTATACAACACTGACCCAGCTTCAACTGCACTGAGTTCTGGACACCACACTTTCGGAAGAATGTAAAGGCTTTAAAAAGTTGCAGAAAAATACATTGGGGATGATAGGGGTGTTCTCCTGAGAGAAGAGAAGATTAAGAAGAAGAAATGTTAAAAATCATGAGGGATCTGGAAAGAATAGATTGAAAATTTCCTATTTATGGAAAGTCAAGACCCTGAGGAGATAGATTTAAGGTGATTCGTAAAAGAAACAATGGTCACATGAAAAAAAGCTCTTTTATGCATCAGGTGGTTAAGATCTGAAAGGCATTAACTGAATCCTGATAGGTCCAGATTCAGTCGAGGCCTTCAGAAGAGAACTGGACAATTATCCAAAGAGGGAAAAGGGTGAATTTTCATGTTCCACCTACCGCAGGAACCATAGCGAGCAAGAGGCGGACCATGGCAAGGTCTGTTGACCTTGGGAGGTACTCTCCAGTTTTGGGGCAGGCACCCCCAAAAAGTCCTGCCCAAAATCTTCAGGTTACAGAAAGCCAGGGGTGGGTGAAAGTGGGGGAGCGGAGTGGTTGGTGTGTGACTGGGTAAGTTGCTATGGTGAAAAGCTAGCACAGACACATTGGGCCAAATGGCCTCCTTCTGTGCTGTAGCCATTCCATGAGTCTACTTATTTGTATTTATTTACAATGCATTCTAAATTGTGCATCTTGTGGTCAGACATTACACTCCATAAGTCATGTTCGGACCTGGACATGGAATGAGAAGCTATCTGCTGTTTGCTGGATGTAGAAGATCCCACGACTTTATTTCGAAGAAGTGCAGGGAAGTTCTCTGCAATGTTCAGGCCGATTTCTATAACTTAACCACACAGCACCATAAACAGCAGATTACCTGGTCATTATCACATGCCTGTGGGAGCTTGTAGCGTGTAGATTGGCTGCCACCTTTCCCACATTACAACAGTGGCTGCATTTCAAAAGAACAGGCTGTAAAGTGGTTTGGAGTTGTGAAACCTATTCGGGAAATGCAAAGTCGCTCTTTGGTCTTCCTCTGAAACTTTTGGCACAAACCTAGCTCATTGTTGCCAATGAATGACCTTACTAACTAGTGAATGCCCTTGTTACAATGCTACTATATTGCAGCTTTTAAATAACCCAGCCTTACTCCAGAGGCTGCAGTCTGTGTGCTGGACCCATTCATGGCCAGAATTTTACTACCATGCCCCATCCTGGAATTGGTGCAACTCACAGAATGGAATCTTCCATTGGCGGGATTTTATGAGCCTTGCCCGAGCGAGTTCGTAATGTACCCATTCAATGAAATGTGAGCTGCTCCATCTACTTGAGCTGGCACTTCACTTGAAAGGAACTTGCCACGAACTTTAACTTTCCTGCATTAAAATTGTGACTGTTAAATGTACTTCATTGGCCATTGAGCAATTTGGGGCATCCTGGGCCATGGAAGGCTTTTTCATTTGAGTGTTTTGTACCTCTATGTGAATGGCATTCACTACTTCCCTAGAAGACTATCCAGAGCAGTGAGATGGTACCAAAAAGTATACTATCCGGACCCATCCATTGACTCCATCTACACTTCCCGCTGCCTCAGAAAAACAGCCAGCATAATCAAGGACCCCATGCACCCCAAACATACTCTCTTCCACCTTCTTCCAGTAGGGAAAAAGATACAAAGTCTGAGATCATGTACCGACCGACTCAAGAACAGTTTCTTCCCTACTGCCGCCAAACTTTTGAATGGACCTATTATATATTAAGCTGATCTTTCTTTACACCTTTGCTTTGACTGTAACATTACATTCTGCACCCTCTTCTTTCCTTCTCGATGTACGGTATGCTTTGTCTATATAGAGAGCAAGAAACAATACTTTTCACTGTATAGCAATACATGTGACAATAATAAATCAATCAAAATTTTAAAAATCACTCTACTTCCCATTAGTTGCAGATCAAGGCTAGAACAAGGACCAAGAAAAGTTTCTTC